>NC_047048.1:7483938-8092423 GCF_011762595.2 Tursiops truncatus
CTTAGTAAGTGATTGATCCTGGACCAGAAACCTGGTCTTGCCTTTGAACTGCTCCACACTAAGGAGGAAATGAATGGATGAATGAGTGATTACATACAGGGTCACGCTGTGGCTGCAGCTGGCTCTGCTTCCCCGGGCTCGGGGAGAAGGCCTGGGAAGGATGAAGAGAAGCAGGTGGCTGGCTGGTTGTTCTGGCATCAGGATAGGTCTCCAGATGCCTCATTCAGGGACCGAGGGCCAGGTTGGATGTCCAGGCCACTGGATCACAAGGTGGACTCGTGGACCAGGGCTGTTTGCATATATCCTGTGCATCTGCGTCCTGTTTATAATGTGTGCGTGTGCCTGGTGTGTATGGGATGTTTGTGGTGACTATGCACATTGTCTGCGTATGCATAACACTGGTGCAAGTGCATACATGTGTGAGGGGAGGGCGTGCTGTCTATGCATGGTGGGTGCTTGTGATACGTGTGAGTGTGTGAGGGGTGTGTATTTTGGCGAGTGAATTGTAAGGTATTTGTGTCTATGTGGTATATGTGTGTAGTGAATTATGATGTGTGTAATGTCTGTGCACATGTGTGCATTAGTGTGTGAGGTTTATATGTGTGTGGTGTGTGCAGATGTGTGGTGAGTGTGTAGTAAACCTTCCATGATGTTCTCGTGGACTGGTTAGATTCCCCTGAGATAATATGTCTAATCTTGAACTTGCAGGGTGTCCGTCTGGCCACTTGCATACTGGGAGCTGAGAGGGGGAAGAGGGCTGGGGGGGAGGTTCTGACCCTCAGCCTGTAAACTTGCACTTAACCCTCAGGCTTTCTGTATGGCTCCCTCACCCTCCATCCCACCTGGTATTCTTCCATCACGAGATTCTGGTTTTTTCTCTCCAGAGAGTAAGTCTCCAGTTTTATGCCTGAGTGGGCATGAGGACCTAGAAACTTCCTCCTCCTTGAGACTTTGCATCTGTCCTATTTTTAGCACCTCCACATAGCTTCACTTTTCTGAGCACCTGATCCGCTGCCCTCTGGGGGAGGGAAACGAGCTTTTCTCAGCCGGTCCAACTGCTGACTCAGGACTCAACACCCTTGAGTCAGCAAGGGCAGCTCCCATTTGTCCATTTGTTTTGCACTTTTCACATTTGCTGCAGTTGACTCCTCTCCTATTTTCTTTTCTTTTTTAAAAAAATAAATTTTATTTATTTATTTTTATTTTTGGCTGTGTTGGGTCTTCACTGTTGTGCGCAGGCTTTCTCTAGTTGCGGCGAGTGGGGGCTACTCTTCACCGTGGTACACAGGCCTCCCATTGCTGTGGCCTCTCTTGTTGCAGAGCATGGGCTCTAGGCACATGGGCTTTAGTAGTTGCAGCACATGGGCTCAGTAGTTGTGGCTCGTGGGCTCCAGAGCGCAGGCTGAGTAGTTGTGGCGCACGGGCTTAGTTGATCCCCGGCATGTGGAATCTTCCCGGACCAGGGCTTGAACCCGTGTCCCCTGCATTGGCAGGCGGACTCTTTTAACTACTGTGCCACCAGGGAAGCCTCTCCTATTTTCTTTATCCTTGTCAATTTATATCTTTAAAAAACCCAAACCCCCAAAACTCTTCCTGTCACTTTAGTGGGGTTTCAGGAGAGTGTGGATAAATGTGTATGTGACATCTCCGCTGAAAACAGGTGAGCCAAGGAAAATGGCACGTCCCTTTGTGGAGGCATATGTCATGACACAGGGCGACTTAACTCAGTAACCCTTAGTACCTCTTACCATACGAATGGTCAAGTTAAACTCTTAATTTAAAAAATGCACATAAGAACTATTTCAAACTAATTAAAAAGTACATAAAACACCCCATAAGATACTTAGGTACCCACCACTGAGATTAAACAGCGGTCGTCAGCATCATCTCTTATTTGCTTCAGAACAGTTTTTTCTTTTTCTTTTTAAACTTTGAAATAATTCAGAACAGTGTCTTAAAGACATAAAATGTTAACGGGTATGGCTAAAGCCAGGTACAGCTGAAGCCCCACTCTCCATGCCTTTTCTATGTTTCCTTCCCAGACAAAACACTAACCTCAAGTTGGTGTGCGCCCTTCTCAGGCAAATTTCTATACTATTATTATATGTATTTATATCTATAAAAGTATATATGACTATCTGTTTTAAAATTTGCATACATGATGTTCTGCTGAATGCATCCTTTTGCAGTTTGCTTTTTCACTTAAGGTATTTGTGAGCTCTATTCATGATGACTTTGTTACCCCTAGTTCATCAATTTTGATTTCTAGTATTCCTGCATAACTGCATGACTATACTATACTACTCCACAGCACGAGTTTATCTATCATTCTCCCACTAAAAGATGTATTGCTTCCGTTTTTTCACAAATACAATCAAGACTACAGAGAATGCCCTCAGGTCCTTCTGTACATGAGCAAAGGCTTGCCCAGACTGAGAATGCTGATCTTTAACTCTTTGAGATAGTGTCAAATTGCTCTCCAATCTCGTCGTTCCAATTTCCACTCCACCGGCAGTGTACAAAAGTTCCCCATTGCTCTATATCCTTGCCAATATTTGGTGTTGCCAGATGTGATTTTTTTGTACTCCATTAGATGAAAAAATGTATATCAATTTAAAGATCTGCATTCCCCTAGTAACTCTGAGTTACAGCTTCTTTCTGTTTGTTCAAAAATGTTTGTATGTAGCCCTGACTCTTGAATGATAGTTTAGTTGGGTATAAAATTCTATGTTGACAGTTACTTTCCCCCCTGCACTTTGGAGATACTGTACCATTATCTTCTGGCCTCTGTTGTTGCTGTTGAGTGGTCTACTGAAGACGTCTTTGGAGATAGTTCATCTTTTTTTTTTGGTTGATTGTAAGTTTTTGTCTGCCTTTGGTGTTCTGCAGATTCACTGTGATTTGTCTAGGTCTGGATCGGTTTACTTACCTATTTGGGACTCATTGCAGTCTTTGAATCCTTGATATATGAGGATCCATGTATTTTTAAGTCAATTCCAGAAAAGTCCAAGCCATTATCTCTCCAGATTTTTGCCTCTTTACATTTTCATTCGGTCCTTCTGAAGTTCCTTTTAGACAGATAGGATCCCCATTTCGTCTTCCATGTCTCTTAACCACTCATTCTTTCTGTTTCTTTATGTTTCACTTTTGTACTTTGGGCAAAATTTCCTCAGATATAACTTTCATTTTATCAGTCTTCTCCTCAGCAGTGTCCAACATGCCTTTTAACCTGTCCATTTCATTTTCATTTTTAATGATTATATTTTTGATTCTTATGGATTATATTTAGTTCTTTTTTATTTCTATCCAATTTCCAACTTCTTTCTTTTAGCACTCCACATCCTTCCTTTATACATGTTTCATATCTTCTTTCTTATTGGAATTTCATTTTCTCCTGTTGTTGGGGTTTACTCTTCCCGGTTGTCTTCTTTGCTCTCTCACTTATGGTAGCTTTTTTCCTTGTTGCTTCTGTAATTTTATTGTATGGTGAGCTCTTCTTTGTCACTGCTTGTTTTTTGTTTTTTGTAAGGATCCCTTGTAGCCTGGATTGTGGAACCATTCTCCCACAAAGTTTTGTAAGGTACTTCAGAGTATCACTGACCAGGAATAGATTTTTATGTTAATTTCTTGGTTTGTGGGCTTGGGTAAATTCTTCTGGGTTTATAATATTAATTCAAACCCGAGATCCACACAAGGCACAGGCCTGAGGTTGGCTGCATCAGGGGAGATTTTCTGTTTAAATCTAGGCAAAAGAGAGGAGCTTCGTTATTCCCTCCCTGTGCTGGCTGGCAGATAGTCTTCTAGAAAATCTTCTGTGGGGGAGTGCTCCCCTTCCCTCCTTCACGGACACTCAAAGCACATGGGTGTGGAAACCCCACACTGAAGCAGTCAGGTTACCCTGGCAATAACCTTCTCACTCCTTCCCCAAGGTCAGTTAGACAATCTGCTCATATAGTAGCTACTCTGTTTTCAGTTTCCTCTTTACCCTTGTAAATACCTCCTTTCTTTCTCGGGAAGTCAGCTATGCATTTAAACTAATCTTTTGTATTTTGTCCAGCATTTCTTTTTATTTTAATCCAACATTTCTAAGTGTTTGTAGAAAGGCGTTTTTCTGATTTTCCTATACACCATCTTGTTAGAACCCGAGGTCTCTAATCTCCTTCCATCACAATTTCTCCACTTAGAAGGTAGGAATAATGTTGCCTTCTACAAAGAGTTATCAGGATCAAGTAAGGATTTACATAATCGACCTAGCCACAGGGTAAGTACTCAATAAATGCTAGCAATAATGATTACTGTTACATTGATATCATATGTGTTTTTTCTTTTTATTGATATTTGTGGGTAGACTCGCTGGAGACCTTTGAAAATAAAACAGCTCATTTTCTCCCAGTGCAGGTTGTGATCTTTAATTGTACGTATTTATTCTCAGAGGGAGGTGGGGGAAAAGCAATAAAACTAAAAGGGTGCACATGGTATGCTAATTACAATAATATATATTATTTCATATCATCCATATAATAACCCCATGACATAGGATGTTGTAACAGTCAGGATGGTAACAAACAGTCCCATGAGTTTGGGGGCAGTTGATCCAACAGAAGTTACCTTCTTGCTCAAGCCGCATGTCTAGTGCAGGGCAGCAGAGGACCCAGCATGTCAGCGCTCCTTAGGGCTCTAGGTTGACAGAAGTTCCACCATCCTGCACCTGCACCCTGTACAACAGGTGGGGAACTGGAAAGTTGTGCATGGACTTTTCACTGTCTCAGTCTCTCATAACTTAGTATCCCAACCTAGTCATGTGGCCCTGGTCAACTCCAAGGAGTCGAGGAAATATAATGAAGATAATGGGGTCTGGGGTGGTTACATCTGTCTCTGCCACAGGCGGGATGGAAAGATAGGAACTTTTCTCAGACGCCCTCTAAGTGTCCAGCACTGTGCCAGTCATGTGTCCTACTTTCTCAACTCTCAACAGTGCTTCAAGGTAGCTTTGCATATGAAGAAACAGGAGCTGGAGAGGTTAAGGAACTCACGTGAGATGCCACTTCTAATACGTGGTAGAGCCACTTATTAGTCTACCTTCTGACTCCATGTTACCTACTTCTGCCAGGGGACAAAAAGGGCCAGAAACATGCAGGGAGGTGAGACGAGCCCAGAGGTCAGCACTGGACATGTTGGCATTGAGAGGTGATGCTGCCTCTCCCTGAAGCCCCAGCAGCAGGGAGCCAGATCAGCCTTCCAATTCACCTGTGTGAGGGCTTCACCCCTTGGCTTCAGGGGCTAGTCATGCCGTGCCAGACATATGCGTAGCTGTGGACACATTCCAAAGTCAGGCATGAACGCTGTGTGGTAAGTGTGAGTTTGGATCCTTTGTGCCATAGGCTGCTGTGCTTGCACGGGCCACCCAGGCTCCCCTGGGACATACACTTGGGAGCTCATGGACCAGAAAGGTCCTCATGCTCTCAGCCTCTGTCCCCTGACCTGTGGCTGCCTTCGTTTGCATGTCTGCTTTGCTCAGGAAGCTGGCGTCTTCATCTAATTTATCTCAGTGTCCAGGACAGGGCCTGACCCTGAAGAGGCCTCAGGAAAGGCTCTTTGGTGGGACAGAACTGACTGTTCTGACATCCTTGAGAGCAGGTTGTTACAAACCTGTGTTGCCTGGGCTGTCGGGGAGTGGACAGGGGAGGCTTGGGTTGGGTCCAGGCCTGGCCGCTGCATTCGTGTGACTCTGGGATGGCTACTTCTCTCTCTCAGACTCCCATCCTGGATGGTGGTGTTGGGGGGCAAAGTGATCCCAGCGGGTCTGAGATTCTCTGGGATTCTGGGATCTGTCTTCACCTTCCGGCATGCCTGAACCTTGGGAAAGGTTTGGTCAGGGATCAAACCCCACAGAGGACCCAGCTGAATTCTTTTTTTTTTTGTTTTTGTTTTGCGGTACGCGGGCCTCTCACTGTTGTGGCCTCTCCCGTTGCGGAGCACAGGCTCCGGACGCGCAGGCTCAGTGGCCATGGCTCACGGGCCCAGCTGCTCCACGGCATGTGGGATCTTCCCGGACCGGGGCACGAACCCGTGTCCCCTGCATCGGCAGGTGGACTCTAACCACTGAGCCACCAGGGAAGCCCTCAGCTGAATTCTTGATTCCGCAGCGCCTCCAGAGCCCAAGTCTGCCCGTGTCTACCTTACAGCAGTCTTGGGGTTCACCCTGGGTCTTGGGGTTCACAGACCAGGCCCAGCAGAGACCTTGAGAAGAGAGCGGGCTGGGGCTCTGAGCCTGAGATGGGGGTCCCCAAGACGGCTCTGCGGGGAAGGGCTGGAGGCAGACCCGCGCTCCTCAGCTAGCCGCAGCCTCTGTCCCCAGCAGCTGCGGGGAAGAGGACCCTGTCTGCAAAGGCCACGCAGTTGTTTTAGATTAGCATACAAATCGACATTAGTGTAGTACATCTGTTGTTAATCCACATCCCGGGGAAGGGGGATGCCAACACGTCGTTTATTAGGCACCTCGATCCCATAATGTCCTTTTTTTTGCTGCCTTTGTCTTCTATCGGCCTCCATAATGGGTTCCAGGATGTCTTTTATTTTGCTACAGACCACGTTTCCTCCTGCCTAACAGATCAGAACGTAATGGATTCCAGGATGTAATTTATGCTATTTTGGAATCAGACTCTGTACTATTAATTCTAAAGCCTTTGGGCAGTCTCCAGGGAGGCCGGAGTTCTCTGTTTGCCCCCCTGGTCATCAGACAGGCACCAGGAACCCAAGCACAGTCCAGGGGCTGGAGAGGGAGGGAGCCCATGCCGACAGCTCCCAATTAAGGGAATTCCAGGCAGGCGTGGGAGCGGAGGCCAGAGGGTGCTGGTGGAGACAAAGGAAGCTGAGAGGATGCAGAGCCAGGAGGGGGAGGCGCAAGATGTTCGAAAAAGCCAGAGATGAGCCGAACCCCCGGGGGGCTGGTCACAGACACTGGACCACGGTTTTTGAGCCCTTGGGGAAGAGAACTTGGACCCTGGCATCCAGGAGGGACGAAGCCCCAGGGAGGTGTCTCCCGGAGGAGGGCGAGGCCATGTGAGCAACAACACGGCCCTGGGAGCCACCAGACCTGGACCCGAGGCTGAGCTTGGGGACCCGGGTCCTCTTGCTTACGGTTGGCCCTAGCATGGTCACTGCCCCTCGCTGAGGCTGGCATTCTTCGCCCAGAGCCATCACTGAGCCCGAGAGACACATCAGAAGTGTTGTGGACATGTGCAAGTTCCGGAGAAGCCTGAGGATTTCGGTCCTGAGTGCAGAGTGTGTCCAGTGCACTGCCCAGCCTGCCCCCAGCTCTGCCAGGTCCCTTCCCCGCGCAGGGAACCTTCATTTGAATTAGAGAAAGAGCCTCTAGGAGCATGGGTTCGGGGGAACTCTCTCCCTTCAGGCCCCGAGGGTGGGGGAGACACAGGGGTCTCTTCTGTGCCCTGTGCCTCGGGACCACACACACTCCAGGGGTGCCCAGCCCAGGCAGATCTCTGGGGCCTTCCTGCCCCCAGGTGCTCTCTCCACCCTGGTGGGCAGCTCCTTCCTCACCAGACAGCCTGGGCTGTAGTCTGAGTCCCGCCACCCCGTGTAGGGCTCCCCAGTCATGCCTGCCCCCTCTGCCTGCTGCCAGGCCCTGGGGGCTAGGGTCTGACATGGCCCCAGGGGGTGGGGTCAGAGGGTCTCCTCCATGTGACCTCAACCTCTCCCCTTATGACCAGGTGTCCAGTGGTCTCTCCCGCCATCCTGGACACCTTCTCGAGAAGGGGAGGGGCTCAGGACCAGCTGCCCTGCCTGGCGGTGTGTTCTGGGGGCTTCGAGGTGGATGGAGTCCAAGGCTCCCCTCCCTCCTCTGGGACGGTCATGTTCACCTGCAGCCCTGAGGCCTCTCGCCCACATGCTAGCCCTTTAGTTTTCCACCCCCTGTGAGGGACGCCTCCCCCCTGAAGCTGGGTATGGAGAGGTTCTGAGCAGAAAAGAGCCCCTGGGGAGGTCAAAGCCCTTTGCAATACTGGTCTCTGAGGCCACGAAGCAAACCCTCCGTGTCACTGGTGGGGCTACTGCCGTATCTTTCACGTGGAAGCCTTTTAAAAAAAATTCTGGTAAAATATACATAAGATCAAATTGACCGTTTTAACTAGTGTTAAGCGCCCAGTGCAGCGGTATTAAGTACGTTCACGTTGTACAGTCATCACCCGGCATCCACCTCCAGAACTTTTTCATCATCCCAATTAAATTGCAGACTTTTAAAGGGGAAAAAAGTTGACTGTGTCTCCTGACCAATACATTCTTCTGGGTCATCTCCACCTCTCGTTGTCTTTGAGGTATTTTACAGCTCTGTAAAACTGTCCCAAACTAGGAATAACGCGAACGATGCTTGTCCATGTTAAAATAAATTAATTGAGTCCAGTGAAACGCAGTTGGTTATTGCCCTAGGGATGGGTCGGTTTGCATTTATTTGTAAATTCATCCCAGCATTCCTTATTTGCCTACATGGTCTTGTGGTTCTCAGAGTTTTCCTTTGAACTGCTTGTAGCATCTTACTGGTTTGTTCCCTCTTTAATTAATGCGTTAAATAAAATCTTTGACATATGTTCATTTTATGTTTGTTAGAGAACTATGGCTTTTTTTCCCCTTTTGTTAGAATTGGTCCTTTTTAAAAATTTATTTATTTATTTATTTATTTATGGCTGTGTTGGGTCTTTGTTGCCACGCGCGGGTTTTCTCTAGTTGTGGCGAGAGGGGGCTACTCTTCGTTGCGGTGCGCGGGCTTCTCATTGCGGTGTCTCCTCCTGTGGTGGAGCATGGGCTCTAGGCGCGCAGGCTTCAGTAGTTGTGGCGCACGGGCTCAGTAGTTGTGCTCGTGGGCTCTAGAGCACAGGCTCAGTAGTTTTGGCACTTGGGCTTAGTTGCTCTGCGGCATGGGGGATCTTCCCGGATCAGGGCTCAAACCCGTGTGCCCTGCATTGGCAGGCGGGTTCTTAATCACTGCATCACCAGGGAAGCCCTAGAATTGGTCCTTTAACAAGATTAGAGTCTGCGGAGCTGGGGGCGAAGTGGTTTACCCCTGAAATTCCGCAGCCAAATTCACATTCCCACATGGGGTTGGAATATGTGGATACTCAGCAGGGCTGGGGATGCCTTGTACCTTAGCCTCACTGGGAACCTGTGAGGAGCTCAGATCTGACAGGTGAGAAAGTCACAAGGGAGAGGAGGGGGTGGGGAGGAGGGCTGGGGGGAGGCCTTTACCCCGCTGTAGAAAGGGCAAGGCCTGGGGTCTTCTCAGCTGTCAGAGCTGGAGAAAGAGATGCCAGATATATTCCATCCTGTCACCCTGGGAGAAAATGACAGCAATGACACAGTCAGCCAGCCAGAGCTGGACGGGTTCCTGCGACCACGTCACCCGCCAACTTGCTTGTGTTACTGCCAAGGCCCCGGGGCCAGTTTGCATCCGGCCAGGTCCTGAGTGCTTCCTGTGTGCCAGTGCCTACTCTGGGCCCATCACATCTGCTCTTGTTGACCCTTGGGACATCCCTGTGAGGTGTGGAGATGAACTTCCCGGGCCTCAGGAGGGCCAGGTGACCAGCCCAGGTTCCACTGTGGCCAGATGGACAGCGGCTAAGGGTCCCAGGCCTCCAGCCCTGTCCACCCACTGACATTGGAGGGTCAAGAGGCAGAGGGACCCAAGTGGTCCCCAGGGGAGCAAACCACTTTCTAGGGTGCCTGGAACTGCTCAGACAATGGGCTTTTGTTTGGTTCAGAAGAAAGGGAGTCGTTAAAGTAAAAACCAAAACAATAAAAAGCGTTTGCAGGGGAAATGTAAATACCGCCTGCTGGGTGGCTGTTCATTTGGTTAAAAAAATGCATCTGTCACTGGGGGAAATTGCAGGCTTGGTCCCTTCCGCAGCTGTCTGAACTGGCAGGTCACCTTGAGTCCAGGGCTGCACTGGCGGGCGGTGTGGGGCGAGTGTGGTGTGGGTGCGACGCTGGGCCCCTCCCAGGGGTCTGTGGATAGTGGAGCTCCCTTGCAGCTGGCTCCCGGCAATCACAGCATCCCCCACAGCCTCTCTTTGTCCATCTGTCCTTCTGCCAGCTCTCCAGGGTTGTTCTAAAAATAATTCACTTTTATGGGAGGCCTCGTGGTAAAGCAGAGAGACATAAATTCAGAGTCTCCAAGGAAGCCCTTTGAGCCTCAGTTTCCTCATCTGTAAAATGGGGATGATTGTGCTTTTCCCTGCAAGGTCTGGTCAGCTGTGCACTGGAGCTGCCTCCTACTTGCTCACAAGAGCCAATGTTGCATACCACCATCCACCTTTGTTCTCAGTGATGTCATTTCGGTAGTTTGAAATCGGCCACGGGGGGGAGTATTTCCACCACGGAAACCAGCAAACACTACAAATAAAGGATCGCCCCTGCGGAGAACCGGTTGTTAACCACTTGGCAGCACGCCACTGGAGGTTGTGCGAATGCATGGCAGGTGTTTGGTGCCCTGTACTTGGGACACTTGTCCCCTCTGGGGTGAGAGCACTTTGGTGTAAAAGGATGCAAGATCACTGGGTTTGGAGGGGCTGACAAGGGGGCGGTCCTGGCCTGGAGGCTGACTCTGGATGCCTGAGGGAGAGTCCAGTGGCTCAGAATCCAGGTCAGCACAGGTGCGGAATTTAAGAGAAGAGGGTAAGAATTGAACTTTGCTGGAAGTGACATTTCCTACTCTCTCTTCTTGCCCAGACAGTGGGACCTTCTGGGAAAAGCCTTCTTTGCTTTTTCTTAAGAACAAAAACAGTAGATCGAAGTAGTGGTTCAAATAATATGGATAATGATGGCAACGATTTGTCACCATTTCTTGGGCCGCTGCCAGGTGCCAGGTGTGGTCGGCAAACCATGGCCCCTTGTTGCATTTAACGCCCAAACAAGCCAGGCATTGTCATACCCCTTCCACGGGGGAGCAAAATCAAATTCGGAGAGGCACAGTCACTTTGAGGGGCATCCAGTGGGTAAAAGGCCAGAGCTGGGGTCCAACCCAGAGCTGTCTGAGCCCCACTCACTGCACTAGGGAGAGAGAAGCTGGGACACACCAGCCTGGCCCTCACCGCACCCTGGTTGCCCCCGCAGCACCTGCGCCCCCTCCCCACCCCTCCCCTCCAAACTGGCCACGCGTCTTCCTTCCTCCATCCAAGCTTAGGCAAACACTCCCACCCCAGCCCCTCCCTGTTTGCCCAGCAGGCTCTGCTCTTCTGCAAAGACCCAGCTCAGAAATCACCTCCTCCGTGAAGCGCCCCAGATTGCCTGGGGGTCCTGCAATGGCAGCTCTGCTCCATCATCAGAGTCCTGGCCACACTGTGTGAACACTGCTGGGCATCTCGGCCAGCCCCTTTTCGCTTTTGGTGCCACAAACCCCTTTGGCTGTCTGCAGAAGCCTGCAGGTCTTTTCTCAGAATAATGTTTTTAAATGCATAAAAGAAACAATCAGGATTACAAAGTACTGCAAGCTACAGTTATCAAAAAATCTTTTTAGGGAATTCCCTGGCGGACCAGTGGTTAGACCCTGCACTTTCACTGCTGAGGGCCCGGGTTCGATCCCTAGTCGGAGAACTAAGATTCCACAATCTGCCTGGCAAAAAAAAAACAAACCCCAACTTTTTTTTTTTTTTAACTTTTTTTTTTTTTTGGTACGCGGGCCTCTCACTGCTGTGGCCTCTCCCGTCGCAGAGCACAGGCTCCGGACGCACAGGCCCAGCGGCCATGGCTCACGGGCCCAGCCGCTCCGTGGCATGTGGGATCCTCCCGGACCGGGGCATGAACCCATGCCCCGTGCATCGGCAGGCGGACCCCCAACCACTGCGCCACCAGGGAAGCCCCAAACCCCAACTTTTAAAAAATACAGAATATAGGTTAGAATAACCCACGTGTTTCTATACTAACACACAAATAGGAAGATCTAATAGCGAGCCTAATGGCTCCCAGAATGTCAAAGTAGTGCTGAGCGTAAATAATATTTCTAAATAGCTGTGACAACGGTAACGTGAACTCTGTGAGTTCTGGAGGGAACAAAGATACAGGTACTTCTACTTCTGCATCGTTCACGTTGCTGTTAGGACGGTCACCATGGAAAGAAATGCCAAATTTCAGTTAGAAATTGGTGAAAATAAAGATGTAATTCTAGGGGCTTCCCTGGTGGCACAGGGGTTAAGAATCCACCTGCCAATGCAGGGGACACGAGTTCGAGTCCTGGTCCGGGAAGATCCCACATACCGTGTAGCAACTAAGCCCATGCACCACAACTACTGAGCCTGTGCTCTAGGGCCCGCGAGCCACAACTACTGAGCCCACGTGCCGCAACTACTGAAGCCCACCTGCCTAGAGCCCGTGCTGCACAACAAGGGAAGCCACTGCCATGAGAAGCCTGCACACCACAACAAAGGGTAGCCCCTGCTCATTGCAACTAGAGAAAGCCCGCACGCAGCAACAAAGACCCAACGCAGCCAAAAATAAATAAATAAATTTTATTTAAAAAAAAAATATAATTCTATTTCCCATCACAGTTCATACAGTCCTGATATCTATCCTTGGACCCTGGCTAAGAACCTGTGCTCCAGAGTCAGGGTTCCTTGAGGGCCGGGATTGTCTGCATTTCCAGGACATTGAGTCGTGCCTCGTTTGGACCATGCACACGAGCTGAATCTAGCAAACAGCAGGTTTGTTGAATGAGTGAGTGAGCGAGTGAGTGAATTAAGTGAAGGAAGGCATGGCAGGGGGCCAGGCCCCACTCTTCCCCAGGCTCTGGTCCTCCACCTGTACTGGTTTAATGGTGTGAACGTGACGTGGCTTAGCCCGGCTCTGTGATGGAGGGCATATGCTGGCTGTCCGGTGAGACCCCCTCTCTGAATCAGTGCTTGTCACTTGCTGCCCCAAACTGGCTGTGATTCATCTTATCTCTGGGGGAGGGGAGCTGTAATCATCACACCCCAGCTTCCCCCCTGCTTCTAAACCTTCCTCCTGGCAAGTGCAGCCTGAAGGAGCTGCCACGGTTGGAGAAATTAATTGACCTGATACTATTCTGGCCCATAGAAAAAAGACTTCGAGGGTTATCTTAAAGAGGCATTACACTATCCGCTGAGAATGTCAGGCTATCAGGGAGCTGCCTGGGAAGAGGAACCATCACCCCCAGCTGTCACTGGCGCGCAGCGCAGGGTTGTAATGTTATCCAAGCTCTGGCAGTTCGGGGCTTTGCAAAGCACGTGGCCTCAATTTCCCTTTCTTCCCAAGAGAAGCTGTCCAGCTCTCCAAGTTTCCAGGGGACTTCTGGCGATGGGGTTTGGAGCAAGGGCACAGCCATGCGCTGTGGACAGCCCAGGGTGCTGTGCACCCCATCCAGACGCTCTGGGCCCGGAGCCTTCAAAGACCCCCTGCAGAAACCAGAAAGTGGCTCAGCGTTCCTCCACGTGACCTGGCCTGTAGCAGCCCCATGTCTGGGGGCAAAATTGACGTTACACTTGCGAAGATCATTTGCTACCGTCTGGAGTGGAGCAAGGTCTCAATGCAGCTGACTCCTGGACCAGGGGGCTGAGGGCAGGCCACGTCCAGCAGAAGCCATCAGGTCTTAGGAGCAAAGAGTGGCTTCGGCCATTGGCCTCCATCGGGGGGAGGAACGTGCACCTGCCGGGCGCCAAAGGTAGCATGGCCTCGTCAGAGCAAGATGTCCCCGAGGGGTGGATGCTTGCGGCTCACAGCATGCTCTGTGGCGGGCTGGAAAACTTGTGTCATCCTTAGCCTTTATTTTTTTTTACTTCCTGTGGGTCTAGTTTGTTACCAAAATGGGTCTGCAGCGTTTAGGAAGCAAAGTAGGACCTTGCCTGTATGGCTGCTGGTGGGCAAGGCAGGCGATCGCTCTGCACTCCCAGTGTTTGGAGCTGAGACCTGTGGCTAGGGCGGCAGGAAGTTCATCCTATTTTGTGTTCATCTCATTTTGTCTGTCCTGTGCTGAGCGCCTTGCGTGCCAGGAACTGGCCTCAGCCCTTTAAAGACATTTAATCTTCACTGAATCCCTGCAACTACCATGAGAGGCTGGCATCGTTTGGTAGCCAAGGAAACTCATCTCTCAAGGCTGAGAGAAGTTGAATAGTTTGCCTGAACTCCAGCGCATAAGTGCCAGGGTCGGGACTTGAACTTATAACCTGTAATGATCTATGGCCCCAAGAAGTAAGGCAATAAGTGGAAAATTAGGGAAATAAGACCCAGTCTTTGTCCCAGAGGAGCTCATGCCAGTCAGCAAGGGGACAGACGTAGAGACAGATAAACTGGACACAACCTCATATGTACCATAACAGAGGAGGACACAGGCTGTGGGCACTCAGGGGCGGGGCGGCCAGCTCCCCCAGGGGCAGGGCTTCCTCGAGGAGGCATCCCTGGAAAGATGAGGAGGAATTGGCCAGGTGAGATGTGTTGGGAAAGCCCTCCTGGTGGGGGGACAGCAAATGCAAAACCATGGAGGCAGATTCAGCGAGAAATGAGTGGTTCTTTGTAAGCTCTGGAGCACGGGTGTGTGGGGTGCACGGCTGCCCACGGTGATGCCGCCTGGCCAGGCGGACTTGAACTTGGTCCTGTCGGCGATGGGGAGCCATTCAAGGCTGGTGAGCGGGGAAGCGAGGAGAACTCAGACCCACGTTTCAGAAAGAAGTCTGTGGAGTTCCAGGAGGAGGATTCCGGATCGGGGAGGGAATTCAGGGACAGTGGTGGTCACCGCTCTGCTGTTTCCCTCACTCACCACGTCCATCTGAGAAGAGCTACGTGGACTGGTGGAAGGAGGTTTCTGGTCCAGGAATTTCCCCAGACTAAAGCCCTTAGCTCGCCTTATAGGAAAACTAAGCCCAAGGGCGCCTCCTGTGCTAGGTTGCTTCGTGCTTCCCTGGGCATCCTGCCCCGGGGGCCGTCAAAGTCACATCAGAGTGATTGAGAGAGGAAATCCAGGTGTGAGAAACGGGCACGGGCTCGGGAGCTCCGGGTTCTCATGTTGGCTCTGAGCTCCCTGGCGGGCCTTGGGCAGCATCCCACGCCGCTAAGCCTCGTTTCTCTATCTGCAGCATGCGTGGTGTCCTCAAGATGCTACCCACCCCTGAGTTACTTCATGACGCTGGTGTGAGGTCAGGAAGGGCTCTTGGAGATTAGCGAACAGTAGTGTGTTTTCCTTGACACGTTTGTCACCAGCTTTCGCGAAATCCCAGTGGACGTGTTCCCAA
Organism: Tursiops truncatus; assembly: GCF_011762595.2. Taxonomy (NCBI): domain Eukaryota; kingdom Metazoa; phylum Chordata; class Mammalia; order Artiodactyla; family Delphinidae; genus Tursiops; species Tursiops truncatus. The sequence continues at coordinate 7,499,184 of NC_047048.1, forward strand.
GGCGAAGGCTATTGTCTTTTGGAGACACAGACTGGAGACGGATTCTTTGGGGTTTGTAAACTCGAGGGAGACAGAGAGGCCGTGCAGTGGCTCCCCGCACGCGGCACCCCCGAGAATCTGGTCTCCATTGAACGCTCGCAGGCATGGGTGTAAGCTGATCTGCGCACAGCAACAGCGCATTAATGAAAGTTTTGACAGAGAGATTTCATTTTGGAACGCACATTCCCTGAAGGGTTTGTAATAATTGCGCTTGAAATGGAGCCATGGGTCTCAATGCTTTCCAGATTGGGGGAGCAGAGGTATGCTTCTTTCTGGGAAGGTCGGGCTGGTGGGGGGAGGCCCTCAGCCCCTCTCTCCGCATGGGTGCAGGGCCACAGGCTGACCCCAAGACCTTGCGTCTCCAGCTGTGGTCTCCATGTCCTCCCATCCTGCAAGGTGGGTGTTAGGACTCAGTTTACAGTGAGCAATGGTGGTAATGGAGCTTGCTGGGGTCTGAGTCATAGACTGAGTGGGGACAGACTGGGGTCTCCTGCCTCCCCCCAGGCCCCTTGCTTCTTGCCCCAGAAATGCTTCGGGAAACATCCGCCTCCCAGAGTCCCACCGTTGTGTGATCTGTTCTCAGGTGTTTGGGACCCTTCTCCAACTTGGCTTCTGCCCACCCTGGGGGGCAGCCACGGAACAGGGCAACTTCTGACATCTGCCTCCCTCCCCCACCTCTCAGCCCCCCTTGCCCCCTCCATCTCAGCCCCACTGACCCCCTGGTTGCACCTCAACACCAGAAGCCCACGTCCACCCCAGGGCCTTTGCACTTACGGTTTCTTCCAGCTGGGACACTCTCCTATCAAGCTATCTAAGCAGAGTGGCCCCTGGCCCACTTTACCTATTCCTTTACTCTGCTTTATTTCTCCCCATGACATGTATCACCCACAACCTATGAGTGCCACATAATTGACTATTAATTAATTAATTAATAATTATCATGCTAATTATCTTTCTGCACTGGAATGTTGGTCATGCCTCTAAGGATGCTGGGAAACAAGCAAAGGACATGCCCTTCCATGGGGCAGATGCCTTTATCCCAGAAGGTGTGTGAGAAGCAGGACTTGTGGATGTGGGCAGGAAGCACCTTGATTATCGTCTCCCACACTCCCTTTAAAATGTATTCAAGGTGGGAGTTCTGCCCTGGCTCTTGAGCTACTCAGAGTGGAGTGGGCATTCTCACCTTCTCTGCCTCATCGCTATGCCCCCATCTCTCTCAGCACTGTTTCCGGCCTCTCCAGGGTTGAAGCAGGGGTGTGGGGTGGAGGCGAGGCCAGAAGGGCAGGAGAGTGGCTACTTGTGAATTGCTCATAAATGGCTTCTCTGCATGGGGCTTCCATGCTTAGAGCTGCCTTCTTTTTGGAGGGGCACCCCTCGCTTCTCCATCCCAATCACCTGGGCGAATGCACTCTCTTCTGTCAGTTGCTTCTGCCCTTTTCAACGGCCGGGAATCCAGAGGCCATCTCTGACTTCCGTTGAGGTCTGTTCATCTGCGATGGACAGGAGTTAAGATGATGCCCAGGCAGGCTGATCCTACAATTCTTGTTGGTACTGCCAAAGCAGCCAGCCTGCCAGCCTCTCATCCTCTAGATTTCCAGGGCCAGGGCCACCTGACAGCCTCAGTATCCTGTAATTACAAGGAACTCCCCTTAAGCTCTCCAAGTGTCCGGACCAGCTGTCCCATTGAAGCCCGCTCACCAGACTTGAGGTGAGAGGCCAGCACTTTGGGGTCCCTCAGCACGCCCCATCCTGTCCAAATAAAACTTCAAAAATCCTCTCAACTCTTGGATAGCTCTGATGGGAGCGAGCTAAGAGGTTTTCCGTCACCTGCTTTGAACTTCCTACATGACGGTTTGTTTCTAAATTCACTTTGGTATTTGACAGCTTAGTGCTTTAGTGGAAACTTCCAGTGGGAACGTCCTGATTCATCGTGGAAACAATACCACAGTTAGTGAACGCTTTCTTGCTGCCAGTGTTCTCTCACTGAATCCTCCCAACGACGCCATGAAGCAGGCTATATTATATTATTTTATTTCATATCATCACATTAATATATGTGTAATTATATAACATAACAATATATATTATTATATATTATTACGATTGTTATCCCCATTTACAGATGACAAAACTGAGGCTCAGAGAGATTGGGTAACCTGTCAAAGGTCACACAGCCAGCAAGAGGCTAGTCACTGCCAGGCCTTTGTTTACCCACTGGGCTTTGCTGCCTTGATCCAGGCATAAGGGCCAGAACGAGATTTGCCTTTTTCCAGAGTTCACGTGCAGGAAATGTCCCTGCCCATGGGGGCAAAGGCAGCCTCGAGACGCTAACACAGGCTGAACTGCTGATCTGCACCTTGCTGGAAGGAGCAGGGCTGTTCTTGCAAACCACTCCCTTTCCTCCTGAATCTCTGAGGATCTCAGGCCTCTGCTGGGAGTTGGTGTGTTTAGGAGGGTGTGTAAAAATGCCCAGCTGGGGGCTCTCTTTCCACTGGCTGCCATGCCCAGGACTTGGGTACCGGAGGCCCCAGGAATCACATAGAAAGGTAGCCCAGTGGGCATGGAACTGGGCCTGGTGGGCTGGTGGTATCTCTTCCAGATCATGGTGAGGCCCAAGGAGAATGCTGCTGTGCCTGGCCTTGTGCAGGGACCCCTGATCTGGGGAGGAAGGGGGTCTTTTGACAGCAAATCCTATATCACAGACTTCCAGGGTGATCCTCTGTAAGTCACACTCATCTTTAGTGTCCTTTGTGTAAGCCAACCATCTCCTCACATTGGTCCAGCAGCATCGGCTCCAGGATGAAGCCAGGCCTCTGGGGCGGGGCCGTCCGCTTCATTAGAACCAGATTCTCACTGCAGGGCTCAGGAGTTGGGCCTCATATCCGGAGGTGTTTTATTTTTATTCTTATTAAAAAGAAAATTGCCCTGATCATTTAAACAAGGCCGTTAAATATGTAGGGACCTGCCAACTGAAATAAGCCTGAAGGATTAGGGAGGAAGTGGGATGGTGGCCGTGAGAGCTGCTGGCTGGCAGACCTGCACACACCCTCACTGCTGGCCCTGCTGCAGCTCCCACTGCCACCCCGTTGGGTCTGGAGGTGGTGGTGGCGGTGGGGTGAGGCCAGGAGGGGCTGTGAGCTCAGAGGTGACACGCCTTGGAGACGGCCTGTCTCTTCACACCCCAAAACCACCTACTCTTTCTTTCAGATCCACTGGGCACCTCCTCCAGGATGCCTACCTGGGTCTCTCCAGGTGGAAGCCAGGCTCTCTCTAGGAGTTGCCCTCTTTTCAGCTCTTGTCACTCTCTGCCTGTTGTTTCTGCCCCAGGTCTTGATCCCCTGCTCAGCCACACGCTCCGTTTTGGCAAGATGGTCGTGGGGTTTGTCCCCACCGTGCCCAGCACACACCCTGGTCTATATTGGTGCTCAGATTCTAGGTGTGTGTGCCTAAGCCTGGCGTGTACGTGCCCCTCGTGTGCAAGCCTGGGCTGTGTGCGTAGCATGCGTGTGAACGTAGGATGTGTGTGTGTAGGACTCTGTGTGTGCATAAGTGCTTGTATGTGAGCTGTGTGTACACGGCTCTGCAATCTCAGTTCAAACAGCTCTCCAGAAAAATACACGTGGGACGGGTTATCCCTGCAAAGCCTTAGAGGTCATTTGGTCCAACCCCCTTTTTGTTCAGATGGAGAAACCGAGGTTCAGAGGGGTATTGGGCATTCCACACCTACTGGCCCCGACTCTGAAACTCCTTCAAAGCTAGAGGTGGAGACTTCTGAAGAACTGGTGGCTGCCAGGAAGGAGACGGGGCTTGGGTGGGAGTTGGGCTGGGGCCCCACCGTCCTCAGGGACCCGTGAACAGGGCCTGGCAGCTGCAACCTTGGAGGTGGCTTGGCCAGGAACCCCCTTCCCTGGCCCCACGTGAGTGGGCGGCTCAGCCCATGGGCGCCTCAGCCCATGCGTTCTTGGGGGATCAATCCTCCCCTCGGCATGCCCACCAAGTGGCTGTCCACCCTCTTCCTGGCTGCTTCCAGGGATGGACACTCCCTCCTGGGGAAGCCACTGCTCTCTGCAGGGAGCATCTCCTCTGAGGGGACTGGGACCCTGCGAGGTGTCTTCACGCTCACTCTGGTTGTCCCCAGCGCTCATCTGCTGGCGCAGGCCACCTCCTCCTCCCCAGGGTGAACTGGCCCAGTACCTTCTGTGGCTCCCCAGGACCCCGTCTGCCTGCTCTCCCAGAACCACCCCAGTTTGCCCATAACCCCCGAAGAATCGAGCCTGGGCTACATGTACTGGGTCCCTCCTGTCACACACCTTTTTCATTATTTCTTCTCTCGTCAGTGATAGGACTTCATGGCAGGACCCAGGTCTAGGGTTCTAGGTGCAGAGACTCTGCGGGGCTCCCTTTCTCCTTTGCTCCTGCAGTGCTCTCCTTCCTGGGGCTCTGAGGATGCAGGGCGCTGGTGGCGGCACAGCTGTCACCGCCCTGTCTCCCTGTCCCTGGTTCTTTGTGTCTCAGAAACCGTGGCTGGAAAATAAGGCATGAGCCAGTGCTCCTTAAACTACCTCATTGCTCATGACTCGCCTGGGGTCTCGGTAAAATGCAGATTTGGGCCGGGCAGGTCTGGGGCCTCACCTGAGAGCCTGCATTTCTAACAAGCTCCCGGGAGATGCGATGCTGCTGGTCTGTGGACCCCACCTGGAGTAGCAAAGGTGCTGATGAAACACAGAGCCCACAGAAGGAGCCTCAAGGCCAGACGTGGGGGCTCTTCGTCTTTCAGCCTGAAATCGTGGGCACTGGGCAGGTTGGAGAGCAAAGGGGTGTGCGTGGCAGGTGTTACTCTTGTCCATAGAGAGTTCTTCGCCTCAGCCTTCTTTTGGGTTATTGAATACAGCTCCGGAACTGTCATAGAAACACGTTCGGGCTACTGTGGGTACGCCCCTTCCTGCTTTACAGTTGTTCAGCCTTTACAGTGACTTCTGGGAAGAGGGGGTGTGTAAGGCACCAGCTGACCCTTTCTCTCAGCAGCGGGCTCAGGACAAGGGAGGTGGCCTTGACCTGAACCCTCATGTCCATCTGGCTCCTACGGACCCCAGCTTCTCAGCCCCCCTGGGTTTACTGCCTCGCGTGAGCCAGTGCCCCCTCTTTGCCTCAAGGTGACCCCTCCTCACGCTTCGGGATTTAGGGGTCCAGGCTGTGTCCCCCCATATGCAATTCCCAATGCAGGCGGTTTCCACCCAGCTCCTCTTCAGGCCCAAGGCTCCAGCATTTCTGTCTGCCCAGGTGGCACCAAAGCTGAGCACTGATGTGTGATTCAGAGAACATCTCCCTCTGCTGCCTCGTAGGTCCTCTTCCCCAGGCCCCGGGAGGCCATCGGGGTGGAGAGGGTTTTTATGAGGTTTTTTTAATTACACACACGAGGCCCCCGAGCTCAGAGGAGCTCAGTGACTTGCCCAGGGCCCCTGGCCACCAAGTGTCACAGCCTAGGCGCTTGATTATTGTTCAGATTCTCTGACTCCAGCGAGGACTCGGGCCACTGTCAGCCCCGCCCACGGTGTGTGTGTGCGCACGCGCGCGCGTGTGCTCGTGTATCTAGTCACGTATGTGGATGGGCCTGAGTGGGCCTGGATGTGGCCATGCGTGTGAGTCCCGTGTGTGTGCATGCGTGTGCATGTCTGTACACAGCACATGTGTGACATTGTCCCTCCCCTGCCGTTCAGAAATGGCACTGGTGGTGCTGGGGGACTGGGATGACCATGGGAAACCACGAACTGCAATATTTGCTTTTCATTTTGACATCCGTGGCAAGTGCAACTCCCTTGGAACCAGGCCCCCGGAGGTTCTGGTAAGTTGGGACAGGGCGTCCGTAGAACAAAAGGAAGATGCACAGAGAGGAAGGGCAGGATCTGTGGCTGGGGCTCACCCTCACGGCCTGAGCCCCCCAGGTGCTGTGTGACAGCCCAGGGAGCAAGGGCTCTGTGCCTCCGACCCTTGGAAGTGTTCTAGAATCCGTAGAGATTTGTCATTTCACAGAGAAGCAAATGCAACCTTCGTGCCCCCCCACCCCGCCCCTGAAAGGAGTCTTTTGTGAGGTGGCTGCTGGTCCCCCACTGTTCTGTAGAGTATGATGGATCCGGGATCACCACGGGGTGCCTCAGCACTGCACTGTGACACTCCCTGTGTGACGCTGTACCAGGTGCTTTACGTAAACTAGATCCCACTACAGCCCAAGGAAGTGGGTCCTGTTATTATCTCTCTTCTGCTCATGAGGAAACTGAGGCTCAGAGAAGTTAAGCAACCTGCCGGGAGTCACACAGCTAAATAGAGGTGAGGCCAATCGTTAGACTCAGGTCCTAACCACTGGGCTCCACTGCCTCCTGATACTTCTGAGTGCTGCGCACGAATCAGGCGACTTTGGGCAAGTGATAAGACTGTCAAACAGGGGTCCCCACGAGGAGGGAATGACAGAACGTGAGGGAAGCATGCCTGGCACATCATAGGTGCTCAAGAGATGCCCTGCCCTCCTCTGCCTGTTCCCTCTGGACGCACCCATGGAGGGAGCGGTGGAGTGAGCTGTTAGCAGAATGGGCTCTTGTCCGCCTGAGCCTGCCCCAGATGGACACCAGACCTGCAGGTGGAGGCTGCAGAGCGGGATGTTGGGCGAAGGGTTCAGGAGACTTGTCCCTGCTCCCCAGACATCTAAAGTGCTGTCACGGGTGGGGAAGGAGGACCAGCAAGCACGCCTGGGACCAAGGGACAGAGAGGGAGAGACGACCCCCTGGCAGGTTCCCAGAGAGGCAGCGGACTTCTTGTTGGTGGGGGGACATTGAGGCGAAGAGTCACGTGGCACACTGGGGTGGGCTTGATCGCGTTTAAGTCACCTTCTGACTCTACTTAATCGCAAGGACCCCACAAGATCCAGTTGGCACTGGGGCCACTCCACCAGCCCTGCTCCACCGTCCCGCCCCCGCCCCCCCCCCGCCTCCAGCCGGGAGAAACCAGAGAATGTCAGAGGTGGAAGTCACCTTTTGACATCTAGGTCAAACACCTTCTCTCATAGATGGGGAAACCGAGACCTAGCAGCCCAGAGCCGAACAGACGTCTGCCCAGGATAACACAGCGTTGTCACAGGCTAGACCTTCGGTCTGCTGATCGCCTGCTGGAGTGCTCTGCCCTCCCCAACTTGTTCCACTTCTGAGGACCCTAAGACAGGAGAAGCCAGACCCGGGGCTGTCCTCCCACCCCGCCAGCCACAGCCCTTGATTTCTCCCACTCTGTCTTCCCCCCTCCCCTCCACCAGGCTTGAGAAAGCCTTGATTTTATAAAGGGAAAGGATACAGTAAAAGCCAACCCGTTCAGAGCCTTGAGGACAAATAGTTGCGAGTCACCAATTACCTGATCCTCAAAGACATGCCTTCGACTTGCTTCCTGCTCGTCTCGGTTATGCGGCCCGGCGGCCTCCCGGGATCCCGGCTGCGACAGCCATATTGCACACACATGTTCTCTAATAAGCTGATGCCGAAAACCGCATTAAAATGAGCCGAGGAGAGGGAGTCACTTTGTAACATGCTTTATTTTATTTTATTTTTGACTTGGAAAGAAGCATGTCTTGGCTGCTAATCAAAGAGCTGGTGGGGGCCTCTTAGCAGAAACCAAACCCACCCCAGGCCAGACCTGCCCGCCCAGCCCCCATGGACAGCGACGGCGGCTCCGGCTCAAGGGAGCCGAGAAGGGGATCCCAGACCTTGGGTGGGCCACGCGGCTGGTCCAGACGTTGGAGGTGGGCCCTCGGTGCCAGCCTGCCGCATCCAGGCTGTGGGACGCCGGATCTCTTTGTTCTTTTCGGTTCAGCTGCAGTGTTCTGGGGTGTCAGGGCTCCGTTCGTTCCCAGCAACACGGACCCCTTCTTATTAGTCAGGGGGCTCTGCAGCCCCCAAGGAGAGAGTATGTTTAAGGATCTTCTTGGCACGGGAGGGGGACAGTGACTCAGTGACAGTGGAAGTATATCCTGGCTTCACCTCGGCTTGCTCTGAGACCGCAGAAAGATCCCACTCCCTCCCAGGTTTCCCGTAATAGCTCTGCAGGATGTTAGGATCAGATGGGATTCCCAGCCAGAGTGCTAGCCTCTCGAATTGATGGGTCACGCGCTGAGATTCATTCCTTTACGTCCAACCACCCTCTGATGTCCTTCTTAGATTCCAAAGGTCCCCTCACCCCCTACACGCCCCAAAGCCAACTCATCATCACTCCCTAGAACCACTTCGGGTTCTCCTTGCTTAGGGATGAGTGTTACTCTAGCGGCTGTTGAGTCCAGAAACCTCAAAGCCCCAACGCTTTCCTTTCCTTTGCAACCCCAGTTCCAGGGATCCCTAAGTCCTGTGGGTTCACAGCCTTTGAACCCATCCTCTCTTCTCTGGCCCCTGGTTAGACGCCGCCCACCTGTCACCTGGACCGCCCCAGCAGCCTCCAGTCCAAGATGCAAATTAAACATTCCCTTTCCCTCTTTGAGACCCTTCTGGATATAAGCCAAACAGCATCACCACTAGTGCATACAGTGTCTTTGTGCAGATTGGGAAAAGGTGCTTCTTCCTCAAGGCACTTGACTGCCATCTGCTGGAAAATGGTTGTAATAAATATACGGATCTCTGATGGCCGGGCAGTGATGGCGCCCCCTAGGGTTGTGCATGCGCAGTGGCCCGAATCCAGACATCTCCTGAGGGCCCTCATATCTCCAGCCCCTTTTACCCGCTCACATCTTACCCTCCAAGGATATTGAGCTGTCTCTGCTCCAAACGCATGATGGTTAAGGATGATTTGGGGGACAGAATCCCAGCTCTACCACATGCCGGCTGTCAAGTTCCTTACCTTCTGGGTGCAATGAGTTTCCTCATCTGTAGAATAGGGATGAGAATAAGACCCTCCTCACTGGGTTTTTGTGAGGATTAAATGAGTTAATATTTGTAAAATGTTTAAAAGAGGGTTTAGTGGGGAATTCCCTGGTGGTCCAGTGGTTAGGGCTCTGTGCTTCCACTGCAGGGGGGATCCCGCATGCTGCGTGGTGCAGCCCCCCAAAATAATAAATAAAATAAAATAAAATAGGGCTTGGTGCATTGAAATGCTATATTAGTATCTTTTATTATATTATTATCATCATCATCATCATCTCACATCTCGGTCCTTTGCATATATTCCTTCTGCTGAGAACGGCCTCTCTCCCACACCACTCTGCCCTTCTTTGGTCAGCTACTCATACTTCAGGACTTAGAAAGCCTTTCCTGACCAAGGCCAGGCAGGTCCCCTCCCTTCCTCCTCCAGGCTCCCCCGGCCCCTGGGTGACCCTCAGGCATAGCCCTTGTTCCTTAGATGTCCCTGGGCTGTGAGCTCCTTGCCAGCAGGAAAGAGGTTTTATTAGGGTGTGAATGTTCAGGCCCCAGCCCAATGCTGGCCTCAGAATAGGAACTTCCCAAAGCTTGTCTTGAAAATCACCTCAACTCATTTCGAGCATTTTGCTGTTTCATACTGGTTTTAAGTGAAGTAGCCATCACGCAGGATCTCAGTTCAAAATGGTAAAATAAATATTCCTTCGTCGATATTGCTTATGGAGTAACTAAGCCCTTTTACAAAAGGAAGCTGAAGGGGAAAATGAATAATAACAATGCACATTAATTGCCCACTATGGTGAGCACCTCCTGTGTCCTTCCTCATGAATTTTTACAAGAACAAAACCAACCCTACCCATAGTCCTGTTGCAGGAAAGAAAAGCGGGGCCAGAGAGGACGGTCATGTCCCAGGTCTCAGGCGAGTCCCTGGGACGGCCGCCGAGTGTGGGTTCTTGGCTTCGCACAGGAAAGAATTCAGGAGCGAGCCATAATAAAGAGAAAGGAGGTTTATTCTGGGAGATACACACTCCACAGACAGTGTGGGCCATCTCAGAAGGCAAGAGAGGCACCAAGGTATGAGGTGGTCAGTTTTTATAGGGGTGGGTAATTTCATAGGCTAATGAGTGGTAGGAGTATTCCAGCTATTTTTGGGGAAGGGGTGGGGATTTCCAGGAATTGGGCCACTGCCCACTTTTTGACCTTTGTGGTTGGCCTTGGAACTGTCATGGCGCCTGCAGGTGTGTCATTTAACTTGCTGATGTGTTACAACAAGCGTATAATGAGGCTCCAGTTCTAGTGGAAGTCAACTTGTCCGCCATCTTGGACCTGGTAGGTTTTAATCAGTTTATGCTGTGTCCTTGGGCTATGTCATTCTTTTAAAGGTTGTGCGCTGCCCCCTTCCCATCTCAGTCCCATTTTACAGACGAGAACACTGAGGCCCTGGAGATTAAGTAACGTGCTCAATACCTGTCGACTAGTAAGGGGTGGATCCAGGATTGGAGCCTAGGTCTGACTGATTGCAGGGCTGGAGGGAGAGGTGGAGAAGCCTGATGGTCTGCAGGCTGCTGACTTCTGCCCCGAGGTGGGGGGGGTGGGCAGGGCCTGGAGCCCCAGGGACTGAGAAAGGGACATGCTAAGGAGGTGCAGAGGGAAGGGCGGTACCCAGGACTTTGCCCTCTGAGTCTGTCTTGGCATCATGACCACTCTGTGGGAGCCATGTGATTGTATGCTGGGAGACAGGAAGTGAAATTGACATTGGGCATCACAGCAGCCTGGGGATCAGAAGCCTGGGCTCACATTCCAGCTCTGTCACCCGCTGTGGCCCTGGAGAGTCGCTCACCAGACTGAGCCACAGCCTCATCTTGCAAACATCGCATCTGCCTGGGGCTTGCGTGCAGGCAGCTGATAAGAAAGGCTGTGTAAATCGGTCCCGAAGAGAAGCAGTGCCTGGCGGCCAGGAATTCTCTTGTGAGGTTCGCAATTATCTGAAAGGAGATGGGAGTCTGGGCCTGAGGGATTTACATCAGCAGCGCTTTTTCAGATCAGCATCCTTTCCCGCTGGGGCGTGGCTTTGCCCGTCATTCTTGGGGTGGGGCCCGTACGCCAGAGCAGAGCCTAAGAGGTCAGGCTGGTTGTGTCCTTCAGTGGCTTAGCTCAGGGGACTCGGCTCAACCCCGTGGGGCGGTTGGAGACAACTTACTGGATCAGGCGCCTGAGATGGGATGGGGGTCTTGTCCAGCCTAGGGAAGCATATTCTATAGTTTCTACTAGATCTTCAGGTTTATTTATTTTAAAAATAATTTATTGAGGTAAATTTCACATAACATAAATGTAACCATTTTAAAGTGAACAGTTCAGTGGCATTTGGCACAGTCACTATACTGTATAACTACCATCTCTCTCTGGTTCCAAAATGTTTCCATAACTCCAAAGTAAAACCCCTTAACCAATTACTTCCCACCTCACACTGCCCCCACCCCCGCCGCCCCGCACCTGCCCCTGTCAACCACCAATCTACATTCTGTCTCTGTGGATGTATCTATTCTGACATTTCATATAAATAGAATCACACAATACGTGACCTTTTGTATCTGGCTTCTTTCGCTTCTCATAATGTTTTGGAGGTTCATCTACATTGTAAGCATGTACCAGTACTTCATTCCTTTTCATGGCTGAATAGTATTCCATAATTTGTTTATCCATTCATCTATTGATGGGCATTTGGGCTATTTCCACCTTTTGGAAATAGTGCTGTTATGAACAGTTAGCCTCTATGTACGCATGGTTGTTTGAGGACCTGTTTTCAGTTCTTGGCATGTACCTAAGGTCTAAGGGTAGAATTGCTAATGTTACCGAGTCCAAGCTCGCTCTGCTAGCCGGACGACAGGCCAGTGAGTTGGAAACACGGTGCTGAGGCAAGGAATACGACTTTATTCAGAAAGCCGGTAGACTGAGAAGATGGCAGACTAGTGCCTCTGAAAAACCATCTTAACTGGGTCTGGGTGCCAGTTTCTTTTATAGATCAGAGAGGGAGAGGCGGTGAGGAAGTAATAAGTAAAAGGGCCATCAGTCTTGCAAAACATCTCCTGGAATGACCAGCCTCCCTGAGGGGATGTGTTAGTTTCTTTTTTCTTGCAGCCATTCACAGGTGAACAGGGTTCCTTGAGGCAGGCCATTATGTATGATTATAATAACAAAAGCCACGAAAAGCAAAGGTTAAAGTCAAAGAAACAGATCCAAAGTGGAGTCGATTTAGCTCTTGCCTGTGACAATTCCCCGCTGTCAATGTCCGTTCCACAGTCTTGTGGGAAAAGGGGTGACAACGTTCTAACAGCTCCGTCGGACAGATCTTTCCGGGAGTGTCCACCATCGGTGTCAGTGTTCCAACTGTTGAGATTTGTCTTTCGTTCTGCTTTGGAAGTGTCTGCTTTATACTTGTAGACTTAAAAATATTCACAACCTAAAAGTTGAGAGTTATCAGGAATTTTGAGGACTTCAAGCCCAGGAGGCCACATCTCAAGTTAAGGGATTTAGTGTTTTCCTATGTATGGAAAGAGGCAAGAGTCTGGGCTTACTGAAACCATTTCTTTGATATGCACCTCAGCTATCTGGGGCCTGTATCCTGTATTTTCATATCCTGGGTTTCCTCAGGGCTCGCCACAGGGAGTGGCTGCAGTCTGATGGCTGCTACGCGGAAGGTATTCTCCTTCCTGAGTTTCCTCAGGGTTCACCCGCTCACATTGGAGGGCTGCAATCGCCAATGACTGATCCTCTCCTCTTGGTCAGGAATTTGACCAATATTTGGGAGACATTTCACGATCAAATTTTGTCCCACGGTGCTGGAAGGCTCATCCCAGGTCAGACGAAAATTCTTGATGTGCCACTCCAGGTGCTAATTTTCGGATTAGGCCCTATTGATAATTAAAGATTCTCTGGATCCCCTAATTATGATCCAGGAGACATTTTCCCTCGTTGCTTCTTCCCATACCTAGAATCACATTATTACAATTATTTTATGCTATAAAGTGATATATTACCTTAAGATGTTTAGCCATACAAGTTTTGTGGGAGGCCCCGTTACACACTGGGTACTGCAAGAGACAACAATCTTATAAAATAGACAGGATATAAGTAATGCAGCTAGTAACATTGACAAAGACATAGTGCAGCAGGGAGACAAAGCACAAACAATTTGGAAACAAAGAACAAATCAAAACAATGATTAGCATAATATCAAGTCCACAGGAGAGCCAGCTGGAGACCACAAATTCTGGCAGGATCAGGTAGAGAGAGAAAGATAAACATTTTGTCTTTGTTTACATACTTTACCAACTTGTGTAGGTCATAGCATAAGAGAAAAGGTTTTTCTGCAAAACAAAGATTAAAAGCCAGTATATTTCCCAAAGTCATAAAGTTATAAATCATATTTACCAATTCATTCAGTCCCATGTAATTAATTCCCATTGATCGGGATAAAATAATCGAGTTTCCCATTAGTTCTGTCAGTTGTTACCCAGCCCACTGATATTATATAAAAGCTATCAGAAACTTATGTTCGTTAAAAAGTTCGTTTTTAATCGGTCTTTCTTGAAAATCTTCATTTTGTAAAAGCATCAGGACAAAACTTAAAATAGCGTGGTTAAAGATTTGAGTACAACGCAATTAGCAGGAGACTTGGATATAACATTTTAGAATAACTAGTATTATGATTGATAACATATCAGGACATATCAGATGTTAGGGATTCCATATGAATTTTGGAATATCTATATAAATGACATTTATCCATACACTGTAACCTAAGGTTCATCTCCAATCACTTGACAATGTTTTTGAAGTAATTTAACATACCAAATAAACTTAGTTTGACATTTTTCTCTGAGATGTCTCAGAGATGTTCTTTCGAAGTATCCCAGAGTCAGCTGGAGGCTAAGAAGCTTTTAGTCAGATTTTGATATTTGGGAAGTTTGTTAAAAATATCAAAAATGTTTTAAAACACAGCAGGATAGAATTAGGGGTGGGGGGGAAAAAAAAAGAAAAAAGAAACACAACAGGATCGTAGGTCACTGTGAAACAGTATTTATTCATTTAACCAAAGTCACAAAACGATTAAAAGAACACAAATACAGATCATCTGTTATCAAATGGAGCACGTCTTGGGCTTCCCTGGTGGCGCAGTGGTTGAGAGTCCGCCTGCCGATGCAGGGGACACGGGTTCGTGCCCCGGTCCGGGAGGATCCCACATGCTGCGGAGCGGCTGGACCCGTGAGCCATGGCCGCTGTGCCTACGCGTCCGGAGCCTGTGCTCCGCAACGGGAGAGGCCACAACAAGTGAGAGGCCCGCGGATCGCAAAAAAAAAAAAAAAAAAAAAAAAGAAAAGGAGCACGTCTAACAGAGATCAAATTCCAGTCTTGTATTAGCTTACTTAGCAAAATCCATTTACTTAGTTAACTTCAATGTAAATTTAGTTAATCCTGACCATGTATAAAGCCTTCTCAGTAAAATGTAATTCCATTACTACCTTCTTAACTGAAAACACACATTCTACCATACTGAAATGTCTTATTTTCAGTAGCTTTAATTATATATTTAAATTAGTATCCCCGATTCTTAAAAACCTTAATTTCCAGTGACAACCAAGAGGCAAATAATAGTTACCAAAATCTGGAGAAACTATTTTTGATGATTTTTAGAACATAATTATTATTTTTTTTAAAATTTTATTTATTTTATTTATTTAGTTTTTGACTGTGTTGGGTCTTTGTTGCTGCGCACGGGCTTTCCCTAATTGCGGCGAGCGGGGGCCACTCTTCGTTGTGGTGGGAGGGCTTCTCATTGTTGTGGCTTCTCTTGTTGCAGAGCAGGGGCTCTAGACACACGGGCTTCAGTAGTTGTGGCACGTGGGCTTCAGTAGTTGTGACTCGCGGGCTCTAGGTGTGCGGGCTCAGTAGTTGTGGCTCACGGGCTTTGCTGCTCCGTGGCATGTGGGATCTTCCTGGACCAGGGCTCGAACCTGTGTCCCCTGCATCGGCAGGTAGATTCTTAACCCCGGCACCACCAGGAAAGCCCCATAATTATTCTTATAGTTTACCTAAAAGCTCTTATCTCATTTATATTTAAAGTTTCATCATATCAAGTTATTTTTCTTGCTGACAAATTTGCAACAGATATAACAAGATTTATTTAACTTTTATTAAACCTAGGTGCAGTGAAAGTACTATACTTAATGTTGATGGCTCTAAAGACATGTCTATATTAATTAGATCAACAAACTTAAACATTAATACCAGGTATTAATTTAATACTATATATTTCCCAGTTCACGTGAACCTGAAACTCATTTAGCTTAATTTCTCTCTTTTTAAAAATATTTATTTATTTATTTATTTATTTATTTATTTTTGGCTGCATTGGGTCTTCTTTGCTGCGAGCGGGCTTTTTCTCTAGTTGCGGCGAGCAGGGGCTACTCTTCATTGCGGTGCGCGAGCTTCTCATTGCAGTGGCTTCTCTTGTTGCAGAGCCCGGGCTCTAGGCACGTGGGCTTCAGTAGTTGTAGCATGCGAGCTCAGTAGTTGTGGCTTGCGGGCTCTAGAGCGCAGGCTAAGTAGTTGTGGCTCACGGGCTTAGTTGCTCCGCGGCATGTGGGATCTTCCCGGACCAGGGCTTGAACCCGTGTCCCCTGCATTGGCAGGCGGATTCTTAACCACTGCACCACCAGAGAAGTCCTTCCCTGCTCTTTTGCAGAACATTTCTAACTGTGAGATTGTGTAATAATTAAGTGAGCCATTCAGGGGCCATCGTTCTTCTGATCCTAACGTATATTGGGTCCACACCCTATTACAATAGTACATCACGTCTTTCTTAGTCATTGCCTCACGGCCATGTTTTGCCCATTTATCTAATATATCCCCAAAGGACTCTCCTTCAGGATAGATATTTTCCACTTTTAAAAGTTTAATACGGGCTTCCCTGGTGGCGCAGTGGCTGAGAGTCCGCCTGCCGATGAAGGGGACACGGGTTTGTGCCCCGGTCCGGGAAGATCCCACATGCCGCGGAGCGGCTGGGCCCGTGAGCCATGGCCGCTGAGCCTGCGCGTCCGGAGCCTGTGCTCCGCAACGGGAGAGGCCACCGCAGTGAGAGGCCCGCGTACCGCAAAAAAAAGACGCAGACAAATTCCAACACAAAAGGCACAAATTCTAGCACTGATGCGCGCAAAACCAAGACAAGACCAACGAACCCGTTCCCAGATCGGGTAGACTTACCCTACAAAACCAACGAACTAGTTCCCAGTGAACTGGTTCCCAGAATCAGGTAGAGTCCAACAACAATTCCCCCCTCCAGCAGGTACCCCGACCTGATCGGCTTTCCCGTAAAGGAAAAGCCCAGACTGAAGGGGGAATATGTTCCCAGCGTGCAGGCCTGAGCGACTTACCCCCCAGAATCGAATCGAGTCCGTCGACTTGTAGCCCAGATGGAACCAAAGTTCCCCAAATGGAAGTTTCTCGGTTCCTGGCCTCAACTGCCAAGTGCTGGGGTACCTGGTGCCACTTCAAGGGAACTTTGAAGGGAAGATCCTCAGGGCAAATGGTCCCGGCAGCTGCTAGGGCCTTGCCCCAACATTTCCCGAGCGGGACCAGCTAGGCAGCAAGGCGCCCGGCTGGCCAAGCCAAATTCGTTACCGAGTCTACGCTCTCTCTGCTCGCCGGACGACAGGCCGATGATTCGGAGACGAGGTGCTAAGGCAAGGAACACGACTTTATTCGGAAATCTGGCAGACCGAGAAGACGGCAGACTAGCGTCTCTGAAAAACCAACTTATCTGGGTCTGGGTGCCAGTTTCCTTTATAGAGTCAGAGAGGGAGAGGCGGTGAGGAAGTAAAGTAAAAGGGCCATCAGTCTTGCAAAACATCTCCTGGAATGACCAGCCTCGGTGAGGGGATGTGTTAGTTTCTTTTTTCTTGCAGCCATTCACAGGTGGGCAGGGTTCCTTGAGGCAGGCCATTATGTATGATTACAATAACAAAAGCAACAAAAAGCAAAAGCTAAAGTCAAAGAAATAGACGGAACATGGAGTCTGATCTAGCTCTTCCCTGTTACACGAAGTCATATGGTAGTTCCTTGTTTACCTTAATGAATAACCAGCGAGCTGTCTTCCATAGCAACTGGACCATCTTTCATTCCCAGCAGCAATGTACATGGGTTCCAAATTTCTCCACATCCTCGTACACACTTGCTATTTTCTGTTTGTTTTGTTTTTCCTTTTTTTTTTTGACACACCGTGAGGCTTGTGGGATCTTAGTTCCCCGACCAGAGATCGAACCCATGCCCTCGGCAATGAAAACGGAGCGTCTTAACCACTGGACCATTGGGGAATTCCTCCAAAAATTTTTTATTATTAACTATCGTAGAGGGTGTGAAGGGGTAGCTCATTGTGGTTTTGATTTGTATTTTCCTAATAACTAATGATGTTGAGCATCTTTTTGTGTGCTTGTTGCCCATTTGTATGTCTTCTTAGGAGAACTATCTCTTCAGGTCCTTTTCTCTTTTTTAAACTGGGTTGTTTGTCTTTTTGTTGTTGAGTTGCAAGATATTTTGGACACTAGACCCTTTTCAGATATAGGATTTGCAAATACTTTTCCCATTCTGTAGGTGGTCTTTTCACTTTCTTGATAATGCCCTTTGATGCACAAACATTTTTAATTTTGCTGAAGCCCAGTTGATCTATTGTCTCGTTTGTTGCTTGTGCTTTTGGTGTCATATCTAAGAATTTATTGCCAAATCCAAGGTCATGAAGGCTTACCCTGTGTTTTCTTCTAAGAGTTTTATGGTTTCAGCTTTACATTTAGGTCGTTGATCCACTTCAAGTTGATTTTTGTATATAGTGTGAGGTGGGGGTCTAACTTCATTCTTTGCACGTGGATATCCAGTGTTCCCAGCACCATTTGTGGAAGAGACTCTTCTTTCCCCGTTGAATGATCTCGGAACCCTTGATGAAAATCAGTTGGCCGAGACTTACGGCTCTGTCTTTTGCAAAGGCCTGGGTTCTTTCCCTGGCTCTGCCACTTCCCATCGTGTGCTGTGGGGAAGGCCTTGGGCTCTCTGAGCCTCCGTTTCCTTGTTTATGAAATGAATCCTTGGGCTTGCTCAACACTGAGGCTGCGTGGCTCCCTCAAGGGCTCTATGTTCTGAGCTGTAATGGCCGTGGGCAGGCCAGTTCTGAGCTGGCTCTGCCAGTGTGCAGGGGTATCGCCCTTTCCTGGCTCCCACTTACGGCTGATCCCTCTCTGGCTTCTTCAGAGAGCACATTTCTCTTTCCCGTTGGTGGAGCTACTGAAAATCTTCCGGGTCTGCAGTCTTCCATAGCCCTTGTGTTTGGAGTCACACTTTCAATCTGCTGTTTGGGGGTGTGGGTGGAGGATGTTAGTTTTCCCATCCGCCTCCCTGTTTATTTATTCTGCAACTCTGAAAGCATTTGCCCAGTGAGTTGGAAATGAAATCCCCAGACCAGACCCAAGTCTCTGCTGCGCTGCCAGGATTACAGCTCTGTTGGGGGATGCTCTCGGAATACTGCAGTGCTGAAGATGCCAGAAAATTCCTCACAGTTGCCCACCTGGCTTCTCCCTACCTTTCAACAGTCCCCGATGGTGACTTGTCCTGTTCTTTTCATTAAAAAAAAAAAGTATTTATTTATTTATTTTTGGCTGCGTTGGGTCTTCGTTGCTGCACGCAGGCTTTCTCCAGTTGTGGCGAGCAGGGGCTACTCTTCGTGGTGGTGCGCAGGCTTCTCATTGCGGTGGCTTCTCTTGTTGCGGAGTACGGGCTGTAGGCTCAGACTTCAGTAGTTGTGGCACACAGGCTCAGTAGTTGTGGCTCACGGGCTCTAGAGAGCAGGCTCAGTAGTTGTGGCACACGGGCTTAGTGGCTCCGTGGCATGTGGGATCCTCCCGGACCAGGGCTCAAACCCATGTCCCCTGCATTGGCAGGCAGATTCCTAACCACTGTGCCACCAGGGAAGTCCCTGTTCTTTTCATTTTGAGGAAGAAAACTCACATCTGTGTACAGCTCCTGCCTACTCTGGGCCTGGCTCGGCGTGGGGTGGGGATTCATGCCACCTGGCACGCCTGTAATTCTCACCATAGCCATGTGAGGGCAGTAGAATGGCCCACAGGACAGGTAAGGGGGCTGCCTTGCCCAGGCTTGCTTTTAGAGGCCTTGGGAGGTCCTGGGAGAGGCTCCTTATGTGCCGATATGGCTTTCTGCTGCAGAGGCGCTGGGGACGTCACCTTTCCACTTACCCTCCTTTTTGGGAGGCCCCTGAAGGAGCTCCTCAGACCTTTGCCAGAAGTGCAAGTTCCGTTTTCTCCAGCAGCTGGTGGTTTCTGTTCTAGGGATGTGATTCTCTGTCTTACCTTTTAGAAAGCCTAGAGCCCCATACTACCGAACTGTTGACAATTGTGGTGGTTTTCCCAGTTCCATTTTTCATCCCCTCACTTAAACCCTGGCTCCATTTTCTGCCCTGATATTTCCTCCGCTCCATCTTTCTACCAGTTTTTGACCTGCATGTATGTGTTTCAGCATCTCCAACCAATCTTCCCTCCTTCCTCATCTGTAAGAGGAGGGATTGAACTGGACAATCAAGGCAGTGGTCTTAACATTTAGGAGGGTCATGGATCCCCAACTCTGAGAATTGGACAAAACTTCAGACAGTTTCTTCTAAAACATGCCCAGGACAGATCATCTTGCTTACAGTTTCCAAGGGTTCAGAGACTGAAAACCTTCGAGGGTTCCCTGATCTCTCATTAAGAAGCCTGCATCCAAAGGTCCTTCGACCTCAGTGGGAAAACAAGGAGAGACCCCCCCTAATCTTTGCCGGGTCCCATTTCACATGGGATAAGGGTCACTTTTCAAATTCTCAGGCACTTGGGATTTCCCTGGTGGCTCAGTGGTTAAGAATCCGCCTGCCAAGGCAGAGGACACGGGTTTGAGCCCTGGTCCAGGAAGATCCCACATTCCGCGGAGCAACTAAACCCGTGCGCCACAACTACTGAAGCCCGTGCACCTAGAGCCTGTGCGCTGCAACGAAGAGTGCCCCCACTCGCCACAACTAGAGGAAGCCCGCGCGCAGCAACAAAGACTCAACGCAGACAAAGATAAATAAAATAAATAGATTTATAGAAAAACAAACCAAAAAAGCCACAAAAACCCCACAAATTCTCGGGCACTTGCCCACCCACTAGAGTGGCCCAGACCTTTCTCAGCTGATCCTTGGGGGTAAACACACTAAGTTCTGATAGAGCAGCAGGACTTTTGGGAGACCCCCACATCCCTCATAACTGGGGAAGAAACCCAAAGGAAACTCTGTCCTTGGGGGGAAGAGCAGTGTATGGAGGAGTTGGGCTCAAGATGGAGCCCAGCCAGCTTCCAGCTGACCCTGGACAGGGCCTGGCATCTCTCGGGTCCACTGGTGAAATGGGGATAAACCAGGAAACCCCTAGTGGGAGTGCTAGCTCAGGGAGCTTGGGTCTCCCTTCATAGTGAACGGATAAAAGATTCCTCTACCTCTTCCCATAAGTGGAGCTCATATCTGTTTTCCTAGCTGGGACTGAGTCACAAAAATTCTTTTATGATCCATTTTCTGGCCCCCACCCCTGTTGTTTTTGGAAATCTGAAGCAGCATCCGAAATTTCCTCGGCCTAATTTTAGTCTCTGGGAACTGCAGCCAGATGATGTCAGACTGAATATTAGATGCCGTTGGTCTTCCCAGGCCAGACTCTGTCACCAGCTCCCTGCAGCTGCCCCATCCCATGGGGTCAGGTGCGGGCCTGGGAGGTGTCACGGTCACCGGCCACAGCGGGGCTGAGCAAGTGATGGGAATCTTGCTTGTCTATAGGAAATGCCCTCAGCATTTGGAACCCACCTAAGTGCAGGGCTGGGAAAAGTTTTCCCAAAGGGAAGGGGGCACGTGTTCCCGGAATACCCTACTGTGTGTCCAGAAAAAGTGGGCAAGACCCTCTTCTAAGAAAGTGGACCCCGTCCACCTCCCGCACTCAGCCCGGCCGCACCTTCCAACAGCAATTTTTAAAAATTTATTAATTTATTTATTTTTGGCCACGTTGCGCGGCTTCCTGGATCTTAGTTCCCCAACCAGGGATGGAACCCATGCCCCCCGCGGTGGAAGCGTCCTACCCACTGGACTGCCAGGGAACTCCCCAGGAATTGTTTTTTTAAAAGACTTAATTTTTTTCAGAGCAGCTTTAGGGTCACAGCAAAATTGGGCTGAAGCACAGAGTTCCCCTGTACCCCCTGCCACCACCCGTTCACAGCCTCCCCCATCACTGACATCCCCCACCAGACGGGTGGATTTGTCACAATGGATGAACCTACACGGACGCAGCCTAATCACCAAGGTCCATCGCTCACGCTCGGGCTCACCCCCGGTGTCGTACGTCTTATGCCGGGAGCACCTTCTAACAACCAGATCTGATCTCATCATCCAGGGGCAGATCCGGGTTCACGGGCCCTGAAGCTCATCCGATTTGAGGGGCTTTTAAATAAAAAGAATACATAGAAAACTCTTACTTTGGTGAATTTTACAAAAACCTGTGAGCGTGTGAACACATTGCCTAGAGTTTCTCTCTTGAAGGACCCCTTGCAGGTGAAGGTTCCAGAAGCCTAAGCTTCATGGTGAAGCCTCTGCTGCTTCTTATTCCCTCTTTTAAATTGTTCATCTGCTTCTGCCACTCTGAGGATGAATCCCAGGCACCTTAGCAGGCGTGCAGGGCGCGGCATGATGAGACTGGGGCCCGTGTTCTAGCTACCCTGACCCGGGGCGTGCTGGGCTGTCTGCGCTCTGGGGCCCCTGCCCGGGCTGGCCTTTCCCCTAACCAGCGTCCCTGCCGTCTTCACTTGCTTGTTCCCGCTCTGGGGGCCTCTGCTAACAAATGATGTCTCCGTGTTCTCAAATGGCCCATCACTACTACTATGACAGCACACGGGACATCACAGGAGCCGTCTGGTGACCCCATGTCTCCTCCATCAGACTCAAGGTCAAGGAGCATGTTGGACCCACTATGTGTCGTAGCCCCTGACCCGTGGCAGGACACAGTAGAGCATCTGTTGCATAAGCGGATGGTGGAAGGTTGAACGTGTGAACGGTGGAGGGAGAAGCATCCTGGGTTCCTTCCTGCCTGGAGCCCTCTGCTGGCCTTAACACAGCTGCTGAGCCCTGCTGACTCGAGCATCCTGCACTCTGCCGAGTGTGGCTGGGTGAGACATTTAGGGGAATAACCCCCTGCCTTTCCGATAGACGTATTCTCCTGAGGGCTCCTCTGTTCCTGGCCTCAGCGTGCGGTCCTTTTCCTCTCCCTAAGCCCCAATAGCTTTAGTGACCCAGAGCCCTTGGCTGCCTGCTGGAGGATGGGGCGTGGGATGTGGACTCCCCTGACCAGCCATTCCCTCCTCCGCACCAGCCCCAGCCCCTCCAGTTCATGGCCTTGGCGATGTGATGCCGGCCTGCTGCCCGGTCTCCTGCACGTCCCAGAATGCAGCAGACTGAGGCTCCGTCACTTCGCGGACCCACAAGGGCTCCAGCTGCTGAGATTCTGCATCACTTGCAGCTGCCCAGGGCCCCAGCTGGGCTCTGCTGCTGGGCCTCCAAGAACGCACAGAGCTGGAGGCAGCCCTTCGGCCCTTCCTGGCCAGATGTGGAGATGGCCCTTCCTGGCCAGATGTCGAGACGGAAGCCTCTCCCACGGAGATGCTTCTCGAGACATCTTCTTATCATCAGGTCACGAAGCTTGGAGGTGCTGTCCCCTTGCAGGCTTGCAGGGGTTCTGCGGCCTGCAGATGGCTGCTCCAGCGGTGCTGACTCTCCATCTGAGGATCCCGGTTCCAGCCCCCCTGGCCTGGGGTGGGGTGGGCAGTGTGGATGGAGGAAGGAGCATCGTCCTGGGAGGTAGGCAGGTGGGGTTCAAGCCCTGTCTTCTTTGGGGTGATCTTGTCTAACTCCCATTTCTTCTTTGAGTCTCTGAGTCTCTTTCACTTGTTTTAATTTATTTTATTGAACTATAATTGATTTACAATGTTGTGTTAATTTCTGTTGTACAGCAAAGTGATTCAGTCATATATATGTATATATATATATATTCACACACATTCTTTTTCATATTCTTTTCCATTATGGTTTATCACAGGACATTATAGTTCCCTGTGCTCTACAGTAGGACCTTGTTGTTTATCCATCCTATATATATAATAGTTGGCATCTGCTGAGTCTATTTCTCTATCTTTATTTAAGGTAAAATTCTTCCTCCTCCTTTTTCGAAACGTGAAGGATGCTTTGGTACCTCCTCGTATTTGCAGTTGGTCTGGGTTCTGTAGCCTTTGATCAAAACTGTGGTCTCCATGTCTTGTCCTAGGGTGGGGCTGCAGTCGGCTCATAGACAGTCGTGCTAAATATGGGCACAGCCCAACCCTGCCCAAAGCGTCAAGGAGCAATGGTTTCCTCAAAGTCCTCCGAGACCACCAACCTCCCAACATGGGGCCCCAGTCCTTCCAGGTCCATTGCTCGGCCGTGACTGAGGCGTCTGTCAGTGGGGTCAAGGAGGGCCCTGTCACAGAGATGCTGTGCAAAGTTCAGGAGCCAGAGAAGGGCAAGCTCTGCTCTGGGAACTGCAGGCCATGCGATGTGATGCACAGGGAGGATGTGGGGAAGGTGACAGGTGGGGGATTCTGGCTGGGGGTGTCCAGAGCCACTCTGTGAGGGTATTGAAGGGCAAGCTGAGGGGTTTGCACTTGACACCACAGGTGATGGGGAGCCCGTTGTCCAGAGAATTTGAGACTTTCCTTAAGGGAGCTGGTAACAGCCTGGGGAACCCCGACGGGGCTGAGGACAACTGCAGGATGGAGAACTTGCAGAGGCCTGAGCCCTTCTGGAGCTGGCGTGTTGGCCACAGGCTCTGGTCCAGCTGTGCTCTTGACTGGACTTTCTTGGGTAGATTCCTACCCTCTCTGGGCCATTGTCCCCATCTAGATAAGATGGAGTTTAGCCTCAATGTTCCTTGAGGGACCAACTGTGGTTACAGCCATCATGGACTCCTGGGAATGCAGACCAGCCCCACTTGTTGGGAAGGAGGTTCTACGGTCGGTGAGAGATCCTGCTGCTTTGGACCAATAGGCACCTGATGGAGCCCTGGGCACGCCTGAGCTGGAGTCTTGGATTCCCGGCATCAGTCTGGGGAATTATGAACGAAGTTAGATTTGGAAACTACCTAAGTACCATTTTCCCTTCCCAGTAATTCCGACTTACTCTTTATATTCTGGCCGCCACCCTCAGGAAGCCCTCCTTGACTACCCTGCCCCACCCCCTTGGCTTCCTTGGCTCGCTGTTATAATGGTCCCGTAGATTACCTCTCCCAGGGCCATGGGTCTGTGTTCTCACTCCCTGAATCTTGAATGCCAGGGCCAGTGCCAGGGTCCTGGGCAGCGTTTGCCAAATGAATATCTGTGAGGTCATTTACTATCTATTTCTCCCAATGTTGGGCAGTTGTGAGTGCCCAGTTCTGTGTTCCGGAATTTGCCAGGGTCATTGCCATCTGGGGAATGCTCTGGGAGCTGATCGGTGCTGAGACCTGGCCTCCCCCTTCACGTACAGCCTCAGGCCTGCCTCCCAGAGCTGGCCGCTGTCTCTGCCGGGCTCCCCCAGACCCTCACATGCCACAGGCCTCGGGGCTGGATGGAGGGGTGTCCCAACTCTTGGCTTTTGAGTCAAGTCTCAACCTGGAATGTCCTATATGGAAGGCTTCAGGGACTTCCCTGGCGGTCCAGTGGTTAGGACTCAGTGCTTTCACTGCCGGGGACCTGGGTTCAATCCCTGGTCTGGGAACTAAGATTCCACGAGCCACAAGTCTCCGCCAAAAAAAAAAAGGAAAAGGAAGACTTCAGAGAGTGTCATGATGTATAGTGTGCGTGTGCGGGCGTCTGCACGCGTTGTGAGTATCAGAGAGTGCCATGATGTATAGTGTACGTGTGCGGGCGTCTGCACGTGCTGTGAGTATATGTGCCTGTGTGTATGTGCGTGCGTGTTTGTGTGTGTGTGTGATCCCAGCATCAGACTCCTCACGCTCATTCAGAGCTTGGACATCAGTCCTTGGGGATATATATGTGTGTATATGTGTATGAATATATGCACATATATATATATATATATTATATATGTGTGTATGCTACATAAGGAACTTTGGGCCCGAGGGAGTTGGCTCTGGCCAGTAGCAGGAACCCTTGTTCATAAAGGTGTGAACCCAGGGCAGAGCTCACACACTGAGAATCTCTCCATAATCCAGGCCCAGGTGACCTCTTCACATCAGACTACTGTGAATTCTACCAGCACTTAAGAACTATGTATTATTACCCTGTGCTTGGGTCGGCTGGTTGACTAGGAGGAAGATTGTATCCTTCTGCCTCATTCATCAGCATTTTCAAGAACCATTTCTTTTACATTTTACATAGAACTTCCGCTTGAAAAAAAGCAGGGAAGAGGTTGCCGATGCTTCTGTGCCTCCCCTCCAGGGCAGAGACCAAGCGGGGGCCCGCAGGATCCATCCAGGCTCTGTGGCCCCCTCAAGCTCCGGTGCCCAGTAAGCTAAGGAAGCAGAGGGTCTGACGCTGTTGCTGTGATTGCCCGTGGTAGGCGGGGAAGTGGGTCCTGGGAATCTGGGACCAAGTTTTATTCCTGAGCCAAAACAGGGGGAAAGGGTGGGCTCCTGTGTTACAGGGTGCAATAGCTGAGACGTAGTGAAAGAAGAGACAGGAAAAGTCCATGGCTCACGGTAACGAGGAAGCTTGTCTGTCTGGACTTTGGAAGGGGAAAAATAAGCCTGAGGAACCAAAGCCTTGGGCTTCAACCTCCCACAGGTTCAGGACTGAAAGTTACCCTAGTTCTGGGACCACCGAGTTGGTTCTGGGTTGGAGCTATAGATGAGTCAAGTGAAAAATCCGAAATAAAATATTAGCTATTTAAATCTGTCCATGCACAAAAAGTGATAGATTGTGACCAAGGAGAATTTAGAAAATCTATTCATGTGATTCAGCTCACGAACAGTTTAAGAGATACGATTCAACACCTATTCATGATGGAAACTCCTGGGAAACAAGGTAGAGGAAGGAACTTCTGGCCGTGTAGAACTCAGCTACCAAGTAAGTCAATATCACGCTAGTATGAGTGAGTCATTAAAATTGCCCCTTTAAAGTTGTGAACGGGTTAGGGAGGGAACTATCACGACTCCACCTGATACCTTTAAAGGAATTAAAAGCAAATCGTTTGGGGGACTTCCCTGGTGGTCCAGTGGTTAAGGCTCCGAGCTCCCAGTGCAGGGGGCACGGGTTCAATCCCTGGTCAGGGGAACTACCATACCGCATGCCTCATGGCGTGGCAAAAAAAAAAAAAAAAAAAAGTAGCTTGGAAAACTTCTCTCTGACAAAAGACAGCCTTACCAAAGGCAAAAACACAAGCCACAGGCTGGGAGGAGATACTTGCAATGCGTAAAATTGACAACGGGTTGGTATCAGAAATACAGAAAGAACTCACGTGAATCAATATGGAAAAGACAGAAAAATCCAACAGATAAATGGGTCAAGAACACGGACAGGCCTTTCACGGCTGGAGGGGAGGCGCTGGGGAGAAATGGCTCCAAAACCCATGAAAAAATGTTCAGTCTCATCAGTGGTGTGGAAAATGCAAATTCAGACCACAATGAGATAGCATTTCACACCCACCAGATGGGCAGACTTTTGTAGTCTTGGACGGCTGCCTCTTGGGGCTCCTGGATACGGGGCTGAGGGGGCAGTGTTGGAGGAAGAGGAGACCGGGTGCCCCACACTCCCAGTAGGGAGGCTCATTTCAGACTCCTTTCGTCCTTGGACTTGGTTCTGGCTGGGACGGTGAGTGGTCCCAGAGCGGTGCTGTTTGGGTCCTACCCCAGCCCCTCCCCGCTCCACTCTTTGCCCCTCCACCCCAGGCCCTTGGGTTCTGCGAGACCGCTTCCTTGGAATCTGCCGGATTCCCTGGCCCGCCTGCCCCCCCGCCCCCCATATCCCTAAAGCTCAGAGAGGCTGAAGGGAGGAGGGTTGGGCTCTCCCTCCCCGCATACTGCAGCCCAGCTGTGAGCAGGGAGCAGGCATCAGACACCGAGGCCAGCCTCTGGCGGTCCCCTCACCTCCTCTGCAATGGCTGTGCTTCTGGCCCGAGCCTTCTCCCATCTGCCACTTGGTGAGTCCAGCGGGGCTCCCAGGAGCCTGGGGTAGGACCAGTGTGGACATGAGACCTGTTCCTGGAAAAGAAACTTCTCCCGCTGCTCCAAACCAGGATCTGGAATGCGGGAAAATGTGGCCAATAAGAACCCCGACCCAGTAACCGCACTCCGTGCCTGAGCAGAAGGTTTCTCATCCCCCTCCTCTAATCTGCACGCAGATGGAGCCGCTGAGCAAGGAGGATTGGCATTTCCGGACCCTGGGCCACATTTTACCTTTCTGGGCTGGACCATCTTGCTCCTCCTTAATTATGGGGATTATATTATCTTCCTCTAAGGCTCTTCTGGCAGGAGAGAGGGATGGCAGAGTGCTTTGTAAGGTGTTGTGCTCCCAGTGGTACTGTATGGACTCATTCTTACTATGGTGTAAATGACTAAGGGGGAGTAATGAGGTGCCTGCCCTGGGAAGGTGAAAAGGTGCAAACCCAGAACTGGGTTTTAGCCCTGGGTGGGCCACCACCTCAAATGTGTGACTGTGGCCATGAACCACTTACCACCCCAGATCTGTTTTCTCATCTGTGAAAAGAAAGGGCCCGGTGAGATAGCCCTAAGACGCTTCTGGTCTTTACAATTGTATGGGAGATTTGCTTTCTAATATGAGTACAGATAATAGCTGCCTTTTCTCTGCACATACTCTGTGCTGATCCCGCATTCTCTCTAACCGGTTCGGGGCCCTAGGAGGTGGCCTTGATTATCCTCATCTCTTGTCGAGGGGCAGGGCCCAGAGAGATGACTAAGCCTTGAGCTATTAGGCAAACACCATAAATCCTGCACAAATGCCTTTCTGTTGTTCGAATGTGTTTTAAGCTATTGGGACAGTCGGTGGAGGGAAAGTGTCTCTAAGAAAGAGTCAGCTTGTGTCTGACTTGTGATCTAGAAAGTCAGATCAGGAGCTGGAAACTACAGGCAATTAGCAGAAAAATCCATCCCCAGTGAAGGTCTGTGCCTGATGAGGGGACTGGGCCCCATCTCAAGTGGTCCCTTAGTTGCCATGACAACCTCCTCCTGTTGGGAAGGATGCAGTCCAGGTTTGACCCTGGGAGTCAGGAGTCTTGTCACCTGCCCACTCCTCCTCCCTCCGTGTCTCGACAGGAGGCCACGTGGGCCTGGGCTCCAGCTAGACCCACTCCTGGCTAGGAGGGTGGAGGGGCAGCTGACCAGTGCATGGTGGCCCCTGAGGGAGGGGGCAGGCCAGGCCCGGAAGAATGTAAGCCCCAGACGTTGCCTGGGGGAGCTGAGTCCAAACGGCCCCCTGTCACGAAGCAGGAAGCTTCTGTGTGGGCGCTACGTCCCCCACTGGACGTGGGATGGGCCTCTTCACATGCTGTTCCCTTGGGTGTCTGAGAACCAGGGGTGGGGACACCGAGACCCATCTACCTCTTGCCCACCTTGAACCCAGGGGGCAGATGGTGGCTGATTTGGGGGCTCTGGGCTCCCACCCCCTGCAGTCGGAGCAGCCTCTCTTTGATTTGTTACCTGTTGGGGTCCCAGAAGCCATTGTGTGTAGGAAAAAGACTTCTTCCTTTTAAAAAGGCATTTGATGGGACTTTCCTGGCGGTCCAGTGGTTAAGACTCTGTGCTTCCATTGCAGGGGGCACGGGTTTGATCCCTGGTCAGGGAACTGAGATCCTGCATGCCGTGGGGCACAGCCAAAAAAAAAGGGCATTTGATAACTGCTGCTCTGGGCTCTCTCCAACATGAGGTCAGGCCCATGGTCCTCCAGACTGAGATTCGACCTCTTATAGAGAAGTCGGGAGACCTGGTGTCAGAGGAAGCATCCCACACTCACGTCCCAGCTCCCCTAAACAACCATGAAGAGGCAGATGGCGGCATGAAGACACCAAGCCTTTCCTGGAGCCCAGATGACCCCTGAATAGAAGCTGAAGCTACCTTGGGCCTTCCCCTGCCTTTGGAGGGATAGAGACCCCAAGAGGGGAAGGGGCCTGCCCAGGTGCATGCAGGGAAAGGCCAGAGCTGATTCCCAGGCCTCTTTGCCTGGGCTTCCTCTGATGCACTGCTCCGTCCAGACCTCCCGCCTGGGGACTTTGAATTCTGCCACCATTTTCCTCTGAAAGCCCCAAGACCAAAGTGACTATGGCCCCTTCTTGCTGTCTTTGGGGCACCTCATCTGTTTCCCCAAGAGAGCTCATCACCTCTCCTGAGCCTGGACCAGCGCTGCAGGAGGGGCAGGCCCCAGCCCGGGGCCAAGGCTGTGGGCGCTCTACCCAGCAGAGTCAGGCAGCCCCTCCCATATTCTGTCAGCCAGCTTTGCTTTATGGCCCCTGAACCTTGACCTTGGGCTTGGAGCCTTGTTAAAAGCGATTCTTTCCCACTGACACAGAGTGATGGTGGCAGTACTGACGCCACATGTCCAAGAGGATCGGGAATCGGAGCTCGTCTCCCTGGGCTGTGCCTGGTGTCAGCTTTCAGATCCAGGCAAGGCCGCCTGCCAGCTCTGTGGGACCCTGGAGATATTTATGATTTCTTTCTGGATGAGGAAAAAAGAGGAAGAACACTTCAAACAATAACTTCAGTTTAAGAACACAAACCTCGGAAAACCCTGAAAGATAAAACATGTGCAGGGATGACCCTCCCCCCAGTTCCTCGATCCCCCAAATGGCTGCAGAGACTGGATCTCTTATTTCTGTTGTGATAAAACCCCCTTTAAGTCCTGAGGGATGTTCCTGGAAGGCTGGAAACCGCTCCGCTGAGCAAATGGTCCCACAGCCACCTTCATCCAAGCGCCCCCCAGCTGCGGGGGCCCTCCTCAGCCCCAACCAAGGACCCAGAAGTCCTTTATCCTGCGGGATTCTGGCTGTTCCAGTCTCATGCCGGGGGTTTCTGGGGACGGACCTCCCCCAGCCGTGCCAGTCTGAAGGGAAGCCACTCCACGGCCCGTTGGGAGCAGCGCTGATGAGAAAGTCATTCATTGCGTCAAACAAACCTGCCATCACCCGCTATAACTCACCTGTCCAGAGACACAGCCACGACAGGGCTGGATCAGCCCCGGGGGGCCCCAGGGTCCAGGCACTAAAGCGCACACACTTTTCTTGGGTGCACTCACCGACGCTACAGTCCTAACTCCCTTGCTGAGGAGGTTTCCAACGTGGCCAGGAATCGTTAAGGAAAGAGCGCTGGCTTTGGAGCATCTCTGATCTGGTTCCTGCCCCTGCCTGTGGGGCCTGGGGCAACTTCACAACCTCTCAGAGTCTCCGTTTTCATCGTCTGTAACAGAGGAACCAAAACACCTACGGGGAGGATGCGTAATGCACATGGTGACGCCCGAGGAGCGTTAGAGATACACAGGAAGTATGGCTTTCGTTACTACGTCATCATCAACACAGAAGGGACTCAGGGAGAGCATGAATCCAGACCCAGAATCCAGGGTTCAGGAATCCCGGTGGTTAGTGAGGGCGGAAGGAGGGGTGCAGTGGAGACGTTCATTTCAGGGGTGAGCGCCCTCCACACTTGGGTGCCCTGTGAGTGGTATACCACAGGTGTGCTGTATACCCCGACTCTGGGGGCTGGGCAGTCAGTACTTCTCAGATGAGTTTCTCTCCAAAATGGTCCAGATACCAAAGGCTTTGCTGTCCAGAAGGCTGGATCTTTGCTGCCTGGAGGGTCCCGAGGACGCTGCGCTCTCCCCGGCTGTGCTGTCCTCCTGACGGCTTCTGGATGTCCAAGCAACTGCCTCGCCCAGCATGGACCCAGGAGAGTCTGCCCCTTCCTGCATATCCTTCCTGCGCAAGCGCGAGTACCAAAGCCCATGGCAAAGGTCTGGATTGGGCCTCGTGAATACACAGGGCAGGGACTATTGTTCCATTTTATTGTGGAGGAAAACTGAGGGCCCAGGGTGGGTGCTCCTCACCTGGGCTGTGGATTGCCCGGACCCACCAAGTGGCCTCTCCAGCCCAATAGGATGCTTCCCAGGGGATCACCTTTCACCACAGAAGCCAGGGAATGGGCCACCGTGATATGATCCATTTGCTTGCAGGAAGCAAAGCCTGGCTCCTTTTCCCACAGGAGAGAGAAGGGGAAAGGTGGATGCCCAGCTGATGTGCCTTCTGACTCCAGTTACGGTTACTGACTCAGAGAACAAAAGGCTGAAAGGGAGCATCCAGTCCATCCCTGCATCTGACTGATGGGAAGCTGAGGCCCAGAGAGGGCTGAACTCTGCCTGAGGACACACAGCACAGTTCCTAATGCTGACCCCATTCCTGGTCCATCAGAAGGCATATGCTCCCAGAGCAGGGGACCAGCCCCCTGGATTTAAGAGCTCCTCCTCCTGCAGCCTCTTCTGACTCATTTGGGTCCCCATGGAGGGTGTAGGTGGGGTGGGAGGGTTCCTGGCCTTCCCCAGAACACATTGGGGTTTTTGCTGCAGTTCTGTGCGACCTGGGGAGGTCCTCTCCCACTCTGAGCTGCCCTTAACACAGCTATAAGTTGGGACCATGGATTGTGGGGCCTCACTGGCCACAAAGGTACCAAGAGATGTCAAAGATGCGAAAGGGCTTTGTAAACCCCGGGGCCCGTGGAAATGGCGAATGCTTCTGAGCTTCCACCCACATGTCAGAAATAGGACCAGACACGGACTTCCCTGGCGGTCCAGTGGTTAAGACTCTGCGCTTCCACTGCAGGGGGCACGGGTTCGATCCCTGGTCTGGGAACTAAGATCCCGCATGCCGTGTGGTGCGGCCAAAAAGAAGAAAGAAAGAAATAGTACCAGACAGGGACACAAACACAATGTGCACACAAATGTCCACGCGCAGAGACACTCCCATGTAGAACCCCTGCCTTAGACCTGAGTGTATCCACACTCATGCTCACTCCCACGCACACCCTTGAAGGTCTGCATTCTGGTACAGGGACGTGGCCTGTGGGTTGGTCTCTCTCTATGCCCCCTCCCACACCCCCTCCCCAGCAGCAGGGCCCTGACCCTCTTGAAGCCACTGATGCCCGTCCCTGCGTGCCAGCCCCTCTGGCCCCGCAGTCCCCACGCCATGCCGCTGCCAGATTGGGTTTCTTCTCAATAGGGCCCAGCTGCCTTCTGGGGAAGGGGGGCCAAGGGACCATGTCATCCCTACATAGCAGCGGGCCTCTACTCACTTTTGGGAAGGGTCTCATTTCTTAAAAAGTTGCATTTATTTAATTCCTGTCTTTTCCCCCCAGAAGTCAAGGGCCCTGATGTTTTAGAAAGGAAATGCCGTGGTGCCCTCAGCTGGGGTGAGGGGCCAGGATGGCATCTGGGGAAAGGCTGTGGAGCCCCACCCCACAACCCTGGGGGTAGGACTTCCAGAGGACAGCAGGGTGGGGGCCACCGAGGGCAGGGCTCCAAGGAGCCCGCTGGGACTTCAGGCGTTTTCAGCAGGCCAGTTCCTGAGGCTGCCAGGATGATGGCTAAGAGCCAGTGGCAGCCCCTGGCTCCCTGGGTTTGAATCCAGCCTCTGGCACCTACTAGCTGTGTGACTTTGGGCAAGTTACCTAACCTCTCTGTGCCTGGGTTGCCTCATCTGTAAAACAGAGATAATAATGGTTCTTCCCTCATTGGGCTGTTGCAGGAATTAGACAAATTTACATGAAAAGCGGTGCATCAAGGTCTCGCCCTTCCATTAGCGTCTGGCAGATTGAATGCTCTGTGAACTCCAGTTGCTTTTTCTTCTTTTGATCATTATTATGACCTGCATGGCTCCACATGGGCCAGACCCTCTGCTCTTGTGAAATCGGAAGAGAACGTTTCCTCCCTTCCTCCCCTCCCACCATGACACAAGCCAGAATATAATGAACTTCAGCATCAAAACATCTTCCTTATCTCTACTTTAAACCCCTTCCGTTTTTCCTGACTTTGGTGGAAATGGAAAACAGCTGCTCAGGGGCTGCAGCGCTTGCCGTGTACAGTGAGGAAGCTCCCGGCACAGAGCTGCCAGGGTGCACCTGGGACCGACGGCCCCCTGCGGGAGGAGAGCAGTCCCTCCCCTCCCCCGGGGCCCCCTGAGGTCCTCCGAGGCAGGCTACCTGGACAATGAGCTGGGGGTCCCCTTCCATATCTGCTCGCCCCCCTCCCCAAAACTGCTGCTTCCCAAGAGGACACACGAGCATCTTTGCAGCCCCATATGATGGAGGAATATTCTGCCCCCATTTTTCAGAATACGAGAATGGGTGAGACATGGCCCCACAGGGAAGAGGGGTACACAAGAGGTTCCCCGTCCACGCCGCCGAGTGCTGTCAGCAAGGTGTACACAGGATGCATGGCAATTGGTGGGAAGGTGGGTGCCTGAATCTGCCTAGAGTGGTCAAGGAAGGCTTCCTGGAGGAGATGGTGCTTCACGAGGAATTCGCTCATCAGTGGAGTGGTTGCAAGCCATTTCTAGATGCGATGACAAGACAGACAAATGCTAAAGGCCTAGAAGAGTTAGAGGTGCTCAGAGCATGGCAAGTAGCCCATCCCAGGGGTGGGGGTTGTCCTCAGGGCATCGGGGAGCATTGGGGGCTGACGGGTCAGATTGGTGTTTAGGATGGGCAGGACAGCAGCTTGACATGTTTTACATACACTGACCACACCTGTGTCCTAGCGTCCAGCTCAAGAAAGAATATTTTCATCATCTTAGAAGCCCTTCTCCTGCCTCTTCTGGTAACTGCCCTCCCCAAGATAACCGCTAACCCGCAGGCCACTGCCTTTGACCTGTCCTGCCTGTGCTGGAACTTTCGATAAATGGACTCACACGGTGTGTGCTCTTTGGGGGGGGCTCTGTCATCTTTGTGAAGTTCATCCACGCGGCCGCACGTGGTTTGCGTGCGCTTTTTACTGTGTCAATAGTCCATTTTGTGAATATTCAATTTACCCAGGTGGCCACCGATGGGAATTTGGATTATTTATAATTTTTGGTTATTATGAGCAACGCTGCTCATTCTTGCACGTGTCTTTTGGTGAAAGGATTTATTCATTTTTGTATCTAGAGATGGCATTGCTCCTACTCAGCCCTATTAGAAACTGCCACATTTTAAAAATGTGGTTATTCCATGGACGTTCCACTGACGCTCTCTTAGAGTTCCAGTGGCTCATACTCTCTCCGATACTACATTGTTAGTCTTTAATTTTAGCCATTCTTGTGGGTGTGGCTTAATTTGCATTTCCTGATACGGCTAATGAGTTGACCCCTCCGCCTATGACTGTGGGCCATTTGGCATCTTTTTTTAAAAAAATTTATTTATTATATTTTTATTTATTTTTGGCTGTGTTGGGTCTTTGTTGCTGCGCGCGGGCTTTCTCTAGTTGTGGTGAGCCCGGGGGGGCTACTCTTCTTCGCGGTGCGCGGGCTTCTCATTGTGGCGGCTTCTCTTGTTGCGGAGCACAAGCTCTAGGCGCGCGGGCTTCAGTAGTTGTGGCTCGTGGGCTCTAGAGCACAGGCTCAGTAGTTGTGGCGCGTGGGCTTAGTTGCTTCGCGGCATGTGGGATCTTCCCGGACCAGGGATCGAACCCGTGTCCCCTGCGTTGGCAGGCGGGTTCTTAACCACTGTGCCACCAAGGAAGCACTTTTTTTTTTTTAATTTCTTCACCATCACTAAGATTTTTTTTTTTTAATAAATTTATTTATTTATTTATGGCTGCATTTGGTCTTCCTTGCTGCGCGCGGGCTTTCTCTAGTTGCGGCGAGCGGGGGCTACTCTTCATTGTGATGCGCGGGCTTCTCATTGCGGTGGCTTCTCTTGCTGTGGAGCACGGGCTCTAGGTGCGTGAGCTTCAGTAGTTGTGGCTCGTAGGCTCTAGAGCACAGGCTCAGTAGTTGTGGCGAACGGGCTTAGTTGCTCCACGGCATGTGGGATCTTCCCGGACCAAGGCTCAAACTCATGTCCCCTGCATTGGCAGGTGGATCATTTGGCATCTTATTTTGTGTTTTTATGTCTTCCAAGGACCTCTTCTACTCGGTGATAGGTCTCTTCATTCTCTTAATGATGTATTCTGATGAAAAGAAATTCTTAAATTTAATGTGCTCCATTTTATCAACGTTTTCTTTAATGTTAGTGCTTTTTGTGTCCTAAGAAACCTTTGTCTATTCTGAGGTCATGAAGGTAAGTTACCCATTTTTTCTAACACTGGTATTGTTGGAAATTCCCTGGCGATCCAGCGGTTAGGACTTGGAGCCTTCACTGCCGGGGCCTGGGTTTGATCCCTGGTCTGGGGAACTAAGATCCTGAAAGCCATACTGCGCTGCAAAAAAAAAAGCTGTATTGTTCTTCTTTTAACATTTAGATCTACAATCCGTCTGGAATCGACTCTCATGTGTAGTGTGGGTTAGGGGTCAGAGTTTTTTATTTCACTTTTCAATTTGGATGTCCAATTGACCCAGCACCATTTATTGAAAAGTCCATCCTTTCTCTCCTGTACTCATATGTGCCTTTTTAATAAACCAGGTGAATGTGTAAGTGTGGGTCTCTTTGTCTATCTTTGCACCAATAATACAGTGTTTTAGTTACTGTAGTTTTATACTAGATCTCATTTCTGGCCCTAAACGTCTTCCACTTTTGTTCTATTTGTTCTAGATCGCCTTGGCTATTCTTGGACCTTTGCATTTTCATATATATTTTAGAATCAACTTGCGAATTTACACGCACACACACACACAACATACACAAAGCCTTCTGAGATTTAAATGGGACTGCATTGAATTTATAGATCAAGTGGGAGAGAGTTAACATCTATAATATAAGGCCTTCCAATCCATGAACATATCTTTCCGTTTATTTAGATCTTCTTTAATTTCTCTCAATGATGTTTTATAGTTTTCAGTAGATTTATTCCTAGATAATTTGATGCTTTTTGTGAATGATGTTATTGTCAATAGATAGAAATATGGTTGATTTTCTTTTTAATTGAAGGCAAGCTTTTTATTTTATTTATTTATTTATTTGGCTGTGCTGGGTCTTAGCTGCTGTAGGCAGGATCTTTTTAGTTGTGGCGTGGGGGATCTTTAGTTGTGGCGTGCAGCATGCGGGATCTTTAGCTGCATCGTGCACGACCTAGTTCCCTGACGAGGAATCAAAACCAGGCCCCCTGCATTGAGAGCGCAGAGTCTTAACTGCTGGACCACCAGGGAAGTCCCGGAATACGGTTGATTTGTATAAACTGTCTTTGTATTCCGTCAACCTTGCTAAGTTAACGTAATAATTCCAATAATTCCTCTTTAGATTCCATTGGGGCAAAGATGCTTTGGGGTGTGATCCAGCCATGGTACAAGACCCAACAATCTTGAACTCTGGGCTGGATGTGGAGGTAGAGAGGGAGGAAGACAGACTTGGCCAGTTAGGTCAGCAGAGTTTTTAGGGCCATGGTGGGGTGAAGAAATCACAAACTTCACCCATGTTCAGCCATGGTCCAGGCACTGTTTTCACATCACGTTGAGAGTTGCTGCCCCAGCCAGGGCACCTAGCCCAGCCCACCATGGGCTTATGAGAATGGAAGGCCTGGGTTCTGATTCTGGCCTTTAATCGACAAGCTGTGTGACCTTGAGTGCATTGCTGAACCTCTCTGAATCTCATCATCCTCACTCATAAAGGGAGGGACACACGCCAGGGTATTTCTGCCTCTCACCCTGTAGGTGACTGATTAGTGAATTGGTTTCACTCACCAGTGTTGTCCCTTTTCCCCACGGGGGGTTTCTGAACATCGCTGGAAGGCTCTGCAGTCCAGGGGCTGCTGGTGTCGGGGTGGAGGTGGCCAGCTACCCGTGCGCTCTGAGCAGTTTCAGCGCAGCTGGTCCTCTGGGGATTTGTGTTTCTACAGCGGTGACACCCATGCAAGGCTGCCCCTCTCCAAGAAGAAACTCAAATTACTTTTCAATAAAAACTCCTGGCAGAAGTTCTTGAAAAAATATCTGGCTTTCTCTGTGATCCGTGATAGAGAAAAAGATGGAATTTAATTATTCTGTCCTGTCCATTAGCCCCACGGCTGGGCCTGGGAAGCGGCCACAGCTCCATCCAACCAGCAGGCTCCCGACCCCCGATGGGCTCCGTCGCTCTGGCATGTGTGGAGGAGCACAGGGGGGCCCAGGGTAGGGCCCCCACCTTTGGCCTGGCCTTGTCCTTTCCACGCTTCCTTCTGGGGTATGTGTCTTAGAAAAATCCGATCTGTCTGCAAGTACCTGGACAAGCGGTTCTCTACAAGTTAACTGGAAAGGTGGCTTCCCAGGCCCAGGGAAGGTTTTTTTTTTTTTTAATTAATTAATTAATTATTTTTGGCTGAGTTGGGTCTTCGTTGCTGTGCACGGGCTTTCTCTAGTTGTGGCGAGCGGGGGCTACTCTTCGTTGCGGTGCACGGGCTTCTCATTGCGGTGGCTTCTCTTGTTGTGGAGCACGGGCTCTAGGCGTGCGGGCTTCAGTAGTTGTGGCTCGTGGGCTCTAGAGCACGGGCTTAGTAGTTGTGGCGCACGGGCTTAGCTGCTCCACGGCATGTGGGATCTTCCCGGAGCAGGGCTCGAACCCGTGTCCCCTGCATTGGCAGGCAGATTCTTTAACCACGGTGCCACCAGGGAAGCCCCCCAGGGAAGGTATTTTACAAAATTCCTACCAGGTCCTCGCTGCTACCCACGGAGCTAGGCTCAGAGCAGCAGAGGGCACTTAAGAGCTGAACTGGAAACACCAGGACTGGAAGAATCTGGAACAATCATGTCTTGGTGGCACTATCTCTGGAGCTCCAGCCTGCAGCCGGCTTGTTTCCTGCCGGCTCACGAATAGATACAATTTTGTACATTTTCCACACAGCATCATAAGCACGTTTCATGCTTTCACCCAGTTAAAAGTTTAAATTACATTACGTATATTAAATATATACATTGTTTTAAAAAGGCCAGTAGCTCTTCAAGGCTTACCATGAGAAAGGAGAGTCCCCTGTACCCCTCTTTACCCCCAATTTTCATTCCCTAGAGTCAGGCTTTTGGCGGGTGGGGGGAGCTTACCTCCATAGCTCTTGTCACGTTAGGGAAACAGATCACTCAGGACCTCCTTATTCCTGTGGTGCCCTGTGTGCACCCATGGCCAGTCTAGCTGGCCTGCCCTACCCCTGTCTCCGCAGTATCTTACCCTATTGACCTCCTTGGAGGTTTTTTCCCCTAGAAGTCTTGACCAGGGTCAAAGGTCTCCCGGGGGATTATAGGGGTCTCTTCCAGCTGGGCCCCGTTGGGTTGGCTGCAGGTGACATCCACCCTGCGTATGCCCCGTACCTGCAGACCATTTCAGAGACCTCTCAGAGGGAGCTGGGCCTCTGGGGACAGGACCATCCAAGTGCCCTGGCTGCACCTGTCAGGGTCTCATGGCCCAAGCAGGAAAGGGATGGGTGAGGTAAGCAGAAGCTGGAGGCACAAAGGTGGGATGCCCTGGGAGGAGGAACAGAAAGAGAGAGGCAGAGAGGGCAGCCGGCCGGCAAGGGCAGGAGCAAAGAGTCCAGGAGCCCGAGGCCGCTGGAGCTGAGCAATGTAAACCCCTTTTACAGATGGGGAAACTGAGGTGCAGAGAGAAAGAGGGCCTCACAAGCCACACAGTGAGTTAGTGGCCTCTATAGGACTCTCTCTACTGACCACGCCAAGCAGTCAGTTTCTCTCTCTCTTACACACACACACACACGCACACACACACCAGTTCGCCTGGCACATCCACCCTTCTGATATATTGGCAGAGAATTCCCAACACAGGTTCTGCCGCTGTGTCCTCAAAACGAGGAAACACTCGTGGGCCTGTGTGTGCTGGGAACGTGGGAATCCTCAGAATCCCAGAGAGGTAGAGTCTGCGTCTCAGGGAGGGGGAACCGGCCCAGAGCCAGGCGGCAGGGCCTCGGCCAGTCACACAGCCAGGACTGTCCCCACCAGGCCCAGCTCCGTATTTCCACCGCTCCGAGGAATAGTTAGAGAAAGTCAAATGCATAATTTAATTGCTGTCGATGACAGAATGCCAGGGGAACCATAAAACCCGCCCAGTCTCAGAGCGCCTGCCCGGGCAGGTGGCACAGGGAGGCTGGGCTGGCAGCCTCGCCCCTGCCCGCTGGCTGGGCCTCTCTGCGGCTGGGGAGCTGGACCCCCTGTGCCTGCTGACAGCCAAACCGCTCCCCACAGGCCAAGCATGGTGCCCGGTGCCAGAGCAAACTAGGTCCGGGCCCAGCACACTTTCCAGAAACAGGTTTCTGCGAGAGCCCAAGGCTCACCCCTTCCTCTGCTGGCCTTCCCCCCTGCCTCACACCCTGGAAATGTGTTCACAGCCTCTAAATGCCTCAGGAATGTTCACTGGGTGGGGCTGGGGCTCTGACTGACACCTCACCCATGGCCATCCTGCCCCCACTTCCTGCTGGGCCCCGGGGTGGGGCAGTGCCCTCCTGTGTGTGGAGGGGACAGCTGAGGCTCAGACAGGAAAGCTCTCCAGGCCAGCCCTCCTCCAGTGTCAGCGCCT
Source organism: Tursiops truncatus (assembly GCF_011762595.2). Lineage (NCBI taxonomy): Eukaryota > Metazoa > Chordata > Mammalia > Artiodactyla > Delphinidae > Tursiops > Tursiops truncatus. The sequence continues at coordinate 7,538,833 of NC_047048.1, forward strand.
GTTCTCCCATGAGATGCTCTTGGGCCTTCACTGCGAGGGCAGGCACCCCATCCATGCTGCCCTGCCACCCACCCATCAGGATCAGCACGGGGTCACCAAGGGGCCCACGGGGAGCCACGGTGCCTCCAGGTGGATGAAGGGATGGTTGGGGATGGGTAGCGTCAGGGACTGAAGGGAGGGGTGGGGGATGGATGAATGGGAAGGTGGGTGGGTGGAAAGTAAGGTGGAGGGTGGAGGGTAGGGTGGGTGGGATGGAACCCTGTTTGTTTTGATGTCTGTCTTTCCCATGAAGGGCCTCCTTCAGAGGCACAGGAATCCTGGACCATCTGTATTTAGGAGGGAGGCACTAAGAGCCCCCTGGGGCTCTTTCCGTGTGTTTGGCCTTGTTGACTGGAGGCCATTGTACAGGAGGTGGGGGGGGGGGAAGGGGGCCTCCCTAGGTATCAGCGCCTGTGGGCCTTTCCCCTTGGGTGGGTCGCTGAGCCCAGAGAGGACCCTCTCCTTTCCCTGATCTCCAAGCCCTCCCGTGTCTGCAAGCCTGGGACTCGGCCCCCGGCTGCCTTTCACTGCGAAGTCTCCTCTGCCCATCTCTCTGCTTTGTGGTTTGTACCTTTTTCTCCCTTCACCATCCCTTTCCTGGGAGGAACTAGAGGGAAACATGTGTGTTCAATTCCCCATGTTTGACCAGAAAACCGCCTCCTTTCTTGCTGATCCTTTGTGAAGTCCTGCCCGTCCCCGAGTCAGACAACTTTCTTCTGGTTCTTCTGGTTGTTTTAAAGTTTCAGTGTTTACGCCTCAGTCTTTAATCTCTTTTATGTATCGGGGTTCCTGACAAGGTTTTATTGGGGGAGAAAGAGTTCTGTTCCTACAAAAGGCTTATAAACCACTGACTGGGCCGAGCCCAGGGTAGGTGGGGAGGGAGATGAGGGTGAGGGGACCCCTGCCAGGCCACATAAAGCCAGGTAGGGCTGGTGAGCAGAAAGTGGAGGCTGTCAGCACCCCTGGCCCCAAGGCTGGGCGCCCCTGGGGAGGACACGGCCTGAATCACCTGTTCCCATGGTCCTAACGTCCTGGTGTCTCCTCACATCTCTCACAGAGCACTCATTATTTTAAAATAGGGACATTTACAAGGTGGTTTGCATTCAGCGACAAAGATGGGGGACAGACAAGGCTGATGATGGGGGGCCGGGGGCCTCGCTGTGGCCAAGGGGCCTCTGAACACCAAGTGGGACCTGCCGAGTTACCCTAATAGCTCTCGTGTGTCTGTTTAACCAGAATGGGGTTCCTGTAGGGTCAGGCTTTGAACTGAGGGAGGAATCTAAGCATCTCTTGACTTCTAGAGCAATAAAAGCTCCTTAGAACAGCTTTGAACCGTCTATTTCCTCATTAAAGAGCTCTGGGTCTCTGGGGGAGACAGACATAAAGAGATGATTACAGCCCAGGGAGATGTATGCCTGGGAGGTTAACAGTTACTGGTCTCCTAATTGGCCTTCGGCTCCCAGGCCCTCCCACTCCCACCCATGGGACACTTCCGCTGCCAGAGTGAGCTTTTAAAAATGCAAATCTGACCTTGGCTTTCACCCCCTCCAACAGCAGCCCATTGGCCTCAGGATACTGCCAAGCTCTTCCCCCCAGGCCTCCTGTGTCAGGGCCCAGCCCACTGCTCCAGCCTTGGTGGCCCGCAGGTGTGCTCGGATAGGCCAGGCTGCTGGCAGACGCTGCCCTGTTCTGTTCTCCTTGGGGCCTCAGCCCTTATTCTTCCTTCTGCTGAACCTGACCAGTCATTGTGCATCCCTCAGGCCTCACCTTAGATGCCACTGCCTCCAAGAAGCCCTCCTGGACCACTGCCCACCCCAGATGGGCTTTGACATCCCCCGTGACGCTCTTTTGCACGTTCTGTTCTTCTAGCCCTTACCAGCCTGTGTCTATTTGCCTGTATCCTTCCCCAGACCGTAGTTCTCAAAGTCAGGGAGCGTGTCTCATTTACTATCCATTCAGCAACTATCAGATATTTTTTTGAGCCTCTATTTTGTGCCAGGCACTGAAATGCATGAACAAACAAAATAGACAAAGACCCCGCCCATACGGCACCCACAGACTGAGAAGGCAACCCAGGTGCTGGCTCAGACAATTCACTGAGTAAGCAGACAGTACTCTGTGCTGTGGATGCCCAGAAAGGAGGGTCAGGGGTCAGGCAGACTGCATGGAGGAGGGGGCGCTAAGGGTAAGGAGGCTCTGAAGGATGGTAGGAGTTTTGCTGGCAACAGCTCAGAGATTTCCCTGCCCGCCTGACCAGAGGCTATCCTTGTGGCTGGGCTGCTCTCTCCCCAGGATCTACTCCACTCTCACCTCTTCTCTTTCAGAATGCATGAACTGTACCCGGCTCAGTGACATGAGTGACCGGCTGACCACGCTGGAAGCCAAGGTCAGATGGTCTGGGGATAATGGGCCTAGGGAGCTGGCTGGGGAGGGGCTTGCATCAGCCCCAGGGAGCCCAGCAGGACTGAGCAGCCTGGTCCTGAGGGATGGGTGCTGTCTGGGGCTTCAGTGGCCCGGGGTAACCTTCTCTGGGCCGGGCCAGTCTCCTGGGGTTGGGGAAGGGAGTGGGGTGAGCAAGAAAGCTGAGGGTCCCAGGTGTGAGGGACGCTGGGGAAGATGCTGGGATGTACTTCTGGTACCCGAGACTTTAGAAAAGGTCGGGTCCCCAGGCTGGCTGGCCTGACGGACATTTTCCAGGCACCTGAAACCAGGCTGACAGCCTGCTCTGGCCCAGGCCCAGTACGCTCACTCGGGTGTTAAAAGTCACAGCTCTGGGGGAGGACAGGCACCGTGCCAGCTGTCCCCTGCCCACTTAGCCCTCGCCCATGCCCTCCCGCCGTGAGCAATTCCTCCCCTGGTCCTCCCACCCTGACACCTCCCTCTGCCTAGAGAGGCTGTACCACGACCATGGCCAAGGCCACGGCAGCGGGCTGGGGGTGGGGCTTACTCTCTGGCCCTGAGGGTGAGGGTCATGACCCCTCTGTAGACCTCAGGGGACTACAGAGGTGGGGGGTCAGGCTGTCCCAGTAATTGCTCTGCCTTGGCAGGTCCCTTCCTAGCTCTGGGCCTCAGTCTGCTGCCCTGTAAAATGGAAATCGAAGGAGACATTTCCTGGCCCCTCACTGGGTCCTTCTGAGGCTGGTGGACAGGGGTGAGCTCGGTGGCTCCTGGGTGGGGGAGGGGAGAGGTAGCTCGAGACGGGTGTGCAGAGGTGGCTGCCACTGCGTTTCTTCTGGATCCCCAGGTAGGGGGTGGGAGACTCCTGTCTCAACTCCTGTGTCTTATCTGGATCACCTTCTAGCTCCCACCTGCCTGCTCTATGCCCAAGTGTCCCCTGGAGGAACTGGGCCCCTGGGAGTTTCGTCAGCCTGGTCAGAGGGCCCTGAGAGGCGGCAGCCTGCAGAGGGAGGGGGACACAAGCCAGGCTAGCAGCCAGGACAGCCCCGCAGCCTCAGGGGCTGTGCTGAGGCCAGGTGAGCCCGCAGGGGTCAGAGAGAGCACAGAGCTGGGCTCAGGGGCTGGGGTCAGGTGGGCGAAGGCAGGACCAGGCAGACAGACCCCAGATGGGGAGTCAGAACCCAGGCAGCTGGCATAAGAGAGCAGAAACTCTGAGGCCTGGACACTGCAACTTCTGCTTCTGCAGACAAGAAACCTGTTTTGGCATCAGAAGGGATGTGTTCAGAAACCCAGCCACTGGCAGCTTACTCCTTACCATTTATCGTTAGTTCACTAGGAAGTCCAGAAGTTAGTGGTCTCAGGATTGGTTTGGCGGCTCAAGAACCCAGACTCTTCACACAGCCTTCCTCTCCACCTCCTTAGTGAATTGGCTTTTGGTCTCATGGTCAGTGCCTCATGGTAACAAAGTGGCTGCTGCAGCTCAAGGCCTCACATCCTTATACCTTGTTCAAAGGCAGGAAGTCGTGGGGGGAAGTAAAGCACCCCAACAGATTCATTATGTGTCATTGGCCAGCACTGGGCTATATGCCCACCTCCTAGTTGCAAGGGAGCTGGGAAAATGAGTAATTGGCCACTCATGATTCCTCCTCTGGGGCACACCCGCAGGCACACAGTAGGGGGCTCTGGAGCCAGGGAAGAGGAGGAGGTTGGAGGCCAGGCGACCACAAGGGACTGTTCCATTTACATTCCGCACGGTGCCCGAGTTGCAAAGGACCCAGACCTAGGAGCTCGTCTAGATTCCTGCCACCCTCTTTTCCTGGGACCGGCTGGAATGGCTGTTGGGCGATGGTGGGGTGGAAGGCCAGCAGACAAAGTTTCCTGCCTTCCTTCCTCTCCTGCCCCTCAGTTTACACTCTGACTCCAAGGACCAGACTGAGTGGGAGGCAGCCCGAGGGCGTTTCCATGAGTGAGGGTCACAGGAGCCTCGGAACTCGGCTGCTCTCCAGTGCAGGAGGGCGGTGTCCTGGCCAATCAGGCAGGCTGCCATGACGTCATCAGAGCCACTGCCTCCGAGGCTGGCCAAGGTCTGGTTTTCTTGGGCTAAGTCCCCACACCCACTGCTGCCCGCCCTGGTGTGCTCATGCCCGGCAGGAATGGGGTCAGTTTCTCTGGGAGGTTGGCCATGGCCAGGCCAGGAGGACTTGGACTCTGGTGGGGGCTGATTCTAACTTGACCGTGGCCAGGGCGTCTCTGCCTGGGTCCGTGGGCTCTGTGGGCCTTGGTGTCTGCGTGGGAAGTGCCCCAGGAAAAAGTGAGCCGGGTGTCTGGTGCAGGGCTAAGGCTGCAGGTGGCAGGTCCCCTTGGGAGCTGGGCCTGACCCCCTCCTTGATCTTTCCAAGCTGCTCCAAACCCCCTTCTGCTCCTGGCTACTCCCTGTTAAATATTTCCATCTGGAGGTTCCCCCGAGACACTCCATCTCAACTCACCCCTGGACTGATCACCTTCACCCCCGACCTGCCCTCTCCTGCGCCCCTGTTTGACTGGAGGCAATCCCACCATCTCCAGAGCCAGGCCAGAAACAAGGGAGCTACCCCTGCCTTCACCCACCCTCCTGCCCCCAAGCCTTGGGGCGCCAGGTACTGACAGTTCTCCCCGCCTCCATCCTCACACCCACAGCTCTGGGCCTCATATCATGGGCACCGACAGACAAGTCTCCTTCCCCTGCCGCCCAGCTCCTCCACTTGGCCGTGGCCGGTCAGCTTCCCAGTGGACAGTCAGTAGTTGGGACAGGAATTGTAACCCTCCCTTCCTAGAGGGGGTTCCAGGGCTCAGGAGATGGAGTTCCACCCCCGAGCTGCTGTGTGATCTGAGCCAGCCACTCCCCTTCTCTGTGCCTCCGTGAAGCTCCACTGAGGCCAAGGTTGTGGCCCGGCTGTGGGGAGGTGGGTGAGGCACCACATGGGGCCCTGGCCCCACCACCTACTTGCTGGGTGACCTTGGGCAAGTCACTTGCAGTCTCTGAGCCTCTATTTCCACCTCACCTGTGATGGGGCTGCAGTGGCCCTTCCTGCCTCATGAGCCCTTGTGAGGACCAGAAAGGAGAGGGGCTGAGAGACAGGGGCCCTGGGAGTCACCAGAGCTTCAAGGGTCAGGAACCCACCCACCCAACACAGACGGGGACCTGAGATCTGATGCAGGGGTGCCACTTTGTTCCCAAGAGTCCTCAGAGACTCTGTCACCCAGGCCCCGGAACACTGCAGAACAGGTGGGAGGGGGCGCTCAGAGGGACCCTTTCTGCACAGCCACAAAGCCTCAGCCCAGCCAGCCAGGCCTGGGTGCAGGGAAGGGTGCCGTTTGTTCCCGTGACCCGCCCCCCCGCCACCGTCCCAGCATCAGCAGGACTAACTGGGTTGCCCATGTGTTGAGCGCTCCTGATCTCCCGTGGCCCTGCAGGGTCAGTGTTATCACCCCCATTTTGCTGATGAGAAAACTGAGGCCCACAGAGGTCACAATGCTTGCACAAGGTCACACAGTGGTCACCTAGCAGGAGAGCAGGGATTCAAACCAGCCTGGCTGGTAGCAGGGCCTCAGCTTCCCCCATCACATGGCACTTAACCTGTGCTGGGCTCTGGGGACCCAGAGCAAGGAGGGCGCCCCCTCCCCAGGTGGTCCCTACTCCTGAGGGCGGGGCTGGTGGCATTGCTCCCACCGCCGCCCTGGCTGTGGGTACAAAGTGATTGTACAGGAGCTGAGGGGACACACAGGAGGGGAGGCCCGCCTTCTGCCCAGAGGGTCAGACAGACACAGGGAGGAGGGGACAGCTCACTGGATCTCAGAATCTTCCAGGGGTCGGGGTTGTGGGCAGGGCTGGTGGAGGGCCCTGCAGGAGCTTGGGCTTGGAGGTGGGGCGGTCTTGGGCTTGAGGAGCACTGGGAGAGTTCAGGGCAGCTGGAGCAGAGCGGGGTGGAAGAGACGCCGGTGAGGCCAAGGCGGGCGCCTGTGTACGAAGTGTGTGGAGATACTGGCGGTGTTTAGGGGGGTTGCTTTGCAGGAGGTCCTCATGCACTGCTGTTGATTGTGGGGACCGGGGGCTGCAGGAGAGGGAGGGGGCAGGCGGAGGTGGGGGAGGCAGAGGGCTGTTGCAGAGCCTGAGGCCACAGGCCTGGGGAGGGGGGACATGACGGGCCGAGCGAGGGCCACAGGCAGGCGGAGGGGCACTGGAAGAGGCCTGGGGGCCCATTAGGCCCTCCGGGAAGTATGGACTCCCGTGTTGGGGTGGGCGTAGGGTGGGGTATAGGCCGGGGGCTTCAGTTTGGATGCCTTCAGGCAGCAAAACCTGCGGGATTAGACACCAGTGATTCTAATGGGGGGGCGGGGGGCCTGGGGGGCGGCGGGGGTGTGCTCAGCTCCATACTCAGAACACTTTCATCTCACACGCTGAGTTGGAGACTCGAGCAGGACGCGGGATTCGGGTTTCTAAGAGCTGGAGGGGACGTGAGACACTGGGCTTCTTCCTTCCTGTCTGGCAGATCGGGACAGGAAGCCGGGCTCCATCTGATACGGCCCGGGAACCCCAGGGCCCCTCTGCTGGGGTGGGGGGGGTCTACTGTGTGCTAGCATCTGCCTGCCTGCCCTGTGCAGGTCCCGGGCACGCAGCGCCCCCTGCTAGCCTCTCTGGGGACAGCAGGGCCTCTCTGAGGCCTCCTGGCTCCCAGTTCACGTGAACTGAGGCCCTGGGTCCTTTCGGTTTTTGACCCCTGCTTTCCTCCAGGGGAGAGGACAGTTGCTTTCCAGGCTGGCCCTGAGTGACCATGGCCACTTCTGTTTCTCTGGAGCTCCTGCTAAACGTGCATCAAGCTGGACCCATTTATTTATTCTTCCTCCTTCTTTTCTTTTCTTTCTTCTTCTTTTTTTCTTTCCTTTCCTTTCCCCTTCCCTTTCTTTCCCTCTGCCCCTCCCTCCCTCCCTCCCTCCATCCATCCGTTCATCCACAAACATTCCCCGACTGCGTTGTTTGTGCCCTGAGCCAGGCAGTGTGGGGACAGGCGGGCCCAGTCCCTCCCTTGAGAGGAGCCGGTGAAGTGGAGGTGACCGTGGTCGTTATTCCAACAGCCAGTGTCTAATCCCAGTGACAGCCGCTCTAGGAGAAAAGTACGGTGACTCTGAACGTGTCCAAAGGGGACCTGCCTGAGCCCAAGGGTCAGGAGGGTTTCCTGAATGGGAAGGGGAGGGGGGCAGAGGTGGGAGAACATTCCAGTGAGGGGACTGGTGGTCCCAAGAGCAGCGGCAGCTGCTGGTCTCCTGGCGCACACGTTCCCATTCACACGTGTCCCCGGCCTGGCCTGGGCCTGACCCTCTGCCCTTTTCCGGCCCAGGTTCTCCTTCTGGAAGCAGCAGAGCGGCCCTTAGGCCCAGACAATGACCTGCCGACCCCTCAGAGCACCCCACCGCCCTGGAACGAGGATTTCCTCCCTGACGCCCTCCCTCTCGCCCACCCCGGGCCCCAAAGGAGAAGGCCCACGGGCCCGGCTGGTGAGTGAGGCCTACAGGGGAGGCATGGCCTCCCAGGGCCTGCACAAGGAGGTCATACATGCCCACGTGGCATTTTGAAAAACTGAGCTAATGTTTAAAACCTGGGGGGATTTCACATAAAAACCAGGATTTCTCGCTTCTCTTAGAAAAATGGAAGATCTGGCCATTGGGGTTGGCTGTCTCTTAACAGAAACAATTGGCTGGGACTTCCCTGGTGGTCCAGTGGTTAAGACTCCACACTTCCAATGCAAGGGGCACGGGTTTGATCCCTGGTCAGGGAACCAAGATCCCACATGCTGTGTGGTTTGGCCAAAAATATATATTAAAAAAAAATTTAAAAAAGAGAAACAATTGGCTGCAGCTAAGTCACAGCTGCCCCTGCAGATCCCGTTCAAGTTCTGCAGTTTGCCGCAGTCCCCACCATTCCTTATTGCCTCACAGTCCAGCTACTGTGCTCACTGACTTCCCTGCTGCCCCTTAGCATCTGCACTTAGGCCCCCAGCCCAGCTCCATCCAATTTTACAGCAGCCCCTGCCTGCATACCACCAAGGACGGGCAGCTTACTGACTGCCCCCCTTCTGGGACATCCTCTCTGAACTCTCTGACCCAAGTTGGAAGACATCCACTGACCTGTTGCTTTCACCCTTCCCACCACACTTTGAAGTCAGAGGTAAACGTTTTCTCTCTGCAGTTTCTATCCATTGGTTTGGGCTCTGCTCCCTGGGACTGCAGAAAGTAATAATAACTGTAATACTGGTAGTCAGCATTGTTGAATGCCTGCCACGTGCCAGGAGAAGCGCTGGGGCTTTACCCTGGGCGGTGAGCTGGCACTGTCTGTGTGGCTGAACTCAAGGGTTTAAGGCTGAGGTCTCGTCTGACTGGTCAGTATCCGTGCTGTGCCAGTTATTAAATATTTTTGTATCACCCTAGTCTGTACAGATATCATTGCTAATCATTCCAGTAAGCTCGTAAAGCTCGGGTTACAGAGGAGAGAACTGAGGCTCCGAAAAGTGACCCCTGGGGTCGCCCAGCGATCCAGGGCCATTTTGACTCAGTGATTCTCGGACCCACTGGAGCCCTTTGCAGGTGACGCCTTCCCTCCTCCTGTCCCCAGGCTGAGCCCCCAGCTTCTTAGCACTCCTGCCCAGACTCAGCTCTGAGCACGCTCCATCCCCTTCCCTGCCTGCAGACCCCCAGCAGTGGGAGAGTTGCCTCCAGTAGCCATTCCAGGGGCCAGGGAAGCATCAGATATTCTGTAGTCTCTGGAGGCTGGGAGGGTGTAGGGGTGAGCTTAGGCCTGCTATGAGAGGAGGGGGCATCTCACTTTGGGTCCCCCCCCACCCCCCCGCACCTCTCTAGCCACTCTCCCCAAAGTCTCATTTCCAGAGGGCTGCCCCATGCTCATCTTCAGATCCTTCTTCTTGGACTGAGGAGGGAGCGGGGGCTGGGGGGAAGGGGGGGCTTCTCATCCCCTGGAGGACCCAGGCCCCAACACCCCCTGGAGGGGAGGGAGGAAGCTGGAATGGGTTCCAGGTCTCCTGGGGCACCTTTCTTCTTACCGGGACATGCAGTTCCCAAGAATGGCCACCAGGTGGAGCACAAACCCTACAAATGCTGACACCTGGGTGAACCCTGGAATCCTCGCGAGCAGGTGGGAATCTCTCAGGAAACCGGCAGCTCCAGGGCCTCCATCAGTTCAGCAGGCATTTTTGAGCATTCTCCCCAGGCCCAGGGCTTCCAGAGGGAGAGAAGGGGCTGTCCCCAGGCCACACGGGGGACTCTGGCCTCTCCATCTACTCTTGCCCACCCGTGGGGCCTGGAGACCGGGAAGCTGGGCAGGCATGTCCTTCAGGGCTTCCTGGGGTCTCTAAGGAGGCCTCATTGGGAAGCTCTTTGCCAGAAGCCCGGTTCCTGAGCCTGAGCAAGGAGACAGCAGGACGCGGAGAGAGGATTCTGACTCATGTACAGCCTGGCTCTGCTACCTTGAGCAAAGGGCCACACCTTTCTGAGCCTCTGTTTTCCCATCTGTCAAGTGGGGACACAAGTAGCTCTTGAGATCATAGAAGTTAATAGGAACAAAAATGGTTTGCAAGCTGTAATAACTGATGTGAGCTAGTGATGGTCCCTTTGCCCATTGTGGGGGGCCCCAGGTGGGCCGGATTCCTGGAGGCAGGTCTGACCGGACAGCCCAGGTGGTCAAGCCTGGAGCCACGGGGGGCGCAGGTCAGCCCACAGTGTTCTCAGGCCTCATTTCATTCTATCCCCAGGGCCCCCGGGACAGACGGGACCACCAGGGCCTGCAGGTCCCCCAGGCTCCAAAGGTGACCGGGGCCAGGCAGGAGAGAAGGGCCCAGCGGGTCCTCCTGGTAAGGACACACCCCCACACGCCCCAACCCGACTCTGTCCACTGGGGGAAGGGAGTTGGGGTTTCTCCCCTGTCTGAGCAGGCGAGGCATCCCAGACACCCCCTTTCTTGCTGGGGCTAATGACTGCCGTCTTGGGGGGCTCCAGGCCCACTTCCTCCCCCTGCCCCCCTTACGGCAGCCTCACCCCAAGCACTTAGGGCTCCGTCTCGCCCCGGGCTGCGGGAAGAGAAGGCTTCTGCAGTTGTGGGCGCAGGTTTCCGGGGGGGCTCCTGGGGGCTGGGGGTTGTGCTCAGCCGTGTAAACAACACCTCCAGAGACCACCCAGCTCCTCCTGGGCTCTGTCAGGGCAGGTACAGGGCTGGCCCAGGCTGGCTGCCACCCTCGGCGCCCCCTCCCCAGAGCTGAGGTCCCTGGAGCGGGCAGAGGGCATCTGGCCGGAGCCCCCACTGGTTCTGTGGCTCCTGCCTCCCTCACCTCCCATCCAGCTGCCCCGGGTCCCCTGTGCACTGGGCTGGGAAGGGGAAGTCATGTTATTAGCTCCCGGAAGAGCCCTCCAGGGTGTCCCTGGGCCTGGAGGCCACCACCGGCCCTCGCCAGCCCCATCCCCTTCAGGGTCTGCTTCTCGTCTCTGTTACATCAGCCATGAGGCCCGGCCCTCCTGTGACTCCTCTCCGCCCCACTGCAGGGCTCTTGGGACCGCCAGGGCCCCGTGGGCTTCCTGGAGAGATGGGGCGCCCCGGCCCCCCCGGCCCCCCCGGCCCAGCAGGCAGCCCAGGCCTCCCTCCAAACGGCCCCCAAGGCGTCCTCTACTCCCTGCAGCCGCCGACGGACAAGGACAGTGAGTGGCATGCCTGAGGGGTGGGGCGGGAGGGCGGGCCTGAGTCTGTCTTCGGGGGGACCAGCCCTCCCCAGAGGACCCCATGAAGCAAGCGGACTGTCAGTGAGGGGAGCCTTGGCTCTGCCAAGTGGGGGGCGGGGTCGCCAGTGGGGCACTGACGCGGGGTGGGGCGGCAACCCACGCTCAGCTCCTGCCCCGGGGTCTGACCCCCACGGGTCACTCCGCTCTCTGGCCTGGCCTCGGGTCATCCGTTACCCCGTGACCTCTCCACAAACCCCCTCACTGTGGGCCACTGGACATGTGTTGATCACCTACGACGTGTGGGACTCTTTTTACCCGCCCGCCTCGTACAGCCGTGAGCAAAACAGCCTCCTGCCTGCAGAGGCTACAGTCTAGCGCGAGAGGGCGCCTCTGAGCACACACAGCCGCCCCAGCGCGCGGGGAGGGCGGTTCCAGGGAGGCCCCGAGGACGGGGGTCGGTGTGGGGCCGGCAGCCCACGGCGGGCATCGTTTTGGTTAAGGGCCCTGGGGAGTGGGAAGGGTTTTACGAAGCAGGATTGACTTGAAATTCTGAATGGGTGACATCCCAGGGACCGCTTTGTCGGCTGTCGGAGAAACCCAAGCCCCTCCTCCTGGTGCTTCTGCCCCCTCCGCCCCGCGGCAGCATAGCCCTCCCCTGAGCGTTAAGACCTGTGTCCCGCTCTGAGCCTCAGTTTCCCCATCCGTAGAGGAGGGGTGGTAATACATCCTGATGGAGATGCTCTGGGGGTGAAAAAACACAGCCCCCAGCCATGAGGGAGGGGCTCATTCCAAGGGGACTGAGGGGCCTGGGCTGCCCTCAGTGGGTACAGGGGCAGGAGAAAGTGTTAACTCCCTGACGACCCAACCGCCTCACCCTCACGGTGGGCTCAGTGGTGCCCCCTAGTGGGGAGAATGGATGATGCGTGTAAAGTGCCTTGGGAGTCTAAGGGCTCAGCCGGCATCCCTGGGCCAGGAGAGCTGCAGCCTGCCCTGGCCTGGGCACGATGCCCTGCACCTGGCACTGCCCGCCTGCCACGTCTAGTGCTGGGAGCCCTCCTCAGACAGGACCCTCCTTCCCCAGCCCTGGGGCCCTCCAGGGAGGGCAGCTTTCCTGGAAGACCCAGGTGTGAATGTTTGGGGACAGTGGGGGGTGCCCCAGTGGGGGCACCTGGCTGGCCAGGACTGAGCACCTGTAGGAGGCCACCCGCCGTGAAGCCTATGGAAGGGCTCTTCAGGCTTCCATGAGTGGAGGGAGAGGCAGAGGCAGCCACCCCCATCCAGACATTTCCAAGCCTGGCTGTCTGGTCCTGGCTCTGAGAATAGGGCAGAGTGAAGTCACACGGGGCTCACCCTGGAGAGACCCAGGCCACTAGACAGACTCCACCCGGCTCTGAGGCCCTGATGGAGGCAGTCCAGGGCCCTGCAGCTCAGAGGGGTGGGCAGGGAGGGCTTCCTGGAGGAGGCCCCACAGGAGTGAGCTAGCCAGGTACGTCAGGATGGGTATGGGGGGTGGACCCTGGAAGAGCGTCCAGCCCGGGTGGTAAGCAAGGTGGGGCCAGAGTCAAGGGCCTGGAGTGTTCAGGAAGGAGTTTGTGCTTTAAATGGAGCCCATGGGGCTTCCCCTGCCCTCTGATTTGGCCTCTGTGTGCTCCTCTTGAGTCGTGGGAGCAACGGCGTCTGCTCACCAGGGCTGCAGTGAGGCCCGGCGGGGCCGGGCATGCCCACCCTGGCTCCGGGGGATCTCAGCTCTAGCCCCCCCGCCCCGCCGGCCCTGCCCCCCAGGTCACGGGCCGCTCTGCCCTTCCCGCAGATGCAGACACGCAGCTGGCCTCTGCCGCTGTGGACACGGTGCTGGCGGGCGTCCCAGGGCCCCGGGGCCCCCCCGGCCCTCCAGGTGAGCACAGAGGGCAACAGCACAGGCTGGTCTCCACCGGTAACCCCTCCTGGGCTTGGCCTGGACCAAGGGGCCTTGAGGGGCCCAGGTGGGGGTCATGGCCTTGGCAGGGCGCTGGGTCTGCCCCAGCCAGCAGTGGCTTGAGGTGGGGCCTCTTGCTCCCGGCAGCAGCTCCCCTGGGACTGGACACAGTGTTTCTGCCAGAACAAGGCCTGACACCCACATGATGCAGCCCCGGGCTGCCCTCGTGTGAGCCGGAGCAGGGATGCTCTGGGTGTGGGGAGGCCTGGGTCTGCACGGGTGGTGTGGGGGCCATGCGGGAGACCCAGGGAGCTGGTGGGGCGGTGCCCACAAGAGACAGGAGGCCCTGGACCTGCAGGCAGAGAGCAGGGCCCTGGGGGAGGGCATGGCATGGGACCCTCACTGGGGGAGGAGGGGAGTGTGGGGAGGGGATGGGATGGGACCCTCACTGGGGGAGGAGGGGAGTGTGGGGAGGGGACGGGATGGGACCCTCACTGGGGGAGGAGGGGAGTGTGGGGAGGGGACCGGATGGGACCCTCACTGGGGGAGGAGGGGAGTGTGGGGAGGGGACGGGATGGGACCCTCACTGGGGGAGGAGGGGAGTGTGGGGAGGGGACGGGATGGGACCCTCACTGGGGGAGGAGGGGAGTGTGGGGAGGGGACGGGATGGAACCCTCGCTGGGGGAGGAGGGGAGTGTGGGGCGGGGCTGGCACCCAGGTGTGTGGACGTCTCCTCTGACAGGTTCTACCTGTGAATGAACGAGCAACAGAGGCCCTGGGGGCCGGCAGGTGGGGGGCCTCTTGATTAGGGCTCCAGACCCGGGCACTCATTCTCTGTCATTCATTCACCCTCTCATAATTCAGGAAATGTTCACCGAGCACTGTTCAGCTGGGCAGTGGTCTAAGTTCCTGGGATACTTAAATAAACCAAACAAAGATTCCCGTCCTCATGGTACTTCCATTCTAGTGGAGAAGGCGAACGGCACCCACATACTATCAGTGAATCCCACAGGGTCTGAGAAAGCAGGGCTGGGCGAGCAGCTGGGCCGGGGTGGCCCCATTTAAAAGGTGGTATTTGGGAGTGAGCTGGGAGGGTGTTTGTCCTTTAGCTAGACTGAGTCCAGATCGTCACCCCACCAGGGGTACTTTCCTGCGGGTCCTCCCTAAGCGTGCCGGGGGCACATTGGTACAGCCTAGCAGCCCAAGAGGCGCAGACCTGTGCCGGCCACTGGGGACGGAGGCCTCACTCTTCCAAGCATTCGGGAAGTTCAGTCAGGAACACCACTTCTTGTGCTGCACCCATCAGGCCTGGCCTGACCCTCTGGGCACTCCCTGGCCCGTGGTGGGGGGCAGGCATGCAAACCGACAGTGGCCAGAGGTGGCAGCTGGTCTGTCAGGGCTTTGCCTAGAGAAGAGGCGGGGTAGGTTCCTGGAAGGCTTCCTGGAGGAGGGGATGCTTAGCCTGAGACTAGTAGCAAAGAGTTTGCTGGGGTGTGGAGCGGTTGGAGAAGCTCCAGGAGGAAGCAACAGCATCGGCAAAGGCACAGATGCAGAGGAACTTTCCAGAAGGGGGTATCTGACTGATGAAGGTGGAGGAGGCTGGGCTGAGAGGGACCTATTTGAAAGGTCACTCTGGGGGGCTGCGTGGAAGGCAGATGGTCAGGCAGCAGTAACCCAGGTAAGAAGGATGGCTTCAGAGGGGTCAGGTCTGAGGTCCCGAGGAGGGAGAGACTCGAGATTTGCTGGGGGACTAGCCGGCTGGGGAGGGGCTGCGGGGTGGCCCCGAGGATGAGGCTCTGGTTGTGATGTCAGGGCTGCAGGGAGAGTGGGTGGAGGTGGGCTCTCCGCTCTGGCGGTGGGCAGGGGAGGCCAAGGGAGCGGGTGCCCCCCTCCCCCACCATTCATTCACCGCACCTTCCTTTGCTGCCCATGGAGACAGACCCAGGGCAGGGACTGGGGTGGGAGGGTGGGAAGGTCCTCTCCGGAGCTGATGGGGGCAGCGGGCTTCTCTGGCCCCAGGTGACCATCTGTGACTCTGCCGGCAGGTCCCCCTGGACCACACGGTCCCCCTGGACCCCCAGGTGCACCAGGATCCCAGGTAAGGTCTTTCCCATTTCTGGCAAGGGAGGAGACATTGTCTCGCCAGGAAAGGAGGAGCCAGGCTTCTTACCAGCACAGTTGCTCAGGAAGGAGCCAGCCCACCTGGCCGGTCCCCACCTGGGTCCAGGCGGGCCCCAGAGGAAGGCAGGCGTGGGGTCCTGGTTTTGTTAGCAGCAGCGACCATCTGCTGCCCACTCCGCCTATGCCAGGGAGGTGCTAACATGGCTCCTGGTTCATAAGTGAGCTGAGACCCAGGTGCCACCTGAGGTCGTCCAGAGGGTGTGGTGGAGCTGGGCCAGGATCACAGAACGTCCACCCCAGCCCGTGGCCCCTCCTCAAGGAGACCTGCCTGTGCAGGGGCCACTCTGACGCCTGACTGTGTGGCCCGGAACCCCAGCTTGCTCTGCCTCCCAGCTGTGTGACCTCGGGCAGAAAGGCAGCCTCTCTGGGCTCCGGCTTCCTCAGCTGCTAAGACGGGGTGTACAGGGCCTCCCTGGTGGATTGTCACAGGGAGTGAAAGAGAAATAAATTGCCGGGGGGATGTGCCTTGTGCCGCAGGGGCCCAGGGGCCTGGGGGGAGGTCACGTGGAGGGGGGGGGGTCCTGGACGTGGAGGCAGCAAGGGTGGCGGCTGGGGATGTCTGCACGGAGCTTCCTGCAGCCCCTCCCCTGGGCCTCGTCCAGACCGAGGGCTCCGAGGTCCCTGGAACTCAGGCCCGGGTGGGGTGGAGTGGCTGAGAGGTGCCCCCCCTCCCACTGCAAGGGAGGTGGGTCCGGGCCTTGGCCCTGTGGGTGCTGGGACCTCAGGAGTCCCACACATTCATTCATCCCTTTAGACATTTGACAAATATTCCCCAGACACAGGGAGGGCACGAGCCACGCCAGCCGAGGATACAGCCGGAGCCCGGGGCCACAGGCCAGCCCTCTAGAGCACATGTTCTAGACGTCAAAGAACCCGTGTCCCACGGCTCCTGATCTCTCTCTGTTGTTCCCCGCGTGTTTTCCCACCAGGAGGATGCGGCGTGGAGGAGAAGGGCCAGTGGGGTGCACGGCATAGGGCAGAGCCAGGGTGGGTGTGGTACAGACCAGGCCGGCAGGCGGGGCCTGGGGGAGGGGGTGGCTGCAGGGGGGACAGGAGGCCCTCAGACCTGATCTGCCCCTGAGTCAGGTGGGGTGGCCAGCTTAGCCAGGGGTCTGGGCGCCCCAGAGCACCCTCCTGGCCCCTCAGGCTCCCTGCCACAGGCCCAGGCCCCAGAGAGAAGGGGTGGGCGCGGGTGAGAGAGAAGGACAGTGACAGTGACAGGACTGCGGTGAGGGTCGGAGAGGCCCCGGGAACTGTAGGAGCTTGGCAGGGGGCGTCTGGCCGAGCTCCACGCGCCAGGAGCCCCGTGCCAGCAGCGTGGTCTCTCCTGCTTCTGCGGTGCTGGGGGCTCCCCCCTCCCTTCAGGCCGGGCCTGCTCAGCCCTGACAAAAGGGCAGGAAGAGGGGGAGGGGGGCACGTGGAAGGCCGGCAGATACTCTCTCGGGAAGGGCGCACAGCGACAGGGCAGGTCAGCGATGCGAAGGGATCCCATCGTTCTATCCCAGCAACAATGGGGCGGTGGAGGCTCAGAGACTCTGTCACCCGCCAGAGTCACACAGCAGGACAGCAGAGTGCCAAGAATGCAGTGGGTGCTTTGGGGTGGTTGATCCCGCCGGCTGGCTGATTTTTAGGGTCTTCCAGGCCCTTGCGGGCAGGGCTGCCTTGGGTGGCTGTGCAGACCGTGCCCGCAGCAGCCTTGTGGGGACCCAGGGCCTGCAAGCTTCCAACAGGTTCAAGGGGACCAAGTCAGAGCTGCTCGTCCAGCCCCGCTCGAGGCGGCGTGACCGGGCACCAGCCTGGGGCGTCTTCAGGCTGGCGGCATCTTGGCCCCTTTCCTCCTTGCGGTGGTCCTTCCTTAAACCTGAGGGTCTGTAGCCAGGGCTGGGATGCCAGGGGCACCAGACAGTGCCCGGCATGGCCCTGGCTCCCCAGGGCCCCACTGAACAGGTGTCGAAGAGCCCCCTTCCAGGACCCACTGCCAGGACCCACCGAGGCCCCTACACGGCAGGGATGGGGCTGGGTTCCAAGGCTCCATCGTCCCAGTATTGACAATGTCAGAATGGCCACGAGGTGGGCTGGACTGTGGCTTCATGGTGGATGGTGGGGCCAGTCTGATGACCCAGTCTCCGTCTCCATCCTTGCCAAGGAGTCGAGGCCTCTGAGAATTGGCGGTCTGTGGGGAGGGATGTCTCCTAGTCAGGGGTCAAAGAAGAGCGAGAAGGGACAATAAAAGGGGACCATGTGGTCCCGACTTTCTCGAGTAGGACGGACAGCCCTGGGTTTGAAGCCTGGTTCTGCCAATTTCCAGCTAGGTGGCCCTAAACAAGTCCCTGAGCCCCTGGGCCTCAGTTTCCCCATCTGTGAACTGAGGATAAAAATCCCTTCTGGGTAGGTTCGTTGTGAGAAATAATGGGGAAAACAGGTGGAGAATGCCAGGCTCCTCGGAGACCCTTAATGAACGCTATTCATTAACTATGTACGTCCTGGGGCCTCAGTTGCTCCAGACACTGTACTGGGCACAGGAACAAGGACGTGGGGATCCCTGCCCTCCGGTAGCTGATAGTCTAGTGCAGGAGGCAGACGTGATAGAGAATAACTGGGAAAGGACCTATGGTGACAGGAGGGGGTGACAGATAGGAGGAGGTGACATTCCGACTGAGACCCGAGGAACCGGAAGTCCTACAGAGATGCCAAGAGCATTCCTGGTCGAGGGAAGGGCAGGTGCAGAGGTCTCGAAGCAGGGAAATGCCTGGCGCATACTGAGCGGAGGAGAGCGTGGGGTGAGATGAGGTGGGGAAGTGGGCAGGGCCTCACCTGCAGGGCTGATGTGTGGATTTGGGTCACAGTGGAAAGGGGACTCATCGGGGTTCAGGGAGGGAGAGTCCGTGACCTGATTTACAGCTTTCCAAGGCCCCTCTGGCTATCGAGGGAGGGATGGAAGGCGGGGGAGGCAGCAGTGGGGCAGGGAGACCAGGGAGGAGGCCACAGCAGCGCAGAGGAAATGGCAACGTGAACAGACATACTTAGAAAGTGAACCTGACAGGTCTGGCTGATGGAATAAATTTGGTGAGGGAGGGAAAGGGAAGGTTAGCTCCAAGGTGTGTGTGGGAGCAGCTGCGGGACCGTGAAGCCGTTTCCGTTTCCGAGAGGAGAGACTGCAGGGTGGGGGTGGGTCGGGGGGGGAACCGGGAGTTCCACTTTGGAGAAGTTGAGGGGGGGCATCTCCTGGCTGGCCGGGGGGGGTGCTGGAGGACGGCGGGATGCACAGGTCCAGCGGAGGACTGAGAGGTTGTCAAGGGCAGGCAAAGCCTAATTTGCTTTGTTTGATTTTCTACAGGGCCTGGCTGGAGAGCGGGGCGTGACAGGGCAGCCTGTAAGTGTGGGGCCGTGTGGATGGGCCACCCCCAGGACGATGGGCTCTGGTACAGGCCCAGGGTACCAGGTGGGCGGGCGTCTGCCCCAGGCGGCCTGGCTGAGTTCAGCCCCCCAGCTTCCCCAGGCATGGCCGGATCCAGCCCAGCCAGGATGGGGCAGGGGAGAGAAACGGGCAACCTGGGTGCAATGCCAGCTGCCCAAGTTGAGAAGGGGTGACTTCGGGAGGTGGGAGCCCCCTCGCTGAGCGTATGAAGTAAGGACTGAAATAGCCTCCTGTTGCAAGGCTTAGATGAGAGTCCTGAGGTCCCTTCCAGGGAGCCCAGGCCCCTGGGTTAATGTGCTGTGTGACCTGCAGAGTCCCTTGCCTTCTCTGAACCTTCTAGGAATAGAGACATAGATAGCTGACCTCTAATTCTCCTCTTGGAAATAAGAATTCATGAGTCTCAGCCCCTATCTCCAGGGCCAAGGAGGTGGGTACCTCCTTCGTGCCCAAGTCTTATGTCAGGAGCATGGGGCTGGGGGCAAAGGGGTGGATCTTTGCTGAGCATCTTCTATGTGGAAACCCTCTTCATCCATAGCGTGTTTAAGCTTCACAGTGACCCCATGAGACAGTGCTTTATTTTCCCTATTTGCCAGAACTGGCAGCTAAGGCTCAGAGAGGTTAAGCAATTTGCCCAAGGTCACACAGCTAGGCAACGGTAGAGCCAAGATTTAAATGCAAGAGTGTTAGCCTCCAAAGCCATGCCTTCTCCAAGCTTATTATTGAGATTGATTCATTTAATCCTCCTAATAGCTCTATGAGGCTATTATTACCTCCATTTTGGAGATGGGAAAATCGAGGCACAGAGAGGTAAGGTAACTTGCTCAAGGTCACACAGGAGTAAGTGGCCACCTAGGTGTTATTGTGAGGCTGATGCTACTGGGGTTACTGGCCCCATTTTAGAGTCAGGGAAGCAGAGACCTGAGATGCAGGGGATGTGATCCCTAGAAGGGCCAACCCCTGAGCTCCTGGGGTTCCAAACCTGACTCCTCCCTCCCTAGAAACAGAATTAAGCCCCTAAAATCAACCCTGTGCCGGGCTGTGCAGGGGTGCCCAGGGAGAGAAGCTGTAGAGGGTGGAGAAGCGCCCCACCCCACACCCATCATTGACTGCACGACTTTCTTCCCAGGGCGAGCCTGGCGGGAAGGGGGAAGAGGAAGAGAAAGCTACCGCCGAGGTAACTGTGCCCCTGGGCCCGTGCTTCCCTCCTGCCCTTTGGCTGTGTCTCAGCAGGAGAGCGGGTACCCAACAGAGCTGGACTGACACCGTCAGCCCTGAGCCGGGCATCAGTCACGGGGTGAATGGGGTCCCAGCCCAGCGGGGGAGACAGCTGAGTGAATAGCGACTGCAGCACAGGGTGAAGTTGCCTGCAATGGGGTAGCACAGATCGGGTGACCGGCCTGGGACCTGAGTCGGGGGGAGACCCTGCCGGAGAGGGCTGGAGGAACCACGGACCTGCAGAAAAGACCTTTCTTTTAAGGAGGCTTCAAGCCGTGGCGTCCCTCTCCAGGGACAGGACTCTCCCATGACAGCACCTGGCACACGGGTGTGCCCAAGGTCGCTGTGGTGGACTGAAGGATCCCTGGGCATGCGGATGTGGGAGAGGACGATGAAAGAGTGAGGTTGGGAGCACACAGGGGCCAGGGCAAGAAGGGATGGGGAGGGGGCACAGATGGAGTGCGAGCATGGCTGTGGGGAGCGACGCCTTCTGGGACCAGGAGAGGAGGCTGGGGACCAGGGTGATGGATAAAGGGGGCGGAGGCAGTAGGGCCAGCAGGGGAGGTCTTGCAAGCTGAGAATGAGTCCCGTGGGAGTGTCAGGGCTCAGCGGGCTGGCCAGCTCAGTGGGCACACAGCTGAGTGAGCTGAGGGAGGTTCTAAGCCGGGGGTGGGAGTATCTGCAGAGGTTGGAGGTGGACGGCTGCGGGAGGCGGGCTGGGCTGGAGAGGTGAAGCTGGGGCCAGGGGACATTCCAGAGGTCCTTGCGGGACTGGAGAAGGGGGAAGAGGCTGGAATCAGGGCAACCGTGGTGGGCACAGGAGGCAGTGGGAGGAAGATGTGGATGCGGGGGTCACTTGTGATGGGCAGACAGAGAGGATACCCACGACTTCCCCTGGTCCATCTCATCGGCGTGCGTCCTGTGGCCCAGGGACTGAGGCTTAGTCGGGTCCTGACAGAGGGGGCCTGGACCGCCTGCTCCTAGCTGGGACACCCCCATCCCAGACGCCACCCACAGCCCGGCTTCTCACGGCCTGTGGTGGGAAGGCCTCTCTCTTGCAACTCAGTAGCCTGCTTTTGGTTTTCTTTTGTTTTAAGCTAACTTAATCTGAATGTCATGACAGAGCTGTCATGTTCTACCAGCCAAAGATGCCTGTTTGCTGCTGAATCCAGGGCGGGGCCTTGTCTCTCCATCATCACTTTTTATTTCAAAGTGGCCTTGTCATCTGTCTTCTCGATTAATCAGCTCATTCACGTGTCTCGACACACGAGGTCCTTCGCCCGTGTGTAGGCTGGCTCCCAGAAACGCAGACATGCCATCATCGCGTCCTCCTGCTGGCTTCCCAGAAGCCGTGGCTCTGCCCTCTCTTTTTCTCGCCCGGGTGACCACCCTGGAAATCTCTCGGGTGGGCAGTGCCAGGAAGGAGACAGGCAAAGCACCCCCGACCCGTGGGCCCGTACTAGGTGCTCTGCCCACAGCAGAGTATTTTCCGGAAAGAAGGGCACACAGAGGAAGCAGCAGGCAGCCATGGGAGCAGGACGAGCCCAGGCTGGAGGCAGACAGGTCTGGGTGTGAAGCCCCGGTCGGCCATTTCCAGGCTGTGTGGCCACAGGACTCTGGTTACCCTCTCTGTGCGTCAAGTTCCGTGTCTCTGAATAGTAATTCGAACCCCAGCCCTGGCGCCGGGATGTCCGCCCTGTGATGGCTGTTGGGAGGAGGGAAGTGGCAGGAGGGAAGTGGCGGGCGTGGGGAGGGCTGGGACAGTACACTGAGGCGGGACGGCCCTGACCTTGGCTGCCTCCTCCCCCCCCCCCAGGGCGAGGGGGTGCAGCAGCTGCGGGAGGCGCTGAAGATCCTGGCCGAGAGAGTCCTCATCCTGGAGCACATGATTGGAATCCACGGTGCGTGGTGACCAGGACCTGGGGACAGGCAGGCCCACAGGCGGCCGCCGAGTCCGAATGCCCCCTGTTCCGCCTCCCTGCCGCCCTCGTGGTGCTGCCTCTGGCGCCTGCTCTCCCTGCCCCAGTGGCCCCTCACTTGGCTGCCAGTCTGGCCCTGTCCCACCCCCGCTCAAGGACCCTCCGTGGCTCCCTGCTGCCCGTGACCGACATCCAGGTCCCAAGTCCCTCCCCAGCATGACCTGGTGTCCAGTGACACACAGCCGTCATCCGGTTACCCCAGGCCCTTTCCCACCTCGGCACCTTTGCTCAGGCTGGTCCCTTGGCCTCCTGGGCACCAGCTCCCGCTTCGGGACCTGCCCTGGGATCTCTTCCTCCCTGAAGCCGCCTTCCTGTCTCCCCACCAAGCTCTCTCTGCTGAACCTTCTGTTCCCTTATGGCGTGAGGTTTCCATGACTCTCCCTAGCACTTCTGCAGGGCCTGGAGCCTGGCCCTGGTTAGCATGTGTTGAAGAATGGATGAATGAGTGGATGAATGAGTGAATTGGTGAATGGATAGATGAGCAAATGGGAGAATGAATGAAATGAGCGCCTGGATGAGTGGATGAATGAATGAATGAGTGTACGAATGAATGGATGAATGAGTGAGTGAGTGAATGGATGCGTGAGGAGTAGAAGCCAGCTGCTGCTTTGTCGTGTCCTCACTGGGCACAGAGCTTCCGTTGCTGGCGGGGCTGGAAGTGAAGGTGCTTTGCTTGCTCCCAAGGCCCTGCGCAAGCCCACCCTCCTGCTCTCCTTCCAGATCCCCTGGCCTCCCCTGACGGGGGCTCCGGCCAGGACGCCGCTCTGAAAGCCAACCTCAAGATGAAGCGTGGTGGCCCCCCACCCGACGGCTCCCTGGCTGCCCTGCTTGGCCCCGACCCTGGGCAGAGGAGCGCTGGCCGGGCCAGCGGCGGGAAGTAAGAGGCCAGCGCTCCAGGACAAGCCCCGACTCCGCCAGAGACCCAGCCCCGGGGCCTGTGCAGCCACTGGCACCTGAGGACTCCCCGAGTGGGACCGGGCTCCAGGCCTGGACGATCGTCAGGAACACTGGCTCCTGGGGGCTGGGGGCCTTGGGGACAGATGGCAGCTCCAGGGGCAGGGGCCCGAGGCCAGAGCCCTGCCCTGGTCCCTTCCCTCCTCACCTGCACTCCCTGCTGGAGACGGGGTCTGGTGGGCCGGGCGGGCTGTGAGAATAGTCGTCATACTCATCATTTACTGGGTCCCTGCGTCGTTCGGGCCTGTCCGAGGAGCTTCCCTACATTGTCTCATTTAACCCTTAGGAGGTAGGCTTGTTATCCCGACTTTACACGGGGGACAGAGGCTTGGAGAGGATGACTCACCTGCCCAAGGTCCCCAGACCAGGGATGGCTGGGGCAGGGTTTGAACCCATGTTCTCTCTACCCTGCCAGCTTCCCCTCTTCACGGGGAAACTCAGGGCGGGTGTCGGGCCGGGCGGCTCCTGAGGTTCCAGCTGGGAAGGAGGGCAGGGCCCTGCCCAGCACGAGACAGCGGGGGCCCTGGGCCTCCTCCCTCGACTCCCCTGCCTGGGCTCGGGGTCTGCTCCACGGGTTGGGGAGCAGCTTGGCCTGTAGCTACTCTCGGAGGCCAGGGAGACCTTGAATAAACCCGAAACAGTCACGAGGACTTGGAGACCGTGAGAGAGGAGCGTTGGGGTGCAAGGACCCTCAAACTGAATTGGCATTGCCCACCGCCGCATCCCAATCTCTCTGACCCCGTTGAGCTGGGAGGAGGGAGGATTTAATGCAAGTGTGCACCTCCAGGGGCCATCCCTGCAGCCCCGCCCTCTCCCAGCTCTCTGGGAAGCCACAGGGTTGGCCACTTCTGCGTTACACGGCAAGTCCTATGTCCCAAGGAGGAAGAGGGATTGCTGCCTGATTCCCAGGCCCTGCTGGAGAGAGATGCTCCCACCCTCGGCGCTGTGGTCCCAGCCAGGCTCCACAGCAGACACCCAGGTCCCCGGTGCCCCAGAGCAGCTCTCAAGGCCACAGCGCTCGAGGCCTCTCCGGCACCGGGTCCCCTGTGCCCTGGGCTGGCCCTCGTGCTCCTCTCGCTGTCTCAGCGACGGCCGCAAACTCAGACATTCACAGGTGCTGGCGCCGCCCCAGGTGCATCTCCCCTCGTGGCAGGAGCGACTCGTCCCCACTGCCCTTGTTGCACCGGGGAGGCTGTGGCCTGGTCCCTCCGGGCCCTGGTAACCTCTCCCTGCCCTTGAGGCCTCGACTGCCCCCCTTGAGGCAGGGCTGGCCGTGTGGGAGCCAAGACGTGGCTTCCTGCAGGCCTGTCTTCACGGAGGGGCGGTCAGAGGCGGCGGGAAACCTGTAACCCTCCGACAATAAAGGTGCTCTCCCCGCTGTGCTCTGGTGTCCTGTGGCGGCGGCTTCTGGGGAGGCTGGCTGTGCCGGGTCAGCTTCGGCCGGGCCCAGCCCCAGGGGTGTCCGACGGGAGCCCCCGGGAGCCAAAGGGACCACAAGGCCCTGAGGCAGGGAGGCCTGGCTCTGCCCCCCGGGAGCCCCACGGGGGGTTGGGAGAGCGAGGGGAGCCCCTCAGAGGCTCCCCACCCTCTACCCAGCAGCGCTGCATCTGGGCTGGGCCTGGGCCCAGCTTTGCTAGATGGAGAGTGAAGTGGGGAGGGCTCGGGGCTCTGGGCGGAGGGACCCCTACCCACCATGCTCCTGCCCCGGGCCTGGGGTCCTGGACATTTTCGTCCACTTGGGGGCCCAGCGTCTCGGACCTTCCCCTGAGCCCTCAGCTGAGGTGGGGGACTGGCTGAATGCCACCCGGGGCCTCCTGCAGGCCGTGTCCAGCCGGAGCTCACCCTTGCTGGGACCACCCCACCGCACATGAGGGGACCCAGGGGAGCCCTGCTCTGATGGCAGCCCCCTTCCCGTTGCAAGACCCTGTGTTCCCAGCCGGAAGCTTCGGGCTTGGTGCCCCCTGCCCCCGGCCCCACACTGTCTCCCTAGAATATCCTCGCCCGCCCCGAGCTGGCACCCCGCAGGCTCGCTCACAGCAGGGCTGGGTCTGGCTGACTTCCATCCTCCCAGCCCACCTCCCTCGCCCACGCCCCCGCCGAGGGCCTGGCCCAGATGAGACGTCAGTTTCTTAATAAAGGAATGCCTTCCCCCAGATGGGGACACCCACCCCATTACCCAGCAAGAGCACCTATGACGGCTGCTGCCGAGCCCGGCCGCGGTGACCCGCCGGTGCTGCAGGAGGCCGTCCCCGGGAGGCCCACATCTAGTGACAGTGCAGCCCTCTCTGCCCAGAGCACCCCCCCTTTGTGGGGTGAAGCCTCATTCATGGAGCAGTGCACCTCCTGGGGCTACGCGAGGACCGATGCCATCTGACAAGCTAAGCTCCCCCACCCCTTAGTGAAGCAGGACACGAGGCATCTCGTTCTCGCTGAGGCAGCGGCAGACGGGGGGCCCTAAGAGAGATTGTCCTGCCTTACCCAGGACCCCAAATCTGCTGCCCCAGCGGCCCCCAGCCTGAATGTCTCAAGGACAGACCCCACAGGCGTCAGCATCCTTAGATCAGGGGCTGCTGCTTGGAGGTGGGGAGGTGTAGACTGAGCACAGGCGGGCAGAGTGGGTGCCCACGTGCACACACAAAGGCCCTCAGTGCAAACAGAAGAACGTGGGCGGCGTGGGATGGGTCAAAGGGCAAGGGCCTGGCTCTGCCCGGGCCGTCACGGGCCAGTGCAGAACTCTGCAAGGTCACAACCTGAAATCAACCTGGCCTTCCTGGTCCTTCTAAAGGATGTTTGTCACAGTAGGAGTGTAGAGTTTCTTTTCTTTAACAGTTGATTAGCTGAACGTATAAGTTTTAAATATTCAGACGTACGATGCCTCCCTTTGTACCCTGGCCCTGGACCCTGCACTTTCCGGGGCAGGCCTGGGTTGGGGGCTGGCAGAGTCTGGAGTGACCCTGCCCCCAGGACTGGATGTCCAGGTGCTCCCAGGCCCATCTCAGAGCCACTGGGAGCAGAAGGGGTTCAGGAGGGAACCAACGTCCAAGGGGGGGCTCGTGCCAGCAGGGCGGACAGGCCAAGCCTGCGGGGTGTCGGACGGGGCCAGGGCACCAGGATTCGTGGACCTGGAGAGGTCAGGGG
The DNA here is from genome assembly GCF_011762595.2 of Tursiops truncatus. Lineage (NCBI taxonomy): Eukaryota > Metazoa > Chordata > Mammalia > Artiodactyla > Delphinidae > Tursiops > Tursiops truncatus. The sequence goes on from NC_047048.1 coordinate 7,564,826, forward strand.
AGCTGTGCCCTGCACAGCCTCCCAGCGAGTGGTTCTAGAAGGAAGAGTGGAGTTCACGTCCACCAAGAGACCAAGGGACAGCACTGCCGGGCTGGGCAAGCGTGAGCAAAGGGCAGAGGTAGATGACAGCAGACAGAATTCCCGCAGGAGACTGAAGTAGACGCCAGGGGCCAGGTCTTGGAGGACCCTAAACACTGGAGGGGGAGAAGCTGACCCGGAGGGGATGGGCTGCCGTGGCCGGTTTTCACTGTCCGTCTGGCCTCTCCCCTCCGTCTGGATGGTAGATCGATCTTTCTGAAAAGCGAGCCTGGCAGCATCCCCCCTTGATCGTGAATCTGCAGTGGCTCCCTTGTTTCTGGTCCCCAGCCTGGGCTCTGCAACCTGGTACCACCATCCGGGCCTCTAGCCTCCTGGCTGCCGGCTGCAGAAGAGACCCACCACCTGGTCTCGTCTCTGTGCAGTCTGGGTGCTGGTGCCCCGCAAGGCCAGCACTTGGTGCTTGCAGGACGTGGGAGAGCAGGGGGTGCCTGGGGCGTCCGGCACTTACAGCCCCACCGGGAGCACAGCTCTTGGCTTTGGGCAAAGGCCTCAGACGCATCACCTCCTCTGACCCCTGCAGCCTGACAGCTGGGCTGTGTCCCTCTGGTCCTTGGTTCTGTCGTGACCATGAGCGTCTTTGTGCTGATGTGTGGAAACCCTAACCTGTTCAGCCTGCAGGTCCCAAGATGGATTCAGATGGTGGGGTGCGTTGCTCAGAGCGCCCCTAGGATCCATGACTGGGCTTCCAGGGCCAGGCACCCTCCTCTGCCTGAAACTGCCCCTCTCCCTGCAGCTCCTGGGGACGGGGTCCATGAGGGTCAGCCCAGTGCAGGGGATGGGCATCTCTGAGCTCCTAACTCCAGCCCTGCCTGCAGGGTCCACCCAGGGGGTTAAGGAGGGAGAATTGGCTCAGGCCGACCCCCTGGCCTCGCCTCCCCTCACTCCCTTCCCTGTCTCCTCCCCCAAGCCTGCTCTATTCCTCCAGCCAGCCTCAGGGCACACCCAGCCTCCCTCCAGGCAATGCCTCCTGCACACACTTCTCTCCTGTGCCCCAGTGTCCGGATCAAACCACGACAGGGACTGAGAGCTCTTTACTAACACCTTCCCTTCCAGACCCACCTCCCCCAGAATCCTGAGCAGCCCTAGTCTGCAGGACCCTCTTCTCCTCACCCTCCTGCCTAGCTGAGCCCAGGGAAGCAAGGATCTGAAGGGCACAGGCTCAGGCAGGGCCCCGGCTCGGGCCCCCCTTTCCGTGGGCGGGTCCCCAGGGTCTCCTGGGCAGGGCAGGTGTGGGACCTGGTTGCAGCTCCTGAACTCATACCCAGGGACCCCCGCCAGACCCCTTAGTCAGCCACCAGCCAAAGCAGAAATTCAGGATCCCCTTGGTCAGATGGTGACTCTGGCAAGTGCCCGGATGTGGTGGCCACAGTGAGCGTGGAGGGGACTCGGGCTGGGCTGATCTTCAGTAGCTCCCACTGGGGCAGCGAAACCTGTAGTTAAAATATCGAAACACCCCTGTGCTGACGGACCCAGCTCCTCACGTGCCCCCCACCATCCCACCCCTCCCGTAGCCTCCCCAGAATCTAGGACCCCGCTCCAGTGCTAGGAAGAGGACCTGTTCTGATGGGTGGGATCCTGTGCCATACGGATCATAAAATATTTTTAGCATCTCTCCCGACGCGGCAATGAGAAGCTGATGGCAAGAGCCAGGGCTGAGGGGGTACGCTTTGCCGCTGCTCGGGGCACATCCTGACCTCAGGCAGAAATTCACAGCTGACGTGCTGCCTTGGGATGGGGAGCCGGATGGAGGTGCTGGATGGTCATGGTCAAAAGCTGAGAAGTGGGCCAGAAGCCCTGGTGAGCCCAGGCTGGGGTTCCTCTCGGGCACTCCAATAGGACCCCACGTTTCCTGCTGCACCGCCTTGGGATTGGAACTCAAGAGAACATGGTGACCTGTTTCCTGGGACCAGGAGGGAATCAGGGTGAGGCTGGAAATTAATCAGACACTCGCCTGACCCCCAGGGGTTCAGAGGTCACCTGTATCTCTTTTCCCAGAATGCACTGGGTGAGGTTGGCCCCCTCCAGGCTGGGGGGAAGGGCACTTGGGGGCACATTCTTCTCGTCCTGCACTTGGCATGTCCCAAAGACACACAGGGGGTGATTCTCCTGCTGGATGGGCAGGAACTACCTAACTCTGGCCCTGGGCCCCAGCCAGAGGTGGTCCAGGTGCTACTGGGGTCCCCCAGCACAAGCCCTCACCTCCCTGGATCAACAAGACACCCTCACAGCTCCACCCCCCACCCCACGTCACTCACTCGGCTGTGATCCTCTTGTGGGCAGGGTCACACGTGCATCCCCAGTGCCCAGCTCTGGTCACTGCAGTGAGTCACGGGACATTCACAAAGGAGAGGGACTCCTTCCCAGACCCCAGAGGCAGTGACCGAGGTGGTGGGTAGGGGGCCAGGTGGGCATCCAAGACGGTCCTAGGTCAGACAGAAGCCTCCTCCCCACTGGCAATCCCACACCTGCAATCCCAACTATCTCGAGGTTTCTGGAGCACCTCTCTGCCAGACCTGTTTTATGGACTATAAAAAAAGAGAATTTCATGAGATTTGCAATTACGTGAATTCCAGGGAGATTTATTTCCAATGTTATTAATAAATTCTAATGCCACCTATAACTTTCAATTACCAGTTAATTAACATGCAGTTGGTGCATTGTAAAAGGCAAATTAAATACTTTCTCAGGCGGGGGCTGGTGAATCTAATGAGCCAGTGTGTCCCGAAGGAGCCAGCTGGGCTCACACGTCCTGGTCTCCCCCTCCCCCGTATTGATGGGTGTGTGACACATTGATGGGCAAGTGATAACCCGGCCTCAGTGTCCCCACAGAACCCGCCTCCGGAACTCTCATGGTATCTGGGGTTGAAGCTGGTTTTTATTCACATAAATACAACTTGAACCTAGAGTCTGTCATACAGAGTGAAGTAAGTCAGAAAGAGAAAGACAAATACCGTATGCTAACACATATATATGGAATTTAAGAAAAAAAAATGTCATGAAGAAACAAGGGGTAAGACAGGAATAAAGACAAAGACCTACTAGAGAATGGACTTGAGGATATGCGGGGGGGAAGGGTAAGCTGGGACAAAGCGAGAGAGTGGCATGGACATATATACACTACCACGTAAAATAGATAGCTAGTGGGAAGCAGCCGCATAGCACAGGGAGATCGGCTCGGTGCTTTGTGACCACCTGGAGGGGTGGGATAGGGAGGGTGGGAGGGAGGGAGACGCAAGAGGGAAGAGATATGGGGACATATGTATATGTATAACTGCTTCACTTTGTTATAAAGAGAAACTAACACACCATTGTAAAGCAATTATACTCCAACAAAGATGTTAAAAAAAATCAAGTGATAATTAGAATCAAGTCTGGCTCTTTGCTCCCACAGGCTGAGCGACCGGACCAGTTTCCCGAGGCTGCGTTAACAGGTTGCCAGAAACGTATCCTCCACGGTTCTGGAGGCTGGAATCTGAAATCAACGTGTCCGCGGGGTTGTGCGCCCTCCGACGTCTCCAGGGGAGAATCCATTTTTGCCTTTACCAGCTTCTAGTGGCCCCAGGCGTCCCTTTGGCTCCTGACTCCATCAATCCAACCTCTGTCCCTGTCTTCACGGCCTTCTCTCCTATGTCTGTCTTGTCGTCTATGTGTCTCTCATAAGGACGCTGGTCACTGGGTAATCCAGGATGATCTCTTCATCTCAAGATCCTTGACTTAATCCCATCCACAGAGACTCTCTTTCCAAATAGTGTCATGCTCAGAGGTTCCGCAATTGGGACTTGGACATACACTTGGGGGCCGTTCTTCAGTCTATGACAGTGACCTTGGGCAAGTCACATAACCTCTCGGGGCTTCCGTTTTCCTTGTCCAGCAAAGGGCTTCTTCACTGAACTAGTAAGAGCAGCTGCTGCCGCCGGTCAGGCGCCACGCCGAGCCCGTCATGTGCGTTGACTCATTCAGTCCCCACGCCAGCCCCAGGATTTGTCATCTTCATTTGTTGCAGGTGATCAAATCCAGGCACCAGGAGGTTAAGTGACTTGCCCCAGGTACCAAGTCGTGGGGCAAGGATTTGAACCCAGGCCACCTCACCTTGCAGCCTACACCCCCCTTTTTGTAATTGAGCTTTCTAAAATCAAGCAATAATTCACATGCCATTCAACTCCCCCGTTCCAAGCGTACAATTCAGGGGGTTTTAGTATATTCAGAGCTGTGCAACCATCGCCTAAAGAAATCCCGTAGCATTTAGTGATACCCCGCAGTCCTCCTGCCCCCCCCACCCTAGGCAACCACTGATCTACTTTCTGTCTCTATGGAGTTACCTGCTCTGGACATTTCATAGACATGGAATCAGACACTTTTGTGTTTCACGTAGTATGATGATTTCAAGGCTCATCCGTGTTGTGGCTGTATCAGGGCTTCATTTCTCTTTGTGGCAAAACAAGAACCTATATGCTTAACCGCTACAGTGACCTGTAAGGTCCCTGGCTGCTCTGAAAGCCCCTCTGTAGGACTGACACATTCCAGAAATCTCAGCCAAACCCTGAGGTTTGATCTGCGAAGATTCCATAGGACTTGGGGGCCAGAATCTCTCACCCTCTCTGCCCGAGGCACTGTCCTCTCTCTTTACCAGATTCCTGGCGCGGCAAGAACGCTGGTGGGGCCGGGCGCCAGTGGGTGAGCTGGAAGAGCAGCCGTCAGGCCCGGTCACTCCTGAAGTGCAGCTGCTCGGCCCTCACCTGGGGCAGAGCTTCCCGATCTTTCTCACGACACGGCTCACAGGGAACAGGATATTATTTGCACAGCACTCGGGGTAAACAGGCAGAGCTGCACCCAGCAACGTGCCCAGCCCGGGGTCTCTGGCTGTCCCGGCACCACCCTGGTAGCCTCCAAGGGCCGCCACCTGAGACTACCTGGAGCCCACCTGCAGCACAGGGCTGGGAAGCTGTGATCTCGGGCGTCAGGGCTCTCACCCAAAGGATGCTCCTGCTGCGTGTGAGGCGGGAGGAGATGCTGGCTCTTCAGGGGCCAGGCCTTCAGACTGTCCTCTGTCGCTGGTTGAGGAGGGGAAGGGAGGGCGCGAGAGGAAGGATGCCTGGACCTGGGCTCTACAGGCCTCGGTACCCGGGTCCTCAGGGAGAAGAGGAAGGGGGTGAGTGGTTAATTAAGCCTGGAGACCCAGGGCCACCAGCACTGCCTACAGCTGTGCCAAGTGGAAGGCCAAGGGCACCAGGCTGGGGCCCCTCACACTGACTGCGATAGGGGCTGCTTTGCTTATAAGCATGATGAACCCATTCCAAGTGCCTCCGAGAGTAACAGAGCTTATCGCAAGGCTTCAGGGACAGCAGGGGACCCAAAGGATAGGGGCGTGAACAGGGGCAGGCCCCAAGGGAATAGCACCGGATGTGAGTCAGCCCTGGGGACCTCTGCAGCGGGGGGGGGGGGAAGTTTGCCGATTCTCATGGCTCTGCCGCGTGTCCATCCCTCCTCTCACCACGATTTGTCGTCTGTCTCCAGCCTCAAGGCTTCTGCCTGCTCGTGGCTTCTACGTGTTCCCACCACGGCTTCTGCGTGTTCCCACCACGGCTTCTGCGTGTTCCCACCATGGCTTCTGCATCTTCCTACCACGGCTTCTGCATTTTCCCACTGTAGCTTGCCATGGCCTTTTTTTTTTTTTTTTTTTTGCGGTACGCGGGCCTCTCACTGTTGCGACCTCTCCCGTTGCGGAGCACAGGCTCCGGACGCGCAGGCTCAGCGGCCATGGCTCACGGGCCCAGCCGCTCCGCGGCAAGTGCGATCTTCCCAGATCAGGGCACGAACCCACGTCCCCTGCATCGGCAGGCGGACTCTCAAACACTGCGCCACCAGGGAAGCCCCTTGCCATGGCCTCTTGCTCACTCTCTTCTCACAGCAGGTGGCTTTGCGGTCACCCAACATTCAGCGTTGTTATCAAGCATCTTCACGGTCTCCACTCCAGGGCTCAGGCTCCCTGGCACCTCCCCAGAGGAGGACTCCTTCTCCTGCTCTTGGCAAATGAACTCAGGTCCAGGTCTCATCCCCTCCAGCCTGGGCACAGATACCTGACAGGGAAGGAGAACTCTGGGAACCTAAGGCCAGAACCCCAGAGAACGGGCAGTGTGGGCTTTGCTGCCTGTTGGTGGCAGAAGCTGCCTTCCCAGGAGGGGAGGGAATGCTTGGGGCCCCAAGCTGGGCTCCTCTGGGCCAACAGCGGAAGTCTCTGCTTTGTTTTACATCATAGTTGTATTCTCATCCCCGCCCTCCAGCTTTTCAAGGACCTTGATGACATCCATCCAGGTCCTCAGGATGTATCAGGAGTACATCACTCTCCACTTTCTCACCCCACCGTCCATGCCCCGCCCCCTCATGCTCCAACTACTCTGGCAGGCCCAGCTCATAACAGATCAGACGTGAAAGGACCTTGGCCTTAATTTTCCTTTGGCATCATGGCTATAAAAGGAGAATTTTGTTTTTTAAAAAAGGCAAAACCAAAAAGTGCATCTTAATTAGGGAAGATGTGCAGTGAGGCCAGACTGAGCCCTGCTGGGCACCAGCCCTCCACTGGGTGAGAACAAATGCTTTTAACGCAGTCCCGTTGCCAAGGTGATCACCGCATCTCAACTTACTGAGGTTGCATTGCAAATCTGTGGGGAAAGAACAGATTATTCAATAAATTATGCCAGGACATTTGCTTAGCTATTTGGAAAGAAATAAAATTAGCTTTTTCCTTCACACCATACTTCAATATAAATTCCAGAGGATTTAAAGAATTAGATGTAAAAAGGGAAATTATAAAAAAAACTAGAAGAAATTATAGACAAATATTTGATCTTGGGGTGACTAAAGACTTCTAAACATAAAAGCAGTGGAAAAAAGAATGAGATAGGCAGAATTTAATACATAAAATTTAAATCTCTTTGTGTTTTAGAGAACCTTTTAATTAAATTTATTGGGGAACTACAAATAAGGCTAAGACAGTTGCAACAAATATGACAAAGGGTCATATATAAAAAGCAATTACAGGACTTGCCTGGTGGTGCAGCGGTTAAGAATCTGTCTGCCAAGCAGGAGACACAGGTTTGAGCCCTGGTCTGGGAATATCCCACATGCTGCGGAGCAACTAAGCCTGTGCACCACAACTACTGAGTCCGCATGCCACAAATACTGAAGCCCGCACACCACAACTACTGAAGTCTGCGCTCCTAGAGCCTGTGTTCCGCAACAAGAGAAGCCACCACAGTGAGAAGCCCGCGCACCGCATCGAAGAGTAGCCCCCGCTCCCCGCAGCTAGAGAAAGCCCGTGCACAGCAACAGAGGCCCAACGCAGCCAAAAATAAATAATAAATAAACTTTAAAAAAAGCAATTACAAATAAATAAAAATGAATGTTCCAATAGAAAAATGGCTAAAAAGAAATGCACAAAAGAAGAAATTTTAAAAGGCAAGAAACATATTTTAAAATATTCACCTTTGCTGGTAATCAAAGAAATGCCCAGTGAAACACCAATGAGATTTTCCTCTCTCACCACTTATATTAAACATTGTACTGGAGATTCTACCCAGAGTAATTAGACTAGAAAAATACAGTCACCCAGATTGGTGATTGCTGGAAATTTGTCCATTTCATCTAGGTTATATAATTTCTGGCATACACTTATTCCTGGTATTCTCTTATAATCCTTTTTATTTCTGTAAAGTCAGTAATAATGTCCCCATTTTCATTTCTGATTTTAGTAATTTGAGTCTTCTCTCTTTTTTTCTTGGTCAGTCTACCGAAAGGCTTGTCAAATTTTCTGATCTTTTCAAAGAACCAAGCTTTGTGTTTTGTTTTTTCTCTGTTGTATTCCTATAAGGTAAAAATTTAGGTTATTGGTTTGAAACCTTTATTCTGTTTAAATATAGGCAATTAGAACTATAACACTCCCTCTCAGCACTGCTTTAGCTGCATCTCACATGTTTGGGTATATTGTGTTTTCATTTTTATTCATCTCAAAGTATTTTCTAATTTCCTTGTGATTTCTTCTTTGACCCATTAGTTATTTAAGAGTGTGTTAGTTAATTTCCACATATTATTCCACAAGTATACTTCTGCTATGGATTTCTAATTTCATTCTGTTGAGACAGGAGAACACATGCTGTATGATTTCATTCCTTTTAAATTTATTTAGTCTTGTTTTATGGCCTAACATATGATTCCAACTGCAGATTCCAACATATGATTCCACGTGCACTTGAGAAGAATATGGGTTCTGATGTTGCTTGGAGTGCTCTGTAGTTGTCTGTTTAGGTTCAGTTGGTTACGAGTGTTGTTCCTTTAATTCTTTAGACCTGGTTTCCTTTAGTTCTTTGCACATATTTATAACAGTGTATTTAAAGACTTTGTCTAGGCCTTCCCTGGTGGCGCAGTGGTTAAGAATCCACCTGCCAATTCAGGGGACACGGGTTTGAGCCCTGGTTCAAGAAGATCCCACATGCCGCGGAGCAGCTAAGCCCGTGCGCCACAATGACTAGAGCCTGTGCTCTAGAGCCTGCGAGCCACAACTACTGAGCCCGCGTGCCACAACTACTGAAGCTTCGCGCCTACAGCCCGTGCTCCACAACAAGAGAAGCCACCGCAGTGAGAAGTCTGCGCACCGGAACAGAGATTAACCCCCGCTCATCGCAACTAGAGAAAGCCCGTGCGCAGCAACGAAGACCCAAAGCAGTCAAAACTAAATAAAAATAAGTAAAGAAATAAATAAATAAAAGAAATGCAACAAAAATATTAAAAATTTTAAAAAATAAATAAAGTCTTTGTCTAGTAAGTCCAGTGTTTAGGCTTCCTCAGGAACAGTTTCCTGTGAATGGGCCATACCTTCCTGTGTCTTTGCAGGTCTCATGAATTTTTGTTGAAAACTGGACATTTAAAAGAATATGATGAGGCAAATCTGGAAATCAGATCTCCCCCCTCCCATGCAACACCATTTGCCAAGGGTTTGTTTTTATTATTGCTGCTACCGTTTATTTCTTCAGTGACTTTCCTGAACTAATTCTGCAAAATCTGCCTTCTTTGCTGTGTTTGGCCACTGAAGTTTCTGCTCAGTTAGCTTAGTGGTCAGCTAATGATTAGATAGAGATTTCCTTAAACCCTTCAAACCAGTAAGTCTTCCAGCCTTTGTTGAGGGGCTTTGTATATGTGATGGGGCATACCTTCAATGCTCTAGCCTTAGCTTTCACTTCCTGATTGTGCAGAGCCTCAAGGTCAGCCAGAGGTGAGAAATTAGGTCCGTCACAGGTCTTTCCTGGGTGTGTGCAGAGTTATGCACGTGCATATGGCCTTCAAGCAACCCAAGAATATGTTGGAGCTTTTCAAAGCCCCCTACGGACATCTCATTTGCCAGCTTTTCCTTTTAATATTTTCTTTAGCCCCAACTGGTGCCACTTCAGGCAGCTACAAAATTAAACAATTGCAGCTGATTGTTTTTTTGTGGTACGCGGGCCTCTCTCACCGCTATGGCTCCTCCCGTTGCGGAGCACAGGCTCCAGACGCGCAGGCTCAGCGGCCGTGGCTCACGGGCCCAGCCGCTCCGCAAAATGTGAGATCCTCCCGGACCGGGGCACGAACCCACGACCCCTGCATCAGCAGGCGGACTCCCAACCACCGCGCCACCAGGGAAGCCCGCAGCTGATTGTTTTTGACAAAGGCCCTGGAGCTAGGGCACACAGAGCAAAGACTGAGGTCAAATAAAAGACAATCCCTGAGAACGCAGCTTTTCAGGGAGCTGCCCGACAGGTCAAACAGTGACAATTCTCTGGCCGTGGGGTTTTGGGGAAGCTCCAAACCTTTTCTTTCCCTTCTAGTAGCTGCTGGGCTACTGGTTTTCACAACCACCATAGTTGTGAGGCTGTTGCTTTTCAAAACCTACAGTGGAGCTGTGAAAAGGGAAATGGGAATAAGGCAAGTTCACACTTCACAAAGCTTGCTGTTCTGACTGGGATTTGGCCATATAAGGTAAAAAAAACAAAGCAAAATAAAACACTGCTCAAGTGTTGAAAGCCTTTGGTTAATTTCTAGAGCCATGAAAAAGTTGATTTTGACAGGTTTTGCCAGCATTTTCATTGCTTTTATAAAGTAGCGTATTTTTGGAAGTCCTTACTCTGTCGTTCCGGAAGTGCTTCCCTCCCACCTGTTTGTGTACAGAAAATATTACAGGAACACAGCCATGCCCATTCATTTATGTATTATCTATAGCTGCTTTCACACTACAATGAAGATCTGAGTAGTTGCAACAGAAACCATATGGCCGGCAAAGCCTAAAATATGTACTATCTGGCCCTTACAGAAAAAGTTTGCCAACCCCTTCGGTAAGGCAAGAAAACGATAGAAAGATTGGAGGAAACAAATTGCTGCTCTTCACACTGAAGAGATTTTTGCATTAAAAGTTGCTTTTTTAAATTTGTGAACAACTTGTGAGCATTAGTAAGTGAGTTTAACAAGGTCACTGAATGTGTTATACCAAACCCAATTATAGGACTTCCTGGATCCAGCTAAGAGAGTGTGAGCACACTCCACCTTACCTCTCCCACGGATGAGAATTAAAAAGCTTGGACAGAATACATAAAGCCGCTATCTGAGGACTCTGGAAAGTCAATCCTAAGAAGTGGACTGGGGAGGGAAATCCAAATGCAAAGGATGACTGGAATAGCTGTGAGTTTTCTGGCTTGTTTGTTTGTTTTTCTCCTGGGTTAAACTTTAGCATAACCCAAATCCTGGAAGTGAAGTGAAGTGAATGAAAACAGAATAAGCTCTAAGAAAAACTCTGTCTTCTGGCAGGAGAACCAGGAATGGGGCATCTTGCAAGACTGAGAGCCTGGTGGGTGGGGGTGTGGTGATCCCAGTATTTTTCTTTCACTTTTAACTGTCTCTGTCCTGAGACAAGCCCCTGTTAGGAATCCACATTCCTGGGGTTCCAGTAGACCCACATGCACCTAAAACTCTGAGAGAAAAAAATTCCTTCTGATCAGAGAACCTAGGCACCTTCAGGCAGTGTCTTGTATGCCTCCTAATTTACTGTCTGGGGTAGCCATCATTGTTACTCCCATTTTCTTGGTGAAGAAACTGAGGCTCAGAGAGGTTAAGTAGCTTGCCCAGGGTCACCCAGCAGTGAAGTGGCAGAGTTAGTATTCTCACCCTCCCTGCCTCCTTAGTGTACCTGTGAGCTCTAGCACCTGGCTCAGTGCCTGGCACAGTGCCGGGCAGACAGTGAGCGCCCCGTGAGATGGGTCCATCTCCGCTCACTGGCTCCAATGCAAGGCCTGGCTCAGAGCGTCCGTTGACCCGTGTCCGCTTCTCGAACCTGTGCACACACAAAGGAGACCAGCCCCCAGCCTCCCTGGCCGACGAGGAGAGGCCTTGAACTCCACTCTGGATCAGCCGTTCTCAATGCAGATGAACTGCCGTTGATGTTCTTTGCACATAATTTTCAGCGAGACAGAATCATTTGGAAAGCCGTAAATACACATTCAGATGCACATGATGGATAATAAACTCGGCTCCAACGAGTCACTTGAGCCCCCATAAATCTTGGCTGCATTTTCTTCCCTGGTGCCCGTAAATCAGGCCCTATCTCTGCCTCGTCTCTGTCATCCTGCCGGCCCCTACCTGCCATGCATCATGATGCAGGTGGAGCGCCTGGCACCTGGCCTCACACGCTGCCCTCATGCCCCGCGTGTATCCCGCTGCTCCCCCGAGGGACCCAGGCGTCTGGCCCATTTCGGGCGTCCTTTGTGCTTTTCTGAACAGCAGTCACCCTGCACATCACGGTTTACACAAGCCTCAAGGGGTTTTCACAACATGCAATTTTTTAAAAGCAGGCTGTAGCTGTTCTCTGCCTCTCCCTCTCCTGGGCTTGTGCCTCTGTGGGCTATTGTTAATAAGCTGACAATGCGAGGGGCTGGGAACACCTCACAGGGTCTGGCGTTGGGCACAGTGGTTCTAGAGATTTCAGCCAAGTCCCTTTTCTGGGCCTCAGTGGGCTCATTTGTGAGATGGAAACAATAATCCCTATTCCCCAGGATTGTGTTATTCAGGGTAACAATGCACAGGCAACCAGCATTAGAGGAAGCCTCAAACCCCAGTTTGTGCATAGCCCAACACGAAGTTTAATTTTTGCTGCAAAGTCCGATGTGGAGGTCTTCTTCCATCTCATAGCTTCATTATCTGGAACGTGAGGCCCTCCAAGATTGCCACAGCGGGAGAAGAGAGACGTGGAGACACATTGGCTCATAACAGCTTCAGCCCAGAAGGGATGTGGGTCACCTCCGCTCACATCCTATTGGCCAGAACGAGTCACGTGGCCCCAGGCTAATCGCAAAGGACGCTGGGAAACAGAGAAGCACATGGCTGATTGGTGAGCATTTACATTCCTGCCAGAGTGGTTGAAAATGCTTAATTAAACACAATTCACAAGAGACAGCAAGGAAGGGCTCTAGTAGAAGCTCAAGATGTCAGAGGGGAATCTAGATCAGTATTGGCTGATGGGGGATTTGCATCCAGCCCTCTTCCAAAATGGTGTGTGTTGGTCCCTGTTCATGGATAAAGCATTTGTCGTCATGCCTTCCTTGGGGCCTGGTTGTGAAGGACGCAGAGCCAGGTTCCTAATAGGTGCTCAGGAAGTGGGACTCACCCAAGGTCACGCAGTTTTCCGTGATACACTGCATGCTCCCTGCGAGCCAAGCTCTCTCCCCTCACGTTCCCACCACCCGCTCCTCCTAGCAGCACTTAGCAGCTCCTACTCTTTCCCAACCCCTGGTTTCTCCCAGCCTCCATTGCGGCTTCAGGCTCCCATTACTCAAGAGGATGGCTCCCACCCACAGCTGGGCCCCACCTACAGGAAGCCCTCTGTGATTTCCCTGGCTCTTGTGTTTGGGGAGAGGGTAGGTGGTTCTCTGAACTGTGGCTGAATAGGGAGGAGGTGATCTGGCATATGAGGGTCTTCTGTGTCTCAGAGCCCGCCCGCCCACTGAACAGCCTCCCACAGCTGGGCCATGTGATTTCACAGCTGGAACTCCTCATACCTTCTGTCCCCCTTCCTCATGCATAGAAGCAGCAGGTCATGGTAAGGCTTGGAAGCAGGAAGTCCAGGAGGCCAGGGCCTGGTGCAGCTGGAGGAAACAGACTGATTTGGTGCCCTCTGCTATCAGGGTGGGAGGTTGGAGACCCCGAGGGCCGCTCTCCCATGGCTGGAGACAGCTGGGCTAGAAAGAATCAGCCTAAGCTGTAAGGGCAGATGCCCCGTGTTCCAATCCTTGCCCGGCTACTAACTGAGCATGTGGCCTAAGCTGATGCTTTCTTTCCTGGGCCTCAGCTTGCTCATCTGTAAAATGGGAATCTGTATTCATTCTATCCAGCTTACAAGATCAGCTACAAAACACTTGAGAACAGGGTTCAGGGTGGGGGTGGGCATGGGGGTGGAAGGTGGGGAGCCAGGGAACCTCTGCTGGGGTCTTAAATCCTGCCTGGGACCAGCTCTGGGCCAGGGCAGCCACTCAGTTCCTCTGGACCCAGGTGGAGCCCAATGGTGAGCACTGGACCAGAGGGACTGTTTCTCCTCTCTCCTTCCTCCCAGCCCAATGATGAAATCTGCTGCTTATTCCTAGTGGAATTCTCTTTTTCCATCTCCCATCCTCAAAATCACCCCATAAAACACCAAAAATAAACACTGTGCCTGGCTTTCATTTGGGGAGGGTTTGCCTGTCCCCTTTAATTACTTCTTACCATGACATACCAGCCTTTCATCTTTGCGTGCCCGGGTTGGTGACCCTAAGAGGCAGGCCAAAGGCAGTGCAACTGGACCTCTTTGGTCAAATGAGGACTCAATACTTAGAATGCTGGGGTAAGCACGGGGGACTGCCTGGGCTAGGCAGCCAACGCTGAACAGACGAGGAGACGTTGAACCTGGGTTTAGAAGGATCAGTAGAAGTTTGTCAGGTGGAGAAAGTTGAGGGAGAGCATTCCCAGCAGAGCCAACAGTATGTGCAAAGGGATAGAGAGAGGAACGGAATGGAATGTTTTAGGAAGAAGTAGAAGTTCAGTGAGGCTGGATATTAGGGTGCCCAAGGGAGGAGAGGGCGCCCCAGAGTTGCCAGGAGAGCTGGGTTGCATAGCCCTTGAATGCCAGGCTAAGGAGCCTGGACTTTATCCTAAGGGCCACGAGGAGCCGAGGAGGACTGTAAGTGAGGTGGGGACACCCCCGGACACCTGGCCACCAGGGTCAGCCTTTGTGACACAGCTGCTTCTTGTGTCAATGGAAGGTTGGGGGCTGGCAGGGTGACCCGTCTCCTCCCCAAACTCAACTTCCCTGGAGGAGGAAGTCTTGAAAGAATCTAAGAGGAGCCTCCACATAAAATGACTCTCTTAAAAAGTCAACATTTCTGTGATTTTGTAGAAATTAATCAGGAACACATGTGTTCTATTTTTCATAAATCGCGAGGGATCAAAAGGGAAGGAAAAATCTCTTAGGGTAAAAGATGACATGAGATCCACCACCCGCTGAAAGACTCCACACCACTGCCTCGCAGCCTGGGGCTTTCCTTCCACCCGGCATCCCCCGTGCACCCCGGTGGACGTGGGCCCCAGGCTGGTGTGGGACACAGAGGGATCTCAGACGCAGCCCAGACGCTGAGGTGCTCCCAGGAGGGAGGGAGCGCCAGCCAGTGAGGGGCCAGGGCAGTCGCTGTGTGTGACGGGTGCTGGAAGAGGAAGCCTGGCACTGGGGGAACCCAGAGGAAGCCTCCAGCCCAGCTGATGGAGGGACCAGAAGAAGGGACACTTAGAGAACAGATGAGAGAGGTGGGAACAGATGAGGACTGCCCTGAATGCACTGCTAAAGAATCTAGATTGTCCCCTGCATTTTTCCCCACTGCTGTCTGAGGACTGGGGTGTGATGGGAAGGGTCCTGGGCTTGGGGACAGAAGCTCCATTCAGCCTCCCTCTTACAGTGGGACCTATCCCAGACCTGGAACCTCAGTGTTCTCCTCTGTCAAATGGGTATAATAATGAGGTGTACCTCCCCCAGGGGAGCTGTGCAGAGCCGTGGACAGGCGGGTGCTCACTCAGGCCTCTGTCACCCTGGTCTCACCCTTGCTGGCCTCACCTGTCCTCTGTGGGGACCACGGTCAAGGACAGAAGAGGTGAGGAAGCAGTTTCTCAGGCCTCCACCCCGCCGATGCCCTGTGTCCAAAGCCCAGTGGTTCCACAGCAAAGAAGAGGGGCCCAGGCCTCCCGGGGTCCCAACATCCCTGCGTCCATCCTGGGTGGAGCCCGACCAGGGGGCCTGCCCGAGACCCCGTAGGCCCCTCGTTCTTCAGCCCCCAGATCAGGGGCTTCCTCCCTCCCCACCTCCCTCTCCACTCCAGGCCCCCCCAACCCTGGGCTGAGCGGCACCCAGTCCGCCCCTGCTGTGGGCGCCGTGCCAGCCCTGTGGACGGGCGCTGAGATAATCCGGCTAGACAGGCTGCCACCTTGGCACGTCCTGGGGCGCCCGGGGCCGCGGGGAGCCTCAAAAGGAAAGTTAATGTCTCTTACCAGCAATTAGAGGACATTATTTCAGTAGAAATCTTGTTTTATATCCTCCCCATCCTTGTTTTTCAATCCCCAGCCTTTGATTTCTTTCTTCTTCGGGGATTCTCAGAAAGGCACTTGAGAGCCTGGGCCGCACACCCGGGCCTAGGGAGCGCCAGGGCCTCCCCTGTGGAGACCCTGGGGTCTCCCAGCGTGGCTGGCGGCCCGTCGGCAGCCGGGGCTGTACTCCCAGGTGGGCAGTCGTGGGTGGGCCTCTGGCTGGCTGGCTTTTCTGCTGCCCGACGCGGGTGACTCCGGGGCCCAGGCCTGGCCAAGGTCATGGCGTCAGGGGGTGGCACGATGCTGAGGGGGAATCCAGGATGGGAGGGGCCCAGAGGCCTTCTGGGTGAAGGCCAGCACCCTTCCTCTCTCCTTGGGGAGACCGCCTCACATCTGTACCCTTCATGTCGCCCCAGTGCCTCAGACAAGGTCCCTACTCTGCAGCCTGGAGCTCAAAGCCCTGCAGATTCACGCCTGCCAGCTCCCCTGGTCTGGTCCGCCCCTCCACCCCCCATCCCCCTCTGCAGCTGCCCAGGATGCCTGGCTTGACCCAGAGTGGGGCCGAGCAGCTGTGGCCTGGGGTCCCTTGCACAGCCCGGGCCTGGAATCAACAGCCTTTTCTTTCTCTACCTGGCCAGCTCCAGCACCTTCTTCCAGGTTCAGCCCTGCCTCACCTCCTCCGAAATCCTGACTCGGAGTCCACCTCCCAGAATGTTTGGTGCCCCCGGCCCTTAGCACAGGCCTCTGCCCTGATCCTGTCAAACTATGCATGGGCCGGCTGCCCTAGGAGCTCCTCGAATCCAGGGAGCAGGTTTGCTTTAGCCCTAAGTCCCTAAATGGGCTTCAGCCAGCTTCTGCTCGAGTGGATGGGTTGTGCTTAACCCACAGAATGCCCTGGAAGGGACACTGCTAGTTCCAGTCCCGGCCTTTAAGGAGACTGGCCGCTTCTGCTTCTTCCCTCTTAGAAAACCCCCTCTTGGAATCTAGCCATCACGGTCAAGCGTGTGGAGAAGCCACATTCAGGTTAACAGCAGCAGCTAAAGTCCCAGCCAACTTCCCACATCAGCTGCCTGTGACGTGAATGAGCCCCTGGGTGGCTGCAGCCCAAACGAACATCACTTGCAGAAGAACCTCCAAGCTGAGCACAGTCAACTCACAGGATCGCGAGATTTAGCAAGATTGTTTCTGTTTTAAACGACCAAATTTTGGAGCACTCTGTTGCAGCAACAAGTAACTAAAATGTATAGTATACATGTTTACCAGATGTGTATGCGTTTCTAAGTATTTAACTACTATTTTTCAAAAGATTAACCATTCTACACTACAGAACAGGAGTCCAAGAACTACAGAAAACAGCCAGCTGCCTGTTTTTGTGCCACCTGCAAGGAAAGAATGGTTTTTACTTTTAAAAAAAAATGTTACTTATTTAATTATTTTTGGCTGTGTTGGGTCTTCGTTGCTGTGCGTGGGCTTTCTCTAGTCAAGGTGAGCAAGGGCTACTCTTCAATGCAGTGCGTGGGCTTCTCATTGCGGTGGCTTCTCTTTGTTGCGCTCTAGGTGTGTGGGCTCAGTAGTTGCGGCATGTGGGCCCAGTAGTTGTGGCTCACGGGCTCTAGAGCGCAGGCTCAGCAGTTGTGGCGCACGGGCTTAGTTGCTCCGTGGCATGTGGGATCTTCCCAGACTGGGGCTCGAACCCGTGTCCCCTGCATTGGCAGGTGGATTCTTAACCACTGTGCCACCAGGGAAGTCCTGGTTTTCACATTTATAAGTGGCTTGAAAATCAAAAGAAGGATGTGATTCGGTGACTGGTGCATGAAGATTATATGAAATTGAAATTTCAGTACGTAAAGTGGGATTGGAGCACAGGTATGCGTCATTTGTGTACGTATGATCCTTGGTTGTTTTTGCACAGTGGCCAACTTCTGTGGTCGTGGCAGAGACCAAACGGCTGCAGAGCCTGAAAGATCTACTGTCTGGTCCTTTCCAGGAAGCTTACCAATCCCTGCTGGAGGACATTAAATGAGCATCATCATTTTGAACTTCAAACACAGCATCAAAAGATTTGTATGTGTTTCTAAGCATTTATTTCCTTGGTCCACTAAGTATTAAAAAAAGAAAAATTGTGGACTTTTTGGCTTATTTATTTGTTTATTTGAAAGTTCGAAGAAGTATAAAAATGGTCAAAGAGAGTACAAAAATTTAACAAATTATGGGAGGAATGCTGAGAAAGCGTTCGAGGAGAGGTCAAAATGAAACTTTCCGATGATGGGGAGCAATGGAGGGTTTTGAAGAAAGGGATTAAAAATTGAAAAGAGGTCCCAGCTGGACAGGGTCACCCGCTAAGGCTTTGGAAGCATCCGGGCAGACTGCCTCCTCCTTCCCCTCCCCCACCTCCCCCCCACATCCTGCCCTGGCCAGTGCTTCAGGCCTCATGCCTCTCTCTGGGAGGCGTCACAACAGCTGTCCCCCTCCTCGTCCCCTGCCTGCCTTCCTGCCCTCCACCAGCGCCCCTGCAGGCCTTTGAGTCAGCCATCAACCCCGCCCCTACCATAGCTCCCCCTACACAAAGCCTTCCCCCACCTGCAGGCCAGCATTCACCCGCTTCTCTGTGCTCATCCTTCTAAGATCCCACCTGCCGTATCACACCATTGAGACCCACTTATTGTCCTTCTGCTTCCTGTCCTTCTCCAGAGCAAATGGCTGGATCCCAGGGGAGGTATCAGAGCCCAGCTACTGAATAAAGGAGCTCTGCAGCCCTTACTGAGCGGTGAGGGTCAGAAGCCCCAAGGATGCTGAGTGGGCCGAACAGTGTAGATTTCCGTGATGCGGCACCCCCACCCCACGCCCAGCCTGTTGGGACCAGGGATGTGGAGAGATCAGGGCCTCCAACCGGTGGGCACCTTCAGGGTCACGCCTGAGCTGCCCCACCCTTGCCTGGCCTCTGGCAGGGCCTCGGGCCGGGCAGGAGTGGCTGACAGAGCCACCTCCCTTTCACAAGCCAGAAGCTGACAGCCGGGTTCGGGAGAACAAGAAGCCCATTCAGGGCGCAGGGCCAGGCGGGCCTGCTTTCAGGTGCATGATCTCACCTTTTGGAAACACAGAGGGCCCGCCAGGGGACCTCCTAAAGCCTTTGATGACCCATGTGCGGGACACAAATCACAGGCCCCGGGGCCTCCAGGGCCTGGCCGACACTTCGCTCCATGGACTCACATTCCCGTCCAGAAAGGGGCGCGGATGGGTGGGGCCGCGGGCTGCACAGGAAGGCAGCAGGGTGTCCACTCTGACGGCAAGTCCAGGCCTGACTGGGGCCCAGGCCCCGAAGAGCGCCCAGAGCAGAGGTGGCCCAGGCCCCTAGGCCCTACTCCCTGGGACCCGGCAGCACGTTCGTTCACTCTGGTTGGTCGACTTTGACCAAGCTGACTGGTGACACCAGGCAGACACATACCACCCCAAACCGGTGGCCATAACACACCGGGCCCAGCTGGGGGCTGGAGCTAGAGGGACTTTGGGTCCGGACTTTGTCCCCTGATGGCCACCAGCCCTCTGCAGGGGAGGGACCAGCCAGGGGGAGCAGCTGGCTCCCTCTTGGGTGGAGAATTCCCTGGCCGGCAGCTCATGGGAGGCCCGACTTTTCTGTGAGCTCATAGGGCATGGCCCGGGAGCCAAAAGTGACCCAGAAGCAATGGAACTCAGATGGCCACAGAAGCCACTGCCCTCTGTCCCCCTGGCACAGTTACTTGGCTCCATCTGCAAAGACGGGACAGTGGCCTCCGGCTTCTCCAAGTGCCCGCAGGACAGGATACCAGGACAGGGCACGCACACCTCTCCCTGTGCCCAGCCTCGTGTCCAGCAGTGGCTTCTGTCACGACTTCTGTGGATGGCAGTACTGGCCTGCCATTCATTCCCTGGAGGGAAGGCCGGGCCACATTGCCCATGTGGGCCCCCAAGCCCTGGAGGGCAGCTCCCAGTGCCCTCAGGATAAACCTCCAGCTCTGGCTGGAGGTCCAAGGCCCTGCCCTGACCCTGAGGGCTTCTCCCAGTCTCAGGGCCTGCCTCCTGATTACCCGTGAGCTCGGCCATCTGCTGGTCCCCCTGAAGCTCCTCCTGTTCTGCCAATCTGCTTCTCCCTCTGGCCCTGGCAGCAAGGGGTCCCTCCTCCAGGCCCCCCAGGACTCTGCGCAGCCCATACGTGGGCGGTTTATGGAGGCACCCACCGCTCTCTGGACACAGCTGCTCCGGAACAGAGACCAGGAGTGAGCTGGCCCTGACTCCCAGCCCCCAGCATGGACCTGCCAAAGGAGGTGCCCGCTGGTGGTTTGCAAAGTGACTGATGCATTCAGGAAGTCTCTGGTCAGCAAAAGGCAGTCTGGCCACACCCTTAAGAGTAGAAAGATGGCAGGCTTGGAGGGCAGGAGGCCCTGGGCATCCTTGGCCATCGGACGGGGGTCTTAGCTTCTCTGAGCCTCAGCTCCCTCATCGGCAGGATGGGAATACTATATGCACCATCTTTTTCATTTTAGCCATTCTGGGAGATGTGTACCTTATCGACGTTTTCATTTGCGTTTTCCTTATGAGGAATGACGTCGAGCACCTTGTCCTTCTTTGCCATCTGGATTTTTTTTTTTATCACCTACCTGGGTTTTTGTAGATTTGGGGTTGTTGTTGTTCCGTGATTGATCTGTAGCTTTTTTTTTTTTTTTTTTTTTTTTTTTTGGGTAACTGGGCCTCTCACTGTTGTGCCCTCTCCCGTTGCGGAGCACAGGCTCCGGGCGCACAGGCTCAGTGGCCATGGCTCACGGGCCCAGCCGCTCCGCGGCATGTGGGATCTTCCCGGACCGGGGCACGAACCCGTGTCCCCTGCATCGGCAGGCGGACTCTCAACCACTGCGCCACCAGGGAAGCCCAATCTGTAGCATTTTTAAAAAGTGTATTTAGGAGATGCGGTCTTTGTCAAGATCTATTTTCAGTTATCACAGGGCTAAAGAGAGGTTTCCGAGAGATCGACCACATGAAGCCCCAGGCACAGGTCCTGGCACCCAGGTGTCCAAAAACTGTCAGTTTCTCTCCAGCCTCAGGCACTGCCCATCACCTGCCTCTCAGAGTCCACCGCTTTGCTTCATCCCCGGGCCGTCTAAAATGCCCCCTCGTCCTAGACCTTCACCGTTTCCCTGGTGTCTGCCTCAGGGTCCATGACCTGCCCCATCCCTGAGCACCCTTTGAGCACCCGTGTTCTCTGTGCCCACCCCCAGGAAACAGCCCAGAGCCAGGGACTAGACCCCTAGGGCAGGCAACGGGGAGAACACCTGGCCCAGAGCCCTCAGCCTCCGCCTCTGGGGGTTATTCTGCCACTTCCTGCCTGCATGCCCAAAGGCAAGTCGCTTTTCCTCTCTGGGCCTCAGCCTTCTCATCTGTAAAATCGGCTCTCCTGCCTCCCTGGCCCACCTCCCAGATGGTGGCAGGCCTGAACCTCAGAGCGGGGGGGTCCAAGTGTGGTGGAGACTGTCAAGAGCTAAGTACCAGGTGGCTCAGGCCGACCAGTCCCCAGCACTCGGTGACAGGGAGCTCACCCCCTCACTGGTAGGTTGCATAGAGACAGGCTCCATCCAGGAGGGCCTTTCTGGATGGTGGCCCAGGGAGTGTCCACAGTCCCTGGTCCGGTCTCCTCTAGGCCAGCTTGATCTATGGTCCCATCTCCAAGTCTCCCAAACTGGACAGCAGGTTTCTGGGGCCCCCACTTCCCTTTCCACTTTATTTGGAGTTGCTCAAGCTGGCCCAGGCCTCCTGCTTCTACAGTAGACTCCTATCTCTCGCAAGCACTTTAAGCTTGGAGGTGGGGCAGGAAGGAGAAAAAACAGTAATTACAGAGCTGATGGGGGCATTTCCAGGAAGGGGCATTCCACTCAACGGAGGCCCATGTGGAAAGAGGGAGGCTGGACTGGGACGGCCATCCTAGCAGCCTGAGCCTTGTGGCCTCATCCTTGGCCCTTCCATCCCCCACCGTGGTGGCCAGGAAGCTTGCTCCGCAGTGGAGGTGTCTGGAGGCCTAGGACCATGTCCTTGGCTAATCCAACACCTTGATGGGCCCACTGTGGGAGGAAGGGAAAGGTGGGAGCTTTCGAGCTGGAAGTGGCTAGAGCTATAATGTAACCCCCTTTGCGGACCGGAAAACAAGGGGTCTCAGAGCAGATCACAAACAGATGGTGGCAGGCATTTCCTCCCACCCCCATCATCGTCCTGGGAGAGCCTGGATTCCCAAGTGGGTGGTAGGGCTAGGCTATGCAGGGGACCCCTAGAGGCCTACAAGAAGAGGAAAACTTCTCCCACCAAACTTGGAGGAAGGTGTGAGGCGGGGTCGACAGATGAGGTCCCTCCACAGCTGCTTCCCCCTCCACTCACGGCCCCAGGGCTCAGGTAGCCTCAGCCCTCTCTCCTGGATGCGGGAACCAGGATGAAGTTCCCTTCCGTCTGAACATCCAGCTCCTCCCCAGTTGTCAGCCTTCTGGTGCCCCAGGGATGCAGGACCGTGGCAGTATGAGGATGGCTTTGTGGACCAACCACCTCCGGGTACACGTGGACCAGCACGGGCCCACCTGCTCAGAGCAAGGACGTCCCCGGTGCCTGAGAGCAATGAGGAGCTCACGGTTGCCAGGGGCTGGGGTCCCTTCCTTGCCTCACCTCTGACCCTTGCGCTGAGCCATCGATGAGGACACTGAGGCACCAGCGCTGGGCGGCTCACGCAGGCCCCACAGCTAGCGAGTGAGTAGTGGAGCCAGGACGAGAACCCAGGGCAACCGCAACTCCTGTGCTGGAGTCACTGTGACACACCCCTTGAGCCGAGGGTCTCAGCCCAACTACCAAGGGTAACTCTTACCCGCAGCCTTGCAAGGCAGCTATGCTGTGTCTTAGCCTGTGGTGGCAAGTAGGGGACGAGGACCTAGACTGCCTGGGTTCAAATCCCAGCTCTGCCACTTACTGTGCAGCCTAGGGCCGGTGTCTTACCCTCTCTGGTCTCAGTTTCCCCATCTGTAAAAGGGGATGGTAGTAGGCTCTACTTCCCGTGGTTGTTGAGTTCTACGTGTGAATGCACGTGAAGCACAGTGCCTGGTACACAGAGGGTGCTCTTAAGTGCTGCTGCCGCCTTTTACAGGAATCTCGAGGTAAACGAGCTTGCCTTGTCTTCCAGCCAGAAATTGAACTGAGGCAGCCAGGACTCACATGCCAACTCGTCTGCCCTCAAATTGCACTTTTAACCTTGCACCCACGGCCGCTTCGAAGATGCAGGCCCGGAAAGGCCTTGGGGAAGCCGGAGCCGGGCGAGGCTTCTCATCCGTCAATAGATGGCGCTGTGCGGCCATAAGGGCCACCCTCGCGGCCAGAGTGAGAGCTCACACACCAGGCCTTGCAGACTGAGGCCACCACCCAGGGCCAGGCCCTACACCGGGTGCTGCTTTCAGAGGGATGTACCACTCGCCCTGTTTCTCTGATGAGAAATACGAGGGCCCAGAGTGGTTAAGCCATTGGCCTGAGGTCACACAGCCATAAGGCGCTGAGGCTCTCCAACCCCAGATGCTCCAATCGAGATCTTCAGCCCTGTCCTCCTGCCACCCACTCCACCCTCCAAGGGGCCTCTGGAGCTTGATGGGAACGAGGCACCCCCTCTCCACCCCCACCAAGACTGGACAATTCCAGTGAAGCTGAAGCCGCCAGCTCTGAAGTCGGAGCTAAGCCCCCGATTAAGGCGGCTCCAGGCCGGGCTGTCCCTCCCGGCCCCGTCGCCAGGCCCACGCCATGGGCTTCCCCAGCCCAGTCCAGCATCCTCGTGGTACCGAGAAGTCTGGGGCCCAGAGATGGAGGGACCTGCTCAGCAAGACACAGCCCATCTCCTGGATGCCCTCTTCCTCGTCACTAAGGAGCCCCAGGTCCCCCACGATCTGCTACAGGCCCCAAATCACATCTCACAGTCCCCCGTCATCACCCAAGAGGCTGCATGCTAACATGCCCCCAGCTCTGTCCCACTGACACACACGCATTAGAACCCATCACCCCAATAACAGGTCTTGGACAGGAATGTGATCCTGACCATGTTCAGGGGTGTGAACGGAAAGACGGAAGGAACGTGGTAGGTCTGGAGCTGGGAAGGGGGAGCTCCCTCTGGGCCTCGGCTTCCTCATCTGTTCACCGAGAGTTCTTCTGCCTCAACCTGCCCTGGGCTCTGTGATTCTGGTTGGACCACAGTGAAGCCACGTGGGTATGGGGAGAGGGATACCCCACTGTGCACCAGGCAACGAGCTAGGTGCTTTACGCACCCCTATCTTTCTGCTCTGAGGAGCAATTCAGGTTCTAAAAGCCAGCCAGCCCCATCCCTGCCGCGTGTTCACCATCTCCGGCTTGCATACCTCCAGTCACGGGTAGTTCACTCCCTACTGAGGAGCCTGTCCCCAGGATGGCTCAGAAAGCCAGAGAGGTCCAAAGGCTGGGTCCCTGTACTCCAGACACCTGCCCGGCTCTGCCTTGTGGGACACCTGAGCCAGCTCCACACTCTGCCCCAGGACAGGGATTTGAAAATAGGTTTTACCAGACTTCCCTGGTGGTGCAGTGGTTAAGAATCCGCCTGCCAATGCAGGGGTCACGGGTTCAAGCCCTGGTCCGGGAAGATCCCACATTGCCGCCAAGCAACTAAGCCCTTGCGCCACAACTACTAAGCCTGCACTCTAGAGCCCGCGAGCCACAACTATTGAGCCCGCGTGCCACAACTACTGAAGCCATCGCACCTAGAGCCCGTGCTCGGCAACAAGAGAAGCCACCGCAATGAGAAGCCCACACACCGCACCGAAGAGTAGCCCCCTGCTCGCCGCAACTAGAGAAAGCCCGTGCACAGCAACGAAGACCAAACACAGCCCAAAATAAATAAATACATAAATTTTAAAGAAAATAGGTTTTCCCCACCCTGCATGCGCAGACTCACAGGACACTCCTCAACCTCCCTCATCCCTGGTCCTGGCCTCCCCGCCTTCAGCTTCCCTTCACCTTTGTCAAGTGAGACTTGAGGGCTGGATGTGTGAGACAGACAGGAAGAGGTGAATAGACACAGATACCTGGGGGTCCCGGGAGGCCCAGATGAACCCTCAGCCAGACTGAAAGCTTGGCCCAGCCCAGGGCTCAGCTCACAGACGGAATGGAGTAGTTTTCCTACCAAACAGACTCTATGGCTACTGGGGCGTCCCCTCGGAACCTCACCGCTTGCCTTCCCCACCCCCAGGCCTGAAATTCCACCGGGATGTTTCATTACTGCTCTGAGGTCTAGCGCCCCCGTTCCTGGCTGAGGACGCCATTGGCTCCCCCCAGCCCCCCACCCCTGCCACTTCCTGGCTGTGAAGAGGTGCAGAGTCACCCCCAGAGTTGCCACGGAGACAGAGCGATGGTAGAGCCGCATCAGGCAGGGTCTCTCCAGCAGCGACGAGGTCCTGGTGGGGCCCCACCCGCCCGCGGTTAGCAGAGCTTCCCGGGGAGATTCCCCGCCCAGCCGGCTCTGAGCCCCGGGGTCCACCCTGGAAAGACCTTCAAAGGACTTGGCCATTCTTGAGTGAGCGCCAGGAGGGAATCTGCTCTCAGAATCAATTTCGCCAGCCGCACGGGTGGAAGGAATTTGCCATTTCTCCTAACAGTGACCCCTCGTGATTTATACGGGGGCCACCGTCCGAAGGCCCCAGTTAACGGATCACAGTGGAAAATGAAAGGCCCAGACCCAGGCGTCTCACTGGGCTAATTACCCTCAATAAGACCCAGCTGGCTGGGGGAGCTGGCGGGACCAGGGCAGGGCAGGATCCCTGCACGCAACTCCCTGGGGACACGGAGACCTGCCATGGCCACGCCTGGGCTTCCTGCCCATCACCCTCCAGGGCGCGCTGGAGCCACCAAGCATTCCGGGAGAGCCAACCCGGCCAGCTTACGAGACAGGTCACCTCTGGGGATGGCCACGGCCTCAGGGTTTGCTGCTGCCGAGGAGCTGGAAATCCCTGGGACCCAGAGAAGCACAGGGTCCCATTCTGCCTATGCGGAGACTAAGGCCCAGACAGATAGGCAGGTCCCAGGGAGACTCGGGCGTGGCTTTGGCCTGGCTGCAGGCCCAGACCTCAGTGCTGGCCACGGAAGCCGCCTCCAGAGGCCTCATGCACCTCAAGATCAGCTTTCTGGGCCGCCTGGAGTTCGTTAAATGTTTCCCAAGAGTCTGTTTTGTGCCAGGTCCAGTGAGGGTTGCTAGGGGTAGAGTGATGGGCAAAATCCAACCTGATCCCAGGCTTGCAGCTCTTTGGGGAAGGCCAACGTCATGTACACCTCCCCAGCAAAAGTACTTGGTGTCATGAAAGTACACAGAAGGGGATTTGACCTATTCCAGGCACCAGGGACAGGGCATGTGACGTGGAGCTGAGAGCAGAAAGCTGAGTAGGGGTAATTGGGCACTTATCCAATGAGAGAGTATCCTAGGCAACAGGAGCGGCATACGCAAAGGCCCTGTGGCAGGAGGGAATGTAGGGCACTCAAGGAACTGAATGAGGCTGTGCAGGGAAGCACCGTAAAGATGGTGGTAAAGGGGCAGGTGGGCAGGTGGGGGAGGCCACAAGTAGTTCTTGTACCTTTAAAAAGGTGATTCCAGATATGATGACTCAGGAGGGAGGAGTCAATATCTCTCTGGCTTTCAGGAGCCTCAGCCCCCACCCCTGGAAGGGGCAGCTCTGTGGACCACCCCAGCTGCCTGGACCAGAGAAGGACCCAGAGGAACCCATCTAGGGGTCGTGGAGTGCCAACCCAGGCGTCCCTCGGGAACTAGACATAGAGTCATGGAGACTGAAGGAAGCTGGTGGTAGGCCCAGGTCAGGGGCAGCCAAGACCACCAATGAGCCCCAGCTGGAGGGGGAGGGGTCCCGAGCAAGCAACGCTGTGAAAAACGCCAAGAGAAGCAGAGGCCAGGGCCTTGGAGCCACCAGTAGCCTCACGACTGGTCCCCCACTCCCCTCCCGACTTCTTTGCCCTAGGCCACTGGTGCCTCCTGTCCCTGTGGGTCCCCCACCCAGAGCCCAGGTGGGTGTGATAGGCGCTACTGATTGCGTCTGGGCCCTGGAACAGAGTGGGTGTAAGTGGACAGCTGTCTGAAGGGCGGAGGAATGAATGAGCAAAGGAAGGGCTCCCAGTCTCCCCTCCTGAGCTGCATGGAGCCCCTCCGGCCTTCCCCACTGGCCACCCCATGTCCTCGTGGAGCCAGGCCGATGCAGGGCCAGCAGGCCTGGTGTCACGGAGTAGGGCAGCCCGGAGCTGCCGGACGGGAGAGCAGGTAGCCACGGCTCCCACTCCCTCCAAAAGCTTGACTCTGGCCTGGTTCCTGGGGACACAAACAGGTCTGACGAGTTCCTCCGCGGCTGAGTCCTTGACTTCCAGGAAAGCTAAACTCTTCGAGAGCAGAGAGAGCGAGGCCTGGGAGGAGGGAGGGATCTTTTGGAATATTCCTCTGCCTCTGCCTCGGCCCTGCTCTGCGGATCTCGCCCCTTGTGTCCTGAGCCTGGGAGCCCTAGGCTGATGGGGACGCCTCTCTCCCCACCTCCCCCAGAGGGAACATGGAGTGCAGGAGGGCAAGGGACAAGGAAAGGGACCTCCTCACTGTGACCCCAGATTCAGTCCCCGCCCCCATGTCCCAGTGCAGGGTGTAGCAGTGTGGGGTAGAGCTTATGGGCACAGGCTCAGAGCCATGCTGCCTGGGTTCCCCTCCCAGCTCTGCCATTGACCTCATCACCTACCTCGTTTCTGTTTTCTGTTTTGGTTATCTTTCCCTTATTGATGTCTAGGATTTTTTTTTAAACCCTTGCTTCCATGGACCTTACATCCTTTTTTTTTTTTTTAATTTATTTATTATTTATTTTTGCTTCGTTGCTGCACGCAGGCTTTCTCTAGTTGTGGCGAGCCTGGGCTACTCTTCGTTGTGGGGCACAGGCTTCTCATTGTGGTGGCTTCTCTTGTTGCAGACCACGGGCTCTAGGCGTGCGGGCTTCAGTACTTGTGGCACACGGGCTCAGTAGTTGTGGCTTGCGGGCTCTAGAGCGCAGGCTTAGTAGTTGAGGCGGACGGGCTTAGTTGCTCCGCGGCATGTGGGATCTTCCCGGACCAGGGCTCGAACCCATGTCCCCTGCACTGGCAGGCGGATTCTTAACCACTGCACCACCAGGGAAGTCCTGATGTGTAGAGTTTTTTTAAAAGTATATTTGGGATTTAAGATCTTTGTCAATATCTATTGTTGCCAATATCTTCTCCAGCCTGGGCTTGCCTTTTCACGCCATTCATGGTATCTTTTGCTGAGTGGAAGTTTTCAATTTGAAGTCCAGTTTCTGCCCTTTTATCATATGGTTGGTGCTATGCATGCCCTGTTCAAGAAATCTTTGCCTCTTCCATAAACATCCTTTGAATCCACCCCCCCGCCCCCTCCGCTCACCACCTTCTTTGCCTCTGTCTGGCTTCTAGCTGCCAGGTCTCTCCTGGCCCTCTCCCACCTCCTCCCCACTGTGTCCCCACCCCAGTTCTTGTCTCTCTCACTGCATGATATTTCCGCCCGGGGACAGGGCTGGCTCATGTCCATGTCGCTGGGCCTGGCACCAGGGCTGGCACGCACTAGGTGCTCAATAAAAGCTTCATAAATGAAGACAGTGTCTGTGCCCCAGCTGGGGATCAATTAGTTCTAAACACCAGCTCATCAGGAACATTTGAGCAAAGCCAGGAAGTGAAAAACTTTGGAAAAACCAACAACATAGGAATGTTTAGCTTTCTCCCCAACCGGAGCATTAATCACAAAACCTCAGACCTTGTTACATTATTTATTCTTACTTTGCCCCTGACCCACAGGCCAGAGAACCTTTTCCTCACACACACACATTGGCTGCAGGGGCTCCTCAACGGCCGCCCTCTCCCCCACCCCCAGCCCCGTGTTTGCTGCCTCTGAATGTGTGTATGGGGTGGGGGGGGGCGTCGGCGGTCCCCTTTTAGTCCTTCTCTTCACCATGCGTGATGACGTAACACAGGTTCCTATAGTCCAGATTGCCACACACATCTGGCGGGAAGGCAGCAAACATCTGCTTGATCTGGGGAAAGAGCCAGGAGTCAGCCTCAACCAGGGCCGAGGGGGGGCCAGAGCCGGGGGTCACCCAAGGGCATTAGGCAGAATGTCGCTCCCCTCTTTGGAGAGGGAGGCATCAGGGTGGAGACCACAGAGGCCAGGCCAGCAGGCCAGGATCCCACCACCCTTGTTCCCATCCTAGGAGTCAAGGGGGCATCATCTCAGCAGATCACTAAAGAAAGAGCGCTTCCCAGGAAGATGCTCGTCAGTGCTGAGCAAGAACCTGAAAAGCCGGCGCTCACCTCGTCCTCACTGAAGCGGTCTGCCTGCGTCATGAGCTTCTCTTTGATGCTGTTCAAGGGAAAGAAAGAGTCACATTCAGGGTAAGGGCCGCTCTGGATGTGGACACGCAGATCCTGGGGCTGATGGCCCAGGAGGACCCCCAACCAGGGCTGGCCCTACAGCCCCCAGATGGCTGTGTGGCCTCGGGTGGCCACTTCAGCTCTCAGCCTCCGTTGTAACGTGGACTCCCCTCTTCACATCAGGTGGGGACCCAATGACATGGCCTTGGGACCCCGACATGACTGTGGGGGCCACTCTGATGTCCCATCGTGCACTAGTAATCAGCCTCTAGGTCACGGAGGGGAGCCTCTTTGCCCTGGCTCTAGACGCACCGCCTCTTCAGCTTATGAGTTTTGTGGACACCTGTAAGGTGTTTCGGAGCATGCAAGGGGCTTGCACTCAGCCAGGGGGCAGGAAGGCTGCCCAGGTCCGCGTCCTCCTGCGCCTGCCCAGGCCTCCTTTGCTCCTCGCAGCCCTGGGAAGTGAGTACTATTATCCCCCTTTTACAGAGAGGGAAACTGTCCCCCTGCGTGGTCCAGAGGAGCAGGCGCCCACAGCGGCCAGAGCTGCCCGGGGCCCGGAGGGATGGCCAGAGGTGGGGCATTTGAGGCTGTGGGGGAGGGACTGGTGCCCCCGGGAGCTCTCAGGGGGTGCAGAGGGCAGGGGTGGGACCAGAGGGCTGAACAGGGCCCTGAGCACCCGTGTGCCCTGTGGCGCCGGCAGCCGCCGCCCTGCTCCAGACCGACGCACATTTTCCATTATTTATGTTACTACAGGACAGTCACAGTTTCCAACTCTCCACGCTGGGGATTTTTCACAGACTCTCTTTCAACCAGAGCCTCCTCTGTGGCCGGCCTGGCAGGCAGCCGTGTCTCTCAGATCCCATAGCCTGGGGATGGCGCCCGCGGTTCCCAAACTGGGTCTCCAAAGGGTTCCTCCCAGCCCTGACTTTGCTCTAGTGGGAGGGAAGGTAGGTGGCAGTAGAGGGGTGGGTTTGGGTCACCCCAGGGGTTCCCCCAGTGCCCCCCTAGGTCTCCAAGATGGGGGTGGGAACCCGGACTCTGAGGGAGGGCTGAAGGAGAGGGCTGCGGCCTGAAGAAACCCTCGGGAACCTCAGGAACCCCTCCCCGACCCCTGAGGAGAGTGTGACTCAGAACTCTGGGGGGTGAGGGGCTGTAAGAATGTCTGAGAGACAAGATCGACCCTCGCCACTTCCTCCCTGCCCCCTGCCCTCTCCCACCCCACCTCCATCACGCGCTATGCTAACGTTGAATAGAAAGCAAACTTAGCCTCCAGCCGAGGCCTCAAGCATCACAGTAATTGGTCGCGAAGCCTGTGACTAAGGAAGAAATCTTGCCTGCCCAGGGTCACCCACAGGCCCAGGGAGGCCTTGGAGGCCCTGAAGGGACAGCTCAGGGGTTGACTCAGAACACTCAGTGTCTCAGCCCCTGGACCGGCTGCCTCTGCCCGGCCCGCCCCGGCCCGCAAGTCTTGGCTGTCTGCCCTGTGCTCTCCCTGGGCTGAGGCTCCCAGACACAGCAGGCATTAGCGCTCCCTCCTTCAGTGATGCCAGCCCAGTGGAGGCCGGACAGCTGCCCACGGCCACCGCACTCTCTCTGCGGCCCCAGCTGAGCTGGTGCCTTCCCATGGCTACGCCTCCATCCCCACATCCACTTGGGCCCTGGCTAACATCTACTAAATACCCCCCTGTACCCTGGTGGTACAGATGGGGAAACTGAAGCCCAGAGAGAGGAAGGGTCTCACCCAAGGTCTCAGGGACTGTGTGAATGACAGCAGGTGGCCTGGTGACCCTTACCTGGTCCTCTTCCCAACACCCTGGATCCCATTGGTGCTGGCCTCTTGTATTTCACTCACCCATCCACTCGCCTCCATCCCGATGGCCAAGACCCTTGTGGCCGCTGCAACCCTCTCTTCTCCTCCTCCAGGCTGGCCTCCATGTTGCCCCTGCCTAACTGCTGCTTAGGCTCTCCCATGCCCCCAGGGCAGACCCAAGGTCCAGGGCCCACACAGGCCCTGCCTTCCTCTGTGTGCTCCAGCCAGGGGGATCCTTAGTCATCCTTCAGGGCCCACCTCTACCCCCACCCGTTCCTCCCTCGCTACTGGGAAGCCCTCGCCTGGGGACCCCATGTTCCCCATACACATCCACACAGATGGGGACACCGAGGCTCAGAGAGGGGAAGGGACATCTAGTAATGGCTGAACTGGGCAGGGCAGCGGCCTCCTGGCTCCTGGCTGGAAGCTGCCTGAGATGCCTGAGTTCCAGGCAGGACAGGAGACTGGGCTGCGACCCACCCTGACCCGAGCTCAGTCCATCTATCACCTGAGGCTTTGGGGAGAGAAAAACCAAAACAGAAGGCCGAGGAGACTTACAAATCAGCCTTGACGAAACCTTTCCCTTCAGTGTCGAACACATTGAAGGCGTGGAGAATGGTCTCCTCCGGGTCCGTACCTAGAAGCAGCGCACACAGGCAGGGGGAGCATCAGGATGAAGAGGCCAGGCAGCGGCTGGGGCTGGGGCAGGTCCCACGGCCCCTACAGAGGCCAAGGGCTCAGGGAGCTTCCTCCCCAGCTTCTAGTCCACAGTGAGGCCAGAGAAGGGATGTTTCAGAGAAACAAGGAACAGTATAATAGCCAAGGGCTCTGCATATAGGAACAGTCAGCCTGCACAGATGCACCTGGAAAGGCCTACCAGGCATTTACTATGTGCTTAACCCTCCTGCCCATTGGTCCCATTTTACAGATGAAGAAACTGAGGCTCAGAGAGGTTAAGTGACTCGTCCAAGTTCTCACAACTGATGTTATGTGATTCGACGATGGATGGAGGAGAACAGCTTTTACTTGGGGGCTGGAGGTGGGGGCTCTGGCAGCGGCATTGGAGGAGTCTGAGAGGTTGTCCGGGACAGAGGCGGGGCAGGTGGGTCCACAGGTTTGTGGGAGTGAGGGTGGGGGGACAGGAGAGGCAGAGCGCATCCGGAGCAGTTCTGGTTTTATCACTTTTATGGTGTGGGCTTTGGGGAAAGATGTCATTAGAAGAAATGGTTCTACTAACACAATGGGATTAAATACCCAGCCCCCTGGTGGTACAGATGGGGAAACTGAAGCCCAGAGAGAGGAAGGGTCTCACCCAAGGTCTCAGGGACTGTGTGAACGACAGCAGGTGGCCTGGTGACCCTTACCTGGTGCTCTTCTCCCCGTCACACTGACCTCCCTTCTCACTACGGAACCACGGGATGTCCCCTTCCTTCTTAAGGCTCAGCTGTGTCATTGGTGAAATGGAGACAAGGGCGGGGTTTGCTGCCCGCCTCCCAGGATCAGTTAAGATAAAGGGTCATTAATGGGCAAGGTCTTGACCAACATTATTATGGCCACAGACACATCTGGGCGCTCTGTGCCAAGTCCATCCTGCAGCTTCGGCACTGTGCCCCATGGGACTCCAGCACACCCCTTGTGGTAGGTCCTGATGCGCCAGTTTGTCAAAGAGGAAACTCAGGCTCAGAGAGGCTCTGTTACTTGCCTGAGGTCACCAGATATAAGGGGAGGAAGGGTTTGAAGCCAACTCCTTGAGCCTCCAGAGCCCCCTTCTGGTTCTGCCATGCTGTGCTCCTGTTACTCAGGCTGGGTCAGGGCCAGCTGTGTCCCCACATCAGGCTGGGTCAGGGCCAGCTGTGCCCCCACATCAGGCTGGGTCAGGGCCAGCTGTGTCCCCACATCAGACCGGGTCAGGGCCAGCTGTGCCCCCACATCAGGCCGGGTCAGGGCCAGCTATGCCCCCACATCAGGCCGGGTCAGGGCCAGCTGTGTCCCCACATCAGGCTGGGTCAGGGCCAGCTGTGCCCCCACATCAGGCTGGGTCAGGGCCAGCTGTGCCCCCACATCAGACTGGGTCAGGGCCAGCTGTGTCTCCCCCATCAGGCTGGGTCAGGGCCAGCTGTGTCCCCACATCAGGCTGGGTCAGGGCCAGCTGTGTCCCCCACATCAGGCTGGGTCAGGGCCAGCTGTGTCCCCACATCAGGCTGGGTCAGGGCCAGCTGTGTCCCCCCACATCAGACTGGGTCAGGGCCAGCTGTGTCCCCCACATCAGGCTGGGTCAGGGCCAGCTGTGTCCCCACATCAGACTGGGTCAGCGTCATCTGTGTCTCCCCCATCAGGCTGGGTCAGGGCCAGCTGTGTCCCCCCACATCAGACTGGGTCAGGGCCAGCTGTGTCCCCCACATCAGGCTGGGTCAGGGCCAGCTGTGTCCCCACATCAGGCTGGGTCAGGGCCAGCTGTGTCCCCCACATCAGGCTGGGTCAGGGCCAGCTGTGCCCCCACATCAGACCGGGTCAGGGCCAGCTGTGCCCCCACATCAGGCCGGGTCAGGGCCAGCTGTGCCTCCACATCAGGCTGGGTCAGGGCCAGCTGTGTCCCCACATCAGACCGGGTCAGGGCCAGCTGTGCCCCCACATCAGGCCGGGTCAGGGCCAGCTGTGTCCCCACATCAGACCGGGTCAGGGCCAGCTGTGCCCCCACATCAGGCTGGGTCAGGGCCAGCTGTGTCCCCACATCAGGCTGGGTCAGGGCCAGCTGTGTCCCCACATCAGACCGGGTCAGGGCCAGCTGTGCCCCCACATCAGACTGGGTCAGGGCCAGCTGTGTCCCCCACATCAGGCTGGGTCAGGGCCAGCTGTGTCCCCCACATCAGGCTGGGTCAGGGCCAGCTGTGTCCCCACATCAGGCTGGGTCAGGGCCAGCTGTGTCCCCCCACATCAGACTGGGTCAGGGCCAGCTGTGTCCCCCACATCAGGCTGGGTCAGGGCCAGCTGTGTCCCCACATCAGACTGGGTCAGGGCCAGCTGTGTCCCCCACATCAGGCTGGGTCAGGGCCAGCTGTGTCCCCACATCAGACTGGGTCAGGGCCAGCTGTGTCCCCCACATCAGGCTGGGTCAGGGCCAGCTGTGTCCCCACATCAGACTGGGTCAGCGTCATCTGTGTCTCCCCCATCAGGCTGGGTCAGGGCCAGCTGTGTCCCCCCACATCAGACTGGGTCAGGGCCAGCTGTGTCCCCCACATCAGGCTGGGTCAGGGCCAGCTGTGTCCCCACATCAGACCGGGTCAGGGCCAGCTGTGCCCCCACATCAGGCTGGGTCAGGGCCAGCTGTGTCCCCCACATCAGGCTGGGTCAGGGCCAGCTGTGTCCCCACATCAGGCTGGGTCAGGGCCAGCTGTGTCCCCACATCAGACCGGGTCAGGGCCAGCTGTGCCCCCACATCAGACTGGGTCAGGGCCAGCTGTGTCCCCCACATCAGGCTGGGTCAGGGCCAGCTGTGTCCCCCACATCAGGCTGGGTCAGGGCCAGCTGTGTCCCCACATCAGGCTGGGTCAGGGCCAGCTGTGTCCCCCCACATCAGACTGGGTCAGGGCCAGCTGTGTCCCCCACATCAGGCTGGGTCAGGGCCAGCTGTGTCCCCACATCAGACTGGGTCAGGGCCAGCTGTGTCCCCCACATCAGGCTGGGTCAGGGCCAGCTGTGTCCCCACATCAGACTGGGTCAGGGCCAGCTGTGTCCCCCACATCAGGCTGGGTCAGGGCCAGCTGTGTCCCCACATCAGACTGGATCAGCGTCATCTGTGTCTCCCCCATCAGGCTGGGTCAGGGCCAGCTGTGTCCCCCCACATCAGACTGGGTCAGGGCCAGCTGTGTCCCCCACATCAGGCTGGGTCAGGGCCAGCTGTGTCCCCACATCAGACTGGGTCAGCGTCATCTGTGTCTCCCCCATCAGGCTGGGTCAGGGCCAGCTGTGTCCCCCCACATCAGACTGGGTCAGGGCCAGCTGTGTCCCCCACATCAGGCTGGGTCAGGGCCAGCTGTGTCCCCACATCAGGATAATCCAGGACAGGATGATGTCTGAGTGACTCCACATTTCTGAGACTGGCCCTGAGTGACTGGGCCGGGCTCAGTGCTGACCTTGCCAGCCTGGGAGATCCTAGAGGCAGAGCCGTGGGCTTCCTCTAGGTAGGGTGGCAGGGAGCCAGTGTGCCCAGGCCAGAGGCTCCATCCAGGGCCCGTCACAGCCTGGCCTTGCAGGAGGAGAAGGGTTGGCCACAGGATTATGCTTGGGGAGCTGCTATGCAGTCTCTGCCTCCCAGGGTCTCCGGAGAGACCTCTGTGCCGGGGCGGCCTGGCTCCAGCCTGCTTTCCTCAGGACTGGCTGTGTGTGGACCAGCTGCCCTGGGTTCAGGCCCCATGGCTGGACATTCACCACACCCGCTCCTCCCTTCTCTCCTCTGCTCTGCAGACTGCAAACCTCATCAAATGGGCAGCAGAGAGACTGCTTC
The DNA here is from genome assembly GCF_011762595.2 of Tursiops truncatus. Taxonomy (NCBI): domain Eukaryota; kingdom Metazoa; phylum Chordata; class Mammalia; order Artiodactyla; family Delphinidae; genus Tursiops; species Tursiops truncatus. The sequence continues at coordinate 7,600,315 of NC_047048.1, forward strand.
CCCTCACTGCTGTTGGGAACCTCATGACAGTGTCCTTGTCCCAGTTAGAAGGACGAGGTGGTGCCTGCCCAGCCCCCCGGCTCCTGTTCCCACCCCAGGCTCAGCCACGTTCGCATGACAGGCTCAGCTGGAGCTCCAGCCCCGGAGCCCCTGCGAAAATGAGAAAAAGCTGCAGCCCTGGGTCGGAGCTCTTAGCTCAGCTGCAGACGGACACGAGCTCCAGGACTTGCTTTAAAGCCATGGCTGGAGTCACGCATGTCTTTGCCTGTGAGTGTGCCCCTGCCCTGCCCCCTGGACTTCTGCGCTCTTCAAGGAGGTGGCCATGGTCCCAGAAATAACCCTTAACAGCTTCCCAGAGGGGGGCCTGAGGGCACTGTTCTGTCAGCTGGGCAACACCAGGCCGTCGTGGGTTTAGTGGTGGCCCCCAAAAGATATACCCAGGTCCTCATCCCCAGGACCTGGAAACGTCACTTGGCAAAAGGGCCTCTGTAGATGTAAGGAAAGGCTCTTGAGATGGACTGATCACCCTGGCTTATCCGGGTGGGCCCTAAATCCAATAACAAGTGTCCTTACAAAAGTGAGGCAGAGGGAGACAGAAGAGGAGGGGGCAGTACGACCACAGAGGCAGAGATGGGAGGGAAGCAGCCACCAGAAGCTAGCAAAGGTCAAGAACGGGTTCTCCCCTGGAGCCTCGCAGGGAGCCCGACCCGCCAGATTTCAGATTTCTGGATTCCAGAACTGAGAATACATTGCTGGGTTTTTTTTGTTTTGTTTTGTTCTTTTTGCTGTACGCGGGCCTCTCACTGCTGTGGCCTCTCCTGTTGCGGAGCACAGGCTCCGGACGCGCAGGCTCAGCGGCCATGGCTCACGGGCCCAGCCGCTCCGCGGCACGTGGGATCTTCCCAGACCGGGGCATGAACCCATGTCCCCTGCATCGGCAGGCGGACTCTCAACCCCTGCGCCACCAGGGAAGCCCCATTGCTGGTTTTTTGAGCCGTCAAGTTCGTGGTCATCTGTTACAGCAGCCTCGGGAAACTAACACAACCCCCATTTTACAGACAGAAAAACGGAGGTGCAAAGAGCCGATAAACCTTGCCCAAGGTCACCCTGGGGGTCAGTGTGAGACCAGGTCTTAAGCCCAGTTGTAGCCGAAGCGCCAGGGGAGGGTATCAGGCAGGGGCTGCCTGAGCCTGGGATGACGATGAGCCCCACCCCGCAAGGGCAGCCGCAGCCCAGGCTGGCCCTTCCTTCTGACCACAGAACCCCAGCCCGGCCTGATGCTGCATCTCAGGGGAGTGCAGTGGTTAGAGCCAGAGTCGGGGTTACAGTTCCATGCCTGCCACTTCGATGCTGGGACACCTGGAGCAGGTGTGGTGACCCTCTGAGCCTGGGTCTCCTCACTCACGAATGAGGCCCCTGATCCTTTCCCTGGAGGAGAAGCCCATCCTGTACTGGGGTTGGCCACAGAAGCTTCCAGAACGCCCCTCCCCCATACCACCTTCTCCTGTCAGCAGCGGGTGGTAAGGCAGAACAGGCAAGATGAGCCCAGGGCTAGGAAGGTGGGGCAGGGGCTGGGGCACCATCCTGACGGTGGGCAAAGGGCTTCCTCGCAAACCATCCCGCTGGGCGCCTCACAGCCCTGCAAACTGGGGGTCATTACATTCACCCCACTCTGTGATATAGAGGTGGAAACCGAGGCAGGGTCTTGTGTGTGTGCCCCGGGAGCTGGTGTCTGGGGCTGCATCGTGCATCGGTGCAGGGTACATCAGCACGCAGGGCCCTGCCTACCCACACCCACTCGCCCACCCCCTCCCCAGGGCCCCTGGGGCCTCACTCACCCTTCAGCTTCTCCCCAAACATGGTCAGGAAGACGGTGAAGTTGATGGGCCCAGGGGCCTCCTTCACCATGGCCTCCAGCTCCTCGTTCTTTACGTTGATGCGGCCTAGGGGAGGCACCCAGGAGTACAAGGAGGGTCAGAGGGGACCTGCCTGCAGGCAGCCCCAGAGAGCAGAGCATCCTGCAGGATCCCCCAGCCCTGCCGTCTCACCCGCCCCCCACTCAGCCCTGCCCCCCTGCTGGGGGACCTCGGGATGGGGACACATTCAGCCGTGGTCAGCACTGGGCTGCCCCCAGCCTCCCCACCCACCTGCCACCACCTCAGCCTCCCTGGAAAGGAGAGCAAGTTGGTGGTTATCCCAATGTTACAGATGAGGAAACTGAGACCCAAAGAAGCTGCAGCTGAGGCCCACAGGGGTGGAAGACCTGGGTGCCCCGGGCTCAGGTGCCCCGGGAGGGGACGGGGACCCGGGTTCCTCACGGTCCCAGGGGACAAGCAGATCTCTGGGGGCTTAAGGCTCAGTCCGGAAGTGAGTTGGTTACGCCCCTGTCCCCCAACCCCAGTGCCCCCATCCAGGCTTCAGGCCCATCCCTGGGCCCTCAGAGAAGGCAAAAGCCTCGCTGGCAGCTGAAGACCGCCCAGTAACCCGAGTCCCACCCCTGGATATCTCCAGCCTCTTCCCCACCCACTGCGTCTCCCCCTGCTCTGCTGACCCCTCCCCCTCCCCCTCCCCGCTTTTGCACGGGCCACTACTGCCCCTCTTCCCCACCACCTGTGTCTCCCCCTGCTCTGCTGCCCCCCTCCCTCCCCTGGCCAGTCCTCCTCTAACACCCGGGATCTCCCCTGACCTGCCAGGCGGTGGCCGCCCCTCCTCGGCACCCCCAGATGTCCCAGCCCCTCACATCTCCTGCGCCAACCGCCCTGGCCTGCCCCCAGCTGCCGACCCTTTCTGGATGGCCAGGGCTCGGATTGCCCCCCATCCCCAAGCCTCCGGCTGCTGGGCACCCACCCAGGGCAGCAAAGGTGTCCCTCAGGTCCTCCTTGTCGATGAAGCCATCCCGGTTCTGGTCCATGATGGTGAAAGCCTGGCAGAGACACGGGCACTAAGCAGCCACCCCCGCCTGCCCAAGCCCAGGCGCCCTCCCCAGAGAGATCCCCTCTCCCTGCAAGGGGCTGTCCTCCTGACCACTGTTGCCTGGGCAACCTCAGTACAGGCCCTCTGGCCACCCGGTCACCCAGCTCAGCATGACGCCGGCATGAGAGTGATGGTCAACCTGCCCTGGGCTCCTGCTGTGCGCCAGCACGTGCTGGGGCTTCGTGCCCGTCCCTCATGTCATGCTCCCAGCAGCCCATTTTACGGAGCGTGAAACTGAGGCTCGGAGAGAGGAAGGGCTTGCCCTAGGTCACACAGCACGCAAAGGCTCGGGGAGAGGCGGGGTAGAGGCTGCCCAGGGACAGCTCGTCACCTCTCCAGAGGCTAAGCTATAGCACGGCAGCCTCTAAGGATAGTGAGGTCATCACCCCCCAGCGACTGAGGGCTGAGCCCACGCCCTGCCGGCTCCCTAAGGGCTTTCCGTGCATTCCTGTAACCCTCCCCCGGCCCTGGGGGCGGCTGACCAACCTCTTTAAACTCCTGGATCTGCGACTGATCGAACATGGAGAAGACGTTGGAGCTGGCTCCGCCTTCTGCTCTTTTCCGGGCTCTCCTGGGTGCCTGTGAGGGTCCAGGGGACGCCTTACAGAAGCCCCTTCCCGGGAAGGTCCCCCATTCGCCCCACTCAACCCTCAGGGCTCATCTCCTGAAGGACACTGCCCACCCCCACGGACCCCAGCAGACAGACCAGGCTCCTCAAGAAGGCTGGCAGAGAAGCAGGGCGTTTCCCCGCTGCTTCTTCCCGGCGAGAAGCCAACAGAACGGCTACCCCGCGGGGCTACCTGCGGCTTCCCCGACAGGCCCCTGACTCCAGAATGCAGGAGGTCAGTGCCCAGGATGCGGAGCAGACAGGGGGGTCTTTTCTGGCACCAGCCACCATGTGGGGGCCCCTCCTCTCCTGCCCCCCTCCCCGGTGTTCAGGGTAACACCCAGATCCCTTAGCCCTGCGACGTCTGCTCCCTCTCCCAGAGCATCCTCCCCCGGCAACCTGGGTCCCCCCCACTTGCTTTGAGCTTCCTTCTCTCCCAACATTTGCTCCTGCCATTCCCACTACCTGGGACACCTTCCCTGCCTTCCATCGGGGTGAATCCTCATCCTTCAGGCTTAATTCCCCCGCCTCCTCCTCTGAGAAGCCTTCCCTGACTAACCCCTCCCAAGGCCAACTTAGAGCTCCCCCACCCCCTCTGTCCCTCCCCACCAGTCTTGGGCTTCCACACCCCGTAGCACGTAGCACACTGTCCTGCCATATCTCCCTGTGTCTGTCTCACCGCTGGGCTCCCCTCCCCAACCCAGGGCCTGGCTCCGATCTGGACTGGTTTGGAAATAGCGGCCCAGAGCTCAGGGCATATCTCATGGCAGCAGGCAGAGCAGGTGACCACCCACGTGGAGGGTCTCTGGCCAGACTTCCTGCCTCCGTGTGTTTCTTTCCACATGTCATGGTGCCTGAGGGTCGTCCACTACTGGGCATTTGCTGAAAGCTCTCTGTTCCCAAACCCCTCCAAGGGACCTTTCTCTCAGCAGCCGTCACTGAGGTCCCCATGTGCAAGGAGCCCCAGACTTGGCTTGTGATGGGGGGGACAGGACAGGCGGGACTTCACAGAGGAGGAGGTGGAAGGGGACCCTCCACAGATGTGGGCGTCCCACACCCAGCTCGGGCCTCCATCTCAGCCCCTTTCACCCTCTGTGCCCAGCCCCGTCCACCCCACCCCAGGGCCCGAGCTTCCCTGGAGCCCCCGCGCCCGCCCCCAGCGCCTCTGTGGTCTCCCCTCCCCCGGCTCACTCCTGTCCGCTCACCCAATGTCCCCATCCCCGCACTTGCCCCCAACTCCTCTGGGTTCCTGGGCTCACTTCAGGAGCCCCAGTGCCCGGCTGACTTATAATTAGCTTTTACTGGGTCCTTTGTCTCCACTAATCCTTTGAAAGGGGGCTGGCGGGGCGGCCAGGACGTTATGATGCTGTGAAACCCCTGTAATATTTATAAATCCCTTCAGACGTCATAAAGAAAAGAACCTCCCTGTGGAATTCATCTCCCATAATTACATATACATTTCCTTAATAAAAAGCAGTCACTTCCGTCTGTGGGATATGCTGCCCTTTCTCTCCTCAGACCTGCCCTTGGCCACGGCATCCCCCATCCCTGTCTCGCCCCAGGCTTTCAAGTCCATCTGGGGGAAACGTCACCCTACTGTGTGGCAGACCCTGTTCTAGAACCTTGCAAGGAAGGAAGGGGTTGTTTTCTCCCACTGCACAGGCAAACCTGAGGCCCAGGGCCCTGACCGGGCTTCTGATCTCCCAGCCAGGACCCTTTCCAGCCCAGCGGTCTTGGAAATTCCCTTTTATAATGTGCCTCTAAAAATCCGCTGAAGGGAACATCTCAGGGCAGAAGGGGTCACCCAGACCTGAGTTCTAATCCTGCCTTTGCTACTCACAGCCTCTGTGATGTTAGGAAAATCAGCTTTCTGCCCTGAGCCTCATTTATAAAAGCGAGATGACGTCTCCCTCAAAGCATCCGGACATGTATTAGGTACCTGCTGACCTCCAGCCAGGCCCTGTGCCCAATCCCAGGGACCTAGAGCTGAATCAGGCCTGGTCCTTGTCCCCAAGGAGCTCACAGTCCAGCTGGGAGACAGACAATCACTAGAGGGTGATGGCGGGGGGGGAAGATGCTGAGAACACAGAGGAGCCTCTGTACCGCTGGGGTACTCAGGGCGGACCTCCTGGAGGAGGTGGCTTCTGAGCTGAGGCTTGACAGAGTTCTCAGGCCAGGAGGGACTGATGGGGGTGAGTGAGACAGGGGCATGAAAGAACGGCACCACTGAGAGCCTACAGGGAGACCCAAGGGGCTGGAGCACAGGGGCAAGGGGAAGGTGGCAGGGCAGGCCCCATATGGCCTGAAGGACCCCGTAGCAAGGCCAGCAGCCCCCATGCCAGGCTCTGTAGGACCCAGGCTGTCCTGGAATAGTGACCCCGACCCCCATAGGAAACATATTCTCTTAGTGAGATCAGAGCCCCACTTTTCCCTGAAACCTCCAAGCCTGGCCCACCCTGTCCCCCTCCACCCTCCTCTTCCTCACCCCCCGCCCCAGCTTTCACCTCAGCAGCCCCCACCGAGTCCAGGAAGGCACAGACCCAAATCAGGACCCACAAGGATGGACTGGCCGGGTGCAGGGATGACATCAAGGGTGAAGAAAAGGTCAGGACAGGCACAGCATCAGGTCAAGGTCAAGGTCAGGGTGAGTTCAGGCAATGAGGTCAAGGTCAGAATCACAAATGCAGTCAAGGTCACAGGATGAGGTCAAGGTCAGGAGGCGGGGCAGCACCAGCCTACCATGGTCTGGATGGCTCCCTCGCGCTGCAGCAGGGCTGCGGGAGCGCGGCGACAGCTCTTTAAATAGTGCTCCGGGTCCGGACGACAGTTTGGAAGGTGACAAAGGACAGGAAGGGGGCCTCCCTGCCAGACACCTGTCAGGGGCCATTGAGAGTGGATGGAGTTGTGGGATCCAGAGACCGTCCAAACCACAACGATCTCCACCAGTGCAGGGCCAACAGGATCTCTGCGGCCAAGGGACCAAGGCCCAGGAAGGGGCTCCTGGCTGAGGGCACACGAGAAGCTGAGGCCTGGAGCCAGCTGGGGAGACTTGGCCTTGGGCCATGCAAGTGCAGGAGAGCTCCCAAGGCAGGGCCACCCACGCCAGCTGGGGAGACTCAGGGCGGCACCGTGGCCCGAGCCCTCGAGCTGTGTGACTCTCGGTGGGACATCATCCTGCAGAAGGCTCGGGCTCTCATGTGAAAAGCGGGGAGCGCCATCCTGCAGAAGGCTCGGGCTCTCATGTGAAAAGCGGGGAGCACGTGACGCTTCTTGGTCAGCCCATGGAAAGGGTTTCTGCATCAGCCTGGCCCGCAGGGACCCCTCAACCAATAGGACTACTGCCACCATTACCCACCCCAGCCTGGGCCCCCTCAGGGCCTTGAAAATAGTCCAGGGAGTTGAGAGAGCAAAGAGACAAGAAAAATGGAAGTGACTCTGATGAAGGAGAACTGAGAAATCACATGCCCATCCACTCTGGCCACACACATAGTGGGACGTAGCCCGTCCCCACCAGGCCTGGGCCGGCCCAAGAAGTCTCTAGTTCATGTGACAAGCCGAGCCTGCACCTGTCCCTGGCAGGGGACCCGTGTGTCCAAAGCAGCCCGGCTGCCCAGTCTATCCAGCCAAGTCGGCCCCCACCGGGGACCACCACGCCTGATGGGCTGCCAGGGCCGGCAGTGCTGGGCTCAGGCTGTGGGCCCACCCGGTCCCAGGCACAGGACGGCTTAACTGTCCCCGGAGCTGGCCTTAGGCCTCCAGGCCCCGGTACGGCTGATCCCCTGTCTTGGGGGAGGGAATGTGATGACGATGAAAACAGTAAGAGTAGCTAACATTTATGAAACGCAGCAAGTCAGGCTATGTCCTAAAACTTGTGTCTTCACATTGACTCCTTTACCCCATTTTCCAGGTGAGGAGACTGGGGCACACACGGGTTAAGTGACTCACCCAGGCTGATAAGTAGTGGTGCCAGGATGAGGGCTCCTTTCTAGTGGTTCCAGAAGGTTGTGCCCATTGCGATGCTCCCCTCCCCGAGCCATCCTGGACCAGCTGACTCTTACCAGCTCCTCTGACCTCCCCGAGAACTGTGATGGAATCTCCCTCCCTGAGCTGGGGCCAGGCCCTGCCATGCTGCCCCCTGGCAGGGACCAACCACACGGGGTACAGGTGTTCAGCAGGTCAGGGTGAAGGGAAACTGGCTCTGGGCACAGGAGCCAGGATTCCAGCCGCAGCCCCATCTCCAGCCACGGTGGGAGATGAGCTGCGTGAGCACGGCAGACGCCTGCCCCTTTCTGGGCCTGAGTGGAGGGGCAGGTGGCCACTGTCCATGCCAGCTGTGGCACCAGCCTTTCCTGGCCTGGTCCATGAGCCTGGCCCTGGGGCCTCCTGGCTCTGGGCTTGCTGAGCGGGGAGAGATGATGCCATCCGGGGCTACTACCCCTGCTTCCTGCTGGCCGGAGGTGTCCATATGCGAGGCCTGGATGCCCCTGAGCTCCTGCTTCTGGGGATCACTGCTCAGGACAATGCAGGGGCTCTTGAGGGCCCAGGACAGTCCTGAGCACTCCGAGGGCCGCCCAGCCTGCCAGGAGGAGGGAACTGCAAGAGGGAATCGCAATGAAACTCGGAGTGAGTCACACAGAGCTCACAGTGCTGAGTAAACGGGTCCCCGTGGTTTCCTTCCCTGGCCGCCTCTTCCTTCATATTATGAAAGCAGGAAGAGCTAGTCAGAAACCTGGTGGAGACCGTGGAAACCCCCAAGGAGAGATGGTGGGGAAACACTTGTCCCTGGGGTGGGGGGGAGTAGTGGGAGATGTGGGGAGCATGCAGCGGTCCTGAGAGAAAGACGCTCTGAGTTCTACCCTCGCGGTGGGACTCTCTCTCAGCAACACACAGACCCTCAGTCTTCCCCATCTGAGAAATGGTGCCAGTGAGCTGGCTGCTTGGAAGGAGCCCTCAGGCAGTCCAGCGCCCTGGGAAGGAGTCACTGGCCTGGTTTGGAGGGCAGAGCCCCCACATGGATGGAATTCTTTTTCTTTTTTTAATAAATTTATTTATTTTTATTTTTGGCTGCGTTGGGTCTTCGTTGCTGTGCGCGAGCTTTCTCTAGTTGCAGCGAGCGGGGGCTACTCTTCGTTGCGGTGCGCGGGCATCTCATTGCGGTGGCTCCTCTTGCTGCGGAGCACGAGCTCTAGGCGCGCGGGCTCAGTAGTTGTGGTGCGCGGGCTCTAGAGCGCAGGCTCAGTAGTTGTGGCGCAGGGGCTTAGCTGCTCCGCGGTATGTGGGATCTTCCCGGACCAGGGCTCGAACCCCTGTCCCCTGCATTGGCAGGCTGATTCTTAACCACTGTGCCACCAGGGAAGTCCCTGGATGGAATTCTTGATGAAACTTACCACCGCAGTCCCCCATCTGCCTGATGGCGCCACGGCAAGTCTGTTGCCATCATCAGGTCACATTGTTCGGCTCGGCTGACCACTGGGTGACGGCCAGTTGTTGGGGTCAGAGAGACCCCCGAGGGGTTTGTGCTCCCAGCCAGGTGCCTCCAGGAGCAATTAGTCTCGGAACTGGAATTTCAGGTGGGCCCCAGGGAGTCAGAGGACTTAGACGCTTGTGAAGGGCACCCCACTTTCCAGAGGGCAACCCGAGGTCTCAGGGGTGACCAAGCCAGGATGGGAACTTGAAAGAGACCAATTGCCTTAGGACAAGGCCACCCCCCTGCAGGGTGACAGCTGTCACCCAGACCACATGAGAGCAAGCTGGGGCAGGTGACTTTACCCCTAACCTCTCACCACTAACTCTCTGTGATCAGCAGGCTGTCCCCTGCCCTCCCAGGCCCACTGCCCTGGGATACTGCCCCCACCGCCCCCGCCAGCCACCACCTTGACCTCCAGTGCTTTCCAAATCCTCCCTTCATTTTCCTTCCTCCAAGCCTTTGCCCCCTCCCCTCCCCCACTGGAGTCACTGTCTATCTCCAACCTCTACTCCGCAGAGCAAGGACCACCTGCTTTTCCCTCACCACCATTGCCCCACCTAGAGGCTTCTACTCACCTGGCCTATGGGAGCATGGAGGGAACCAGCAGTCCTCTGAGTCCAGCCCTGCTAGCTGCTGAGTGTCTTTTGCAGCCTCCCCATCAAGTGGCTGTTGCTTGCATACCACCTGTGATGGGGAGCTCACCACTTCCCGAGCAAAGGCAACTCAAATTGGCAAATGCTCATTGATTTTCTACTGTGGCCCTCCACTGGGTGTTCTGGGGGACTGAGAACTCATCCTTGACAATTCCTGGGCTTGGGTCATTGTAGTAATCCAGTCAGACAATGTACCCTGAGTTTCTTCATTCACTCATCAATTATTTATTGGGTGCTGGGCACAGCGCTGAACAAAACAGGTGTGGCTCTGAGAGTGAGGGGACCAGACAAAAAGTGCCAACGCCCACCCGTTCAGAGGGGACATTATGGGCTGGGACCCAATGAACTGGGCCTTGAAGGATGAGGAAGACGCAGTGGGAGAGGTCACTGCTCTGGGAGGAGAGCAGATAAGGTGTGGGTGTCCCGGGGCACCTACGGAGTTGCTCAGATATGAAGGGTCAAGTGGGAGGGGCCGGGGCCCAGCGGGAGAGGGGAGCAGAGGGGGCAGGGCTGTTCAGAGGTGGCCTCCCGACCATCGAGAGGTGACCTCGAGGCCCCAAGCAGGACCCAGCAAAGAGTTCCCAGAGCGGGCTTGGGGCTCCCTCTTCTCTTGGTCTAGGGTCACTCTTGGCACACTGAGCAGAGGAATCCCGTCCTTTCTCCTCCCGCAGCCTTCAAACCCGCAGCTATTTTTATAGCAGGATGCTGTGGCCACAGGCCCCTTGAACGGGGCGCCTCTCCCATGCTTCTGCAGATCGAGCACGCTGGCCAGCCCTCTTGCCGCTGCTGTGAAACAGGCAGGAGGCGTCCTGGGAGACATTCTTCTTAGCTTTAAAGGCTTCCGTGTCTTTTCTAAGTGGCTCCAAATTAGAGGAAGGCTCCAGACAGGGGCGGGCCTGGGGAGGAGGGGACAGCAGGGAGTTTGGGAAAAGACAGACCTCCCCCTAATTATCCTTTAGATCTCGGGCCATCCCATCTGCTAATTAGAAAGTTGATGTATGTGAAAGGCAATTTCCTTTGGGATAAGAAGGAGCAAAGGGTAAATCGGCTCCAAGTCTGGGTTCTGCTTGAAACATTAACTGCAGAGTGGTGGCCTGCGTCTGGCCCCCCGTCACTTGGGAGGGGGCGGATGCCTCCACCATGAGCACAGGGACCACTGTGGTAGCGCGTGGTGGATGTTCCGCGACCAATGCCGGATTTACTGGTCTGGATTCTGAGTGGGGAAGGTGGTCCTCAGGAAGCTTGCACCTCCCTGGTGTTAGGGCCCTGCCTCCTTTGGTGGGCCTCCTTGGGAGAGGGAGGGGACCGACCCCTTTGTCCATCTCTTATCTCATGACTGGGGATGTGATGAGGAGGTGGGGGATGGTGAAAAGCAGGTATCAGAAGCCAGACCTCCTGACCCCGGGCTTGACCACCCCCCGGCCCCCCAGGGGAGACGCTTCTCACATGCTCACATCGCCTTCCTCAGAGTTAAGTGGCTACGGAGTTTGACAGGACGGTTTGGCGACCAGGTCACAGCCAGGAGGATCCAGGGGTCCACGGGTAGAAGTGGGGGCTCTCACTGCAGCGTCACTGCAGAGGGTGACAGTGACTTGTCTTCCCAGCCTCAGTAGCCACAAGGCAGGTCAGACCTAGCAACACCTTGTGCTGAGGAGTTGCAGGGATGTATAGTAGCACAGGAGCAACCCAGGGATTGTAGCTCACAGCTCAGCTCAGACATGGGCAGGTATTCTTGGGTTGCATTAATAGAGGTCTAGGTCCTCAGTACAGGGAGGTGACAGCGCTACCTTCTGTTGACCTACACAAACAATAGAAAACTTAGGCTTGAACCTAGGACTGCGCTTTGCAGGGGAGGGCTTTTAGGAGGATAGCCACATGAATTGTGGCTGGAGAGTAACAGCCTCGGTGGGAAGCATAATTGTGGCAGCTTAGCAGCTGGGCCGTGCATGGCCGGTACCCACTCAACTGGGACCACTCTTCAGCTCTCCAGCCTCCATTGTCCTTCCTCCGGGTATTTGCCGTCAGGCTCATAGGTTTTCTCCAAGCTCTGTGCCTTGGGAAGAACTTCCCCTCTGTTATCCCATTTTAATTCTACTTTGGGTTATTAGCTATTGCTACGTAAAGAATCACCCAAATCACAGTGGCGTGTTCACGGTTTCTATGGGTCAGAAATTCAGAAAATGCATAGCAAGGAAGGCTTGTCTCTACTTTGAAATGTCTGGGACTAAGGCCAGGGATGGCCGGACAGCTAGCACTGGAAACGTCTGAAGGCTTGACCACGCATGTGTTTGGGATCTGGGCTGGGAAGGGGAGAGGGGGACCAGCCCCCTGGTTCACAAAGCACAGACCTCATCCCATTGGACAGCTGAGAAAACTGAGGCCTGAGGCAGGGAAGGGCTGGCTCGAGGTGCCACTGGAAGACGTTTACCACATCCTGGAAGAGACACCTGGGAGCCGAGTCAGCGGGGACGTCCAGAAGGGCTTCCCGCTCTTCGAGATGCGGGACATCCCGGCGGCAGACGGTGGCACAGGCAATGCTTGGACCTGGGCCCCCCCCAGGGGCCTGGAGGCTGCCAAGCAGGCCAATTTGCTGTACTAATGTGTGCCTTCTGCTGCTCGGGGCCTCCTCACAGCCTCTCCTGTGAGCCGGGCCAGAGGCAACAGGACAAACTATAATGACGTCAAACCACGCCCTGCTGCCCTGGCTCAGCAAATAGCCCGGTTGCCCAGCATCCAGCAGCTTCCACCCCCGCCTGGCTCGGGGTGGGGTGAATCAGAAGCCAGGACAGGGGGTGGGCCACTTTTTTTTTTTTTTTTTTTTTTTGCGGTACGCGGGCCTCTCACTGTTGTGGCCCCTCCCGCTGCGGAGCACAGGCTTCGGACGCGCAGGCTCGGCGGCCATGGCTCACGGGCCCAGCCGCTCCGCGGCATGTGGGATCCTCCCGGACCGGGGCACGAACCCGTGTCCCCTGCATCGGCAGGCGGACTCTCAACCACTGCGCCACCAGGGAAGGGGTGGGCCGCTTTTTAATGCCCCCTCCCACCCCTACCCCCCAGGAAAAGAGCCTGCAGGTGGAGCTGCCTTCCCCTGTGAAGGAGATCATGGAGCCGGGCCCCCTCCCACTCCACAGGCTGGAGCACCCACAGCGGAGGGACAGTGGAGAGCAGAGCCCTCCCTAGAAGGCATCCCTCCCCAGAGCCCGGGCCTGTGGGCTGATCTGTACGGGGAACAGCAGTACAGCTGCAATCTTCTCCCCAGGGTCTGGGGGCTGGGGATAGACTAGAGCTTGAATTTGGGATTAGACCTGGGTTCGGGTCCTGCTGGGCCTGACTTCTCTGTGACCCTAGTGCACATCACTTAATTGCCTCAGGGTCTCTGTTTCTTTACCCGTAACCCGAAATTGTTTGTATTTAAAAAAAAAATTTATTGAAGTATAATTGATTTATAATGTGTTAATTTCTGCTGTGCAGCAAAGTGACTCAGTTATACATGTCTATATATATATATATATATATTCTTTTTCATATTCTTTTCCATTATGGTTTATCACAGGATATTGACTATAGCTCCCTGTGCTGTACTGTAGGACCTTGTTTTTTCTCCATCCTATATATAATAGTTTGCCTCTGCTAACGAAATTGGTTGTATTTACTCAGCAAGTTTGTTATGACGGTTAAAGCGTCGTGCCTGGAACATGTTCGGTGATTATCAATCGGGGCTACAAACCCTGTCTGGTCATTGGCAGAAGACATGGCTGTCAGTGACAAGATCCCCCAACTGCAAGGTCACGTGGCCCGATCGTCCTCGGGCCCAGCGTATAAGCCGGCTGTTACGTCACGGCACTTCCAGATGCTAACTCGCAGGGGAACGCTGGCTGTGTCTGTGTCATGCAAATACAGGCCTGCACCCCAGCCCGAAGCAGAGGACCCGAAACACAGTGGGCACTTATCATCAACAGCTGTGGACTCTGCTTCGCATTGATTCCTTCTGCAGACGCTGGCTCGACCACAGGCCGGGCTTGTATCCTCCACTGTTCAAGACTCAGATTAGCTTCAAACTCGTCCCAGTTGTGTAATAACCGTTCGTTGAGACCTTCCGGAAAGATCAAGGAAGCGTCAGCATCTTAGGTGGAACGGAGCACAGATGTATTGGGAGGATGGTAGGTTGGGAAATGTGGAGGGCGTGAGTGTGTGCGTGTGTGTGTGTGTGTGTGTGGGTGTGTGTGTGTGTGTGTGTAGATAAATGCTCGCCTCCTACAGTAGGAAGTCCTCAGATAAACTTGACACTGAAAAGCCAACTGGTAGCAACACAAGCTTGTTATTTAGTGCTACGGAGGGAACTCTGAAAGAATCAGCTAGAAATGAGAGCAGTGGCCTCTGCGGCGGGGGAGAAATGGGGCAGGAGGAGGGGTAGGCCTGTGTAACAGTGTAACTACACAACTCTTATTACAACCTCTAATTGAGGGACCTGCTTACATCTGACAAATTGAAATTAAAAAGAAGAAATATGTACTGTTGAGTCGACCTCTGTCTCCCTAGTCTTGGGGGCCCTGAGGGGAATGGGGTGGGGAGCAGTGCTGCCTTGGGCCTGGTATAGCCCACGCAGGGCTGGGCACATCGTGGTCCTCAGGGAAGCCACCCGAGGTCACACTCTCACTGTCACCAGACCCTGGGGCCCAGTGGTGCAGCAGACGCCCGGTGTTGACTTTGGGGTGCTCACACTGTGGGGAGCCTGCAAGGCGCCCCAGTGGCCCAGGGGCACTTTTGAAGTCCCAGTACCTTCTAAGGATTCCGTTTAACAAGCTGGGTGCTGCAGGCACCTGGATGAAAGATGCTGTATGAAGACATGAGATAATTACCAATTAAAGCCATTTTCTTAGAAACAGGAAGGTCCCATTTGCCAAGAGTAAACAGTGGGGGCATGCCCAGCCTGGGAAAGTCGTTCCAGGGGGCCTCAGAAGCCGGTGTGAGTCAGAGCTCCCTCCCCCGAACCCCGAGGGTGAGAAGTCAGCAGAGATACAGCGGCAGGGCCCCCCCAACCCCAGGGTGGCAGGAGGGGCCCCACCCCACGGCTCTCCACCCTGCCTGGCAGGAATGGAGGAACTGCTAGAACGGCCCAGATGGAGGGGCCCCCTGCCCTGAACGCAGGGACATCCCCACATCCTCTGCAGGATGTAACCTCGATGAAGGGACAAACGAGGGGAAGCGAGCCTGGGGCTCCCTTTTCACTAATTTCACAAACCCCTGTTGAGGACCTCCTGCGTGATGCTGGGTGCCTGCAGTGAAGCGGTGGAGTGCCCTCCTCGGCCGTAACTCTTAGCAGCCAAGCCTCATTGGTGCTTACGACGGACCAGACAACTCTGTCGAGTGCTTTAAGGGCTGCCTCTTTTTACCTTCACCCTGACCCTAGAAAGTGGTCTGTTAGGATCCCCATTTACAGAGGAGGCTAAGTGACTTCCTGAGGTCACCCAGCTAGTAAGTAAGAAGCTCCAGGCTCTGAGCAAGTAACCACTGCACTACCCATCCCCCGATCTCCTCGGCATCTGCCCTGCCTGCAGCTGCGAGGTTGGTAATCCGGCTGGCGTCCATCCCTCGATGGGCAGCCTCACCTTGCAGACTCCCAGCCTCCAGGAGGACTCGAACCCCTCTCCAGCCCGTGCCTCTTTCCTGGAAGCCCCTCAAAGCCAGATCAGGGAGTCAGGCACTCCCTGCACACACCCATGCTGACTGCATCCCCATCACTGAGAACCATCCATTCAAACTTCCAAGCCAGGGAGCTGGGACCAGTTCCAACTCCTCCTGTTCCCTGCTCTCCAAGTTTCATCAGCTCGCAGAGAGGAGAGGCCGCATGTCTCTGACGGGCCAAGTGGGACCTGGGGCCAGGACCCAGCAGCCCAGAGCAGATCCACAAAGAGACTCGGCTCCTTTTACCACGTGTCCTAGTTACCTGGTTACTGCTGGCCGATGGCTAATTCCTGCTCCCCTGCCCAGTGGGAAGGTTCCTTGTAAACTATAAAGTCCCTAATAATGGAAGCAAGTCTTACAATACTCAGGTCAAATGTACAGGCATAGCTCAGTTTCCCAAAATCACATGGTTCTTGGAGACGGTCGTATTCAGCATTTCACAAAGCCACCTATTGTGTGCTGGCATCTACTACGTGCTGAGCGGACCTCAGATCTTAGCTACCCCAGGGTATCTCCGATAACCCGTCCTTACAAACGAGGGCCTTGATCCTCGAGGAGTGTAAGTTCTGCCGGAGGTGAGGGACAGCTACACCAGAGATCAGCTCTTTCCCGGATGCCTCCTGAATTAGTTTTCTGTTGCTACATAAAAACACAACCAGAGATTTCGTGACCTCAGACAACACACACATTTGTTATCTGACAGTTTCCTCGGGACAGGAGTCTGGGCACAGCTGGCTGAGTCACCTGCTCAGCATCTTACAGTCAAGCTGTCAGCCGGGCTGTGTTCTCATCTGGAGGCTTGACTGGGGAAGAATCCGCTCCCACACTTATTCTGGCTTTTTCAGAATTCATTCCATTTCTTGGTGTCTGTATGGCTGAGGACTCTTTGCTGGCAGTCCACTGCAGGTGGCCTCAGGTCCTAGAGGCTCTGTGCCATTCCCTGCCGCATGGCCTTCTCCAACATAACTACTTCGGGAAGCCAGCAATGAAAGTCTCTCTCCAGTCTGCTCAAACGGGTCTTATATAATGTAACATAATCGTGGGAGTGACATCTCATCACTTCTGCCACATTTTTTTTTGGTTAAAAGCAAGTTACAGGTCCACACACACTCAAGTGGAAGGGATTGTACATTGGGGGTCATATGAGGGTCTGCTCCTATGTGCCCCCAGGAAGGATGAGGGGCACTCCTGACCCCAGTGGGGCTGTCACTGGTCAGGCATCCAGGCATCGCTGGCAGCCGGGAGGGGATGCACACACATGCACGTGCGCATGTGCACACGCCAAGCATCCTCCTGCTGGGAGTTTCCCATCAAAGACCCCATAACAAGCTCTCACGTTCTTAGATCCTCATCTCAGGAAATCCTCACCTGGTCCCCTGAGCAGGAACCAGGGCAGGGCTTACTGTCCCTTCATGAGCACAAGAAACCGAGGCTCCCAGTTAGTCCGTGACCAGGCTGTCCCCTGGCCTCCCGCCCAGCGTGTAGCCCTCACCCCCGTGCCTAGGCTGTGTCACCTCTTCTGTCCTGCAGCGTCAGCGCAGCCTCAAGCTACAGCCCCTCTCTAAGCCCTGAAGGAGTCGACGCGCCGCTTCCCGGCAAGAGTGTTTCTGCAGCCTTGTTTACAGTTGTTGAACTATTTTCATCAAATTAATTAAATACATGCTAAATCCTCTCCAATTTGTTGTGTGATAAATTAAAGATGCTAAGATTGTGAAATGCATAACAAAACCTGTTTATTCTGATAAAAGCCCGCATGACAGCCCTGAGACAAGCGTCTGATGGTCCAGAATCTGCTTCCACCGCCGGCTTCATCAGAGCGGGGCTTCTGGCCAACAGGCCCCTCGGTGGCTGGGGTCCCGGTGAGCCCACATGGCTACCCAAAATGGGGACTTGAGGCTCAGAGGGAGGCGACGGGCCCCACATCACCAGAGAAGACGCTGCACGGAGGCCAGGACTGCAGAATGCATCCTCCTTCCCCAGAACCTCCTGCTGGCTTCCTGCTGCACCGGGTCAGCAGCTTGTAGGAATGATAACAGCTAATATGGGCCTGGGGTCATAGTATATAAACTCAAGTAATCCTCATGCAACTCTCAGAGGGCAGTGCTGCTATTACCCCATTGTACAGAGGAGTAAGTAAAGGCATCGCAAGTAACCAGCGGAGCGCACACAGCCTAGGACATGGAGAAGCCGGGATGGGGCCAGCAGTCCAACTACAGAGTCTGTGCCACTCACTCTATGTACACAGGATCCTCCTCCAGCTCTGGCCACCCATCCCCAGGCCAGGCTATAGTCCCAGAATCCCTCTGGGTCCAGGACACACACCACTACCACCACCACTCCATCCCACAGCTAGTGTCTGTCTCACTCCGTTCTTTCTCTGTGCAAAGTGTGCCCCGTTGGCCACATGAGCATGACGGGTCACCTGTGAGAATCCCCTTCACCCACACAGGGGCATTCTGCAGCTCCTGAGAAAAAGAGGGCAAGGGCATTCCCGCCAGCCAATCTGGGGCACAGAGAGCCTTGCAGCCATCAGCCTGCGGCCCCAACCCTCCCTCCCAGACCAAGCGGATGTATGGATTCAAAGCGACTCCACAGCCACTACCCATGTGGGTCACTTGGCCAAACCCAGAGCTGTACTTTGTTATTCCCATTTTGTGGATGAGGAAACTGAGGCCCAGGGAAGAAAAGGGACTTTCCCGACTCCCATAGAGAGATTGTGGGATAACTAAGTTTAGACCCAGAAAAGGCTGAGCTGCAGGTACCCAAATCCCAGCTCCTGACTTCAGTGCAGCCTGGTCATCACTGTCTCTCAGCCTCCCTCGGCCTAACCAGGTGTTCTGGGCACCTTGGGACCCAGGGCACACTTAACAGAGGTCCCGATGCAGGCCTGACTCCACTCCAGTCCTAGCTTCCACCCCTACGAGTGGGCATTTGCAGTACCCCACTTGCTGGGCCCTTAAGAACCTCAGAGCAAGTGGGGATTGTTACACCTTGTAAACTCTGAATCCCCAAAGCGATGGTAATTGTTAGCAGTACTGCTGCTGCTGAGGAAGAAGAAGAGGACAAATTGGGTGACTTCCAAGCTGATCCCTCCTTCCAAGGCAGGCACCCCTTATTCCTATATGTCCACTCCGGTGAGCCCACACTGCCCAGGGCCAGGCTTCCCAGGAGGGGAGGCAGGACACACACCCTCAGTGGTCTCTCCCAGAACTCTCTTGCCCCTTTGGTGTCCCCAGGTGGTGTGGCCCTGGCTCCCTCGCAAGTTCTTTGATGACAGTTTGACCACGTGGCTCCCGCCCCGTGATGTCCCCTTGCTCCTCAGCGCATCAGCTCCCATCACCCTGGCACGTGGGAGGTCTGCTGACTGGTCACTCATAGGCAGAGGGAGACAGAGAGAAAAACGCCGCTGCCGTCCAGTGGGACAGGGCGAGGACACTGGAAGCCCAAGGAACCACAGGAGAACCGGAGGGAGTGATCCGTTCTAATGGGGGCCAGCGGGGAGGGTGTGGTCCAGAGAACAAGTGAGCGGAGGTGAACACAGAGGCTGAAGTTCTGAAGGATGAATAGGAGTTTTCCAGACAGACACGGGAGCGGTGAGCAAAGTGGGGAGTGGGATTCGGACAGCCTGTCTGCAGGACACTACCTTTCCCTCTCGTTTCCCCCAGGACAATCATTAGCGACACTGATTCAGCAGGGGTGGAGGGGGCGATTTGGAGTGGCTGACACAGGGCACAGGATGAGATGGTGGGGACTTGCCTGTGAAGGTGCTGAGTGTGGGCCTGGCAGGGTCCCTGAACCCCAGGTAAAAGTCTTGGTGCTCGTGCGTGTCTGGGAGCTGCAGAGAGATTTGGGGCAGAAGGAAATACAAGCCACAGACACAGAGCTGGACCAGAGCTAGAAAACCAGAAAAGACTGATAAAATAGTGCAAAACTAGCGCAGGCAAGAAGGGACAGAGGCCTGGACGGAGGAGCACGTGGGGGGAGTGTGTCAGTTAGAGGCGCAATAAGGGCGTACAGCCAACAGGACATGGGGAGCAATTAACTATGACCTGAGGACGAAGGGGGCATCCAGGCTGCTCTCACTTACTCTGATGTGGGTAAGGGGTGGGCATCATTCGGGCTCAGTGAGGGAAGCGGAACCCCGGTGAGGGTTATAGTATAGGAATTAGCACCCACACCGCTGGGGAGGGTCTGGGAAGGAAAGGTCCAAAGTAAGGAGCTTTATGGTACCCGGGAATGTCACCAGCCAGCCCTCTCTAAGCAGGGGTGCAGGTGGAGCTTGCAGAAAAATCTGGAAGCCAAGTGGGTCTGGCTGCTGGAGTGGGAAGGCAGAGCCAGTGTAGACGTTGATGGAAGTACCTTCACAGCTTCTGCTCTGTGAGATCATAGCCAAGCATCTGGTGGAAGGCCCAGGTCACTGTGAGCCGGCAGGGCCAGCAGTCCTCAAAAGGAGGACAGAGGAAAGGGCAAGGACAAACCAGAACCTGCTGGCATCTCTGTGTCTGTCTCTCCCACCTCTAGCCTTGATGGCCTCAGAGCACAAATTTCTCTTCAGGCCAACTAGAGGGGAGAGGATTCTAGGGAACAAGGTTCCAGCCAACTTGATCGGCATGAGCCACCACAGGGGAATGACACGGCCATTTGCTGAGACCCGGCACCCAGGAGGGGGCAGGTGCAGGGCCACCTGGTACAGTTGTGCATGTCGTTCACTGCTCAAGGGCACTTGGCTAAGGGATCCACAAAGGCTGAACACCTGATCCTGGCATGAAGCTGTATCTACCTGGATTCAGGGGTATCTTTTTCTAATTTATATAAGATATTCTTTGAGCGTGGGCAGGGTGCAGGGAAAGAGGATGTGTTCCAGGTGGGATGGGGGGGTATCTGGGTATCTGGGGGGGATGGGCTTCCCCATCTGTGGCCAACACCAAGGAAGGGATCATTTCCCTTTAAGGGCCAGGCAAACAGGTTTCTTGTTAATGGTTGGACTAATCAATAACAGGGGTGGGGCATAAGGTGCTGGTCCTAAAATTCCCAGAGGGCAGAGCTAGGCCCAAGGAAGAAGCGCAAAAGTGGGCAGAAGCCAGCTTACTCTGAGGGAGAATTCTGCCCTAGGCAAAGTTATTTCAGATACAACAAGCTGACTTTACAGGTGATGAGCCCCCCGTCACTGGAGATATGCAAGCAGGGCCCGACGGATGCTTAGAGGGTTTGCTGCAGGGGATGTTATGAAGCATCAGTGGCCATTCAGCTACCTGCCCCTCCTGGGCTGTGAGTCAAACAGGAGAGAGATCTCTGATGATGGGAGGGTGGGGCTCCCCCCAAGCCCACCCCCATGCTTTCTCTCTGCTCACTTCTTTTTGGAACCGCCTTGGGTGTTTAGAAGATTAATTTCATGTTTGTGCAAAGCAGGGGATTAGGAGGGGAGGAGACTGAAGTTCTGTGTAGGTCGTTAAGAAAACATCATCTAAAAAAAGACTGGCAAAATCGTTGTGGATACAGATTACAGTTGAATGACGTGTTTACCGCCAACAACCCAGGGCTTTTAGTTGTAGGTAATTTGCTCTCGTGCTCTGCAGTCTCAGAACCTAAACCCTTGGGCTCTGGGATGTTAAAAGACAGAGCATGGCGGGGTGACCTCTATCCCTTAGGGCAGGGAGAATGGGGCATCTTACCAGCACCCCTGTCCTGCCGGGGTCCAGGCTACAGACCTCAGGCAGAATTCTGCCGTGGGGACCACTGGCTCCTCTGTCCACTGCTGCTTCCTGCATCACTTCTCAGTGCTCCTGGGGGAATCAGGGGAGAGAATGAGGCTCAGAGAGGGCACAGGCTCACCCCAGCACACACAGCAAGTTGCTGACTCCTGGTCCGGAGCTCCTTCTCTAAGCTACCACTTGCTCTTTGAGATCAAGATGGTGGGAGCTGCCGGACCATAGCAGGCCTTTGCGGGAGGGCCTCAGGAGACAGGGCCCACACCATCCAGCATCCTATCCTTTTTTTTTTAACAGCTTTGTTGAGATATAATTCACATACCATACAATACACCCACTTAAAGCATACACTTCAAGGGCTTTCAGCACATTCACTTTGTTGTGCAACCATCACTACAACTGCTTTTAGACCATATCTATCACCCCAAACGGAAACCCTGTACCTTTCAGCAGTTACCCTCCAACCCCTGCCAGTGGCTGCCAGAGCCTCCCCCCAGCTCCCGGCAACCACTAATCTATTTTCTGTCCCTATGGAGTTGCCAACTCTGGACACTTCACACAAATGAAATCTTATAGGAACTTGGTCTTCACTTAGCATAACGTTTTTGAGATTCATCCGCGTTGTAGCATCCATCGGTACTTCACTCCTTTTTATGGCTGAGTCATATCCCGTTGCATGGATACACCATACTTTGTTTATCCATTCACCCACTGATGGACATTTGGGTTGTTTCTACTTTGGGGCTATTATGAATAGCCCTGTTATGAACGTGTATATATAAGGTTTCTTTTGTTAATTAATTGATTGATTGATTTTTGGCTGCATTGAGTCTTCGTCCCTGCGCGCGGGCTTTTCTCTAGTTGCGGTGAGCAGGGTCTGCTCTTCATTTTGGTGTGCGGGCTCCGCTATGCGGTGGCTTCTCTTGTTGCAGAGCATGGGTTCTAGGCACGTGGGCTTCAGTAGTTGCGGCACGAGGGCTCAGTAGTTGTGGCTCGTGGGCTCTAAAGCGCAGGCTCAGTAGTTGTGGCGCATGGGCTTAGCTGCTCCGCGGCATGTGGGATCTTCCCAGACCAGGTCTCGAACCTGTGTTCCCTGCATTGGCAGGTGGATTCTTAACCACTGCGCCACCAGGGAAGCCCATGTGTATAAGTTTTTGTGTGGTCGTATATTTCTCCTCAGAGAACTGGAATGCTGGAGATAAATAATAATTATAAATGGGGAGTAACTATGCTGGAAGAAGTGGGGCTGGAGCGAGGATAAATAAGTTAAATCTTCAGGTCTTGGAGGAAGAAGTCGTCAGATATTTAAAATTGATAAATCAAGAAATACCAACATAGTAGACATATGTCATCCTTGTCAACTACTCTGAGTCTGGGCCCCTCTCCATTGTTTGGGGAATCTTCCTCCCATCCAAAAAAAAAGGAAAAGTGCCAAACACTCTTTCCCAGCCTCCCCCGCAGCCAGAGTCAGCCTGCTCAGCCAAACGCACCCACTCAGACTCTGATATTAAAGCCATGAGGTGGAGAAGCAGACGTCACACAGCTTCCATTCTGGTGAGGTTGGAGGCTGCCTGGGGAGACAACACTCAGATTCTAGAAGTGGCAGGGACCACAGAGCAGTGTCCAGCACTGAGGGCTCTGGAGCAAGAGGCTGCACCACACCGATGCTGGAACGCGAATTGGGGTGTCATTCCTATGTGAACCTCTACCCGCTAGCTCTCCAGCCTCCCACTGATGTTGTAAATCTCTCGATATATAGACTTCTAATAAATGCCTTTTCTACTTCAATTTCCCGGAGTTGGTTTCTATTGCCTACCACTCACATCGCTGACAAAACAAGCAATACCGGCTTGTTCTTAGAGATAAGAAGGTAATCTCCAGGGAGACATGAAAAAAAAATGCAGTTGTTCTTCGGTACCCTCAAGGGATTGGCTCCAGGACCAGCCACAGACACCGAGATCCGAGGATGCTTAAGTCCCACAGCTGACCCTCCGAATCCATGGACGATTCAAGAAACCGCGGATTGCTGCTGTTGGGTGAATCTGCGGATGTGGAATCCAAGGATACGGAGGGCAGACTGTATACATATCTATTGGAAAAAAATCAGTATAAGTGGACCTGAGCAGTGCAAACCCATGTTGTTCAAGAGCTAACTGTAATTATAAGTGGTTGTCGCCAAAGAGGGGGGACGTGGGAAGGGAGGGGCAGGGCTGTAGGAGTGAGTTCCCCATCAGGGGAGGTGTGTAAGCAGAGGCTGCACCTCCACCCAGCTGGGATGGTGTTGGCAGGATTCCTGCATGGGATGAGAATCCTCCGACCCTGAAATTTTACGAAAAGGAGATGAGGAAAAGGAGCAAAGGGAAGGACAGCAAAACAGGGCCCAAGGCAAGAAAGGAGACGCCACAACAGCAGCTGCTGGAGCAGCAGCCCAAGATGGAAACACGCCCTTATTTGTGGGGAATTTGTTTCAGCAAATGAGAGACAGTGATGATGCCCAGGCTGTCTCCTAAAATTAATACTACCTGGAAAAAAATACCAATTCAACAGGACTCGTTTTTTCCCCCCACTAATGAACTAAGCCAAGTTTTGTGCCCATCCTGATTTATCTGTTTAGAAAGAAGCTCTTTATTTCCAGGCGCTGGACCATCCTTCTGGCCAGATGAGGGCTCATGACCGCAGAGAAGTTCCACATCTGAGGCTTTTTGGTAAAACGATGTTTCTTGTGAAATAGATCAGCTCTACACAGAATGGAGTAAATGTATAGGTACACTTTATATGATAAACATGAACTTGACACCCAAGAACCCATTCCCTGGCTTAAGAACCAGAGTATTACTAGAACCTTAGAAGCCCCCTGTGTGCCCTTGGGGGTAACCACTGTTCCAAATTTCAGGTTAATTACTCCCTTGCTTTTCTTTAAAACCACCTACATGTATCCCTAAATAGTAAGTTTTTCACTTTGCTTCTCTGTGACCTTAAACTAAATGGACTCATACTGCATCCATTTTTCTATGACTTTCTTCTTTCGATAAATATTGCTTTGAGATTTATTTGCATTGTAGCACATAGCTATATTTCCTTTGTTTTTATTCTCCATAACATCCTACCCCATGAATATGGGTATTTTTTGATTGACTTGTGAACTGAGACATTTTTTAAAAATTTCTAAATGTATACTGGCTTTCTGGTTATCTATTTATCATTGATTTGTAAATTAATTTACAAATTAATTCTAGTCTTAGAATAAGACTAGAGACACATTCTTTGAAATGTGTTGAAGCTAGCTTTATGAACTAACGTGTGGTCTTTTTCATAAATATTCATGTGCACTTGAAAAACATAACTATTCTCTGGCCGGGTACAATGTTCTCTACGTATCCACTTGATCGAGTCTGTGATATATACTATTAAATACTTTCTGGTTTTTATGTACTGGATTTATTAACTATTATAAGCAATAATTTTAACTGTCCCATATCATTTTGGACTTCTGTATTTCCTTTCATGTCTGTCCATTTTTTTTTTTTTAATTTTATTTATTTATTTTTGCTTGTGCCGGGTCTTAGTTGTGGCCGGCAGACTCCTTAGTTGTGGCAGGCGAACTCTTAGTTGCAGCATGCACGTGGGATCTAGTTCCCTGACCAGGGGATCGAGCCCGCGTCCCCTGCATTGGGAGGTGAATTCTTAACCACTGCGCCACCAGGGAAGTCCCTGTCTGTCCATGCTTGCCTTAAATATTTTAGGCTATGTTATTAATGTATAAAAAAATAAGAATTTTTCTACCTTACTGGTGAATTAACTCTTTTTAATCCTTCATTGATCTTCTTTATCTTTAGTAAAACTTTTAGCCTTAAAGACAATTTTTTTTCTGACATTAATACAGCCTTTCCACTTCTCTTTTCTTTTTTCATATGCCTACCGCATATTTTCCCACCCTTTTCTTTTCAATCTTTGTGTCCTTATGTTTTGTGTGCATCCCGTGTAAATAGCATGTGGTTGAATTTTATTTTAACGCTGTTTGACAGTCCTTGTCTTTTTTTTTTTTTTTTTTTTTGGCTGTACCGCACGGCAAAGCACTGAGTCCTAACCACAGGACCGCCAGGGAATTCCCGACAGTTCTTGTCTTTTAACTAGAGAGTTTTAGTCCATTTATGTTTTAGTGATTGGTGATCAATTGGGTTTATTTCTACCATCTCATTACATTTTCTAACTTGACCTCAGTTTCTGCTTCTTTCCTCCTGCTCTTTTCCTGTCATCTTTTAATTTGATATGACTGCAGTAATATTGCAACAGACAACTCCAAAATCTCAGGGGCTCACGATGACAAAAAGGTATTTCTCACTCTCAGTCTGAGGTTGGCTGCAGCTCTGCCTGGTCTTCCTATTATTCCATATTGTGGGTCGGTTCCAAAACGATGCTCACTGGGACTGGGCTGAAGCAACAAAGGCTGTCTAGGGCGGGTAACAGTGGCAAGAACACAAGAGACAAAGCCAAATCGTGCAAGGGCATCTCAAACCCCTGTCTGTGCCACATCTACTCACATTCCATTGGCTAAACCAAGTCACGTGTTCAGGCTCAAGCTCGGTGTAGTGGGACTATCTATTCCTCTCGTGGAGTGGGACGTAGGCAGGGTGAATACTTGCTGAATCATAATATATCCCACCATGACTGACCGAAGATTTTAGAGGGGGTTTCCTCTCTCTCTTTTTTCCATTTTATTTTCCCACCTTGTCCCCATTTGTTTGAGTAATATATGGCATGTCTATTCTTTTAGCCCTGATAGCTATTTTAACATTCATACTTAATAAATTCTACAGTTAACTTATTTCCCCCTCCTGACAAATATGAAAACCCTAGAACTCTTTAAGTGAAATCACTTCTCCTTCCAATTGCCATGCTTTCTTTGATCAGCATTTTAGCGCTCAGCTGTCTCCCCGCACACACATTAGGCATTATTATGTTTTCTACAGGCGATGTTTATTTTTTGTCCCCACATTTACCATTATTTTTTGCTCCTCCTTCCTTTTTGCATCTCAGTCTTTTCACCAGAGATCCTTTGCATTCCTCAAGCACAACGAAATTTCATTTTAGAAACGTCTGGCTGAATATTTGTTTATCTGAAAGTGTCTTTATCTCACACTCATGACGAATATAGAATTGATTCATTCAGCATATATTTATTGTGGGCCTACTATGTGCCAGGACACATCCCAGACATTTGGGACACTTCAATAAACAAAACCCCAAAACTTCCTGCCTTTGAGG
This sequence comes from Tursiops truncatus, assembly GCF_011762595.2. Classification (NCBI taxonomy): domain Eukaryota; kingdom Metazoa; phylum Chordata; class Mammalia; order Artiodactyla; family Delphinidae; genus Tursiops; species Tursiops truncatus. The sequence goes on from NC_047048.1 coordinate 7,626,673, forward strand.
ATCTTACATTTTAGAAGACAAGGTAGGGGTAATCAGCAAAATGGACAAACCAAGTGTCTTGTATGTTACAAAGTGAAAACCCACATCAAAAAGAAAAGTAGAGCAGGATAAGGGAAGCCAGAAATGCCTGCAGAAGAGCCGGTGGTCAGGGTAGACCTCTGCGAAGATGACTTGTGAAAGAAGAGCATTCCAGATGGAGTGAAGGGCTGGTGCAAAAGCCCTAAGATGAGAGTGTGGTTGGCACATTCAAGGAACAGTACGGAACAGAGTGGATGGAACAGAGTGTGTGAGGGAAAGGGTGTGAGAGGCAGTCAGAGCTTAACAGAGGGGCTTGTAGCCATTGTAAAGGCTTTGAGCAAAGACAGCAGCTACTGCAGCATTTCAAGCAAAATGACATTTATCTGAGTTTTTGTAATGATCATTCTACTTTCTGGGATGATAGATAAAACTTATTTTATAACAAATTCTGGAGAGGGTGTGGAGAAAAGGGAACCCTCCTACACTGCTGGTGGGAATGTAAGATGGTATAGCCACTATGGAAAGCAGTATGGAGGTTCCTCAGAAAACTAAAAATAGAATTACTGTATGATCCAGCAATCCCACTCCTGGGCATATATCTGGACAAAAGTATCATTCAAAAAGATACACGCACCCCTATGGTCATAGCAGCACTATTCACAATAGCCAAGACATGGAAATAACCTAAATATTCCTTGACAGATGAATGGATAAAGAAGATGTGGTACATATGTATACAATGGAATACTACTCAGCCATAACAAAGAACAAAATAATGCCATTTGCAGCAACATGGATGCAACTAGAGATTATCATACTAAGTGAAGTAAGTCAGAAAGAGAAAGACAAACACCATATGATACCACTTACATGTGGAATCTAAAATATGACACAAATGAACCTATCTATGAAACGGAAACAGAATCACAAACAGAGAACAGACTGGTGGTTGTCAAGGGGGAGGAGGTCGGGGGAGGGATGGAGTGGGAGGTTGGGGTTAGCAGATGGAAGCTTTTATATACAGGATGGATAAACAACAAGGTCCTACTGTAGAGCACAGAGAACTATATTCAATATCCTATGATAAACCATAACAGAAAAGAATATACATAAAAAGAATGTATATATATGTAGAACTCAATCACTTTGCCGTACAGCGGTAATTAACACAACATTGTAAATCAACTATACTTCAATTTTTTTTAAAAGTCATTTTATTTCAGCACATTGAAAATACTGTTTTCCACTGCCTTCTGACTTCCATTGCTGCTGTTGGAAAGTCAAGAGGCCCTGGGAGATTCTGGGGTGCTTATGGTAGACCCAACTAGGAAGTACAGCCTCCTCCCTATGGGCCTTGTAGCTGGGGGTCCCCGGGTTCTGCTGGGCTCCCCTTCTGGCCCCGCCTGCAAGCATCTAGGCCCATGATCTGGGCCCACTCAGGCCTTGCCAGCCCTGGGGAGGAGGGTGGCCCCTTAAAAAGTCTGTTGATTACCACCATTCACTTCTCCTACCTGGAAATTGGGGGTAGGGTTGGGGGAAGGGGAGCAAGGCAGAAGTAGGGGGCTGGGCGGGCTTGGAGTGCACGCAGCCTCTCCCCTCTGGCCAGCCTGCCCCTGATGTCTCTGCAAAGGGACCTTATTAGCGACTGGGAAGCTGGCCCCACCGCCTCCCCAGGCCTCGCAGGAGCTGAGAGACCGCAATGGATTTCTGCAATCCATCGTTATCCCTTCCCTCGCCCGGGCCCACCACCAGGTAATTCCACTGTTAATTAAAATCCTGCAGCCTTTAATACCACAGCTCATAATTGCTGTTTTCACCAGCCCCGGATTGGCTGTGCAGGCCCTGGGGGGACCTGGAGTTTTGTTTCCTGAGCCTGACTTCGGCAATGCTCTCCAGCTGTATATTCACTTGTATCCAGCCAAGACTCCCCATGGCTTCAATAGTGGGATGAGGGGGGACCAGTGTCCCCCACCCTGGGGGCCACCCCAGAACACCCTTGATATCTCCCAGGGGGAGAGGTTAAAGAAGGAGGCAGGCTCTCCTCCCCTCAAGAGACAGGGCTCCAGGTATAACCCCCAGCAACACAGCCTGGGTGCAGACGGGCTCCCACTCACACAGTGGGCCTGTGAAGGTATCCCGCTGACCTCGGCCCCCGTGGCCGTGCTCATTCTCATCTCCATCTCCTCTGAGGCTCCCCACTGCCCCGAGTCCCCATGTGCAAGTCAGGAACCTGCAGATCAGAGAGGGAGGAGGATTTCCCAAGGCCACACAGCAGGCAGGCAGCGGAGCTGGGCTTCCTCCTGCCATGCGCTCCACACTGACTCTCATGAACGTTTTCACTTTCTGGCTCTCCACCTCCACATCTTTCTCCTCCCTCCCAACTCCCTCCCACTCCCCACAGCCCTTGCTTCTCTTCCTCGGTCATTCAGGGGGTGGACCTAGGGTGCTGCAAGTGTGCAGAGGCAGGCCGGGATGGGGGAATGGGAGGGAGACCAGAGGACCATGGCTAGAGGTCCCGAAGGTCCAAGGCTGGGGGGCCCCTGTGGCCACAGTGGAGCCAGGACAGCTGAGTTTGGCCCTGCCCCGATGATCCATGGGAGTGGATGCTCTACTGCCCACCCCAAGTCTCCTTAAGGTCTGAAGCATCATCCCCAGTGGCTGGGAAATTGATCCATTGCTCTCTGCTGAAGAGTCACCGCACCCAAGGCCAGGCCCTTTCCTGGGGCAGCCTGTGCCCAAGAGTGATGGGTACAGGGCTGCGAAGTTCCAGCCCCAGCGATGAGGTCCTGCAGGGTTGGCTGAGGTCTACCTATAACTCCCGGCTCTCCCTCGGTGCCCCCCGCTGCTGTCCCTCCACCCGGGTGCTGATACCTGAAGCACCCCCCTTAAACTTCCCGCACACATACTCTATCTAGAGTCCACTTTCAGGGGACCGGACCTTTCAGAACCATCCTTCCAGGTGGGATTCCAGGTCCTTCTCCCTTCACTCTGCCCACCCCCACTACCCCCTCCACCCAGGACCCCAGACCCCCAACACCACTGCCCGTTACCCAAACCCAGCTCATGCTCCTGGCTCCTCTACTGCTTCAGAAGGAAGGGCTCGGCAGTCAAGCTCTAAATACCCCCCGGCACCCCAGCTGAGAGTCTCTGGAGGCTAAGGACCCCTTCAGGGCCCTTTATGCCTCCGAGGTCGGCTGTGTCATCCCCATTTTACCGATGAAGGAACTGGGAAAGCTGTCGCCTGCCCCAGTCTGCACAGCTGGGAAGTGTCAGAGCTCGTACCACAGCTGGTTCCCATCCAGCACCCAGCTCACAGGTACCTCAGCCGACCTCCTAAAACACCCCTTCCCTCGCTGCCAGCTTTGTGAGAAAATCAACCTCTTAAGTCCCCTGCCCTCACTGATGCCTCAGATGGAGAATCATGTTTACAAAGAACTGCTTTCATTCATTCACTCACCGACTCATTCATTCACTCACTCATTCATTCATTCAACAAATACGTTTTGAGCACCTTTTTATTATTTTTTTATTTTTATTTTTTTGCGGTACGCAGGCCTCTCACTGTTGTGGCCTCTCCCGTTGCGGAGCACAGGCTCCGGACGCGCAGGCTCAGCGGCCATGGCTCACGGGCCCAGCCGCTCCGCGGCATGTGGGATCTTCCCGGACCGGGGCACGAACCCGCGTCCCCTGCATCGGCAGGCAGACTCTCAACCATTGCGCCACCAGGGAAGCCCTTAAGCACCTATTTTTCACCCGGCACTGTGTTTGGTGCTGGGGACACCTTGGTGAAGGAGACGGACGAAGTCCTCGTCCTCACAGAGCTGATATTCTATGGAGGGAGACATACAATAAACACGGTAAATAAGTAAAATAAATATACACTAGGTAAGATGGTGCTAAGTGCCAAGGAGAGAAAGGGGACATGAAAGGCTTGGGGTGGGGCTAAAGGGTGACAGTTAAGACAGTGTGGCCAGGGGAGGCCCCACGGGGAAGGGGACTTGGGGCTACAGGGCGCAAGGCCCATTTGTGAAGGAGGGGGCACCTGGAGCCCTTTTCCTGGGCTCTTGGTGGGGATGGGGACACTCCTCCCAGCAGGGTCTGTACCAGCCCTGCTTGCCTTGTCTGGGGGTCCTCGTGGGGCAGCCAGCAGGGCTCGGACCACCCACCCAGGGGAGGCAGCTTGTGAGAAGGCAGAAGGTCCCCTTGTCCCTGCAGACGCTCTGACCCCTGCCCAAGCCCAGTGCCCAACTCTGGAGGCCCTTCCCAACACCCAGGACCTCAGGTGCATCCTAGTGAAGAAATACCTGCGTGTTCCTTGCAAAGATGACTGGATGTTGGCAGAGCACCAGAGATCCCAGATGAAGGGCATCACTTGCCCAGAGGTATCATATGTTCCCCGGAGCAGAGTCCAGTGGGCCCCGCCTACTAGCTTCAACCAGGGCCCCAAGCTCCCATGGGAGGTGTACCTGGTAAGGTCCTCCTGGGCACAGTTCCTGGGAACACCCAAGCATCAGCACATTCCACAGATCTGATGAGCTGGCTTCCATGTCTTTCTCGGGCACCCAGCCAGTGACTAGGCTCAGTTCCAGGCTAGAGCTCTGTGACGCACCACTAGAGACCTTTGGTGGACCTGTTCTGGCCACCCTCTCTGAGGACTCAGGGACAAACGCCATGCTCTCCCCAGTATGTGACCAAAACATCTCTCTTTGGCTCTTATGTGTGGAGGAAAGGCTGAGGAAGGTGCCAGATGGAGGGGTGAAAGCATGGCAAACACAAGACAAACTGCTCAGGGTCCTTTGGAATGGAGCTGAACCTTGAATTCACAAGGTTCGTGGGAGTTAAAAAGAAGTACTACGGGGGCTTCCCTGGTGGCGCAGTGATTGAGAGTCCGCCTGCCGATGCAGGGGATGCAGGTTCGTGCCCCCATCCGGGAAGATCCCACATGCCGCGGAGAGGCTGGGCCCATGAGCCATGGCCGCTCAGCCTGCGCGTCCGGAGCCTGTGCTCCGCAACGGGAGAGGACGCAAGAGTGAGAGGCCCGCGTACTGCAAAAAAAAAAAAAAAAAAAAAGAAGTACTCTGCTCAAGGCTGGAGGATGATTGGGAAGAGATTAAGTAGCAGTGGGCAACAGTTACAAATTCAAAGGCAAGGGAAATGCCGTGGGTTGGGCAGACCCAGGACCCCGATATAAAGTACGCATCATCACCTCCTTTTTATTGGTAAGGAAGCTGAGTCTCAGAGAAAGTAAGCACCTTTCCCAGGGGGTACAGTGGGGAGTCAAACCAGGGTCGTCTTCTTTCCAAGAGACAGTCCACCCCCCAGGATCTGTACCTACCGCACCCCTCCCCAGGTGGGCCCTGGTCTCTGACACTGGACCTGCAGGGAACCTTCCTCATTTGGTGTTGGGGATGAGCTGCCTGAAGACCCAAGGAACTATTTTGTTCAGAGCTCTGGCCAAGAGGGTCACCGATTCCTCCCCACTCCTTGGGTTTCTCTGCCCCATTCCCTCGGCCATCCAGTGCCCCAGAGCCCGCCCCTCTCCCACCCCTCACTCCAAGGCCACCTTGAGTGCCAGCAGGAGGCAGTGTGGAGCAGAGGAGAAGAGCAGGGTCACTGGAACCAGACTGACCTGGGATTGGATCTCAATGCTGTTTCCTCTTGGGCAAGTTACTAAGCCTCTCTGAACCCCGTTGTTTTAGTTTCCCGTCGCTGCTGTAACAAGTTACCGCAAAGTTAGTGGCTTAAAACAACACACATTGGGAATTCCCTGGTGGTCCAGTGGTTAAGACTCCACACTCCCAGTGCAGGGGGCACAGGTTTGATCCCCGGTCAGGAAACTAGAACCTGCGTGCAGCAACTAAGACCCAGTGCAGCCAAATAAATAAATAAATATTTCAAAAAACAAATGAAGGACCCTGTGATTACATTGGGCCCACCCAGATAATCTCCTATCTTAACATCAGCTGATTAGTGACCTTAATTCTCCCTTGCCACTTAAGGCAACATATTCACAGGTTCCCAGGAATAGTACACAGACATCTTTATGGGAGAGCGCAGGGGAAGCAGCATTATTCTGCCCACCACACCCGCTTTCCTTACTGAGTGGTTATGAAATAAAGATGAGTTTGGGGAATTCCCTGGCGGTCCAGTGATTAGGACTCAGAGCTTTCACTGCCTAGGCCCGGGTTCAATCCCTCCTCGGGGAACTAAGATCCCACAAGCCCTGTGGTGTGGACAAAAAAAAAGAAAGAAAAGATGAGTTTGTGCGATAAGAGCCCCAAGCACAGTGGCTATGAGAAGTAGATGTTTAATAAGTGCTCCGAGTATGTGTTTTTTTTATACTAAATTATTTAAGTAAGAAACCGTTTCAAGGGAAATGCAAATGCATCAGGGAAACGCAAATCCAAACCACAAGGAGACAGCACCTCACACCTGTTAGATGCCTATCATCGCACAGGGAGATCAGCTCTGCTTGGTAACCAGCTAGAAGGGGGGGAGGGAGGGAGATGCAAGAGGGAAGAGATATGGGGATATATGTATATGTATAACTGATTCATTTTGTTATAAAGCAGAAACTAACACACCATTATAAAGCAATTATGCTCCAATAAAAACGTTTAAAAAAAGTTATTAAACATCTAAAAAAAAAAGATGAGAAAACAAGTGCTGGCGGGATGTGGAGAAAAGGGAGCCCCTGTGCACTGTTGGTGGAAATGCAAATTGGTGCAGCCCCTATGGAGAACAGTATGGAGGTTCCTCAAAGAATTAAAAATAGAACTTCCAGATGATCCAGCGATCCTACTTTGGGGTATTTATTCAAAGGAGATGAAAGCAGGATAAAGAGGTACCTGTACTCCCATGTTCATTGCAGCTTTATTCATAATAGTCAAGATTTGGAAACAACTTAAGTGTCCATCCGTGGATGAACGGGTAAAGAAGAAGTGGTATATACGTAATATGGAATATTATTCAGCCACGAGAAAGGAGGAAACCCTGCCACTTGTGACAACATGGATGGACCTTGAGGGCATTGTGCTAAGTGAGATAAGCCAGACAGAGAAACTCAAGGTATCACTTATATGTGGAACCTTAAAAACAAAAAAACAAATTTTAAAAAGTCCAACTCATAGAAACAGAGAATAGAAAAGTGGTGCCGAGGGCTGGGGGCCGGGGCAAATAGGGAGAGGTTGGTAAGAGGGCACAAACTTTCAGCTATAAGCTGAATAGGGTCTGAGGAGCTACTGTGTAACAAAGTGACCAGAGTTGATAACACTGTATTATATAATTGAAACTTGCTGAGAGTCAAACTTGTGTTCTCACATACACACACATGTAAAGGGATAAATGTGTGAGGTGTGGGATGTGTTAATTAACTAGACGGGGAGAATCCTTTCACAGTGTATATGTACATCCAATCACCATGATGCTTCTTATAATTTTATTGGTCAATAATACCTCAATAAAGCTGAAAATTCGTTTTTGAAAAAAGGATAGAATATGATTTCCTCACTAAAGGGGTCACTTAAAGGATCCATGGGCAGGTCCTCCCTGCATCCCCAAGCCCACCCCTGGTCAGCTACAGGCCTGACAGTAAGGGGGTCCCTAGGGGAAGTTCTCCCCCCAGCTGGAGGCTCTCACCCCACTGTTAGGATGTCTTCCTGGGAGGCGAGCTGGCCTGAGTTGTATGCCAGGATTTAATTAACCCTGGCACAACCAGAACTCCAAAGCCAAACTCTGGAGCTGCTGGGAATGACCCACCCCAGATCTGGCATTCCCCAAAACAACCCCAGGTACAACGGGCTGAGGGGCCACCTCCCAGCCAGCCAAAGCCAGCTGGCTCCTGGCCTCTGGAAGTGCTAGCACTGGCTGTGCACTGAGTTTTCTGACTCTTCTTCAGATATTTCAAAGAACCCTGGCCTAAGTGAATTCGCTATTTGACGTCTTGTGCATTTAAATGAAATTCAAGCCATTGATTCCAGAGTCTCACGTCACTCACTGGCTTTTTACAAAAACATGCAAAGTCCTAGAATCCTTCAGCCGTTTTTCTTGAGAGACAGGAAGTCAGATTTCTCTTGTGATGTAAGCCCTGAGTCTTCAAAAGTCTAGGAAGGAAGGCCAGGTTTAGGAGCTCAAGTCCTTACTGCTGGGACAAGTTTCCACTCCTGGCTACTACGGACTGTTGTGCAGTCTGTGCACTGCGCAAATGTACCCAGCTGGGGTGTGGGAAGAGTGAGCATGGGAGATCCATGTGGGCTGAGATCCAGCCCACACTGCGCTCACCGATGGCATGTATGCCCTCCAGTTGGCTCCTCCCAGAGTGGGAGGCACAGAGGCACGGTACAGGCTCAGACTCAGCTTCTCAAGCTAGATATCCATCAGGGATAGCATGTGGTGCCTCTGCACATGATCAGGACACTGCTCAGGCCAAATGTGACACGTTTCACAATTGTATTGTCACAGGCTGACAATAACCAATTGCATAATGTGTATTTCCTGTTTGAGGAGGTAAATTCATGGATGAAAATTTAGCGGTCTTTGCAATGTCGAATTTTCCATCCGAGACACTTAGGCTCAATTTTGGTGCTATTTTGTCTCAACCAGTTAACCATTCACATGGCACTGGGCCTGGAGGCAGCCCTGCCCCCACCCTTCAGGAGTCCCCCCAGGACACTCTGGGACCTCCTGACCTCACTTTTTGGGAGAGGGTCAGAAAGCAAGGGCAGAGGCGAGGTCTGAGAGTGACTTGAGGTCTAGGAGTGCTGTCCAGAGGGGAAGGGCATTGAGGCCCCCTTTCCACTATACCTGCACATGCTCTCAGAGGCTTCTCAGCTGGTGTGGACAGGCCATCTCCGGGGAAACATGACTCTCTGGGCTCTGAGAGGCTTCCTGGCTTGTGTCCTGTTTGTGAGAAGGCTCCACGTCACCCCAGAATCCTAGGCCAGGTCCTGGTGGCGTGACCAGCACAAGGTGTTCTGGTTATCTACTGCTACGTAACTACCCTCCTCCCACCAAACATAATGGCTTTTAAAAGGTTATTGTTATCTTACTCATAGTTCTATAGAGCTGACCATGTTCAGCTGGATGAGTGGCACTGGCCTGCTCGTGTAGTTGCAGTTAGGTGTCAGCAGGAAATAGGAGTCAGCTGAAGACTCAGCTGGGCTAGAAATCCAGGCTGGTTTCTTTATTCACATGTCTGGGGCCTCAGCTGGGGCCTGCCCAGATCTCTCTCTCTCCCGACGCCAGACTTCTCCATGTGGTTAGCTTGGGCTTCCTTACAACATGGCAGTCTCAGAGTAGTCAGACTTCTAGCATCGTAACTGACTTCCCCAGGGCAAGCCTTACCAGAGGTCCAAGTGGGAGCTGCACAGCCTTCTTTGATGTGGCCTCAGAATTCACATGGTCAAGTTCACTGCATTCTATTGGTGCACACAAGGCCAGCCCATATTTAAGGGGAGGGGGCTATACAAGGGCAGGAATACCAGGAGGCATGGTTCATTGTGGGTGTCATCTTTGGAGACTATCTACCACAAGGGGGTCTTCCTACAGCAGGGGCAAAGGTAGGGGGAGAAAAGGACAAAAGCAGCCAGGGAAGGACAGCCTGACTGTTTCCTCTGGCTCAGAACGGAGCGGGACTTTTTCAGAAACGTTGTCATTCATTGATTTCACAATTGTTCTCTGGCTCCTGCCTCCTGCCAGGACTCGGCACCAGTCCTGCCCTCAGGGTGCCCAGAGTCACCTACTCTCAGGAATACAAGTGTGTTTTTCCTACAGGAAATTGTCCTTCAAGGTGGAAAAACAGTGTGAGATAGTCACAGTTTTTGGGTTGACAGTCCTCACTATTCAATCCAAATCACTGATTAAGTATCTATATTTTTAATTAACTACAGCCGACTCCATGATCCAGCTAGTTTAGAAATGCCCCAGAACTTTCTCCTCAAGCACAATCTCAAAATTATTTGACTCACTAGCAGATTGATAGCCAGTCCAAGGAACTACACAGCTCTGTATCTATCCACCCATGTGATTCTGATCAAGCTCTTCCCTTTCCAAGTCTTGATTTTCTCCTGTAAGAGAAGGGAGGGAGATGAGGTTGACCAGATGACTGGACTCCAAGAGACACCATCATGACCAGTGGGCTCCGACTACTTCTGTGGCCTTGGGCAAGTCCCTATCCCTGTCAGGCTCTTAACTTCCCACCTGTAACATGGGAAGTCAGAAAAGATGACTCTAGGGTCCTTTGAGCACCGTCATCGTTTAATTCAGACTCCCATCTGGACTCACTTCAGCACAGGCAAGAATGCATCCATTGCCTTAGGACTGGGATTCAAGCCCAGCTGTTTGGTGCACATTGTTATTCCCAGGTCCAAGTCCCCCTGCAGTCAAACCACTGGAGACAGGCAGACACTGCCATGGAAACTGATCTGGAATCCATTCACTGGCTCCCAGCTGAGTGATGAGCCAGGCTGGGTGGCAGCTTTGTGTAGGAGAAAAGGTTGAGATGAGGGGTCGGCCAGGCTGGGTAAAAGTCTCAGCTTCTACTTGGTTATGGCATGACCTTGAGAAATTCCTTAACCTTGCTGAGCCTCAGTTTCCCCATCTGTAACATGAGGTTCCTCACGCACACCTCCCGGGAAAAGCCTAAGGATTCAAGATCATATCTGAGAAGCCTTGATGTAGCGTCTGTTATTCTTCAAACTGCATGCTGGAAAGCTACGTCTGTTTTGAAGGCAGTGGCGCTGATTCTCGTCACTGGCTCAGAGCCTTCCCTGAGATAATTTAAGAGGTCTGGGTTTGGGAGTGCTCCCCGGGCAGATCTGCCATCTCCCCTGTCGGCCACAGGATGGGTAGGCCCCTAGCCCAGCTGGAAGGGCTATCCAGGCCGCTGCCGCCAAAGATGCTCTGGGCTGTCACACTCTCCTGCACGCTGTGCTAAAGAATGACTCCAAAGAAAAGTAAGCAGACACTCCAGGCCATAAATATTTCAGAGCGGAATGAACGTCCTTCCCACAGCACCGACTTGCCATATGTATTATTTATAAAACCATAACTTGAGTTGAAAGGTAGTCATCAAAAGAATAGACAGGCTCACTCAGATCCACTTGGTGATTGGAAAAACAATCTAGAAGGAGAGAAAATGGTGTCTGGGCTATGATGTCACAGGAGGTCATCTGGCCCCGCCCCCTGGCTCCAGCCCCGCCCAGAGGGAGTCTGGCAAGAGGGACAGGATGGTCCGGCAGGAACAAGCACTGGAAACCAGCAAACTGCTGGGTTTCCACAGCCCCAGCCCTCACTGGATTTACAGGAAGTCTCCATTAAATTACAAACAGAAGTCCACAAGTTAAAAAAAAATCTTCCTCCACCTTTATAATAGGGAACGGAGCTCATCATGAGAGGAGAGGCTGGGAAGGACTGGCAAAAGCTATTGGATGAGCAGAAAGAACCTGGGCCAGGAACTGGCAGACCTGGGTTCTAATTCTGGTTCTGCTTTTCCATGGTGTGACGTCCAGCAGGTCACTGTGCCTCCCTGGACTCGATTTTCCCATCTATGAAATAGGGGGCTCAGTGGTCCTCAGTCCATCAGACCCAGCATCCCTATCCTGCAGCAAATGCTTGGTAACATCTCTTTTTTTTAAATTTTTTTAATTTTTTTTTATTTTTCGGCTGCATTTGGTCTTCGTTGCTGTTCACGGGCTTTTCTCTGGTTGTGGCGAGTTGGGGTTACTCTTCGTTGTGGTGAGCGGGCTTCTCATTGCGGTGGCTTCTCTTGTTGCGGAGCACGGTCTCTAGGCACGTGGGCTTCAGTAGTTGTGGCTCATGGGCTCAGTAGTTGTGGCTTGTGGGCTCTAGAGCACAGGCTCAGTAGTTGTGGCACACGGGCTTAGTTGCTCCGCGGCACGTGGGATCTTCCCGGACCAGGGCTTGAACCCATGTCCCCTGCATTGGCAGGCAGATTCTTAACCACTGTGCCACCAGGGAAGTCCTTGGTAACATCTCTTATTCTCTCTAGAAATAAAGTTCGATAATATAACCTATCTGCATACACAATTTTAAAAATCAACGTAGTAAAGCCTCAACCCAGTGACATGTACCTGTTCATATATTCACCATGAATATGGCCTTTCCAAACACAAGCTGACACTGTGCTCTTATATGACCACTCAAATACCACGAGCAGCCTTGCTTTTGGGGATGTGATCGTCTAACCGTAAGCACTCCTGGTAAAATCCTGCGACAAAACAAAGGACCTTCTTCTTCAATTTTCACTCTAGTAGCATGCCTGGGAGAGTCGGTGTAGGTTAAAACTGTGCAAAAAACAAACAAACAAACCAACCACTGTGTGTTAGGATGTAAAACAGAGTTCAGTTCTTGGCTCAGATCATTTTCAATAGGTTTCTCACCCATAGGAACGTCTGGCCGGACATTTGCAATTTGTGTGGGATGCAGTGAGCATTCTTCACGGAGCCGGGCCATTGGGCACAGTACAGAATCCTAGGCACCCCCCTCCCAGCATCGCGATGACCAATTAAATGCCCCCACTCACGTCCAAAACACCCCCGGGATGGAGTGAGTCCACAGAGCCACCAGACAAGCTGTTACCACAGCGCTTCTGCACTGCTCTGGGCATCTGATGCCTCCCATGTGTGGCTCAATGACAAACACTACCCTTAAGGCCAGCCACAAGGTGACCACTCCAGTTCCTGCCCTGCTGTCACATTTTGGTGGCAGCGGTGACTGGACTTTCCAGACACACCCACCGCCGCTTGAATGGAGGTTGGAACCAGGGTATGTGGAAGAGATGCCTGATCCTTCCCCGGTCCTTCCCCTCCCACACTCTGCCCATTTGGGAAGTCGGGTGTCTGATGGGCACCCCCCAAGCGGGGACTCCAAGCCATCCAGACAGCAGTGCCACGAGCGCCCTAGAGGAGGTGAGGGGGCCGAGCCGGGCTCCTGGGGCGGTGAACACCCCTCGTGGCGTCCTTACTGCCAGGATCCAGCCAGTGGGAAAGGAGCAGAAGGGGGACAGCTGCCACAAAGAGGTGACAAAGGGAGCGTGCATTTTGCCCCCGAGCGCTGACAATGGTGAGGGCTTGTTGCTTGATTGAATATATATATGAATCTTAACTCTTTCTTGTACCCCAACTGGGAAGCAAGCGGGAGGGTCGGAGATTAGCTGTAATTAACTGTAAGAGTCAAGACATCTTGAAGACAATAGCTGTGCTCCAGAAAGTCTAGGAAGCTCCTGGGTCCTTCCTGTGAATAAATATCTCCCCTACAACCCGTCAACCGCCACATCCCATCCACAGCTGTCTGCAGCCCACCCTCCTCCGGACAAGACCAGATATGCAGAGCCTTAAGGGGGCCATCATTCAGGCGCAAGAGAGGGTTCCCATTACAACTGCCTCGGATGGCTGGTGAGCTGGGTTTGGTTTTCTTTCTATTATGTGATCGCTATGGGAAATTTAGAAAACACGGAAAAGCATGAGGATAGAAATAAATGTCACTGGTAATTCCATGACCAGTGGTAGCTCCAGTTAGCATGTGGGGTGTGTGTGTGTGCGTGTGTTTACACGTCTATGCATATATGTATACACATGCACACACGTATATACACATATACATAGATATGCTATAGGGTAGTAAGAAGGAACTTTAATTAACTTCAACTTCCCTATTTTTTCTCCCACCTAAGGAGTGGGATTCCCAGCTCCCATTTGGAGAGCGACGGTCACCCAGGGCAGCCCCGTGGAGTCAATGAGCAGAACTGTGCGCCTCCTGGAGGAAGGAAGAGGGCTCAGGAGACCCAGAAGATACTCCCGGCATCAAGGCCAAGTACGCTGCTCCAGGGCTGCACAAAACTTGGGGGCTGATGAGGAAGAACTGGGATCCGATGGGGCTTCTTCCTGGGGGCGACCTGTTCAATGTGAATACAGCACCGTTCTCACCATCCCCAGCCAGAGAGGCTGCCCTGAATACCCTGCCCTCTGCTGGCAGTCAGCAAACATTCCGGGACATGAGTGTCCCGGCAGAGAAGATCCGTGTCTTTGGGAGGCACTTCGTAGCTGCCTGGCCTGTGCCAGGAACCAAGAGGATCCCAAAGTGCTGAGGGCGGTGCCCGGCCCTGGACTCACAGCTTCTTCAGGGGGGCAGACTCACCCATGAAGCCACGGAGTGAGAGCGCACAGCCACGTGCCACCACAGGGCAGCCTGTGCAGGGCTTAAGGGTGGCCTTGCTGACACGCTGATCTGCCACTCACCAGTTGCCCTTTAAGCCTCAATTTGTTCACCTTTAAAATGGGTATAAAGACTGTACCCACGATATCAGTTTATTGGGAGAACCCAATGAGATAACGCATGTGAACTGCTCCATAAATGGTCACCTTATAATTATTATATCCAGAATTTCCTCAGGCCTTGCCAGACACTTTCTTATAATAAGCCCTATTTCTCTGACTCTCACCCCCCTGCTAGTGTAGGACCTCCCACCCAAAACCTCACCCAGCGGCTGGAAGTGCCCTGGGTGTGTTGCATGTGAGCTCATGATTTTCTCTGCTACCCACGGGACCACTGTGATGCTTTCTCCCTCCTGGCCAAGACCACCTGCCTGCATAGGAGACCCTTCCTCTCTGCCTTCCAGGGCACCCCCATTTGCAGTCCCCATTCTGAGATGTCCCCCTCTATCACCCAGGCTCTGGGCAGAGGGCCTGGTACCTCGGGATCCTACAGTTGCCCATCCCCAGTGCCCCAGCTCTGGCCAGCAGCCGCCTCTGCATAGACCAGACCCCAGACCAGGGACCAGGCTGGGTTCCACTTCACCTTCACCCCCTGCTCAGACTGATGGCTCTGAGTGGATGACCCATCCCACCCTACATTCAGCATACTGGGACATTTTTCCATGCCCACAGTGGACACAAATCTGCCTTCCAAGATCAGTATATCATGGTGCAGAGCAATGGGATATGGGGCGTGGTGGTGTGGTACACGGGCTGGGAATAGCCTGGAAGGAGAGCAGAAGCTGAGCTGCTGAGGCCTGAGACATGATGGGGCTGACACCAAGAGAGGGGGTGGACCTCCCAGGAGAGGAAGGATGTGCACCCAGGCCCCACCAGAGACAGGTATCACCCAGCCGGCTGGGAGCCCATAAGGTCACAGCATCCCCCAGGGAGACCCACCTCCAGGGACTGAAGCCGCCGGCACTCTCAGACTTTTTAAGATCCAATACCTTTTTCCTCTCCCAGCATTTGAGGGGGAAAAAGAGCACATGGCCCTACTGAAATGGGAGGGAACAATGTCTGGTGTCACTGTGTCACTTCTCAGAGGGCAAAGACTCCTCCCCTGTGTTTGCAATACCTGCCTCGGGGTAGATGTGAGAGGGAAAGGCCGAAGTGGACGTAAAAGCCCTAGAACTGCAGGCTGGGCCCATGTGCACTGGGGCCATCATTCTTGCACAGGAAGGCCTGATGGAATCTTCCAGACCAATGGCTTCTGTCAGTGGGACAGCACGTCCCGGGAGGCCTGCTCTGGCCCCAGGAACCTCCCCCACTTGCTCATACCAGGGCTACTATGTTCTTCTAGTTGGTGGGCGTGGAAAACCATCCAGGAAACGTGCTACGCGCACACCTCAAATGTGTGTTTCCACCCCCAGGTCCTGGCAGGACCCGAGGCCACGTCAGGGACAGTGGCCCCTGTCCCCAGCTTCAGCCTGGACCCACCTTCCCTCAAAGTCTCTCCTCAGCAGCCCTCGGGGGCCTCTCAGAGAAGCGGCCTCAGCTCCGCCTCGGGCCCCCACCAATCTCCCTCCCCATCTGGAACCACCCACCCCCCAAATTAAAGAAATAGAAATAAAAAACTGGACGAGTTAATTTGTTAAAATGAAATGGAGTGCAATAACTGATTACATTTTTCCCCAAAGGAAACTTGAGTTAATTTGGCTGGTGACTCATATGCCAGACTGCCAGTTCCAACACAGCATCCCAGACACGACTCCTCGCTGGGCCCAGCTGGCAGCCGCCCTCCCCGCTCGCTGCTACAAGCACCAGTTCCCGCCTATGTTTCTCGGGGGAGCAGAGTGCCCACCGGAGAGAGAGCTGTTTGTGGTACATCTGAAACTGCGGGGCACACGCACACTCACACACATAAGTCCATACGGAAGCATGTGTGTCTACATCACACTTGGCAGACAAGCAGACACACATCCATATATGCACACGCACGCACACACACACACGCTTGGGACGTCACAATAAACTGAGATGGGCCACTCAGTAAATCATCCAGCGATAACCTCCGCATACCAATACTGGGGGAAAATCCAATTAAAGTAACTCCTTTCTCAGTCATTCCTATTTTCTCAGCATCTTAAATATCCTAGAGGGAGAAGAGGCTCGCCAGAGTACTAATGTGAACTCTGCTGAGCTTTGGGTGAATATTCCTGGCCCAGCATCCCATGGGTAGAGGCCCCAGAAGGGCTTTCCCGACTACTTAGAGTGAAGGGAATGTTGAGACCCCACTACTACCACCCATACTCCTCACTTGGCCACATTTCTAATGAAAGCACTTCCCAGCTCGGGCAGAAGCCCCCAAGGTAGGCCCTGGAGTTAGAAGGCCCCCAGGCCCAATCTTGTCATTTACATGCTGTGTGACTTTGAGCAAGGCACTTACCCTCACTGAGCCTCAATTTTTTTCTTCTATAAAATATTTTCCTCATCTGGTTGTACAATAATATGAATGTACTTAATACCACTGGATGGTACACTTAAAATGATTTTATGTTGTATGTATTTTAACACAATTTTTTAAATTGGGGGGAAAAAGGCATAAGCTTTCCCTTCCTCTTCCCCCCTTACCACTGGTTGGGATGTAGAAATGATGGCAGGA
Organism: Tursiops truncatus; assembly: GCF_011762595.2. Lineage (NCBI taxonomy): Eukaryota > Metazoa > Chordata > Mammalia > Artiodactyla > Delphinidae > Tursiops > Tursiops truncatus. The sequence goes on from NC_047048.1 coordinate 7,643,566, forward strand.
GCTGGGGCAGCCTTTTTGGATTCAAATATGGAAGTCACCTGTTGAGCGTGGCAGAACAGCAAGATAAAAGGACAGTGGTTCCTGTGACATTGTAGAGTTATAATTCCTGGATTGCTTGTGTTCAGACTGTTATATGTGAGAGAAGTAAACCTCTATGTTTTTAAAAAAAAAATTCATGCTCAAACATGGAGAAAACTAAAACCATTCAAAGGGGTTCATTCATTGGGACAAGGATAAGAGATACTCCCTAAGATCCCTCACCCAGTCATCCCCAGTGAGGACACATGACCCAGGATTCTGGGTTCTGGTCCAACTCACCCACCAACATCTGTGCAACCTCATTGCACAAAAAAAAAATCATTTTTTTCGGGCTTCCCTGGTGGCGCAGTGGTTGGGAGTCTGCCTGCCGGTGCAGGGGTCACGGGTTCGTGACCCGGTCCGGGGGGATCCCACATGCCGCGGAGCGGCTGGGCCCGTGGGCCATGGCTGCTGGGCCTGCGCGTCTGGAGCCTGTGCTCCGCAACGGGAGAGGCCACAGCAGTGGGAGGCCCGCGTACCGCCAAAAAAAAAAAAAAATCATTTTCTTCCCTAAGCCCCAGTTTCCCTATCTGTCTTCGGACACTAATACTGTCAGCCTCAGTTTTCCAAATCTGGTTAATGAGAGGTCCAAGCAGCAAAATCACTTGGAGGAGTGGGCAAGAGCAAGGCCGGCGTCCAGGTGGATCTGACAGAGGGCCAGAGCAGCAGGGCGGAGGGAGCCTGCAGCACCCAGCCCTTGGTCCTCTTGCTAAGCCCATCTTACAAGAAGCTGGGGACGAGCAAAGAGGCCTGTGAGGCTTCCAGAGCCCAGGGAGAGCCACGAAGAGCGGGAGAAGCAGGAGGCCTCACCACTCAGGTACCGGTGGGCAGAGTTTTCCAGAGCCAACGCCCTCACTCCCAGATGAGAAAATGGGGGCAGAAGCCCTCCGAGCTCAGGACTCTGTGTGGTCTCCCCGCCCCTACTGTGCCAGCTCACTCTGTGGGTCTCCCCGGGGCACCGTGGGGGTAGGGGGGCGGCCAATCTCCTAGAGGAAGACAGCAAGGACCCCAGCGGCCAGTCCCAGCACTTGGGGCGGGGATGGGGGAGGGAGTCGAGAGATAGGGAATTGGTGGGAAGGGGGAGAGGTGGAGAAAATGTTTGCTGGTCTCCCTGGAGGGCATCTTGCTTCCTTGGGAAACCCAGGAGTGGTTATCAGAATGAAGGACAGAGATGCCTATCCCAGGATAAGGGTTTAGAAATCTCTCCTTGTGGCTTGACACCCCGCGGCAGTGCTCGGAGAGACAGGACCCCATCCCAGACTCCTGCCTAAACTCGGGGCCCAGGGCCCAGGCAGAGAATAACCATCTACCCATGACATCACAGCCCGGGGGAGCAATGGCCAGGTTTCTGGGCAGCTGGCACCAGCTGTGCCCACTCTGAGGCTCACCCAGGCCCAACCATGACCTTGATACTAGCCAGTACTCCTCTGTACAGCCTTGAGGTCGGTTGAGCCCTGCTGAAATCCTCCCTCTGTCACTTACAAACAGAGGGACCCTGGGCAAGGAGGTTTTATAACCTCACTGAGGTTCAGCCCCTGCCTCTGTAAGGAGGTACCCACACGGGGGGCTAAATGAGCTCATGGCCCTCGGCCAACGCGAGCCCCCTCTCCCTCCACCGTGGACATCTTGGCCCCGTGGCTCCTGGGAAGGGCATTATAAAAGGACAAACAAGGCTGGTCAAATTTGTGGTCGGCATCCTCCAATTTCCACAACAATTGTCGTTTCAAGAAATAAAACATGTGCTGACATGTCCCTTCTTCTCCAGAAAACAGAGACGGACCCACTGAGCATCTGGGTCTCCGTCCCTCCTCACTCGGCCTCTGGAGCAGCAGGTTCTGGACTTTTCCAAGCCCCGGACACAGCAGAAGGAACACGTGAGTCCTTGGGCACCTGGCTTTTTAAAGCACAGACCAAATGGCTCTTTTATTTGTGACTATGTGAATGTCCTCATATTTTCCACCTGAATATCCTTATATGGGATTCTCAGACTGAAGTAAAGCTGGGTGGCCCCAAAGTCCAGCTTTACAGAGGAATTCCCCTGAGTGGTCATGGCCCAAGTGAGCGTCTGCTGAGAGTTGGGGGGGACAGGAGCTGAGGCCTGGGGATGGGGTCAAGGAGACAGGGGGCCCCACTGCAAGGAGTTTGAAGGTCCCTCTGGGGACACAGGAGGGCACCCAGATGCCCCAGGAAGGGATGCAAGGCCTAGAGGGTAGGTTGTCCCCCAATGCACAGCCAACGGGGCAGCTCTGCCCACTGCTGCACTCACACTGTCACACACGGATATGCATTCAAAGCACACACAGAGACATCCATTCACGTACACACAGACACACACAGAAGTGCATTTACACACTGTCACATACATACACACACACCAATACCACCACCACACTAATGCCCCCAACATCCCGAAGCAGGTGTGCAAGCCTGCCTTCCCTGAGGTTCCAGTAGCAATGGGCTCCCAGTCACTCCTAATCCCTTGGACCACGGACACCTCCAGTTTCACAAGCAGGAATTACTTAGCGCCACAGGGCCTTGTGCTGGTGAGAAAATCGTGGCTCGTCCAAGACCACTGGCAAATTCAGAGCAAAGCCAGGACCACTTCCCCCTCGGCTTGCCCATAGCCCATCCCACCGGCCTCTGGCCTCTGGCCTCTGGCAGCCCCTGGCAGGTCCTTGACCCTCCCATCCCCGAATCTTCTGGCTCAGGCCCCCACCCCAAAGCCTGCCCCTCCCTCCTTATTTCAGCCCTACCCTGAGCCCCAGACTTGTACCCAGACCTCCCCCACCCCTGCTGAACCCTTGGGACCTTTCTTCCTCCCCACCCAGTCTCAAGAGTTTCCTCCCTTCTCTTGCCTCCCCTTTCTGCCCAGAGGCTGGGCAGGGTTAAACCACAGGAACCGGGGGTCAAGGTCAAAGCTGAGTGTGTGCCTATCTGCTTCCCTCCAGCCCCTGCCTCCACCCATACAGACCCTTAGGCATCAGGTGTCACCTTCCGCTCCTCTGGGCGAGGTCCAGGGGCGGCCCCTCCCTCCTGGACGCCCTGTCTCTGGTGGGGCAGAGGCCAGAAGAGCTCAGGACCCAGGCAGAGTTCTGGTGGGGGGCTGGGGACGAGGTCGCGCCGTCGCTTCCCCCCGGCGCCGCTAGGTGGCGCCGCGCCAACGAGGATTGGGATGGACGGGAAGGTCTGCGCCGCGAGAGCCGGGTGCCGCGCCCACTCCACCCACGCGGCTGCAACCATCAGGGTCCTCGAGCCTCGGGTCCCCATGCCCCAGACCCCGGCCCAAGCTCTCCTCAAGGCTCCAGGCTCGCTCTGGGGCTCAGAGCATGCACCCTGGGGCTCTCTTCACCACCTCTGCACTCGGTCCCCGGGTAGCTCACCTGGTCCCACTGGCTTGGCCAGCTTCCCCAAGGCCATACCTTCTCTGGAGGAGATGACCCTGATTCTGGGGCACAGTGCAGGGGTGGATTGATAGGCAACTTGTGAGGAAGAAGAGCCTGAGTGTCTGGGTTGGGGCCAGCCTCCGAGATGGGTCCTTTCCTCTCTCTGAATTTCTTTATCTATCAAGTGGGATTGATCCCAACCCACAGAGTAAGTGAGGTCAGCATGGATGAGTCCTGGCGCTGGGCATGGCACAGACTTGGCACTCAGTAAGCAACAGTGCCTCGGTTTCCCCTTACACCTCCCGGGGATCGTACCGTACCTCTGCCTTTGCCCTCCTGGTTCCGGGGTCCTCGTGCCTCACTGTAGTACAGACTGCAGCTCAGAAGCATCTAATGAACAGGTACCTGCATCTCACCCCGCCACCCCCAGAACAGGAAGGTCATATTCTCCACCCCTTGGCAAAATTGGCCCAGTCCCCGCCCCCCTTTCAGCATCCAGAGAGACAGGAGAGGCCTCTACGATGCTCCCATTCATCGGACTCCTCCTGGCCTCCGAGTCTGTCCTGAGGGTAGTCCCACCCCCACTGCCAGGCTGTGGACCCCCTGGGACTGAGATACCCCATCCGCTCAGTGTGGCCCGGCACAGGGAGGGCGAAGCAATAAATGCCCAATAAATGCTTGTTAATTTGCTTCATGTAAGAAGGAGGGCACGAACAGCACACACTGACCCCACTCTGCATCAGGCACTGTGCCAGCGGCTTCTTTAATATATGCTTCCAACGACTCTGAGTGTTTTTCCCACGAGGAAGCTGGGGCTCAGAGAGGGAAGCTGGGGCTCAGAGCTGTCACACAGGGGGTCAGTGACAGCTGGAGTTGCCTTGCTCCAGGGTGCCCCAGACCCTCTATGCCATGAGCCCCTCCTTCCCTGCCTGGGACTAAACCCCGAGGCGTGGTGACCAGGCCACTCTCAGACTTTCTGACTCTGTGGTCCTCTTCTGACCCTCTGAGGATCCCACTGTCCTCAGTCACCTCCTAGCCTTTGCAGGGGCTGACCATCCTGCCAGGAAAGATGTCTTCCCAGCTTCATTCCATAGGGGCCACCCTAGCATCACCTCCTGCAGGAAGACTTCCATGACTACAGGGGTCCCCAGCCTCAGAGCCTCACTTGGTCCCAGGCTCAGACACACTGTGGACTCAAGCAGCTATTAGGGACCAGCTGAGAACACATCACCACAATGATGTGTTCCATGGGGGAGCCTACACCACATCCCAAACCCAGTTTACGAAGAAGCTTTTAGAAGGGCATTTAGGGTATCCCATGGACTGAAGTTTTGTGCCCCCCCAATTCATATGCTGAAGCCCTAACCCCCAATGTGATGGTATTAGGAGGGTGGGCAGGTTTTTGAGAGGTAATTAGGTTTAGATGAGGTCATGAGGGTGAAGCCCACACAATGGGATTAGTGTCCATAGAGAAGAGGAAGAGAAACCAGAGCTCTCTTTCTCTCTGCCCTGCGGAAGACACAGCAAGAAGGCGGCTGTCTGCAAGGCAGGAAGAGGGCCCTCACCATGAACCAAGTCTGCCAGCGCCTTGATCTTGGACTTCCCAGCCTCCAAAACTGTGAGGAAAAGAATGTCTGTTGTTTAAGCCCCCCAGCCTATGGTATTTTCTTACAGTAGCCCAAGGTGACCAAGACAGGGTAGATGATGAAACCACGTCTCAGAGGGGCCAAGTGACCAGCACAGTCACACAGCAAACCAGAGCAGAGACTAGACACAAACCAAGGTTAAAAAAAAAAAGAAAAGGGACTTCCCTGGTGGTCCAGTGGTTAAGAATCCGCCTTCCAATTCAAGGAATGCGGGTTGGATCCCTGGCCGGGGAACTAAGATCCCACGTGCCATGAGGCAACTAAGCCCACACGTCTACTGAGCCCACATGCCACAACAAAGATCCCGAGTGCCTCAGCTAAGACCCCACAGAGCCAAATAAATAAATATTAATTTTTTTTAAAAAAAAAGGAAAAAATAGGCTTCCCTGGCGGTGCAGTGGTTAAGACTCTGCACTTCCACTGCAGGGGGAGTGAGTTCGATCCCTGGTCAGGGAAGTTCTGCATGCCACGAGGTGAGGCCAAAAAAAAAAAAAAAAAAAACCACACTCACTCAAGGGGCAGGGCAAAGTAAAGTGGTAGAATACAGCTGGGAGAGGAGGTAACTGTGCTGAGGGTGCCCTGCGCTGGGCCCCAGGCCTCTGTCCCGCCATCGCACATCATCACCCAGTTTGTGTAACCGAGAAAGCTCTGCCGTCCAGTCACCTGGACGGATGCCCCTGACCACCTACAGGTATGCTGGGCTGGTTCAGGCCGGACCAGCCCCTGCTGTCCCCAGGACAGCAGAAACCCACTAACGTCATCATCTTAGCATCTCAGGCTGAATTCATCGGGCATTCTTGAAATTGCCCCCAAGACAGCATCATGTGGGACTTCCCTGGCGGTCCAGTGGTTAGAACTCAACACTTCCATTGCAGGGGCACAGGTCTGATCGCTGATGGGGGAACTAAGATCCCACATGCTGCATGGCACAGCCCCCCCAAAAAAACACAAAAAAGATGGCATGATGGAGCCAGCCCCGGGCTGGGGGTTGGAGTTAGGTTCTGGCCCTGCTCTGCCCCTGGGTAGCCCTGGGCCCTTCTTTGAGTTTCATCAATACAACAACAGGCTGGGAGGGGGAGGAGGCTCTGAGTAGCAATGTGCTGGAGGCAGCTCATCCCCCACTATAGAGAGATGCTGTGCCCCGGCCACGGCGGGAAAATTTACACCACGGAAAGCAGCAAACACTACTGCTTTTTCCTCTCTTTCTTTCCTTCTTTCTCTCCATCTCTGCCTCTGTCTCTCTTTTTTTTAGAGCTGGTTGTTAATCATTTACCTTCAGGGCCTGGGAGAGAGGCACATTCCTCCTCCATCGACGGGACAGGCCGGCCCAGGAAGCCAGCCGGCACCTCCCAGCAGCGGGCCTGGGCCCTCTGGTGCCCCTGGACCTGCCAGGGCGCACGGAACAAGGCAACATCTGTCTTGCCACTTGCTTGCTTTCTTCTTTCTCTTGCACGAGCGCAAGAAACCAAGCTGATCCCCCCACCCTATTTGCCATGTGCCCCAAGCTTGTCTGGTCCCAGCGTGTCCCTGGAAGAGACAATACTTTTAACAGAGTCACTGCCAGGCCTCACACGGGCCATCAGAAACAAGGGGAGAGGGCTTGCAAGGTTCATCTTGGGGGCGGTGGGGCACGCAGCCGTATACCCGAGCCTCAGAGCGCCAGTTCACTCCTCCCCGAGGGACTGCAGGGTGATCAATCAGTGAGCTTGGAAGGCAGGGCTCTCGTGAATTTGTGCAGCCCCAGTGCGGAGCTGGCCTAATTTGGACACGGGCTCAGCTAAACCTGGCCTTCGAGTACTCTAAGGGAAAAAGAAGAAAAAAAAAAGGCTTTGCTAAACTATAAGCAGGATGGCGATGGACATGCTTAACCTGCTCAAGGAAAATGATCACTTTCAAACACTTTTTTTTTTTGGTGTGTTGGGTCCTCGCCTCTGTGCAAGGGCTTTCTCTAGTTGTGGCAAGTGGGGGCCACTCTTCATCGCGGTGCACGGGCCTCTCACTGTCGCGACCTCTCTTGTTGCGGAGCACAGGCTCCAGACGCGCAGGCTCAGTAGTTGTGGCTCACGGGCCTAGTTGCTCCGCGGCATGTGGGATCTTCCCAGACCAGGGCTCGAACCCGCATCCCCTGCACTAGCAGGCAGACTCTCAACCACTGCGCCACCAGGGAAGGCCCCTCAAACACTTTGAAGGCATGCATTTGAGCACTCCCCAAACTGATAGCCTGATTATGACTGCCCTTTGTTCCTAGAGGTTGACGGCCTCCTTAGCTCTACCCAGAAGGCAGAATTGCTGTTCCTGCTGAATGTTAATAAAACTCCCTCTTAAGAACATCCAGCCACGCGTTCGGCCAGCCAGCTTTGCTCTTTCCCATTTAGCAACATTTCTTCAATGACAGCTGTGGGTAAGCCCTGATGAGTCCACACACTCGGACACTTTGTGTGTCACATTGGCCCTGCCACCCCTGCGGTGGGATCTGAGCGCATCAGACCACAGGCCATTAGACCTCCAGGTACGCAGGCGCCATGGCTGACTTCCAGTCTCGGTCTCACTCGCCCCACGATGCATGCTGACTTGTCCAGCTCACACCTCAAGAAAGCGGCTGGCAGCAGGGCCCGGGGGAGGAAAGCCAGTAACTGCCTGCTCTGGACGAGATCACTGGTTTTTCATTCTGTTTCAGCCATCGAACTTGCTTTACACGTGAAATCATAGGCAGGACCCTGGGATGTAAACGGATGAGAACAGAGCAGCTCCAGGTGACGTGCGTGTTGCAGCTGCCCCTCTTCCTGGACCTTCTCGGAGTCTTCCAGCTTTAATAACTTTGATTTCCACTGAGGCCTGATTCTTCCCTTCATCCGGGAGCCCAGGTTTACAGGTCACTCTAACATGCGGTTGTTAAAAAAAAAAAAAATACAAGAAACGGAAGCTGGGGGTTACAATAGCAATCCCCAGAACTGGGGTTCCTCATCTTCCTGGGCTCCACCTTTAGCCACTTGGCCCCTGTTGACTCTGTGGATACTTCCAGAAACCTCCAGACAGAATGTTCTTGTTTTCTGGCTGTTGGCGGCTCTCTCCCCTCTACTGCTCCAGGGCATCTCTGTAGCAATGATGTTTCTGGTACAGCCTCTACCAAATCAACGGGATGCTGGGTTGTTGAGACCTGCCCCCCACTGCCCCTGCCTGCACCTGGGACAGACTGGACCGGGGACCACCTCCCATGACTACCCAAGTGACAGCCAGCCACTCAGTGGTTCATTCACTCAACATCACCTATGGGCCAGGCCCTGTGCTGGGTACCAGGGACATGACGGGTGAGGCAAAGCTGCTTCCTCCGTGCGGTGTGAGTGGATGATGGGAAGGATGTAGGCAACCCCAGCCTGGAGCCATATGTGCACTCATGAGGGCAGGAGGGGAGGCTTTGGGGGCACATGGGAGGAGCTTGACTCAATCTGAGGGTCAAGGACCCCTCAGGACTCTGCTGGTCCGGGAACTGTCCGCTGCTCCCGGAGGTGCCGTTGCCCTCATTTTCCAAAAGGGCACCTCGTGGGACTGACAGGTGGAGAGAGAGCGGCGCGTTATTGTGCACTTTTTCTTAAGTCTGTGATAAGCTCCTTCTATTAAACTATAGATCTCGTCACATAAAATAGATTTGTGGACTCGCAGCCAGGGAGAGCCACGTTCCTGAGCCGCGGAAATAGCTCATTTCCCCCACCCTTCCTCGAGTCACTGATGGCCATGAATTTTTCACCCAAATGTCGCCACTAAAGATGTCACCAGCCTCCCTCCCCTGGCGATTTTATGACCTGGCTCTAATGGGGTGGGGGTGGGGAGCACGGAGAGAAGGGAATGTCTGTGTCCTGGAGCCGGAAAGGGGACTCTGAATGTAGGGGGTCGGGGGGACGGAGAGTGGGGCGCAGAGGCTGGGATTTCGGCTCTCTTTATTGAGCAGCTACTGTCTGGCTGACCAGAGCCAAGGACTTTCCTCTTACTAACTCATCTCAGCCGCCAACAAGCTGGCGAGGGAGGTGGGCACGTGGGCTGGAACTCAGAGAGACTGAGTAACTTGCCCAAGGTCACAAAGCTTATTAAAGTAGCAGAAGCGGGACTTCCCTGGTGGTCCAGTGGCTACGACTCGTCGCTCCCTATGCAGGGGGCCCGGGTGCCGTCTCTGGTCAGGGAACTAGATCCCACATGCTGCAGCTAAAGATCCTGCACGCCGCAACGGAGACCCAGCGCAGCCAAATAAATAAATATTTTTAAAAATAAAAATAAAATAAAGTAGCAGACCCACAGGCATTGGGTAAGTATGAGGCTCCTGGTGTCCGCCTCTGCTCCCCCCACTGCAAGGCGGGAGAGGAGAGGGCCTGGAGGTGGGGTACACTGCAAGGTAGAGTAAAGGAAATACATCTTAAAAGTGCACACCAGAGCTTTCTGGGGCTGGAGAGGACAGACCAGCATCAGATGCAGAGCCTCCCATTCGGGGGAACCTCTGGCCTTTGTTTTCACCCTGCCAGTGATGGGGAGCTCACCCCCTCCCAAGCCCACTCAGTCTACCTTACAGCTCTGACTGTAGATGAAGTGGACTCAGCCCCTCTGTAAGTCTGGCCTCTTCGTTGAGCCATTCTTCTGGGGATTCTTAAGACAGTGGTCATCCAGCAACGCAATCCCGCCAAATCTCAGAGGCAGCTCCATGGCTCCCAGAGTACCCTCTCGTCCACCGTCTGCTCAACACACAATCCTGTGGGTTAGGAAACCCAGGTCAGGGCTACCGTCCCATTTCTCAGATGAGGACATTGGGGCCTCATATAGAGGTGGTGGGGGGAGGGGCCTGGAAGAGCAAGGCTTTGTCCCTGGCACTGGGTAGCCGTGCCCAGTTCCCGCCACCCTCTTCTCTCCCCAGCTTCACGTCACCTGCTCAGGACCAGCACTAGCTGGTCTCTAGCCCTGCTGTGGGCCCAGCCCTGACCATGCTGAGCCCTCTGGACCCGTTCTCCCAGGCCCCAGGCACTAGCTGGGAAATCAGGGTTACCCAAGGAGGCCTGTTGTGGGACGGGGGTGCACTGCCAAGACCTGCCCCCAGTCTGCCCAGCCTGAGAAGCAGGGGGCCCTGATTCTGGTCCCCTTCGATCCCTCCCCGACACAGCCTCAGCTTCCTGCTCTGAAAGATGAAGGGAGGGGCTTCTGCAACAAGGTGAGACCCCACCCCTCCATCCTCTACGTCTCAGTCGCGGCCAGTGCATCACCCTTGTGACTTGTAGCCCATGAAGCTGCGTGAACCTGTGATTGGGGCTGGATATGTGTCAGCTGGGCCCGCGTGTCGTAGCAAGGCGTCCAAAAAGAAATGACGGCAGCCCTTCAGCTCTCCAGGACAAGCGGAGGTCCGGGCCCCAGCCACTCTGCAAAGCCTTCTCCCCAAGGCTGAAGAGTGGGGGCAACGGGGAAGAGGAGACCCATCCAGCGCCAAGCCCCCAGGGGGAACTAGAAGACGTCCAAGGATTGATTGACACTTTACAAGAATCAAACACTTTGCTCGTGGCAGTCTGGGCTGCAGCCAGATTATTGCCTTATAAATGAGTAAGAAGCATGTTGACTGATTCACGACCAGGAGGAATCCAGCCAGAGACAAGTTAACAGGCGATTACAATGCAGTCCAGTAACTCTAATAGGTGCTGTGAGAGAAAAAGAAGCTCAGAGGGCTTGCTGAGCAAGTTACTAGCTCTGCCCAGAGGCAAGGAGACAGCCAGGAAGACTTCCTGGAAGAGAGGACAACTCAGCTAATAACCATTGGGGGCACTTGGACTGCGATTCTCCTGATGGAAGATGGTGATTTACACCCTGGGGTGGGTCAGCTGTGTGGAGGAGAGAGGGGCTGGGGCAGTGGAGGTGGGGGGGGGATACAGGGCTGGGGGCAAGCTCCAAATTGCCTCAAAGCTTAGGGTTTTATCTTGAAAATACGTTTTCAGATTATTTATCACACTCATGAGTAGACAGACACATGGGACAGAAAGGCAAGCCCAGAAACACACGCTGAAACACACTGGAGTTTAGCGTACAATAGAGGTGGCCTCTTAAATCAGGACGGTAAAGATGAGAGTTTTAATAAGTGGTGTCAGCATAACCGGGAAACCATCTGGAGAGCAATAAAGTTGGATCTGTTCCTCACTAGAACACCAGGAGAAACTCCAAGTGGATCCAAGATTTTGATGTAGAAATTAAAACCATAAGAGAATCAGAGGAAAACATGAGTGAATCCCTTTATAACTGTGGCACGGGGAAAGTCTTCTAACGACTGGAAACCCAAAAGCCAGAAAAGAAAATACGATGAGTTAAATAATAATAATAATAACAAATTCTACATGATAAAGAACACCATAAGCAAAGTCAAAGACAAACAGGGAGAAAATATTTGCAACTCACATCATAGCCAAGGGGCTAATCTCCCAAATATGTAATTCGGAAAACAAGAAGAAAAAGACCAACAATCAGATAGACAAGTGGGCAGATTTGAACAGAGCGTTCAGAGGAAAAGAAATATAAGTGGCCCTTAAACATATGAAAAGATACCCGGCCTCGTTCACGGGAAAAGAAACATGGACTAAAATTACACCAGGATGCCATTTCTTACCTGTCAGGTGGGCAAAAATCCAAAACTAGGACAACACAGCCTGTTGGTAAAGCTGTCATGTTGGGAAACAGACACTGTCATGTGTGGCTGGTAGGAATGCAAAATGATACAACCCCGATGAGAGATGATTTAGTCATTTCTTGTCAATGTTACAGATGCTCTTACCCTGTGACCCAACAATCCCACTTCTGGGAATTTGCTCAACGGACACCATGAACACGTGAGAAAGGAGGTAGGTACAAGCATACTGGTCGCGGCCGTGTGGAGCAGCAAAAAGCTGGCGACAACCCAAGTGTCTATGGAAAAGGACCAGGGAGATAAACAATGGTACATCCACACAGTGGAATACTATGCAGCTATGGGAGGAGGGGGAGGGGAGGAAGAAGGGGGAGGAGAAGACAGCTCTGTATGTTCTCGTATGCAACCTCCAGGATATATTGTTGGAGTAGAACAGCATATATGGAAGCAAATACATACTGCTTGATGCATTTACGTAAAGGAATACTGAAGGACACGCAAGAAAGTGAGTGTTTCTCTAGGGAGCAGCGGGACGGGTGGGCGGGGACGTGGGTGGAAAGGGAGCTTCTGACGGATGCTTTCTCACGTGGATTTCAAACCATGAGACTGTATTACACATTCAAACTTTGACAATGATGTTAAAGTAAATAACTTACCAGGTAAGTAAACATCGATGTTTACAGGTATTTGTTTGTCCCTAAGACCTAGGCCCATAGGAACCTGTCCCTCGATTTGGGTAAAGGGCTGTAGGCAGTGGGGAGCCGCTGAGGGTTCGGAGCAGGGTAGACGCGCGTGGGCAAGGAAGCCCACAGCCCCTCGGCCAGGGCTCAGAGCCAAGGGACATCTGCAGGGCAAGGGCCCCTGTGGCCGGAGCACTGCGGGCAGCTCCGGATCCAGGCGGGACCTCCACCGGCCCAAGACGCCACACCCCTCAATCTCAAAGTCCAATTTCCCTGGAGGCAGCTTGGCGCACAGCTCCTGGCTTCTCTGCAGGCTTCTTTCTACTAAGGAGGATTCCCTGATCTGGGGAGAGAGCAGCCACCTCAGTGGCTCAAATAAGCCCATGAGAGCCAGGTTCTGAGCCCAGGGTCCAGGGACTCGGCTGGCAGGACCCAGGGCCCTCAGCCAATATGAGAGCAGGTGGCCAGGGAAGAAGCCCTGGCGCTCAGTGGGGACCTGCTGGGTCTCTCTTCTTCCTCTCTTTCAAAATGAAGATTTCCTTCTCGCCACAGACAAGGGATAGGTGGGGAAGAAGGGATTCCTAGATGGCTCTCCACACCCCCTCCTTCAGGAAGCCTTCCTGGGTCCATCAGAATGGTGGGACACCTCTTCGGACCCCTTCTGCTGGGCGGGCTGCAACCTGCCCAGGGCTGGGACCCTGGATCCTGATGGCACATCCCAGGAGCCTCTCGGTCCCCCGACCTGGAGCACCCAGCCCTCCCCGTCCCGGCCCCAGCATGGGTGGGGCTCTGCTGTCCATATAAACACACCAGCAGGAACACTGTGCAAACTTTAAAGGGCCGTGCACCAGTAACGTCTCCCTGGGGTGAGGGGGAAGGAGAGCAGGAGGCGGTCTGACTCGGTTCCCAACCGTGGGCCTGGGTTTTGCTGCCCACACTAAATGCCATGTTCGCTTGCACCCCACCCGGCGGCTTGTACACACCTGTACATGGAAGGTTGTAATTTTTCTGCGTGAATCACAGGTAGGGTCACACCCAGTTTACTGGCACTCTGCTCCTTAGGGCGAGCTGTCTGGGCAGTCGCCTTTTTCTTCTAATTATGTTGTTTTTTACTGCTCTTTTAACTGTAACAGAAACACCCAAAGAGGCAGGGTCTGGAGGGCAATTAATGACACGAAAAAGGCCACGTAAAGCCACCAGATTTGGGGCCCGTAGGGAGCTCTGCATCTGAACAAGGCACTGTCCATCTAGTTGGGTGTGAAGAGGTTGTGTGGGGTAGTGGCTAGTGCGTGTGCTCTGGCATCCCGCAGGCTCTGGTACGAACCCGCTGTGTGACCCCAGACAAGTCACTTCACCTCTCTGAGCTTCCATCTTCTTTTCTGTATAATGACATTGTTGGGGGGAGACTGTGCTGCCAATGGAGTGAAATGCCTGCTACTTAGTAGACGTTCCACCAATGCTGAGTCCTCCTCAGGCCCTGCTGCACTTAGTGCAGTTTTACAGACATGTTTCTTCACCCTGTGCGCACAGTAGGTGCACAGAGCAGCAGAAAGAGCCCGGGGCTTTGGAGTCCATTTTTCATCCATTCCATAAATACTAACCAAACGCCTCGATGTGCTACGGGCCAGGGATCTGGAGACCAAATCCCTGCCCTCAAGGGGCTCACAGTCCGGCCAGAGAGGAGACCCAGAGCAGTAACAGGTGACACAAGGCAGGTGGCAAGTACCATCAAGGGAAGCCCAAGGGGTGCCCCTCCCTTTCCAGAGCAGGCATAGGACCAGTTTGATGGTGCAGAAAGGGTGATGCGTGCCTGACTCTGTGTCCTGGAGGAAGAGTGGCGGGAAGCGGGGCAAGGAGGAGAGCCGTGTCTCAGGCAGGAGAACAACCTGTGCAAAGGTCCAGAGGTGAGACACAGCTGGAGGAGGTCTGGGAACAGCTGCAGCGTGGACAGGAGGACATGATACAGAGAGAACGGCATGTGCCAGAGCCCTGAGGCAGCCCTGCAGCCACAGGGAGGGATGGAGCGTGGGAGAAGGGCCACGATGAGGAGTTGCGATTTCATTTTGTGCGCAGTGGGAAGACTTCAACGGGACCTGAGGCAGACAGGGGCTAGGGGATGATCTCTGATCTAACTTTGGATTTTCAAAGATCTCTGGGAAACAAAAAGATCACTGTGGCCAAGTGGAGATTGATCACTGGGGAGCTCCTAGGAGGCTCCTAGCTCTGTCTGGGAGGCAGATGATGGTGGCCTGGACCAGAGAGGCGGCAACAGAGGAGACGACGTGTCGACGCGTTGAAACGGGCCTCTGTGTTGAGCCGAGGTCTGGGGTCAGCAGCCCCCTGGCAGCCCCGCTCTCACCACCAGTCCCTTTGCTGGGCAGCAGGGCCTAAGCGCCGTTTCACATTCAGCCAGCGCCTGCTCTGAGAGCCCTCCTGCCCCCCAGCCTAGCATCCTCTTGGCCACGAGGTCCCCTCCTGCGGAGGCACCCACAGGTCTTAACATACCATGTCCACGTTAACCCTGTGAGTTACGTGCCCTTGGAGTCCCTAATACCAATGGGGAAACCGAAGTTCAGAGAGGAGAAGGCATTCACTCAACATCACACAGCAAGTGGAACCCAGGACGGACTGGCCCAGGCTGGGTCCCTAACTGGAGCCCACCTCTTCCTCTGAGCCAGGAGGCCGAAGGGAGGTGCTGGCAGAAAGCTACCCTGGTGCTCCTGACAAACAGGGGCAGGACCGACAGCCCGAGCCAGGCTGGGTCCACATAGCCTGAAGACGGCAGCACTTCCACCTCCAGAGTGCCGGGACCTCAGCCCAGGGAGACCAGGCTCCCAGGATAGCCATTCTCACTAAGGTGTGAATGACTGACAGCTCTAGCCCTTTCCTGAAAGGCAGAGAGCACACCGGGTCATACATTGGGTTCCAGAAGCAGGAGAAATGAGAAGCCACTAAAGATAAAAACTTTGAGCCTTCCTCCATCCCCAGTTGTACGCTCTAGGCAGCTGTAACCCCTTGGGGCTCAGTTATTAGCTGCAAACTCTTCCACTTAATTCCCCAAATCAACAACAAATGTAGGAACTCAGCCCCTTGTCCACCCCTCGCTACTGCTGGGGTCCCCTTCACCGCTGGTGGCTGTCCCTCCCCTGGCTTGGAGGCCACCAGTGACAGGGCCTTATACTTATTAAGGGAGTTTGTGTTATTTGACAACAGCTACCAGAAAGTTCCTTTGAGAGGTTGGATCCTGGACCACCTGCTCCCTCATTAGCAGTCCTTTTGGTTAAAGTATGGTCTCCCAAAGGCCACTGCGGGGTGAAGGTGTGGGACACTGTGTAATAGGGACACCGGCCTCAGAGACCAGAGTCAGATTCAGGACGAGGCCTCGGGATGTCACCTCTCTGAGCCGCACTCTGAACAAAACAGAGCTCATGTGACTGGCTCGTGTGGGTCCTCCCAGGACCGCCCCCCATGCAGAGCACACACGGGTTCCCCCCCACACCCCCCGCAGTGACTATGGGACTCTGGGATAAAGGGCGAAGTAAGTCAGAGAAAGCCAAATACCACATGATATCACTCATATGTGGAATCCAGTTTTTAAAAAATGATGCAAAAGAGGATGTGGTACATATATACAATGGAATATTACTCAGCCATAAAAAAGAATGAAATAATGCCATCTGCAGCAACATGGATGGACCTAGAGATTATCATACTAAGAGAAGTAAGTCAGGCACAGAAAGACAAATATCATAGGATATCATTCATATGTGGAATCTAATTTAAAAATGATACAAATGAACTTATTTACGAAACAGAAACAGACTTACAGATACCAAAAACAAACTTATGGTTACCAAAGTGTGTACATGGGGTTAACATATACACACTACTATGTATGAGATAGATAACCAACAAGGACCTACTGGATAGCACGGGGAACTCTACTCAATACTCTGTGATAAACGGTCTGAGAAAAGAATCTGAAAAGAAATGAATACGTGTATATGTATAACTGAATCACTTTGCTGTACCTCTGAAACTAACACAACATTGCAAATCAACTATACTCCACTACAATTTTTAAAAATAAATAAATCAAATTTTTTAAAAATTTAGGGACTTCCCTGGTGGTCCAGTGGTTAAGACTCTGCGCTTCCACTGCAGGGGGCACGGGTTCGATCCCTGGTCGGGAATTAAGATCCCACAGGTGTGGCAAAAATAAGTAAATAATAAAATAAAATAAAGTAAATTAAGAAAAAAAATTTTTAAAGGGTCAAGAGAGGCCAGCCTCTCCTCCTCCTCCAGGGGGCCCCCACCTCCCCGTAGATCTGTACCCACATTCCTCCAAGGCTGACCCACCCTCGCCCTGTTCTCCGGGGAACTGCAGGCCCCAGCCCCATCCTCCCCCATCCTCCCACACACCTAGGCCTCGCCGGCTGCCTCCATCCAGGCCCCCTCCCTCCCTGCAAAAGGCTGCAAACGCTTCTGAGGGCTGGGACATCTGGCTAATGACGGGGAAAGTGCTGAGACGACAGGTTATTTCAACACTGTCATCATCCGTTGGGTATTTCAACACTCAGTGCTTGTGCAAGAGACATAATGGGACCTGTCATAAACTCACGCCGTCTCAAAGCTCGGGCACGTCGCGGCGGGGCTGCCGGGCGTCTGTTGGGATTTCGAGATAGGCGCTGTCTTGGGGCCCGCAGCCTCCTCTGGGTTATTCTGGCTCCACCACCAAGGCCCCGGAGAGAAATCTCAAGGTGTCAGAGAAAACCCAGAGCAATTACCTCTCGGGGTAATTAGATGGTGGCAGAGATAGATGGTGCACCTTCCTGCCTTCCCGCCTGCCCTCCTGCCCGCCAGGGAGAGGGAGGGCCGGCCTGTCCCGTCCCACCGGGCCTCCCCCACTTCCCCCAGCCCCCTGCGGGGAGGAGGCGGCAGATGACCTCATGGAAGCAGCAGCTGTGAATCACCGCCCTGACCACGTTCCCACTTCCCTGGGGGTGGGCGGGCGTGTGGGTCCTCAGAGGTACGGCTCAAGGCCCCCAGCTGACCCCCTTGCCACGACGGCGGCGTCTCCGAAGAGCCGAGCGGAGGCTCCCGGACCCCGCCGGCCTCTGCAGCAGATCAGAGTCACAACGCGGAGTCCTTGACCTGGCTCAGCCCCCATCCAAGATTTCATCTGAACCCCAACCCCTCCGCCTTTAGGACGCCAAGTGGAGGATGGAGGAGGGGTAGCGTCAGCTGCAGCCGGGACGTGAGGCCCAGGGGAGGGGAACGCCAACCAACACAGAGACACCTGTATGGGGGGCAATGCTGAGTCCTCAACCCCAGCTTCCCAGCTCTCACGGGGCGAATCAGAGGCACTGCCCCCAGCTGGCAAAGGGGAGAGATGAGTGGGCAGAGACCGCGCCCCAAAACCCAGTGGAGCCATGCCGAGCTCGAGCAGGGTGCGAAGCGCCCCCCACCGCCCTCCTGAGCCTCCACCCCCATGCCCACCCCGCCCCCAACACACACATCTCCAAAGTGCTCCAGGAGAGGGTCTGGGTGTCTCACTGGCAGGACCTCGCGGAGGACAGGAAGGGCGCCAAGGGGTCCCACCCCTGGAGAGGAGGGGCGGGAGGTACAGGAAGAGGACGCCCCGGAGAGGGAAGAGTGTGGAGAAAGACACGGGGTCTGGGACACGTCGCAGGCTAGGTGGGGAGCATGCAGACCCCCCCAAGGCCGGGGCCTCTGGTAGGGGAGGCCCAGGGGCGAGGATTCCTTTGAGTGGGCACTGGGGAGCCACAGAAGGTCTTCGACCACGGGGGTTCCAGGGGCACCGAGGTGCTTTGAGCCCTTTCTTAGGCTCCATCTGGCAGCAGAAAAGAGGGTGACGGGTTCCGGGGAAAGTTAGAGGAAGGCAAGGAAGCTGGACAACAGCCAGGTGGGGACAAGGGCCAGAATGAGGGGGTGGAGGAGAAGCAGAGGGGGTGTGGGCCGGAGGACATTCGGGAGTGGACCCCCTGGATCGGGTTCCACGCTGGGAGGGCTGGGACCAGGAGGGGGCCCTCCCCAGAAATGGGCCGCAGAGGCGGGGAGGGGTTCACAGGGGACTTCGGGGCTCTTTGTGGAAATCGGCCCCCAGAGGACCCCAGCTGGTGCCGCGCCCCTCCACCAGCAGTGATGCTGACCCTCTGCTTCGATCAGAACTTTGGAGACGGTCAGATACTCCCTGAGGGACACATCAACCAAGGAAACGGTTCTATAAGGTTCTTAGCTGCTACTCCAGGACCCAAACCCCTTCCTCCCCCCAAAGTCTTCTCTGCTGGCCCATCTCCTCTTCCTGCGGATTCCCCTCCATTGACCTCTCAAGGGCTTCGTTCAAGGTCCCCTGTAGGGTCACCAGAGCAGCCTTCCCCAGCCTGCCAGCCCCCTCAGCTGGCTCTACAGAGACCTCCGCACAGCCCACGCCTGCCCCTCCACTGCTCAGCCCGCACCTCGGCCCCTGCCTGCTCCCCGGGCTCCCACTGCAGCCTCCTCAGGGCCAAGTCCATAGGAAGTGTCGCCACCTTGCCCTCAACCAGCCACTGGCTGTCCTGGGGCAGGGACCTGTCAGCAGAACTGTCACATCCCCTCTGCCAGAGGCTGTTTTCCAAGTATTGTCTTTACAATGGTGGTATTGTATCACCACCTCCAGATAGGCAAAGACTGGGTAGGGGGACGGTTTCCTCTGACTGGTGCCTGGGTCAAGTTGATACTCACACCTGTCCTGTGTGGCAGGGGCTGTCATCATCCTATTTTATAGATGATGGACGCGCCTCTCCCATGTGGCAGGGCCCTGTCCAGTCAACCCTGGTCTCCAATGCCTGGGATACCCTTGACCACAATGAAGTAGCCTCGAAGTGGATGTGACCCGGCCTTGGGGGTGGCAGTCCTGGCTCTGCCCTTGAGTTTTGGGCCATCATCTTGGGGAGTTATTTATCATCACGGGGTTTCTGCCTCCTCCCATGCAAAACGATGTAGTGGCCTCCATTTCTCTGGTCAGGACATGGCATCGGGGCATGGTGGAGGAAGGCCTCTGCGGACAGGCTGGCCGCTGGGGTTTCAGCTCTGTCTCTTAAAGCTGGGCTCCCTCGCTGTTCCGGGCCTTGCTTTCTCATCTGTAAATGGGGTATAATAACATCTCTCTCATACATAGCCCAGGGCGGGTACACCGGGGGTACTGTGTGATGTTTTCAGCGGGATGGTCAAGGTTCCATCTGGTTCTAGAACCATCTATTGTTCCTTAACAGACCATCTCCCCAGGGACAGCTCAGCACCTCTGAGGCTGAACCACCAACCCCTCGCCAAAAACAGGCCCGTGATCTCAGTAAAGCCACAGCGGGAAAACCAGAAATGAGCCCTTTCCCCAGGAGCCCTCACAGAGCTACCAGAGGCAAATCCAGGGGTCTCTGGGGGAGGGGGCTCGACACCCCTGAGGCTGGGCAACAGCTCAGGAGGCACCACAAGCCCCTGCCCACCCAGGGCGGGCAGAGCAGCTGAGTCTCTCTCTCGCTCGCTCATCCTCTCCGATACCCCCACCCCAGTGGATGCCGCACCGGGAGCTCTTCTTTGCAATTGACACGTCCCTCCCAGTGTAAGGCACATTCAAGGGATTTGAGACTGACTCACACATAACCAAATACAAAGGGAGGCAAATGCACTAGATGGGGAGCAGAGAAGGGGGAGCCTGCCCCGCACCAGGGCTGGGACAGTGGCGGACAGGAATGGCCACATCCCCTCCTCCTGGCTCAGTGCCAGCCTCTGGGGTCAGAGGTCCCTGCTCCCCACCCTCCAGGAGGCACTCTCAGCCCATGGAGGGGCAGCACCCAGGAGAAGGAGAGGCCCCCAGCCCTGTCCAAATGGGGCCAGCAGGGCAGCCGTGGTGTGGTGTGAGACCCAGAAGGGCGCCCAGTCTGCCCTGATCCCCGGGGCGCCGGGGCGGCCTGGCGGCCTAGCCTCCTGCTGGCAGAGGGGCAGCAAAGACGCTGGCAGCCCAGGCCCCGGGCCTCCCATCGCCGCCTCCCCCACTGCTCTGCCGGATGGTACCATCTCCTAATGCATCTGCCTGTTTACATTCCCCCAACGAAAAGCAGCTTTGTTTATGGAAAAGAGCTATTTTAGTTCCACATTTTCTCTCTCCACTCCTCCAGCTCGCAGGCAGAGTGGTTGCTGCTCCCTTGGGGAGCTGAGAGGGTGACGGAGCTCATCTCTTCCTCCTTGGGGAAGGTGCCTCAGGCTCCCTCAGGTGGAGACCCAGGACAGGGGACAGGGCACAGGGCTGTCTCCTCCCACGAGGTCTCTAGGAAAAGGACAAATGGCCCACACAAGTCAGACAGGTCTCACCCCGGGGGCAGGAAGACGGCGGTCCCCACGAGCCGGTGACTCAGGACAGCACCCCCTCAGTGCACCCCACCCGCCCTGGGCTCATAAACCATGTCCTTCTCCTCCCCCTGCCGGCTGAGTAATAGTATCCCCATTATACAGATGAGAAACTGAGGCTCCCAGAGGTGAAGTGGCCTCTCCAACATCACAAAGCTAGAGATGCCCAGGGGCTTGACTCCAGACCTTGTGTCTGTTCCCCACCGCGCCGCCCTGGGATGGGAAAAGACGCACCTACGGAATGGGGGGGAGTCGGGTGGGACTCCGTGGTCATAGCCATTTCTGTCAATAGCCATGGCAAACATTTCATTCCAGGCTCCAGAAACAGCGAACAAAGCGTGAGCGGGAATAATCGAGTTCAACAACAGAGGTGCTTCTCCAGAGGGAAGCTGCTGTTTTCCAGATGGGAACACCAAAGACCAGAAGGGGTAGAAGGAAACAGCCATCCCTCCAAGAAATAACAAGAGGCGGGTTCCCTACGCCCAGTGCACCTGCCTTCCCAGGCAGGAGAAAAAGGGCTCCTGGGTGACAGCAGAAGGGTCCACGAAATGCTCACCGTGGTCCCGTGTAGGATGCCTCTCCCGCCCTCCCTTCCTCTGTGGCCCTGATCCCCTCCTCCATGCAATTTGTGATTTCTGGTGCACACATGTTCCCTGGATTGCCAAGGCAGGTCAACAGCTGTCACCATGACAACAAAGAAAAAGAAAAAGAAAGGTTGATGGAGGTGGGACCCAAGAGCTGTCATCAATGATTGGCCAAATGGATGAAGGAGCAAAAGGACACATGAAAGAAGAGGAAACAGATGGCCCACGACAAACCTTTGGGTTGGGCCATAAGGTCAGGTCATGCCAGACAGCGGGGCTCCCTCACCAGCCAGAGCCTCACCCTATATGTCAAATGGGGCCTATTCATCATTCCTTTGCCTGCCCAATGCCGCTAAACGTGTCTCCTATGTTTGCGGAATACCCCACCTTATGAGTTTCTAACTTCTTTCACAAGAGCCAGCCTGCCACCTTCCAGCCTCCCTTGCAGCTAGGGTTTAATCGTGTGACCTGGGCTCTGCCAATCACACACCCACCAGACTCAGATGGGAGGGGGTGACCAGGAAGCAGATTCCCTGTGGAATCCATTCTACCTGGGGAGAGGTGGACTCCCGTGTCCAGTTTCCGGGGACAATGCTGTGACTGGTGTGGGAGCCCATCGGGGGGCTTGCCCTGGGTATGCCATCTGCAGTGGGATCCTGGTTCTGGTACTCTGGCTTTCTGGAGAGTCTGGGCTATGGGGTATCCTTGAATAAATTCCTTGTGTGCCTTACCCAGCTGGAGTTGGTTTCTAGACTCTGGGGTGTTCATCTCCCAGTGATGGAGCAAATGCCCCAGGAAGCCTCATGTAGGCTGGGCTCTGTGTGGGACAGCAGGCTGGGGCAGGAGGGAGCAGAGGTCAGCAGGCCGAGTCCTCCCTGGCCTGTGAGATGCCCACCCACTAAAGCGGGACCAAGACAAGGGTCTGAGCAGGGGCTGCCTTGAGGTCCCGAGGCCACCCCATGGCTACGGGGCGAGGCTCTCCCTGCCATGCCTCTGCTCCTCCCCCCACAACCTCCACTACCTCCTCTCATCCTTTAAGACCCAGCTTCTCATGATCTCTCTCAGGAAGCTTCCAGGCCCATCCCTTTGGGGCTAGGTGCCTCCACGGTGCTGCCGGGTCACATCGGCCAGCACCCTTCCACACTGCGTGGTAACTGCCCATCGCCACATCTATCTGTCTCCCTGCTAGATGGTGACTCCCTGGGGACGGGGGTCATGTCTGGTCCACCCTGAGCAGTTGCACCAAGCACAGTCCTGGCACTTAGGAGACAATCAGGGAGTGTTTGCTGAATGACTGAGTGAGCGTTAGTGAATGTGCTCGCCCTTGGGAGAAGCTGGCGGTCTCCAGGCTCCGTGAGAGCCGCAGAGAGAAGAGCAGTTACAGGGTGGCCCTGGGGCTTGGCGGCCAAGCCCACCCCTGCCAGAACCCGCCTGGGCCAGGCTCGGCTGTGTCCGTGCAAAGCGGGTGTATAGGGTGGGGTAACACCTGCCGTTCCATCTCCCATGGGCTTCTCAGCAAATCCAATGGAAAAAAATTTCCCAGGAAATAAATCTGGAGCCCCCGGCTGGCTTCACGGCCCCCGTTCTCCCACACGGATCTGAATCTCGGCCATTTCAACCTCTCCGTTGGTTTGCCAGGGACACTTGTCAAGCAGATGTCCAGGCACGAGGCAGCAGTAGTGGTTCCCTGAGCAGCATTGAGTAGAAGTCAAGTGCATCCCTTTGGAATCACTCTTCCTCCCCCGACATGTAGGCAGGGGAGGTGCCCCAGAAGTTCCTTGGAGGGAATCAGGCCACTGTACCCCACCAACCGGGCTGCAAGAGTCAAAGTGTGAGGGCTCTCTGCTCCTCCAGGCGGCGGCCACCAGAGATTCACGCCCCAGTGTTGCAAGCTGGGGTCAGCAGGGTCATGCAACCCTGCAAGGCTGCGCCAGGGTGATTCGCAGCCACCCCGGCCCCTGGATGGTCGAGGAACGTGAACTCATTTCCCAAGAGGTCTGCAGAGTCTTGGGTGGGGGCAAGACCGGTCACATCTCGGTTGCCCTTGACCTGGAACCCTGCTTCTACTGAACATCAGGTTGGGGATGGTCTCGACTCAAGGTGGCTCAGTCCTCCACCACCGCCATCCAGATGTAGAAATCCTTTTCCTTACTTTCCATCCCCAAACCCACTCACACCAGGCATTTGTGTGGATAGAAGGTTTACTGATGGTTGGAGAGGCGGGGGCATGTGCTGTGCAATTACAGGAACCTACTGAAGTCCTTCCCCCTAGATGTGTCTCTGCTATCTCTGCCTGACACCCCCTTCTCCTTCTTCCTCCTGCCCCTAAAATTCTGCCTCCTGTCAAAGCACAACAGCCCAAGCCCCTGGGGTCCCGTTTTCTAGAGAATCTAATCAATTTTCTGAAACAGGAGGATTCATTTCCAAGGGGAATTTTGTACCAGTTTTCAAAACGATGGGTTTTTATCTCACTGCCCTGGAACCAGACTCATCTTCACAGAAGATGCAGTTCCCAGCACCTCTTGCATCACGGGGACCCAGAACTGAATGGAACACAGATCCAGACGTCATGGGGCCCTGGGATGGAGAAGCCCTCAGGAGACCACCCGGACAGAGCAGACAGGTGATGCTGGGAGGAGGAACCCAGGACACAGACCCAGGGAAGACGGATGAGGGGCCGCTCCCTCTACTTGGAGGAGCCAGAAAGGGCTTCACCGACGAGGTGATGGGAACGACAGCCTTGAACGGGCTTCACGAGGAGAGGAAGCAGCTGGGACAGAATCTGCCATCAGTTCCTGTCTAAGAGGAACTGCTCACTCTGCGCTGTCAGAGTCGGATTTTGTGTCTGCCTTCTCCATCAGACTGGGAGCTCCTGGAAGGTGATCTCCCTTCCAGGGCCAAGTTCAATCAATCTCAGCCCCAGGAGGAAGAAAGGGAGGAAGACAAGTAGGGGTGGGAGCTGCATAGAGTCCCCGGGCACCCAGGGCCACAGGACCCCTGATGCTGGGCAGAGACAAGAGGCAGAACCGGCTGGATCTGCATCCTCCACGCGGCAGTGGACGTGATCACTTCACTGAAAGTAAACAGGGCAGGGAGCCGGCAGGTCCTTGGGCCACGCCTATGAAAGGCTTCGACATCAAGCGCTCGTGACCCACCAACAATCCCATCACAAGCCCTCTGCGCTGACAGGAGCCATGGGCTCACATCTGTCCAGCACTTCATGGTAGGAAGATGCTTTAATGCCCATGAGCTCAGTGGAATCAAGGTGCGGACCCTACAGAACAGAGGGAGAGGATGGCCAGGAAACACAAGGTAAGCTCTAGGCTCCGCACTTTGTGAGATTATTAGTCAGGAGGGTCCCGGGTCCCTGCTGTTCCCCTGTTCCTGGAACTTGCAAAGCAGTGAGAGTGGGCAGCGTGGCAGTTAACTACAGGCTGCCCTACCTTGCTCTCTAACTACCCTTTCAGGATTGGGAGGCTCCTCATCTGTACTGGACCCTCGAGGGCAGAGGATGTACTTCTTGCGTCTTCTCTGGGCCCACCACCGCCCCGTCCTCCACCCCCCTCAGTGCCAGCCCTCAAGCAGGTCCACAGCGCACCTTCAAACCCAGCGGGGTCAGCTGCTTCCTCTGCACACTGGCTACTCATCAGACTCGTCTGAGAGGTCTGCTAAAATACTGACGCCTGGGCTCCGCCTCCAAGGAGACGGATTTAACTGGTCTGAGGTAGGGCCCGGGCATCAGTATTCTATTAATCTAAAGTGATCATTCTAGTGTGCAGCAAGGGCTGAGAACGTCTGCTGTAGCATCTCCTGCCGCAAATGCAGCAAACGCTCCTGGGAGATATGTCCCTGGGAGCCCGGCTCTTAGTACTAAGTTTTGTTCCTTTTCTGATCTCATCCACCCCAAAAGCCTCCATTCTCCACTGCATCAGATGGTTCTTAAATCTCAACATCCAGCCCAGAGAGACTTTAGTCTCCAGAATATAACCCCACAGGGACAGACGCATACAGTACAGAGCTCCATCCGTACCAGGACCTTGGTGAGTGGTACCACCACCGTACTGAACAGCGGTATCGGTTACATGCTTTAGGCTATCCATGATGGGAAACCAACTGGAACTAGTCCAGGCAATGGAAGGATTTGGCGTATCATCTGTAGCCGTGGGGTGGAGGATACAGGTGGGTCCAAGGGGCATTTGGCTCTAAGACTCACTAACATCACTAAGGACCACATCTCTTCATGCTGAAATATGCCAGGCAAGGACTCTGATTGGCCTGGTCAAGTGTCTGCCCTACACCAATCAGCTGAGGCCAGGGGCATGGGGTCATGTAGCACAGAAAGGGCTGCTAGGGCCCATTCTCATATAGAGACAAAGGGACTCCATTTAAGATGGCGGAGTAAAGCCGCCGTATCTTTAACAATCTTTTTTCCCCCAAAGACTAACCATTTATAGAGTTAGATGAATAATGACAATAACAGCAAAATCCAGAGAGGGCATTTTTTTTATTTACAACGTTGTGTTAGTTTCAAGTGTACAGCAAAGTGATTCAGTTACACGTATATCTATTCTTTTTCAGATTCTTTTCCATTATAGGTTATTACAAGATACTGAGTATAGATCCCTGTGCTATACAGTAGGTCCTTGTTGTTTATCTATTTTATATATAGTAGTGTGTATGTGTTAATCCCAAACTTCTAATTTATCCCCCTACCCCACCCCCGCTATCCCCTTTGGTAACCATAAGTTTGTCTTCTACGTCTGTGAGTCTATTTCTTTTTTTTAATTTATGTAATTAATTTATTTATTTTTGGCTGTGTTGGGTCTTCGTTGCTGCGCACTGGCTTTCTCTAGTTGCGGCGAGCAGGGGTTACTCTTCGTTGTGGTGCGCGGGCTTCTCATTGCAGTGGCTTCTCTTGTTGCCGAGCACGGGCTCTAGGAGCACGGGCTTCAGTAGTCGTGGCGCGCGGGCTTAGTTGCTCCGCGGCATGTGGGACCTTCCCGGACCAGGGCTTGAACCCGTGTCCCCTGCATTGGCAGGCGGATTGTTAACCACTGCGCCACCAGGGAAGCCCCTATTTCTGTTTTGTAAATAAGTTCATTTGTATCATTTTTTTAGATTCCACATATAGTGATATCCTATGATATTTGTCTTTCTCTGTCTGAAGGAGAATGTATTTTTGTTAACTGGGTGTATTAGTTAGAGACCTAGAAAGAAACAGATCTGGCACTGAAGGGGTAATTGAAGAAACTTAATAACGAGACTAATTACAAAGGTGAGAACGAAGAGAATCAACGGGGATGGCGAGGCACCGAGGATTAACTGTTACACTCGCCTCTCCAGGCGTGAAAGGGCACGGGAGGCCTGCAAAAGTGGAGCATGGGAGAGGGCTGCCCAACTCATGGCTGCCTTAGTTGGATGAATGCAGCCGCTGCCAATCTTGAAAGGGTAGGCACTGGAGGGATACATCCACCGATCTCTCGGCCTGGTCCTCTAATCCCTCACTGGCTGAGCATATCTGGAAGCCAGAGAGAGCCCAAGTGATGCAATCCATAGCGGTCAGGCTTCCAGACCCAGAGCAGGTGGAGAAGCACGGAAAATACGTCCGAAGGAACAAATGTGAATCCTGTACGTTGGGCATCCACCCAAGGACTCTAGCCTCTCAGCCGCCTTCACTCAGGGGCAGTAACTTTAAAGTCATCCTTGGGAGTTCCCTGGCGGTCCAGTGGGTGGGACTCGGCGCTCTCACTGCCGGGGCCCCGGTTCGATCCCTGGTTGGGGAACTGAGATCCCACAGCTGAGTGGCCAAAAAAGCCATGCTTACTCTTCACTCTTGTTCTTCTCCCGTAGTCCATCACCAAGTCACCTTCCAAACATTTCTGGAGTCCATCCCCTTCGCTGTCTTCATTTTCTCTCCTCTGGACTATTGCAAATGATTTCTCAACTGGCTTCTCTGTGTGCAGTCAAATCCACCCGCCAAGATGCAGTTGGGCTTGACCGTGGATGGCCCTTCCCAGCGGAAACCCTTCCAGGCCCCCCATGCCTTCAGGATAACAGGCAGCCTTACCCTGTGAGCTCCCGAGGTCCGTACCTGCCCCAGGAGAGCTGGAGCCAGATCTCAATGTTGATTGACAGTCTGGCTAAGGAACTGGGCCTCCCTCCTTAGGCAATGGGACAGTACAGGAGTTTTGAAAGCAGGATTTTGTTGTTGTTCTTGTTAACTTTTCATTTTGAGATATTTCAGACTTCCCCAAAAGTTGCAAAAATAGTATACAGAATTCCCATGTGACCTCTATCCAGATTCTCTAAATATTAACATCTTACACAGTATAATGATCAAAATCAGGAAATACTATGACCTCATCAAAAACCTTATTTGAATTTCCCAGGTGGTCCCACCCTTGTCTTTTTCTGGCCCAGGATTCACTATAGAATCACCTTGCTTTTAGTTGCCATGAGTCTTATCTCCTTCAAACAGAAACAGTTTCTCATCTTTGTCTCTCCTGACCTTGACACGTGGAAACAGTACTGGCCACTTGTTTTCTAGAATGCCTCTCTATTTGGTTTTTTCTGATGTTTCTTCACCTGATGTTTCTTCAGGGTAGGCATTTTTGGTAAAGATGCCGCAAAAGCGAGGTTGTGTCTTTGTCAGTGCATCATACCAGGAGGAAAGTGATGTGAGTTTGCCCCCAATACTGTTGATATTAATTTTGCCTATTTGATCTAGATGTTGTCTGCCAAGTTTCTCCAGTGTAAAGTTGCTATTTTTTCCCTTTGTTATTAATAAGTATCCTGCGGGGAGAATACTTTAAGACTCTACCCTGTTTCTCATATACATTTTGCCCACCAGTTTTAACATCCATTAATGATTCTTGCCGGAAACGGTTCTTACTGTGGTATTTGCCAAATGGTGGTTCTCAAGCCCATCATCCCTTCTACGTTTATTAGTTGAAATTCCACTGTAAGGAAAAGAAAAGCAGGATATCTACCCAATAGAAGATGGCCTGCAGGCATCAAAACAGCTGCCCGATATATTGCAAATCGTATACCTGATAAGGAACTTGTATCTAGAATATATAAAAAATTCTTACAACTCAACAATAAAAAGACAAATAACCCAATTTTTAAAAGGGCAAAGGAGCTGAATAGACATTCCTCCAAATTTTTTTTTTTACAAATGAACAACAAGCACATGAAAAGATGTTCAACATCATTAGTCATTAGGAAAATGAAAATCAAAGCCACAGTGAGATGTCACTTCCTATCCCCTTGGGTGGCTATAATACAAAAAGAATAAAATAAGCAGATAACAAGTGTTGGAGAAACTGGAACCCTCATACGCTGCTGATAGGAATGTAAAACGATGCAGCTGCTTTGGGAAACAGTCTAGCCTTTCCTCAAAGGTTAAATACAGAATTACCGTATGACCCAGCAATTCCACTCCTAGGTATATACCCAAGAGAAATAAAAACATACGTCTATATGAAAACTTGTACACAAATGTTCAGAGCAGCATTATTAGTTCCCAAAAGTGGAAACAATCCAGTGCCCAGCAAATGATAAATGAATAAATAAGATGTGGTCTATCCGTACAATGGAATATTTTGAGCAATAGAAAGAAAGAATGTACTGATACACGCTACAACGTGGCTAAATCTTGAAAACATGACGCTAAGTCAAAGAAGCCAGCCACAGAGGACCACATACTGTCTGATTCCATTTATGAAATGTCCAGAATAAGCACATTTATAGAGACAGAAAGTAGATTCGTAGTTACTGGGGGCTGAGGCCAGGGAGGGAACGGGGCGTGACTGCTCATAGGTACAGGGTTTCTTTTGGGGGTGAGGAAAATGCTTAAAAATGGTGGTGATGGTTGCACAAGTCCATGAATATACTAAAACCCGTTCATCTTACACCTTAAATGGGCGGATTGTATGGTATGTGAATTATATCTCAGTAAGGCTGTTATTTAAAACACACACACACACACACCAGCGACAGCCCCTCCGGGAGCCTCCTGGGAAGAGGAGGCCTCCACGGCCCCGCCCCACCCAGCCCCCCTAGTTCCTGTCTGCAGCAGCCACTGTTTGCTTACAAAGGTTACTTGCTCCCGACAAGCCAAGCAGAAAAGCGGCATCGTCTCAGGCCGGGCAAACCCGGCAGCCACCGGACAGTGTTTCTCGTGATTCAGTTCAGGGAGATGCACAGCTGCATCGTGAGCAGCTATCTCTATACTCCCCAGTGAAATATCCTGAGCCAGACTGTGGTTTCGTGACTTGAAGTCCAAGGTCATGAATCAACATCAGCTACTTATCAAGACCGAAGGCTGCGGTCACCGTGCCTGCAGGAGGTCACCGTGCCTGCAGGAGGCCACCGTGCCTGCAGGAGGCCACCGTGCCTGCAGGAGGAGCAACTCATGTTTCTCGGCGCCTTCATGCCAGAGTGCTGGGCCGCACCCTGGTGCCCACTGGGTGCTGGGCCGCACCCTGGTGCCCATGAACCTGCTGGACTAACCACACACTGGCCCGGACCATACCTTTCCCACAGCCGTCACGGCTGTGCCACTCGGAGCCTGGCAGTCTGATTCCCCAC
The DNA here is from genome assembly GCF_011762595.2 of Tursiops truncatus. Taxonomy (NCBI): domain Eukaryota; kingdom Metazoa; phylum Chordata; class Mammalia; order Artiodactyla; family Delphinidae; genus Tursiops; species Tursiops truncatus. The sequence goes on from NC_047048.1 coordinate 7,673,572, forward strand.
TTGCCGGTTCAGTGACCCCTGGTGAGCGACCTAGGCCGGGCCAGGCCGGCGCCGGTTTCTCTGGCTTTGGCTTTCTTGCTCTTGTTTACGTGATATTGTAAAACACAGCACCATGAGGGGTGGATGAACTAGGAGAAGGGGGTTAAAAAGTACAGACTCCGGGCTTCCCTGGTGGCGCAGTGGTTGAGAGTCCACCTGCTGATGCAGGGGACACGGGTTCGTGCCCCGGTCTGGGAAGATCCCACATGCCGCGGAGCGGCTGGGTCGGTGAGCCATGGCCGCTGAGCCTGCACGTCCGGAGCCTGTGCTCCGCAGCGGGAGAGGCCACAGCAGTGAGAGACCCGTGTACCGCAAAAAAAAAAGTACAGATTCCCAGCCATAGAATAAGTAAGTCCTGGGGATGGGATGTACAGTGTGGGGACTATAGTTAATCAGACTATATTGTCTATTTGAAAGTTGCTAAGAGAATAGATCTTAAAAGTTTTCATCACATCACAAGAAAACAAAATTTTTTGTAACTGTGTGGTGACGGATGTTAACTAGTCTTATCGTGGTGATCATTTTGCAATATATACAAATATCGAATTACTATGTTGTACACCTGAAACTAATCCGATGTTATAGGTCAATTATATCTAAAATAAACAAAAAACACAACTCAAATCAGGGCCACTTCCTTTGGTTGAAGCCCTTCCCAAGATAAAGACAGGGCTCCTGAACCTGGCCTGATGTGTCTTCTCAGAGCACCGCCCACCCGAGGACTTGTCAGCTCACAGCCGTCATACTCCCGACCACACTGGCCTCACTTCAGCTCCTCCAAGTCCCTCTGTCCCCTCTCACCTCCAGCCCGTGGACCACCTGGTTAGTTAGTTCACTCTGTCTTGAGACCCCTGCTAAAACTCACCCTTCAAGGAAGCCTTCCCTGATGCCCCAGGACTCTTGCACGTCTCTTTCCAGCACTGGTCAGCGTGTCAGCGTCGCTGAGATTATTGAATTAATGTCTGCTCCCCCTTCAGGCTGTGCACCCCCTGAGGGCAGGGGTCTGTCTGCTTCACCCACACTGACACCCACCACGGCTGTCCCAGAGCCTGGCACACAGCAGCCATTCAAAAAGCCTTGTAGATAGAACAAAAGAATGTTGTTCTGAAGTCTCCATGAAGCCCATTCTCATGTTCAGCTTCCTGAATTTTCCCATTCCTCCCAAACATAGATCAGATCACATCCTTTCCATGCCTAGAACCCTCCAAGGGCGTCTCACCATAACGATAATAAAATCCAAACTCCCTGCCTCGATGGACAGGGCCGTGCAGGGCCTGGGCCCCGCACCTCTCTCTTATGTCATCAGGGGAAGGCCCTGGAGGGTGATAAGCCGAGAACGGCTTTGCCTTCTGACCTGCCACTTTGACCTCTTTGTGCCCTTTGACCTCTCCAAGTTCATTTCCATCTCAACCTCATGCCAAATCAATCAGAAAGGAGGGCCAGCACTGAGGACAAGCTCAAGAGTCACCTGTGCGGGGCCAGCACCCCCGTGGGACAGCAAGAGGTGGAGGGTGGGCACCGGCCGCCCCCGTGCAAAGGCACATTTTATCCCTGACACGGTTTAGAATTGCCCTCATACGGTGATGATACAGAGCAGGCCAACTCTGAGTCAATTTTGTTATTGTTACTAAATTCTCGACAGATGATGCGCCCCCTTACCGCCTGCACCCGGTGCCCCCCACTTAACACGACACTGCTCTGCGGGACGATGTCCACTGTTCATTCCCCTCTCGGTCAAGTGTAGGAAGAGGGAGGCTGCAATCTCATGTTCACCCCTTTGGCGCTACCTGATATGGGAGAAGGCAGACACAGGCATGAATTTTATGTCCCCCCACATGGCGGGGCAGGACAGTCATTTCCTGCCAGGGAGGGGAGTGGGGACTCAGTGACGTGGTCCAACTGCAGGAGTTCAAGCAGTAACAGGCTTTCTGGACTGGGGCTTGGGAAGGGCTATGCCATCCCCACAGGATCTGTCAGCTTCCCCTGCGATAAGCGTGGGCATCCTGGACCCTTCTTCTGAGCCTCTGTAGAGGCTGGGAGGATGCTGGGAGATGGTGCTGTTGGAGGAGGAGGGGGGAGAAGAGCAAAACAGGAAGAGCCTCCGAACATTCTTCCTGGCTGTTCCCTCTGCCACGCACTCCCCTCGTCCCTGACCTCTACACATCTCACCCTCGTATCAGGGTGGCCGAGTTCTCTGCACTTTCTGGATGAGTAAACTGGAGCAAAGTTATAGCCAATGGGGAGCCGACTGGTCAGACTGCAGGGGGAGGGGGTGTCTGTGCTGTTTCCCTTGTCGACTCCTCTGGGCTTTCCTAAGTCCCCCGACAGTAGAGAGGGGATAAATGTCAGCAGGAAGCAGCAGGATCGGGGCCCTGCTCTTGGAAGGGATCAAACAAGTACCTGCTTAATCATTAGTCGGGCGGTGGAAAGCCTTGCGAACTGTCAAACTTCAGCAGAAACACCAGGGAAGGAAACAGTGGCCAGGAAAACAGACTTCTGTTCCAGTTTCCGCGGGGGGAATTCAAGACAGATTCGTCTGCTCACGTCCAGCCCTTGTGAGGGGCGCACCATTGGCCCAGGCGTTAGCACCCACGGTTTGATTCATTCTGTCCTCGCTCCAACCCTTGGCGGGGAGGACTAATTATGCCCATTTTACAGATGAGGGAACTGAGTCTCAGAGAAAGGCAGTAACTTGTAAAAGGAAGCCAGGCTCTCTGCTTTTTAGCCCAGGGCTGTTTTCAAGGAAACAGGAACTCTAACCTTCCCAGCCCACCCCCACTCCCCTCACTGGCTCCCTACACAAGCCCTCCCACCCCCAATGTTCTCAGCAGGGAGAAAGGATCTGACTGACATGTTTTAATTACTCAGACTGCTGTGTAAAGAACGGATGGCAGGTGGAGGGGCTGTGGCCGTACAATGTGCAGGCAATGGACGAGGGCAGAGGAGACCGGGGTGGTGGCCACGGAGACGGTGACTAGTGGACGGGGTACATTTTGGAGCTGGAACCTACACGGAGGTGTCAGAACGATTCCCAAGTTTCTGGCCTGAGCAACTCGGTGGAGGATGGTGATATTTCCTTTTTTTTTTTTTGGCCCTGCTGTGCGGATTGCGGGATCGTAGTTCCCCGACCAGGAATTGAACCCGGGCCAGGGCAGTGAAAGCATGGAGTCCTAACCTAACCACTGGACCACCAGGGAACTCCCAGTGGTGATATTTCCTGAGAGGGGAAAGAGTAAGAGGTGAGTTTGGGACATGGGGAGTTGGGCCAACCCTAGAGACAGCCAGGAGGAGGTGTTGGGGCCACAAGGTGTGTGGGTCTGGCTCAGGGGTGAGTGCCAGTGGGCGAGAGGATGAATGAATGACCGAAGGGGTCAGCTGGGGGATGGATGGGCAAGGGGGCGCTGTTGCTAGGGGTCTGAGCCCTGGAGTCACTCTTCAGAGGACCTAGGAGGGGAGACTCTCCGTGCAGGGGGACCTGAACGGTGCAGCCCCTCCTCCCACCTCCAGTTCCTCAGTCCTCCAAGGTCAACAGCTCAGGGGCGCTGAAGACATTCCTGCAGTTTCAAGGAGAGCAGAGGCATCCTTCGAGGAAGGATGGAGGCAGTCTCCAGCTAGGAGGGGGAGGAGAAGAGAGGTGCCCAGAGGTGTGGCCTGGAAGCCCCTTCCTCAGTCTGTTTGCACAGCTGTCCAGGCCAAGCTGGGCAGAGTGCCTCACTGGCTGCCCTTCTCTCCCTCCACCTCCAGGGGAGGGCGACTTGCTGTAAGGTAGGGAACTCGGTGACCAAGCCCTGGCCCTGGGGACTCTCCTCCTCTCTCCGTCCTCCCCTGCTTCTCTGAGCCCCTCGAACAGCCCCCCTGCACCTAGCATGTCCTCTCCTCCCTGCTCCCTCCCAGCTGCCTCCCCAGGCCCAGAGTCCTTTCCCCTCCTTTCTTTGGCTTCCCACCGGTATGCGAGGCCCTCCTCCGTTCTCCATGCCCCCTCACCACAGCCTATATGAGAGCACCCATTTCCAGTCCTTCCACCAGATGGTGAGCGGCTGAGGACACATCCTGGGCAGCCTCGGCATCTTTTCAACCTCTCACCCCACACACTCTAGGTGCTGAATCAGTGTTTGGTGTGTTCAACTAAAAGCGCTTGGTTCGTATTTCTCGAGCTATGATGAAGATCTCTCTCTCTCTCTCTCTCTCTCCCTCCTCTCGCTCTCTGAGGTGATGCTGTCCAGGACAGGGGTGGAGGGCTTCTTCTCCAGGAGATTGCCCCACCTCTGGATGCTTAAGGAACTTGTTTTCTCACCAGGTGCCAGGTCTGCAAAATGCACCACCCAGCCTATCTCCAGCCCCCGAGCCTTGCTGAGCCGTGGCGCTCCTGTATGGCAGGCGCCATGCTAGACTCTTCACCTGCCTTATCTTGGTGATCCTGTCAACGCCCCCATGACGTGGGCACTCATCTCCCCATGCCGTGGTTCAGGAGATACCTTCAGAAGGGTCAGAGGATCAGGAAGGTCGGTGACTTCCCAAGGATACTCAGCAACCTCGGAGTGACTTGTCTGGCCTCAGGGTCCCTGTTCCTGGTCACTTTGCCTCCACTTGCCACGTGGAGGGACCTGAGTAGCACCCAGAGAATCACAGGAGGAAATCACATGACAGTGACTCCGCTCCCCAGCCCCGCACCCCGGCAGGTGCACCGCAGTCTCCCCTCTGTGACTCCCCCCAGGCTAGCCTGAAAGCCAGAGGCATGGTGTCTCCAGCCTGGGACAGAGAGGTGCAACCCTCACATCGACACCAGCAACGGTTTACCCACTTGGCTTCCTGTTAGGTTTTTTCTTCCTTCCCCGCAGGGGTGTCTCTTATCTTAAACTTCTTAGGGGGTTTGTGCCAGCTGTTTACCATTTGGTGACAGTTGGTGCCAGAACCAGCCTCTTGGGACAAGCAAGGCGGAGCAAAGCAAGCCCCCTCAGTCACCTGCACGGCTGAATGGGACAAGCGGGCCCCATGCGGTCAAGGACCAAAGCCCTGTCCGGCTGCCCTGCTGTGTCAGGCTCTATCTCCTGCATGGGGTTGACTTAGGCGAGTGGAAGTGAGTTGGCCTGCCCTGAGCTCCTCCAGCTGCGGGGAGCAGGCAGGGAGCTGCAAATAAAAGAATCCACCAAATAGATGAGTGAGAGGCGACTGGGTCTGCTGGGCCCAGGGGCTGGCTTTGGTCTGTGAATTAGGAGCTCTGGGTTCTTCGTGACCATGCGAAGTGAGAGGATCGGCTGCAGAAACTGGCCCTGCCTCCGCCTCCCGCTTCCTAGCACTCCTTGGGTCAAGACTTCCTGATGGGGGCTTCCCTGGTGGCGCAGTGGTTAAGAATCCACCTGCCAATGCAGGGGACTCGGGTTCGATCCCTGGTCTGGGAAGATCCCACATGCTGTGGAGCAACTGAGCCTGTGTGCCACAACTACAGAGCCTGCGCTCTAGAGCCCACGAGCCATGACTACTGAAGCCCACGTACCTAGAGCCTGTGCTCCGCAACAAGAGAAGCCACTGCAATGAGAAGCCCACGCACTGCAACAAAGAGTAGCCCCCGCTCGCTGCAACTAGAGAAAGCCCGCGCACAGCAACGAAGACCCAACGCAGCCATAAATAAATAAATAGATAGATAGATAAATAAATAAATAAAATAAAGCACATCAACTAAAAAAAAAAAAAGACTTCCTGATGCCCAGCAGGGTGAGCTCTGTCTGACCCTGTGGCCCAGTTCTAATAAGTGTCTTCCATGCTCATGGTGTCTCCAGGGTATAGCCCAGCCCCTAGACCTGGGCTCCACAGCACATTGGACCCCATCTTGTCCTCATCAGTCTGCTCAGAACCCTTGGCATTCTGGGGCCACATCCACACCTGGCCATCCTCAACCCTCCCAGACACCAGAGCCCCTCCTCAGCCTCACTCAGCATTGCCAGGCTTCTCCCACCTCCTCCTGTCAGCTCCTGTCCCCAGATGCCCATTCACCCATGACACATCCTAACCAAACATTGCTCTGCCTCTCACCCTGGAAGGGTAAGGGTCTGGATTCCTGATCACCGATCACCTGTAAGCCAGCCAGCTCCCAAGCACCCTGAAGAGCCCTCTGGGCCTGTCCAGGGTTCATGTTCAAGGCTGACCCAGATCTCACTAATCCTTAACCTCTGTCCAATCCTCCCACCATGCAGGGAACAGGTGCAATGAATGAACAGAGAGGTAGAGCGGAGTTGGGTTCATTGGAAGAAATTCTCGTACAGTAACCAGAGTCAGAGGCATGGTCTCAGGCTGGGTTGGCCAAACTCTAACCAGGGATGGAAAAGGAAAATTTCTCACCTGTTACGTAGAAACAGATTCCCACAGCCAGGAGGGGGAGCTAGACCCTTGGAGTCCTGATTTTAGTTCAGGTGCAACCAAAACTCAGGGAAATGGCCCAGATGGGACCCCAACAGCCTTACTAACCCACCGCTCTAGAACTCTGAGATTCGGGAAAGAAGTCAGTGCCCAAGAGGGCCATGTAGAAGGTAAGTGAAAAAGTGATACCTGAGGAGGGAGGAGAAGGCGTGAGAGCCCCAGGTGGCAGTCCTCAGTCAGTGCCTCTGCAGCCTGGCACCCCACCTCACCCCCCAATACACACACACACACACACACACACACACACACACACACACACACACACACACAGAGCCACGCAGTGCAGCACTGTCCAGAAGGTGCTTGAGGGAGGACAGAGAAAGCCAAAGGAAGGAGAGAGACAGCTGAGCATGCAGACTACTGCTCACAAAACACACCGTGAAGACACACGTGGGGACCTCACGTGCCCCGGGACGGTGGGTAAGATGGGGACACCGAGGCCCCAGGGAGTAGAAGGAAACTGACTTGTTTGACAGTTTCTGAAGTCACTCATTCACTTTCCCATTCATTCCTTCAACAAATATTTATCGAACATCTTCTAGGTTTATAGTCCAGTGCAGAGATAAGAGCATAGACCCTGGGGCCAAACTTGCTTTGTTCCCCCCCACCCCCGCCCCCAGCCCTGCAATTTTTGTTTATTGTTGCAAAATACATATAACATAAAATTTACTATCTTAACTATTTCTCAGTGAGCGCTTGACCACAGTCTGTGCAAAGGGAATGTCTGTGCTTCTCGCTCCACCTAACAATATCTTTCCAGTGCTTTCTGTCTCCTGGTGGGCAAAGACTGGGAGGGACGTAATATTACGGATAGAAATCCTGGGCCTTGGGATTGTTCCAGCTGTGCCTCTCTTGGGCAAGTGGGGTGTGTGTGTGTGTGTGTGTGTGTGTGTGTGTGTGTGTGTGTAGGGGGCGTCCCTGGGGAAGAGTCCCTGCACTTAACTTCTGCACCTCCCCAGCCTCTCCTCTAACTTTGAAAAGCTCAGAGGCCCTTCTGGAAGCCTGAGTCAGCCTGCAGTCTGCTTTTGCTCCAGAGGCAGGACCAGCCCCTGAGATGTGAGGGTGGGGAAGCTTGAGCCGCCTTCAAAGTGACTGGGGGAGGGAGCGGGGCAGGGCTGGACCCCATGCTGCCCACTCTGGGATGGAAATCCCCATGGGGAAGGTGGGTGGTTGGTGGGGATCTGGGCAAAGGTGCTTTAGGGGAGACAGGGCCCGAGGGAGAAAGGGGTGTGTTGAAGACCCAAGAGGTGAGAATGACCAGAAATGAGAATGTTGGAGGGGCAGGGTCACCTCCCCCCTGAGAAGGGAGGGCCCCTTGCTCTCCTCTGCATGGACAGAGCAGTGACTGTTCAGGAAGGTGGGTTTGGCCTCACTCAGGAGACAAACGCTCACCCAGAAGACGTCATGGGCTCTGGAATGTGGAGAGAGGGCTGGGAATGCAATGACAGGGGCCTGGCACCCCGCAGGACAGGAGGAGGGCCCGCCCATCCCCGCCCAAAGGCTGGTCCTTCTTCTTTCATCAGGCACACTTTACAGAACCACAAGTGACCAGAACGGACTCTTCGAATGTCCCCACTGGAAGGGCCCTTAAAAATGCAGCCACCTGTTGTACCGACTGGGAAACTGAGGCTCAAAGAGGTGGTCCCAGCCGCCCCTCCCCCCGCCCCCCCCCCCGTGCTCTGCCCACCCCCCCGTTCTGCCCGCGCCAGGCAGGTCCCCTATGGGAAACCCTCTTAAAGAGTTTTTCCTTTCGCGTGAACTTACCGCCTCCATCCAGCCGCGCGGTCTCAAAGGTGAACATCACTTAAATGCGTTACAGATGTTCTTCCTCCCATTTTTGGCTACCGCGCGGCGCGCCTGGAGCGGAGGCGGCCACAGCGCGATCCAGGCCGCGTTTTGCGTCCCGCCCGCCAACTTTCTCAAGCTGTAGTTATTTGATAATGATTTTTTTTTTTTTTTAACTCTCCAAATAATTGTTATCCTCCCCGCCCGGTGCAGCTCAGGTGATGGGCACAGACTGCAGACGCCTCCTCCTCCGGATGCAGGGCTGCCGAGCCAGGCAAGAAGCCACTGCCCGGGCGCCTTCTGCAAAGCCAGGGTCGAGGTCCGGGTCTGGCCCAGGCCAACCCAGCAGGACGACCCCCAACTGCCCCCCATGTGGCTTCTGTATGACCCACCACCCAAGGTCACTTCTCCCAAAGTCCACTCTCCAGGGGACGTGGCTGTCTGATGGATGACTGAACAGAGAGGGTGTGCTGGGTCCAGACTTCCATGCTGCAAACATTTATTAGGCACTTACTGTATTCACAGGCCCTGAGCAAAGCGCTGGCCTCAAACACAAGCAAGAGCAGCCTCTGCCCTCAGGGCTCCTGGCCCAGAGGAGTCTGGGGCCACACACCCCTCATCTGGAAAGATGAGAGGGGCTTCCAGGGTGGAATTGTGGACAGAAGCAGCTCAAAGTGGCAGGGCTCCACAAGGAGAGCTCCACGACGACAGAGCTCCCCCAGCACCCATCACCTTCATCCCTTCCTCTGACCCCTGCAAAGGGCCGCCGCCAGCCTGGATGAAGGCCTCTCAGAGCCTCTTCTAAGAAGCTACAGGGCTCAGAAAATACCTGCCCCCCAGGTGCGGGTACGTAGGGGCAGGGCCCAGGTTCTCTGAAGCCACCCAAGCGGAGGACTGAGAGGCAGGCCCCCAACAGAAGCACTAAATCTGTTTGGAGTTTGCCCCCCAAAGGGAGAAGTTGGCTGGGGAGCTGAGCACCTGCTTCCCCACCTGAGGATCACGTGTGTTTTTTGACGCTAAGCCACAGTGGTTTGAGCGGAGCCCTTCGCTGGGTTCGTGAGTCCACGCTCAGCTCAGTTACATCCCCAGAGAGCCCAAAGTGCTTTTGTTACCCTGAATTAAGTTTAAGTTTTAAAATTAATACATTTGAGATGGAATTTGGGCAGCCAGCCGCAGGGGGTGAAAGAGGAGGAAGTGAAAGGATGGGAAGGCAGAGGAGGAAGGCCGGGGGTGCTGGGAAGAAAGGGGTGCTGGCTGGGGGGCTGCCTCTCCAGAAAGGAGTGTTCTTGAGCAAAATCAGGGAGCAGGGTGAGAGGTGTGGCAACAGCCCCAGTGCCCAGAGAGGATTTCCGGGCGGCCTGGGGGGCCCCAACCTGTTAACCGACAGTGGTTCCTCATCCTTCACTAGATAAAACCAGTCTCTCAGTGGGGCCTCATGGGCCCCCTCTTCTATCTGTCCCTTAGACGGACCTGTACCAGCTCCTGCCTTGGCCTGATTGGTGCAGTAGAGGTGACACATTCCCTGCCCCAGAGTCCCTCTGGGTTCAGGGAAAGCCAGAGGGTTATTAGGGCAGACTCCCCGCCTAGTAGTAGTGCCACCACCAGGCACCCAGATCTCAGAGCCATTGCCAGCCCTGACGCCCTCTGCGTTGCATTTTCTCACGCCCTTCTGTGGAACCCCCCAACCCATGCACACTCCTGTACTCATCCACCTTTTCTGCCCAGTCTCCACTCAGCCAGGGCCAGACGACGCCCAAGCGTTTGCATATAGCACCAGCAGAATGAAAAAAACAAAGACAGAAAAAAAGTGTTCTACATTTTCCTTGCCCTGAAATATTCTGAGATGATCAACTCTTCTCTTTGTATATGTCCACCACTGCTAAGTGGCAATGTAAATTCTGTTGAAATTTGTGATTCTGTAAATGGTATATGAAATGCATCATTTGGCAATTTAACTAGCAGCCACTTAATAAATTTACTTTGCAGGTCTTAAAAGAAAAGCTCATCCCAAATTTTCAAATCAGAAAATCTTTAGAAAGATCTCTTTCATTTTTCACATATGTATAAGTTTTATGGTTTAGGGTTTAAAAGCTTTTTCTATTTTCAGTTCTCTACGGGTGGGGGGGCACATCATCTGCCCACTATGGGGCTTGCACAAGGCCCAGATCAGGGCTGCCGCCTCCAGGAAGCCTTCCTGGCTCCCCAGGCTGGGTCAGGTTCCCTCTGTCATGCTCCCACAGCCCCCAGACTTCCACTGTTGCCACCCCAGCACACACTCTGTTTGCCGACCCCTCTCCCTCACCGTGAGCCCATGGTAGCAGGAAGTGGGCTCCCATTCTTCCCTGTGTCCCCAGCAGTGCAAAGAAGCTGTCAGTGACTGTTTGGGGAACCAAGAGCCAGCCTAAGGGATTTCCCTCCTGCCTCGGCTTGTGGCCCTGAGTCTTGCTGGGATGAGGCGTGCCCAGATGGCTCTTCGCAAGCCTGCCAACCCCCCTCCCTGCACCCCCAATGGGTGTCAGGACCCTCTTCGGAGACTTGGAGAAACCCCTGTCTTCCTGTCTCCTTGGGTCAGCCGCAGCCTTCACAGCATCTCCCAGAGCTGCCTCCCCTTCCAGTGCAGCCTGAAGGAGGGGGATCAGATGCGGGGATGGAGGCCCCTTGTCTGTGCAGAGGCAGGATTTATCTCAGTTTGGGGAGGTCTGGGGCCCCAGAGCCCCTAGATCATCATTAGTTCCATCAAAGAGGCGGCTATGATCTGAGGGGGCAAGATGCATCGTGTCCAAATTGGAAACAGCCTGGTGGGCTATGGGGTAGGAGCCGGGCGGGGAGAGGGCTCGGGCCGCCCTGGGGGGGAGCCCAGGACACTGGAGGAGTCCCACAGACAGTGCACAGGAAGAGGAGGGGGAAGGAAGAGAAAACATTCCACTCGGGCTCCAGGGAAGAGAGCCGCAGGAGATGGAGCACGGCCAAGTCTGCAAGTCAGCTCGCCCTCCCCAGGGAGGCGGGAGGAGGTTGGGGTGGGGAGGAAGCAATCCCACCCACGAGGTGAGGGCCTACTGTGTGTCTGGCCCCCATGCCGCACACCTGCCTGGGCCCTGTCTCACCAGCCACAGAAGCGCAAATCAGAGCTGGGGTTCAAGGCCAGGTGCCCCAATCCCCAGAGCTTCAGCACATCCCTGAAAAGGCAGAGCGAAAGGAATATTGGGCTCCCCAAGTTCTCCATCCTCATATCTCCCCGTTGGCGGGCAGCACCGAGGTGGTGGTCTGATTATTAACTCCAGGTTAAACACAGAGGTAGAGAAACAACGCAGAACTATCTTCTAAGTATTGGGAAGTGGAGGTACGCGCGGACAGGAATGGGATGTAAATGACACCTTCAACTCGAAAAATAAAGCTGAAAGATCTTTCCCATCCTGCTGCTTTTCACTGATGACCACGTCCTTTCTATACGCACCCCCCCAATTCCAGAGATGTCCTGCACCCCCAAAGGTGGCATCTGACGCCCACGCTCTCCAACTAGCCCCTCTCTCTAGGGGACAGAGCGGAGCTGGAGCCACAGTCCCCGGACTAACTCGCGGGGGGCCACCTGGGTGTGGTCCTGCCCCTCCCTGGGCTTCAGTGCTTGACAAGGGAAGGAGGGGCTCTGCCTTAGCGACCCCCTGCCTCCAGCCCCCAGGGGGCCCCTAGAGGGAGCCCAGGAAGGACATTAAAATGTCTGCAAGGGGGGAGGGGGGTGATGATTCTTTCATGGGACACAAAAATGCCAGATAAATGCTCAGGCTAGGAAGCCGCCCTGAGGGAAGGGAGACAGGAATGAGTGACCAGACTTCTGCCCAAGGGTGTTCCAGAAGCTTCCCAGACAGACCTCATTTCATCACACTTCACTTTAGGGCACTTCGCAGATACTGCGTTTCTTACAAATTGAAGGTTTATGTCGACCCTGCGTCAAGCAAGTCTGTTGTCACCCTTTTTCCAACAGCATTTGCTCGCTTTGGGTTTCTGATCCCATCTTGATATTTCTCGAAATAAACATCACCAAAAGTTGACAATTCCCTGAAGGCTCAGATGACGGTTAGCAATTTTTAGCAATAAAATTTTTTTTTCTTTTTTTCTTTTTTGTGGCAGCACAGCATGGCTTGTGGGATCTTAGTTCCCCAACTAGGGATCGAACCGGACCCCTGGCAGTGAGGGTGCTGAGTCCTAACCACTGGACCACCAGGACTTCCCTAAAATATTTTTTACATTAGGGTATGTACATTGTTTTCTTAGACATAATACTACTGCACACTGAATAGACTATGGTGTAAACGTAACTTTTACATGTGCTGGAAACCAACACATTTGTGTGACTTGCTTTACTGGGGTGTTCGCTTGATTGGGATAGTCTGGAACCGAACCTGCAATATCTCCAAGGTATGCGTGTACTATAATGGTGAAAAATGGGAAACAGGGCTTCCCTGGTGGCGCAGTGGTTGAGAGTCTGCCTGCCGATGCAGGGGACACGGGTTCGTGCCCCGGTCCGGGAAGATCCCACATGCCGCGGAGCGGCTGGGCCTGTGAGCCATGGCCGCTGAGCCTGCGCGTCCGGAGCCTGTGCTCCGCAACGGGAGAGGCCACAACAGTGAGAGGCCTGCGTACCGCAAAAAAAAACAAAAAAACGGGAAACAACCTAAACTTCCAATAACAGTTAAATAATTTCATGTGGTGGAACATCATGTAGCCGTTACAAATTATGCTCGTGGATTTGGTTTATCGATGTGGAGGAAATGCTGCCAACAAGACTTAAGGGTTAGATAAGCTAATTTTCTCTTTTTTTGTTGTTTTTTTAAAAATCGAAGTATAGTTAACTTACAATGTTGTGTTAGTTTCAAGTGTACAGCAAAGTGATTCAGTTATACATCTATATATTCTTTTTCAGATTCCTTTCCATTGTAGGTTATTGCAAGATATTGAGTATAGTTCACTGTGCTATACAGTAGGTCCTCGTTGTTTACTTACTTTATATACAGTAATGTGTATATGCTAATTTTCTTAAAGGACCCATCGCAGTGCCTGCCTGTCGCAAACACTCGCAGACTGGTGACCCCAGGTGGGGTGTGATAAGAGCAGGAATGAAAAAAGCATACGCAGAACAATCCCAATCTCGTAAAACAACCACCTCACAAATGCACAGAAAAAGGCAGGAAGGAAATGCAACAGAATATTGCTGAGCTGTGAGACTGGAGATGGGGGAGTTCATTTTTCCAAATTTGCCAAATTTTCGACAATGAGTGGTTGTGTTTTAAATTCTTTTTCATTAGTTAAATTTTTTCCCAGCATTTTATGATGAAAAATGTTAAACCTATAGCAAAGTTGAGATGATGTCACAGTGAAGTACCCATACCTCTTCCTAGGTTCCACCACTGAGTTTTTTTTATAATACTTTATTCTGTATCCATCCATCTATCCCTCCCTCTAGCCACCCATAAATCCACATTATTTTTTTTCTTATGCATTTTAAAGTAAACTGCAGACAACAGTACACTTCCCCCTAAATACTTCAACGTGCGTGTCAGGAAAAATTGTGTTTTTTTTGTGGTACACGGGCCTCTCACTGCCGTGGCCTCTCCCGCCGCGGAGCACAGGCTCCGGACGTGCAGGCTCAGCGGCCATGGCTTATGGGCCCAGCCACTCCGCGGCACGCGGGATCCTCCCGGACTGGGGCATGAACCCGCGTCCCCTGCATCAGCAGGCAGACTCTCAACCACTGCGCCACCAGGGAAGCCCAAAAAATTGTTTTTAATAGTCTTCAAGAAGCCAGAGGCTGCCCTCACCCCTGAGAAGCAGCCCGCAGCCCCACCCTCCTTGCAGAAGGCAGGTCAGGAGGAACTGGGGCTGGGTTGGGGTGAGGCCCAGCCCTTCTGCCTTACTCTCTGTGTGACCTGGTCAGTCCCTAGAGCCCTGAGCTTTCTCCGCACCTGAGGCAGGGGTAATGAGAAGCAAAAATACCTCTGCTCTCCCAGCCATCTGAGGGTGTAGTGCAGACTCCCCACGATTAGGCCTGCACTCACCTTGGCTTTCCTGCAGGCATAAAGTTGTCAGATGTAGCAAGTAAAACTACAGGACACCCAGTTAAATTTGAACTTGGGATAAACCCATTTTTCAGTATAAGTATGTCTCGTGCAGTATTTGGGACACGCTTATGCTAAAAACATTATTCAGTCTGTAGTTTACCTGGCAAGGTGGGGAAACAGAGCCGTAGGAGGGGACTCACGCCAGAAGTTCAGAACCAAGTTGGGATTTTTGATAGTAAAGTCTCGTTTGTGCTGTTCTCTGGATTTCACAAAGTGTTCTTCTGTCCATCATCTCACTTAAGACTCTCTGTCGCCCTCCAGAAGAGTAGTGTTTTATTCTCATTTTATTTATTCATTCATTCATTAATTCATTGAAGTATAGTTGATTTACAATGTCATGTTAGTTTCAGGTGTACAGCACAGTAATTCAGTTTTTTTCAGATTCTTTTCCCTCATAGGTTATTAGAAAATATTGAGTATAGTTCCCTGTGCCACACAGTAGGTCCTTGTTGGTTATCTATTTTATATATAGTAGTGTATATATGTTAATCCCATCCTCCTAATTTATCCCTCCCCACCCCCTTTCCCCTTTGGTGGCCATAAGTTTGTTTTCTATGTCTGTGGGTCTATTTCTGTTTTGTAAATAAGTTCATTTGTATCTTTTTTTTTATGATTCTACTTAAAAGTGATATCATATGATATTTGTCTTTCTCTGTCTGGCTTACTTCACTTAGTATGATAATCTCTACATCCATCTACGTTGCTGCCAATGGCATTACTGCATTCTTTTTTATGGCTGAGTAGTATTCCATCGTGTCTATGTACGACAACTTCTTTATCCATTCATCTGTCAATGAATATTTAGGTCACTTCCAAGTCTTGGCTATTGTACATAGTGCTGCAGTGAACATTGGGCTGCATGTATCTTTTCGAATTATAGTTTTCTCTGGATATATGCCCAGGAGTGGGATTGCAGGATCATATGGTAACTCTATTTTTAGTTTTTTAAGGAACCTCCATTCTGTTCTCCATAGTGGCCTTACCAGTTTACATTCCCACCAACAGTGAAAAACCCGTGAAAACACAATGACCCATTTCAGTGTTGGAGAAACAGAGTCTCAGAGAGATCCAGGGCCCCCACCCAGCTGACAAGGCACAGAGTCAGAACTCAGTCTCAGTGTCTGGGCTTCAGGGGAGGCTCTCCCCCACCTTAGTTCCTCTCTTTGAGACCCCAACAGACCCACAAATGGGGCTCCAGGACAGGGCCTACCAGCCCGCAGCTCCAGTGCCCGGGGTCCATCATCTATCTCTGCGACGGTTCATTTTATGCATCAGTTTGACCAGGATATGAGGTGCCCAGATCTTTGATTCCTGGGTGTGTCTGTGAGGGTGTTTCTGGATGAGTTTAGCGTTTGAATCAGTAGCCTGAGTAAAGCAAGTTGCCCTCCCCAAGGTAGGTGGGAACCATCCACTCCATCAAGGGCCTGAATAGAACAAAAAGGCAGAGGAAGAAAGAAGTGGCAGGTCAGCGCACCCTCAGGTGCGACCCGTGGCTGCTTGGGGAGGACACAGCCGCAGGTGGTAGCAGCACGGCATGGCGCAACAGGAGCTCGCTGCCAAGGCACTGCGAACAGGAGAGCAGGCATCCCTGAGCCGGTAAACCCTGCCCAGCCCTCCAGCTCCGCAAACCTGCTCTGTCTCACCCAGTGGCGGCCGCCACCTGGAGTCCAGTGCCGCATCCTCGAAGGAGTCAGACCCCAAATCTTGAGTCTGTGGGAAGGAGGCTGGACTGGTCGCCCTGCCACCCCAACACTCCTCCTGGGCCCAGGCTCTTTGCCTCTAGCCCACCAGACCTTCCTGTCTGCCTGCCTTCAGCCACCCTGGAGACTTGCCCTGTCACCCATCCATTCATTCATTCATTCAGTAGAATTTGATCGAATGTTTGAATGACGACAGCTTACTGGCATGCAGTGATAACTCCCTCTCCAGCAGGGGACCTGAGCAAAAGGTGGATGAGGTGTCTCCGGTTCTTTTTTTTTTTAAAGAAGCTGTGAACGGTTTCACAAAATAACATGGTGATTCCTATTATGAGGTGATTCCCTCAACCACACCTCATTCAACTGAACTGGGGCAGCCAGTTTGGGGACCTGTGAGTTAAGGTTTCAAGGGTAAATTATGGAAATTGGGCCCATCCCAGGGTCAGCTTCTCAGAGGTGAGACAGAACTCGCAAAGCCCACCCACCTCTTAGACGGGGCCACACGGTTCTCTGAGGCACCACCAAGCTCCTTGTTTCCCCAGTTTTGATGCCAACACCTGCCCAGATGCTCTTAGTATCAGCCGTCAGGTCTAACACAGGGTCAAAAATGAATCTCCTCTCCTATGAAGGCCCAGATAGTAAATATTTCAACTGTGCAAGTTTCAGGGTTTTGATTGTGACTACTCAACTCTGGTTGTAGCACAAAAATGGCCATAGACAATATGTAAACAAACGAGTGTGACTTTGTTCCAATAAAACTTTATTTATAAAAACAAACAAACAAAAATGGATCTCCTCACCTGCCGCATGGCTTGGCCAAGCCGGAGTCAAGTGCAGGGCTAAGATGTAGGCGCTTAGCGGGTGATGGTGTTGACCCCCAGTTGGGACAAGCCATCGTGACAGAGGCTGAGCTATGGTGAGACTCAGGTTCTAGGATCTTCCTTACGTGGGGTCTGCAAATGTATCCCATATGTCTGGCCATTGCTTCACATACCTGTTCATTGCATTTAAACAGTTATTGAAAAACATAATTGGTTTTGCTGTAATCACTGGCTGAAAAGTATGCCTTTAAATTTAGTAATACAGTAACCAAACCTTTATGAGTTGACTATTGTCGGCTGCTGTTCTGACAAATTAGAGAAATATTCACCATCTGAGTTTCCAAGGTTTTCCCCCTGCCACACACACACTGCCGCACGCCAGAATTTTTCTTCTCTGAAGTGAAGGGTTTTTTCCTTTTGTTTTGTTTTTACTTTGAACCCCTGAGATTAGTCTTCAGCAAGTTTCCTTTACTCTCTACCAAATGGTTTTGAAATAGTCATCATTTCTCTAGATGACAAGCACTAAAAGATTGCTTTTACTTTTGAAAGCAATGAAAATATGTCTATGGTTTCACTTTGAAGCGCATCAGGAAAAAAACTAAAACCCTCCTATAACATTTAGCACGTGTACAGGAATTCTCGATTCATGGGCCACCTGCGTGTCTGATAATCATTTAATGATGCTTCCAAAGTTTCAATAATCTTTGGAAGCCGCTCAGTCACAGCAGACAAAGCCTGGTGACGGATGACCCAGTGTAACTTCAGCAAACTACCTTCGTGTCGCTTTGCCACTCCTGTTACATGTGTTTTGGGTAATGGCCAATCTTTTCACAGATGAATGTATAGCGTAGATCAAAGAGTTGAACGCTGGGAAAGCACATCGAAGTCTTTAACTGTTTCTATAAAGTCATCAGCATTGCACCATCCAACTAATAGGTGTGATTCCTTCTCACGCCATGCTGCAGGGTGGCCAAATTTTCCCCACGATGTCAAGCCTTCAGTGGTGGATCTGACCCCTACTTTGTTTTGAACCCCACTTTGATTTGCTGCAGATAACTCTGTATGACCACATCTAAGTTGATCTCCGTCGTCTTTTCAATACTACCAAAATCCATGCATCTCTATAATTGGGAAAGTGATGGAGATTTTTCTTACATAAACTACAGTGATTTTTTTCACTACCCAGCCAGTGGCCTTGTCACATGTTATTGAATCAGGAACTAATGATTTCACCTGCTGTGTCTTCTAACATTGCAGGTTTTCTTTTTCTGCTGATTTCATTTTGAATTTGCTAACTTCTATAGGCATCACCTGATTTATACGTTAGACTACCTCACTTTATCTCTTTTGGCAACTCCCTCCAAATTGCCTTTATTCACAGATGAAATAGATTCGTCATGACTTCTTAACAATAAACACTGTTTTCCAAAGAATAAAATACGTTTAACTCTGAATTGCAGGTATGTTCTAGTTTCCTCAAACTGTTGTGAGTGAACAGATAATAATCTGTTAGTGACAGTTTCACCAGAAAATCAATATTCTCTCCCTCCCAACTGCAATGATTTCAGGTGCATTTTACGTCTTCTGTGTTTTCAGAATTTTTACAGAGACTTCTCCCCCCCTAAACAGAAACTCCTTGTGAATAATTCTCCTCTACAGGTGCATTTTGTTGGCGAATGTGTCTCAATTGCCACATCTGTAAAATGAGGATGATAAAGATTCCTGTGTCATGGGATTGTGTTAGGACTAAAAGATTCAACACGTATAAAGCCTCTGGAAGCATGCCTGGCGCAAAGTAAGCATCCAACAAATATTTGCTCTTATGATTGTGTCTTTGCTCACCCTTCTCCTTCCACCTGCATGCCTTCCACTCCTGTTACTTTGTGAACTCCAATTCATCCTTCAAAACAAAACGCAGGGACTTCCCTGGTGGTCCAGTTGCTGAGACTTCGCCTTCCGATGCGGGGAGTTCGGGTTTGATCCCTGGTGGGAGAGCTAAGATCCCACATGCCTTGGGCTTCCCTAGTGGTGCAGTGGTTGAGAGTCCACCTGCTGATGCAGGGGACACGGGTTCGTGCTCCGGTCCGGGAAGATCCCACATGCCGCAGAGCGGCTGGGCCCGTGAGCCATGGCCGCTGAGCCTGCGCGTCCGGAGCCTGTGCTCCGCAGAGGGAGAGGCCACAACAGACAGAGGCCACGTACCGCAAAAAAGATCCCACATGCCTTGCTGCCGAAAGGCCGAAACATAAAACAGAAGCAATATTGTAACAAATTCAATAAAGACTTTAAAAGTGGTCCATGTCAAAAAAAAAAATCTTTAAAATAAAGAAGGGAAAAGAAACAGGAGTTTCCTCAAAAAAAAAATATGCAAAGTCCAGCTGTGGAGCCCTCTGTGACTGCTTTGGGCTGTATACTCCCTTCTGTGTTCCGTCCACCTCCATGCCAACATATGTCACATGGAGCCCTGAGTCCACTTACTTATCCACCTCCTTGACTAGACTGAGTCCTACTCGCCCTTCCCTGATGCCCACAGGGCCGGCTGGTTGAATGAATGAGTAAAATTTCAGAAATGGTGATAGTAGATTTTTAGCCGGTATCATCTTTGAGAATAAACTCTCAAGAGCACATAAAGGAGAAACCTGATTTCTACTTCTGCCATCTCTCTTCAAGTTGTGAAAGACTCACTAATGTTGTCAAAAAGAAGAAAAATGTGAACAACTCGAGAAAATGTTGGACTTTTTTTTAATATTAGAGAGATAATCAAATAGAAAACCTTTTTTTTAAACCTTTTTTGTTTAATTAGTCATTATGATCAGGTATCTATGGAAACAACTGGATGTTCACGCTCAAAATAGACAATCATCTCTCTGTCGAACAATGCGTAATCAACACAAAAGTTGGAGCTTGGAAAAACAAGCTTCCTCCCTTCAACAAGTGCTTCTTGATCTTGAAGGATATGATGAGAAATCAAAACTCAATCCCTGCCTTCAAGGGCGCCACAGGTTAACAGGCAACAGGCAAAGACTTAGCAGCAAGGGAGATGAGGTGGACCAGGTGGGAGAGAAATGCAGGGGCAACAACCTTGAGGAGATTGGGTGGGGGCCACCAACATCAAAAGGGAACTTCTTGGGATCACGTAAAGTTCTAGAACTCGATGAGGGAAAATTCTAGAACTTGATGGAGTGATGGTTACAAGAGTGTATACAATTGTCAACATACACTTAAAAATGGATATATTTTATTGTATATAAATTTTATCTCAATAAAGTTTATTTTTTATTTTTATTTTTTTTTGCAGTACGTGGGCCTCCCACTGTTGTGGCCTCTCCCGTTGCGGAGCACAGGCTCCGGACGCACAGGCTCAGCGGCCATGGCTCATGGGCCCAGCCGCTCCGCGGCATGTGGGATCTTCCCAGACCGGGGCACGAACCTGCGTCCCCCGCATCGGCAGGTGGACTCTCAACCACTGCACCACCAGGGAAGCCCCTGAAGTTGATTTTTTTTTTTAAAGCCCTGGAGCGGAAGAAAACGGCTGCGCTTGCTTGTGAGTGCCGTGGGGAATATCGCGTAAGGGCAGGAGGGGGTGTGGAAGGGAAGATTCTGAGCTCCATTTCGAATATGCTGACTTGCAGGTGTTTGTGGTCTTCCTCTAAAAGCACCACCTTGAACCCGCAGCATCAGTGTCACCTGGTAACAAAGACTGTGCTTGACCAAAGTCTACTCAGGCTCCCCGGAACTTTTTCAACTCGGCCCTGGTTTTGGACTTTCGTGTTCGTTTCTACGTGGTTGAATTTTAGCAAGAATCCTGCTAAGTCAGTTTAACCAGAATCCCACATTCTCTGTATCTGATCACCCTCGATATTTGACCAAATTCCTCATCCCCTTCCATCATCCCCCAGGTGATGGCTTATCCCCCTGGCCTGCCTTCTGCAAGTATCCCGTGAGGGTGGTTTAACCAGAGCCCCCTGACCCCTGATGTGCCCCTTTAGTAGTTTTCCATACACTCGCCCTCCACTCTGCTCCTTGGCTACAAATTCCCACTTTTCCTTGTGGTATTCAGACTTGAGCCCAATCTCTCTCTCCTCCTGCAAGACCCCACTGCGGTGGTCCGTCTACCTAGCACAACAGTCCCTTGAATAAAATCTTCCTTAACTACCTTTAACAAGAGTCACTGAATAATTTTTCTTTAATACCAGGGGCTTGTTAGAAACTGCTAGATCTCAGGTTCCACCCCAGACCTATTGCCCAGAGCGCTCACATCAATGATATCCCCAGGTGATCCCTACACACGTCAAAGTTTGAGAAGTGCTGATTTAAGGGGCCTGGAATAGCGCCCATGAAACGCCCACAGCTGTGAACACTTAAGCCCACAAGAAAAGCAAAAGGGACGGACGGGATGGGGGGCCTACATGGGGCGCCCCAGCCCTTAGGTGGTAGCCTGGGCTTATTTTCTCAGGACATGCTGGTCTCTGCTCACAAATGGGCTCGTCGGAAAGGTCCTCTGTGAGCCCCCTTTGTAAAACAGCTCCCCTCACGGTGTTCACAGCTCTGAACATCCCCTAATATTATGTTGTATATTAATTGTTTTATTTTGTAGACTTTCTGTCTGCCCTGACCTGAATAGAAAAGCCAGAATGGTAGGGACTTTGTTTCGTTTTGTTAATTGCTGTGTTCTCCAGGGCCCAACAGTACTTGACATGGAAGAAGCACTCACTAAACATTTGTCGAATGACTGAATGAATTCAACCCGGCTGTCAGGTTTTGAGGGTAGTGAGGAATTCCCTCATCGGTGTGTCTGGATTTTGGTGAACGCATCCTTATTTCCACCCTCTAACTCCTCTGTGGTTTGCAGATTCAGCCTGTCACACGTCACTGTTCCCAGGGAGATTAGGAACCTCATCTTCCTCTTGACCTTGGCTGGCTGATCTTTCCCTTCCCCATGTCGCCCTAACCACCGGCAGTACCTCCATCCCCTGGGTCCTTCTTTCCTCATCTGAGAATGTTCTCTCCCACGTCCCAGGCGAAGTGCCAGAGAGCTTGTAATTCAGCCTCATTGGCCCCTTTAATCCTCACGATCACCCGAGAAGGCAGACACAATTACACAGAATCAAGGCTCAGACAGGTTAAGTAACTTCCCTGAGGCCACACAGCTATTAAAGAAGCAGAGCGGAGACTCGAACCTAAGTTCCCTGAGTTCTGTCGTCTATCTGTCCCAGTGGATGTCAGTGCTGGGGTCTGGGCGAGGGCCTGAGAACACAGACAGGGCTCTGCTCATGGAGTCTGCTCTCCTGGAATGTTGTCTGACAGGTCAGGCAACCCTCTTTGGTCCCTACTTTTAGAACACCCACCGGGAACATGTGGGACTCAGGGAAACAGGAGGTAAGAGGCTATGAGGTCACACCACACTGGGTACTGCTCCTCCGGTTCTGTAGATGACTCAACGGTCAGGAGCAGAGGGGCTGGGTGAGTAACCAGGCAACCCAAGCAGGGTCCCAGCCACCATCCTGAGCAGCCTCTCTCCCTGGGTCCTGATGCTGCAAAGAATAGGTCCGGCCCTACCTCCATGACAAGCCTGTTCTCAGCCTCGGCAAGTAAGCAGTGACAGACAACTCATCACTCCATCACATTTCCTGACAGCTCTGGTGGGAAAGGGAAAGAATGTTCTTCTTTATGTTGAACTGAAACCCTTCTTCCTGGAAGCTTTATGGCCTGAAAGAACAGTCTTTCTTCAGGGGAGGGAGGCTCTCCTGTCCCACTGAGTTTCCTCCCAGTGAAATGATTGTGGGTCCCCTAACTGTTCCACACATGACAGAGCTCCCGCATCACCCTGCTCCTTCTCTAAAAACACATATTCTAGAGAACAGGACTGTCACCTCCCTTTTTATAGATACTAGGCCTCTAGTAATGTAGCCTATATTCACATTTGCTCTCTGGGCGGCCATCCCCTAGAGCGTGGAATTTAGGAGCTGAGCTTTGAAGAATGACAGGATTTTAATCCAGCATCTAACACAGTGATGAGCAGGTTTTTGGTCTCAAAAGTACATATAAAATAAGCAGAGAGATTAGTTTGGCCAAAGCTGTGAAGTCGGGAATGACCACGGCCTACTTGGAGGAAAAGTAGATCTGGCCAAGCTAAGCGTTCATGAACAGGTAAGTTGGGACAGATTGTGCGAAGCCTTGAATGACAGGTTCGGGGGTTTGGACTCCTTGCAGGTCAAGAGATGTGACTGAAGCTTTGTTAGCAAGGTGACATGATGGCCCTCGATTCAGAAAGTTTATGGGATGGGCTGTTGGGGTGTGTGCGGGGGGAAGGGAGACCACATTAGGAGTTTGCCCTGCCATCCAATCGGGAAATGAGGAATTATAAAACATCCCCCCTGGAAAGATAACGAATGATCTACATCTCCCATCATCCATGGTGAGAAAATCAGGGCCCAGAGAGGGAAAGTGACTTGTCCAAGGTCACACAGCTATCAAGGAACAGAGCCTGGACCAGACATGATTTTTTTTTTTTTAATTTTCAGCCCAAGGAATTCCCTGGCAGTCCAGTGGTTAGGACTCTGCACTTTCACTGATGAGAGCCTGGGTTCAATCCCTGGTCAGGGAACCAAGATCCCACAAGCCACACAGCTCAGCCAAAAAAAAAAAAAACAAAAATCAGCCCAGATGTCTTTCTCTTTCATGGGCCTTCCCAGGGGGCAACTCAGACCTTGGCACCTAATAGTTGTTCAAAAAATAGATGTAAACTTGGTTCGATGTGCTTCCTGGCCTAGGTTGGTGGTGATAAGGAGGTATTCCAGAATAGGCAGTAAGGAGAAGAAGTCGGCGCAGGGTTCCACCTGTCCGATGTAAGGGGGAGTTATTCCAGACCATCTCCGCCAGGGGTCAAGCTGCTGAGGGCCCCTAGGGATCCACATGGCTTCAGAGACCTCCCTGGTCCACAAGGCCAGGGTGTGGGGACACCAGGGAATGATCCTCCTGACCTCTGGAGAGAGGCAATACACAAAAATCCCTGCAAGGCCTGTGGAGGGGGCACCCCAGGGATGTTCTGCCAACCTCCCTCCAAGGTGGGGGACCCGGCACGGGAGAACAGACTCCACAGGGTCAGCTGAACCCAGTGGGCTCTCCGGGTGACCTTGAGCTCATCACTCACCCCCTTTGTGTCTTGGTTTTCTCATCTGTAAAATGGGGATGATGATACTTACCTACCTCATCGCCGAGTTATGAGAATTAATTAATGTTTATAAAGGACCTGGAGATCCACAGATGAAAGGTGCTATAGAACTACAAAGTATCGTTACTGTAATTACATTACACTATTATAGCTCAGGCCAGGGGTTTTCTGCAGCTTCGCTTATTAGCGAGAACGGGAGATGGGGCGTAGATAAAACCCAATCTCCTCCAACCATTGTTCCAAACTCCAGCCAAACTCCATCCAGATCTAAACTCCTGGAGATTTCATCAGGCTTGGAAGACATGACAAGCGTCTGCAGCCCAGAATTCCCCAGGGGTAGGGAGACACAGTGTCTCCTCCTGAGAGCAGCGGTTCTGGGGGGGGTCTTAGGAGATCGGGGGCTATTCTGAATTCATCCAGAGGCTAGACCCTATAGGCCAGTCTGACCCTGGGTCATCTGGCCAAGCTTTCTCTTTCGGGGGTGCCCTCTTTGTGTTACATTGGAGTCCTGGTGGGGTCCCTTCCCACAATGCCCCTGGCCCCAACTTGAGACCAAAAAAAAAAAAAAACAAAGAAAGGGAGGCTTCCCTGGTGGCGCAGTGGTTGAGAGTCCGCCTGCCAATACAGGGGACACGGGCATGTGCCCCGGTCCGGGAAGATCCCACGTGCAGCGGAGCGGCTGGGCCCGTGAGCCATGGCCGCTGAGCCTGCGCGTCCGGAGCCTGTGCTCTGCAACGGGAGAGGCCACAACACTGAGAGGCCCGCGTACCGCAAAAAAAAAAAAAAAAAAAAAGAATGAAGAAAGGGCCGCTGGGCCTCCGATGTCAAGCTCCCCCGTGTTACTGAATCTCCGACAATTCCACGATCACCATCGTCACTATTTCACAATACCTCGACTTGACCAGGTAGGCGAAAGGGAGATCAGAAGGAAATATAATTACCTTTTTACGAGCTTATCACGTGGTTTCACCCTCCTCGCCTGCCAGCTTGTCCAGTCACTCACAAATGATGATATACATACTATAAATTATATCATTATCAACCTATAATTACAGGCAACATCTATATGAATCCCCCTGAAGGAGACTGAGGCTCCAAGATTAAGTACCCCCCCGCCCCCGCCCCTCGGTCCCTTGGGAAAAATGCCTGGTTGCCAAGAGGAGAGGTTACCTTCTTCCAAATACCAGAGACGCTTGGTTCAAACAAACAGAGATGCCCCCTCCCATCTTCATGCACGCACCCCCGGGCTCCCCAAGAGTGGATCAGCTCTCCCCACAGAGTGCAGACAGCCTGAGACGTTGGCATGGACAAATCCGGACATGTGAGGGCAAACTCTCCGGGGGAGACTGAGAGCAGAAGGGCCCTGGCAGGGGGAGCTCTAGGGGGAAGGGACAGAAGGAAGAGACCCTGGGACACTGCAACTCGGTGGAACAAAAGCCCTGCGGCTCCCTCGGGCCTTGGAAAACACACTCAAGGACATCTCTGCCTCCCAGGACTAGCTGAGCATGGGTGCCCTCCGAGATGCCCTCACTCCATGGGGGCAATCCCCAGGCCCTGGCAGTGGTCTGGCAATACCCATATCCCCACAGGGGGCCCTGGCCCCCCTGGGCCGGACCTGGCTGAGGTGGGCCATGGACCCTCTGGCCTCTCGGCTGACGACAGGGAGCCGGGAGGGGCTGAGCCCAGGGAGGTGGCAAGCTGGAGGTGGGAACATGCCAAGCCGTGCTCCTCCAGGTTGCACCCTCAGCTCCCCACTGGGTGCAGGAGCCTGCAGTCCACTCCTCCCTTCCTACCTCCTTTCCTTCCATGGGCCTCCTTTGCAGCTCCGAGCCAGGCTCTGGGAAGTAGCCATGAAAAGGGCACAGACCGGTCCTTAGGGAGCTCATGGCCCAAGGAGTCCCTACCCTGTGAGAAATGTGATTCCTGGGCAGGACTCTGGGGCAGAACGGGGGGACATGGGGTGGGACGGGCCGAGAAGGCAGAAGCAGGGATTCGAGAGATGGGTAGGGATTTTCCAGGTGGGCAGAGGAGATTTTGAACAGAGAGACTCCCCCACACCCCCACCCATAAAGGCATAAAGGGATGGATGAGACAGTCTGGTATGTTCAGGCATTGAGGGAATTCCTGCAGGACACACGGGGCTAGCAGGGCAGTGGGGGGAGGGGAGGCTGCCTCCTCCCTGGATGGGACCAGTCCCATCCCATCCCTCCTCACCGCCTGTTCTTCCTGGTGCAAACCTCCACTCGACCCACCAGACCCCTCGGTGTCCCCTCAGCTCCCTGTACACTCCACGGGTCCTTCTCCCTTCCTCCTCCTGCCCACCCAGGCCTGGGTCCCCTTCAGGCTCCAGCTCAGGGACCCCTCCTCTGCGATACCCCCTCCTTGAGGTCCAACCAGAAGGTCTGGTCACAGCTGGTGTGTGAAGTCGGGGTGGTTCTCTAACCTGATCTGAGAACAGCCAGGTCCTGCCCGGCTTCTGGAACCAGTCCCCAAGCCCATCCACCAGCAGTGAGAAGTGGCGGGGAGGGGGCACCAGAGCTTTGCCCAGTCACAAGAGGCAGGCTGAAGGCAGCCAAGCGCCTCCTCTGTCTGGAGAGCAGGCGACCCCGGCTGAGGCTCGTCCTTGAACCACATCTTGTAAAGAATCATTTGCACATTTGAATTCAAAGCCCCTCAAACCAGTATAAACACCACCATCCTGAGTATCATAAAAACCACGCTGAGCATTTATGGAAACTAAAACATGTGTATTAACATATGGCAAAAATTTCACTTACTGCATCTTTTTAGCATTGGACTGATGCATGAGGCATCTGTGCTAAAAGTGTTTGAATGGAAGCTTCAGAAAAGAGCAGAACTAGAAAAAGGCTGTCGCAAAGATTGGGCTGCTGGCAGGGCTGCAGGGGAGCTCAAGGATGGGTCCCTGGTGAGGGCTGGGGGCTTTGGCGGAGAGGCAGGGGTCAGCCCACCAGGGTGCACATGCAGCACAGTTCATTCACCCCAGACCTTCCAGGGCAGGCTCCCCTCTCTCCCGCTCCCCTCGCCCTCTTCCTCTTCCCTCATTTTTCTCTCCTCCTATCTCAAAGAGCAGATGGGTCTCAGGGGAGAGGTGGTCAGGGTTGAGAACAGGAGAGAGGTGCTTTCCTGGTTCTTTTTTCCCACCTCGGCTCCTGGCAGGAGAGAGTTGAGTCTTCCAATTCCCCACAGCCAAATCTGATGGGGTCCTGGAGCAGGGCTTGTGTCAACTTCTACCTTGAACCAACAGCTAAGGGTCCCCTAGGCCCCTCCTAGGCTCTCCTAGGTCGCTGCAGCCTCCCTGGTTATCCCATCTCAAAGGCCAGTCAGGAGCATTCCTCTTCTCTCTAAAAGGAGTGTTCGGGGCTCGAGGGTACAAGAGGTCCTGCTCACCAGAGCCCAAATCCTCATGTCAGCCTCCATGTCCAGGTGTGGCAGATCCAGGTGAGAATGTCAAGGGTTTTATAACCCTGAACATCTGGGTGGCCAGTGGGTCCTTGATCTTAACTCAACACCAGCTTCAGCCTCAACCTGGCAACTGGCGGTACCCCCGGGCTGGCAGATGGAGCTCTGACCCGATTCCTCAGGTCAGCACACGGGCAGGGATGCCATGGTCCAGGAATGTGCTGGTCCCATGAACTGCTTTGAAAGATAAGCCAGCCTTGTACGTAGCTACTAGCCCAGGGTGAGTTATGGTTTAGAGGAGACCATTTTCATATGTGCTTTGATTTATTTTGTTACTATGTGACTTTGAAAAGAGGACAGATGGGCTTTCAGCTTCCTTCTAAGTGAGAGAGCATCCCAAAGGGTGAGGCCGAGAGCACGCGTGGTGAGGGCTTTGCAACCGATTCATTCTTCTAATTCCGTGACCGTCAAGCGTGGAGTCACTGGAACCTCAACACGGCAACACCTTGCAGGTTGGGCCTGGGGCTGGCCCTTTGCCATCTGGTTGGGGTCTCTTCTAATTGGGGGCTGGGAGGGGGGAATGAAAAGCTGTGTTCCTGGAAGCAAGTTAGATCATCATCACCATCTCACAATCATGCTAGCCGCTAAGAGGGGACCCTCCGATGTGGACGCCAATGGGCCCTTGGGTTTTCTTGTCCAGAGCTGAGCGAGTCTGTCTCTCTCTCAGGCGACAAGATCACAGCCTAACACAGACAGTTCCCGTCTGGAACTGGGAACCTCCATTGATTATTCCCAATGGCAGCTTTCTGGGTCAACCCTGGTGATGTGCTCTGTGCCAGTGTCCTGTTTGTCAACTGATGGGATAGACTGAGGATTGCTGGCAAGATCCCCCCAGTACCTTTCGCAGAGTACGGAGGCTCCGCCTTACAGGGAAATGAGAAAAGTAACCCACTGCCCTCCTACCCGTAGAAAGCTCCTAGCTGCGTCCAGAGATGCAGGTTGCAAAGTGCTTTCATCCACATTGTCACGGTTGAGATGTGCAACCACCCGTGGGGAAGGCGTCCTGAGTGTCTTCTCTTTCTTACAGACGAGGAAACTAAGAAGCAGAGATGAGAACTGAGGTGACCAGCCCAAGGCCGCATGGCTGATGGGCAGTAGGGGCAGCCTTCAGAACTGCAAACATCATGCCTAATCCTTGATCTGTGGGTCCTTCTTCCCCCAGATGACCCCCAGTTGGGACATCTCCATGCATATATTGAAAGTTTATCTCCAGAGAGTGGATCCCACCCCCTTCCTTGCACCATGGGTACTAGCTGGGTGCTTGCTAACTCCTTACCAGAAAGTGGCCTCCCCTAGTTAACCTAACTGCCTGGCCCGCCATCTCTTTAACCATCCGAACCTGACATTGAGACAAAATAATATCTAGCTTTCCTTCCTTGCTTTGATAAAGATCAAAGCCCCAAAGGTAATGTCAAAGGTCGTCAACCCTCGCCTTAAGCCAGCATCCTGGATTTGGGGTTTACCCCAGCCCTATGAAGTTTCTGCCCAGGCAGAAGAGACATGGGGTTTCCCAGCTCATTCCTCTTTTCTTTTCTGTTCCTCTAAAAAAGAGAGAGAGAGAAAGAGAACAAGCAAGCCTGAGGCACAAACAAGCTGTAAGGAGATAAGATGATACCCTCTTGTCACCCTCCTGGTATTTTGATGTCCCGAGATGGCAGCCCAGTGCTTGCATTGGCAAAGGAAGTGGGGTCATTGACCTCCCTTGCGACATCTTTCAGAATGGGCTCCTCCCTGCTTTAATTTCAGCCTCAAGGTGTGGAGAAGAAGCAAGAAAAACACATCCTCCTGTTAATCAGTGTGCAAAATGGCTACAGGCCTTTTCCATGCTTGTAAACAGAGAGGGCCCCTGAGGGTCCCTGTGTTGTCCAGGGACCTTTTCAACTGGATCTGTCCCAGCTTCTTCCTGCTGGATGAAATTCCAGAGTCTTCTGTCCCGAGTAGCCATGGAAGCCAGGCTGTGGCCTCTGGAATAAAGGTCGAGAGACAAATGCATGGAAACAGAAAGACAACTGTGAAGTGGGGGTCGACATCGCTATGTCTCTGGCATTTGATATCCACTATGATGGGAGGAAGAGGCCCTTCCTGATTTCCCAGGGGAACTTTGAGTGACCCCATTGGAAGCAGGCTTGCAGGTGTCCAACGGGTATTTGCCAAGAGGCAGGACCTGGGATAAAGGCACTGGAAAAGGAGTGCTTCACAGTGGCTAAGACAGCCGGAGACCCACTCAGAACATTTAGCCCACGTGGGCCCACTCCATGGACATAGAGTGATGGGGAAAATGTCACATGGAGAACCTGATACCACTGGCTGGATGACCTCATGCTGTTACTTCTGGTCTCTGGCCTCGGAGTCCCGCTCTGTAATAAGAGGTGATAACTGACCTCCCAGAGTTCCTAGAAGGTCAAGTGTGATGGGCATGCAGGAGGCTTGCACTCTGTCAAACCCTCTTCAAAAGTCAGGACACCAGGGTGAGTAGACATTGGTCCAGACTGGAGTGACATTTCTGAAGTTCCCCTGAGAATCCACCACCATCCGCATTCCTCAGGGAAGAGGCTGTGTCTTAGAACGGTCACTGAGGAGTGGACAGGAGTTGGTACATTTATCATTTAAAAAAAAAAAAGAGGCATTGTCTGCGCTGGCTGGCTCATGGTCACACGAAATTTCTGGGTCCTTCCCAAGCAGGCAATGACATCTGGTAACCCCATTGTCTGCTATCTGCAGGGAAGAAAGTGTTAGACACGAGGGGCAGATGGAGTTTGCCTAATGTGTCTGTTCTCTTCTTTGCTGCCTTTTCAACTCTTCTTGGGAATGCAGCGAAATAGCAGCTGTTCATAATTTTCATGAATAAAGAACTATGTAAATTTCAACTATGAAAATGTGTTGCGTCTCTTGTGGGCAAAGTGTGGTGTATGCTCCAGCTCCGTCTCTATTTCCATCTTGTGTGCATCTTGGGGTTTATCTAAACTGCATTCTCCAGGCAACTGCTCAGTTTCAGAATCCTTCCTGGTTAATTGATGACAAAAGCTATCGTTCCCCGATCCTCCCGGCCAGAGCGAGAGGCTTGCAGGCCAGGTTCCCAGGTACCAATTCCACCTCCATCGCTTCTGAGTGGGGTGTCAGTCTCTATGTGTTTCTTTTTACTGCTGTAAAATGGGTATGTGATGTCTCTCTCTTTCACAGAACACTTGCATGATAATTACGGATTTGTGAACTACCTTCCAGCAGCCTTTGGATGGGGAGGCCAAGTACGTTAACGGTCTTCTTATAAATACCTGCACGAGGTGAAACTTGTCAGCCAGCATTCCACCCTGATTAGGTCCAAATAGATACATACTGCTTGGGACCTGTCTTCTACTCTGTTTTCTCTACTCCTGGAGGCTTCAGAAATAGTATTTACACCATGTTTCTGAAGAGCATGCTGTACTCTTTCATAACAATCTTACCAGCTCAGCTCAAAAATGGCAGGAGGGTCCCTCTGTTTGATGGGTGTCATGTGGAGAGATATCAAATCTATTGTGAACGGATCCAAGGTATGGTGCTAGAACCCATGGTGGAAGCTGTAGTGAACCCAGATTCAGCTCTTTGGAAGGTGGGGTTTTCTGATGGTGCCCTAAGAGATGGGCCATGCCTCTCTGGAAAGATGGCTAGTTGATCAGACTGCTCTAGGGAAACACTACTATTATCCTTCAGTATGTACATGAATCAGCCTGTTAAAAGGCAAATTCGACTTAGGAGGTCCAAGGTGGGGCTGAGACTCTGTATTTCTATGCAGCTCTGGGGCTGAGGCTGCTGGTCCCAGGACCACACTTAGGACCAGCTGATCTTTGACGCCTCCTCCAGCCCCAAGTTCCTGCACTTCTGTGATACTGTGATCAGATGACCTCTGAGTTAATTCCCCAGGGGTCCTGGTCGGCTTGGGCAAGGGAAGGCACCTAAGGGGAGTTCAAGGGCCTCCCTCCAGGGGGTATTCTTTCTAGTGCCTCCCACCTGCATCCTCTTAGACCAGTGGTTTTCTGTTTTGTGATTAATAAGAGGGACACCAGTTGCTTCTGACCCTCCTCACTGTGGACATTTGGGACTCTTGGAGTTGGGCTGTTTGGAAAGCTCGGCCCCAAAAGGCATCCACAGAGGCTGGGGCTGGTGTGGCCAGTCGGTTTCAGAGACAAAGGTCCTTTCCACAGTCAAGGTGAACAAAAGAGAGCAAGTGAGAAGAAGGTCATTGTGCCCACAGGTAACTGGCTGGTCGGGCTGAGGGACTTAGTGAACATGACCTTGTTTCTGCAATGCTGTTTTTGTTGCCTGAGGCTCCATCCCTGTCCAAGCCCAGCTCACTCCTGTTCACTCCGCGTCAACCCTGAACTCCGTCACTTTGGATCCAGCACGTATTTTCCAAAGGTTTCCCTCCTCTGGCCAGGTAGCAGGACTGGTGGAAGGGAGCACAGAGGTGGACAAAGCACAGGGCTTCGCCTCACGTTGTACCATGAAGACAAAGCAACCAGTACACAGAGAAACAGAGGAAGACCCCTGTGGACTGGGTTAATCAATGAAGGCTTCCTAGAGGAGGTGAGATTTCAGGGAGGCCTCAAGGATGATAAAGCTAAAGATCACGGAAGTGGATCAGAGGTGAGGATGGGGAGGGGGTGAAGAATGCATGTCCCAGAAAGACTCCCACAGGAAAAGCCTATTCAAGAAGCCCCTCGTGCTTTGGAAAATAGTCTGAAGTTCCTCCAAAGGTTAAACATAGAGTTAACCTTTGACCCAGCAATTCCGCTCCTAGGTATGTACCCAAGAAAGAAGAAATCAAATTGTCCCATGGAAACTTGTACACAAATGTTAATAGCAGCATTATTCACAATAGCCAAATACTGGAAACAATCCAAATGTCCATCACCTAGTGAATGGATAAACAAAATGTGATGTATCCATGCAATGGAATATTATTCAGCCATAAAAAAGAATGAAGCACTGACACAGGCTACAAGGTGAATGAACCTTGAAAACATCACGTCAAGTGAAAGGAGCCAGACACAAAGGACCACATGTTGTTTGATACCATTTATATGAAATTTCCAGAACAGGGAAATCTATGGAGACAGAACGCAGGTTAGTGGTTGCCAGGAGCTGGGGAGGGGGCTGGAGCTGGGGAGGAAAAGGGGGGGTGACTGTTAATGGGTACGGGGTTTCTTTTTGGGGTGATGAAAATGTTCCAAATATGATTGAGGTGATGGTTATACAACTTGGTGAATTGCAAACAAACCATTGAATGGTACGATCTGAATGGGTGGATTCTATGGCATGTGAATTGTATCTCAAAAAGCTGCTGAAAAAGAAAAGAAGAGGGAGCACAAGGGTAGTTCTTGGTCTAAGAGTCAGCAGTCATGTTCTTAGAGCTTTACCCTTGAAAGGCAGCCCTGGTCCCCTCAGCAGCCAATTTTCAGTCTCATCCCTTCCTACCTTCCTGCTTGTATTAGGTCATGTTCCCCAGGAAGCAGAATCTGAGGCAGAAATTTGGGCCCAGGAAGTCTACTGGGAATGGATCAAGATTTTTAAGGGAAGCAGGTTTGAGCAGGGGGAAGGATCGAGCTGCAATGCAGTCACAAAAAAGGCCTCAGCCAATCCCATGGGGTCCACTGAAACTGGGATGACCCATCGGAATTGTCTCACTTTTTATTTTTTTTGTGGTACGCGGGCCTCTCACTGTTGTGGCCTCTCCCATTGCGGAGCACAGGCTCCGGACGCGCAGGCTCAGTGGCCATGGCTCACGGGCCCGGCCGCTCCGCGGCATGTGGGATCTTCCCAGACCGGGGCACGAACCCGTGTCCCCTGCATCGTCAGGCGGACCCTCAACCACTGCGCCTCCAGGGAAGCCCTCGCTGGGATTGTCTCACTTTGAGGCAAGGGGGCTGGGCCTCTATACCCTCTACG
Source organism: Tursiops truncatus (assembly GCF_011762595.2). Classification (NCBI taxonomy): domain Eukaryota; kingdom Metazoa; phylum Chordata; class Mammalia; order Artiodactyla; family Delphinidae; genus Tursiops; species Tursiops truncatus. The sequence continues at coordinate 7,707,020 of NC_047048.1, forward strand.
GTAACCAGTCATAGGATGAGGGCTGCCCCTGGGGAGGAGTATGACCTTGAACAAGGTGGATGTCTTTGGGAAAGGGACGTCCTTGGGAAAGAATTCAGCTGAGCTCTCCCAGCAGCAGGTGGGACAGAGACTGTCAGTCCTGAAGGGAGGACCTAGGCAGTGCTCCCATTATTCACTATGTGGTTCTTCCAAAGGGCTGGCCGATCCACCCTTCACCTGGTTAAGAGGAGCTTCATCTCCAATAACTGGACCTGTCCCCTTGGCCTCACAGCACAAATAAAATGAGAGAAGGCGGGCTTCCCTGGTGGCGCAGTGGTTGAGAGTCCGCCTGCCGATGCAGAGGACGCGGGTTCGTGCCCCGGTCCGGGAAGATCCCACATGCCGCGGAGTGGCTGGGCCCGTGAGCCATGGCCGCTGAGCCTGCGCGTCCGGAGCCTGTGCTCCGCAACGGGAGAGGCCACAACAGTGAGAGGCCCGCGTACAGAAAAAAAAAAAAAAAAGAAGGCAAACTTGGTTTGAAAGGACTGTTATAGGATATTCTTTAAAAACAACTGCATTATAGAACATTTCTGGAACCCAGTTCTTGACATCTCTTCCATGTCTTCTTTGTTTTGTTTTTTTTTTAACTGAGATAAAATTCACATAACATAGAATTCATTCCTCCTTGTTTTTAAATCTTCTTTTCTCGCCTTCTACTGTTTGAAGGCGTTTGGGTACAAGGCTCACCCTTGAAGCAGCAACACCTCTGACAGTAGAGAAATAAAGATCAGTGGAGCATTTAAAAATGGCAATAATAATGACAGTCATGAGCTGACTTGCTACTTATTGGAGAAATAAGAAGTCACTCCTTATTCAAAGAGATGGGATTCTCAGCTAAGTTATAATATGTCCCTTCTTGGTTATGTATATAAACCACTGAAAAACATTCATGTGAAATAAAAAGAAATGGGCTCTTCCTTTGAATATTCTTTCAGCGAAAAAGGAGGGTTTTTCCGTACTGAATTTACAGTATTGCAGCAGCTTAAAAAAAAAAATAATATACAATGCTCTGTCCCACACATGAAACCAAACTGGATCATCAGATTGCCTGAGTCATCTGAGAAGCCACCTTCCAATACCCAGAGTTCCTACCTCCAAATAAAATTAAGTAGAAAAACAAGCTAAAAAAAAAATCTTTAAATAATTATGGAAGTGGGCAGAGCTTTTTCTGCGATTGAAATGGTTGATAACGCTTGTATGAGGAGTGAAAAACATCTCATATAAATTTAATCTGAGTGTTTTTGTTATTAAAAATCTCATGTGAATCATGAATTATGGGAAACATGACTAGGGAGAGCTGTGAACAAGTTGATTCAAGTATCTTAGGCATCTGATGATCTCACGTCCCAGTCCAGCTTGGCTTCTGGGACTGTCAGGATTTTATCAGGTTCAGAGCTTGCTGATGGCCTAATGCTGGCTCCAAGCCTCAGCTGGCTCCTTTCACAGGCTCAAGGAACTGTGGAGAACCAGGCTGGTCACCAGTGACCACAGTGGGCTGTGGCTGGTATCAGTCTCCCACTCTTAAATATGGAGAAAGAGAAACCCTGGAAATGAAGGGTATGGCGAGATAGACATAGACCTCATGACCCTTGACCTTTGACTCTTAACTGAGGAGTGAACCAGGCTCGTTCCTTCCTTCCCTCATCAAACATTCTTTAAACCGCTACTATGTGCCAGGCCTGTAGGTGGATGGGAATGCAAAGAGAAATAAGACTAGGTCATCTCCTCAGATAGCTTAGTCTGGTGGGAGAAACTAAAAAATTACCAAAACGTGGTCAAAGAGATTGCGGGTAACGTTAGATTCTGGGATGGAATCTGTAACGTGCACTGGGGGCCAAAGGATGGCCTTGACCTCAGGAGTCAAGACCACCTGCCTGCCCCAGAAATTGCCGAGGGTGCGGGTTCAGTCCCCAGTTGGGGAACTAAGATCCCGCAAGCTGTAGGGAAAGAAAAGGAAGAAAAAGAAAAAGAAAAGAAAGAAAGAAAGAAGTCAGTAACAAATCTGGTGCCCTCATGTTAGAAAACTTTAAAAACTCAAGCAGAATAGATGGGCACTGACCAATCAGAGTGCACACTGACTATCAGAGGACCGGCCAGGCTACACTGGTGTGAATGTTTGAGCAGCAGGGAAGAGTCTAGTGTGGCTGGAACGCTGACTGCAGACGGGGAGAGGCAGCATGGAGGCTGAGATGGTGGGCGATGACAATGGGAGGAGAGCCTGAAAGATTAGCAGGAGAGAGACCAGATGAGAGCATTTCAGGATGCTCACCTGCGTGGCCCCGTGGAGTGCCAGGTGGGTGAATCGGTCCCTGTGTCCTGTGTACTTGAGAATACAGAAGCCAGATTTGAGGGAATGAAGGGATGTGAAAAGCAGAGGGGTCTGGGCCATCGGTCTCCATCTTCCACTCTTTGTAAATGCAAAGCCAGCATCCAGCTACTATTTTTTTTTCTTGGCCGCGTGGTGCGGCTTGCAGGATCTTAGTTCCCTGACCAGGCATAGAACCGGGGCCCTTGGCAGTGAAAGCGCAGTCCTAACCACTGGACCACGAGGGAATTCCCAGCATCCAGTTACTTGATGTCCACTTCCCTCACGTCACCCTTGTCCATGACCTAGAAGCCGAAAGCAAGGACAAGCCTGTGCGGACCCGATTGCCACATCATCTTCCAATCCCCTTTTTTTTCAGCTCTCCCTAAGACCTGATGCAGCCCAGCCCGGCCTGGAAGAGAAGTCCGCACTTACCATGACCCTTGGGGGCGCTGCCTCCACCTGGCCTCCTTTAAGAGTTTGGCCAGAGGACTTGAGACAGCCCCAGTGCACCGTGAGCACACTAATGACATCAAGGTGGAACCACAGCCATAAGTCTTAGCCCCAAGAACTTGAACTTCTGCTATGCACCAGACACCATACCAGGTATTTTCCATGCATTACCTATGTTTTAAGTAGGCCCTCCTCCAAATCACAAAGCCACAGAATATACTCCTCAAAATGGGTCCACAGTGGTGGGTGGAGCCCAGCAAGGATGCCAGGCCATACGCTAGATAAGTCTTTGGCAGTGTGACCAGCTCCCGTGCACTTGCCTGCTGGCCTCCAGTAAAACTGCAAATTAGCCCAGATCACAGACCTTCAGAGTTGCTCCCAAATCCTGGAACCCACAAACGTTAAGTTCACCTGTGCTGAGGGTCTATGGAATTATCATCACGTTATAGATGAGGAAGCCTTACTTGTAGTAGAATCTATTCCAATTGCCACCCAGGCTCAGAAACCGCAAGTCTTCCTGGAGAGCGGGGGGTCTCCTATAAGACTTCCCAGGACTTCCCTGGTGGTGCAGTGGTTAAGAATCCACCTGCCAGTGCAGGGGACATGGGTTCGAGCCCTGGTCCGGAAGATCCCACATGCCGTGGAGCAACTAAGCCCATGTGTCACACGTGTCAGGTCTTAGTTGCGGCACGTGAGATCTTTCATTGCAGTGCGTGAGCACTTCGTTGCAATACACGGGCTCTGTAGTTGTGGCGCGTGGGCTTAGTTGCCCCGCAGCATGTGGGATCTTAGTTCCCAGATCGAACCCGCGTCCCCTGCATTGGAAGGCGATTCTTAACACTGGACCATCAGGGAAGTCCCGGCATTTCCAAGAGTCTATAATTCTTAGCTGCCCTTTCCACTCTGTGTGCGGCCAGAAACAGGAATCAAACCATCCCACCCTTTGAGTACATTTTCTGAGTATCTCCTCTCTTAATCCTAAATGCCTTCAGATCAAAACTGCAAAGGACCATTGCATTTCTCAGCCCCAGCAAGAGAAAGTGTTGTTGAATAAGATGGCCACTGATGCCTTCTCTCATTCGACACATCATTATTGACAGAGCCAGGCCCTGGGGACAAAACAGGGAGAGGAAGGAAGACAGACCTTGTCCCTGCCTCACCTGAGGGTAACAGAAAAGATAAGCAAATCAGGGATGCTTTAAAAGGTTGGTATTATGCATACTGAGAACGGGGGTAAAAATGAACCCAATTCCAATTGAATTCCACATTGCTGAGTCGAATTTGTTTTCTTTATTCATTTTCATTCACTTAAATATAAATTAAGTTTATATTTTGAAATTCCTGCTGTATCAGTCAGGGGTCTAGCGGGGAAACAGAATCAAATGCAGATGATTCAAGGGAAGTGAAGAAGGGACTAGGTATGACGTGTGGGCAAAATTGAGGGAGCCAACTAAGGGTGTTGAGGCCGTCCCCTGCGTCCCCCGCCATCAGCAGTAACAGTAACAGCAGGAAGCGGTTCTACCCCGAGGCCTGGGCAAGGGGACTTGGCCATGGGGGCCTGATGGAAGCCAGAGTTGTGGGAGGATGCTCAAATTCCAGAGGCAGAGCGGGAGTGGGGAAGCAAAGTCCCAGCCACTCCTTCCTCCAGTCTCCACCCTCCAACCTCCTACAAAGCAGGCACCTCCATTAGCCCAACCCAATGGGAAACCAGAGTGGAAGGGAAACTACAAGAGTGTCCTCCCTGGGGCTCAGGTATGGGATTCCAGGGCAGACAGTGGCTGCAGGGGTGGAGGAGGTTCACAAGAATAACTGTAAACTTTGCAAGCATTGGAAGGGGGCTCCTCAGGGAAAGAGGCGAAGGTGTCCAGGGCGAAAGCATTCCACGGGAGAATGTTGCTGCGATGGCAGATTTGTTGAGAAAGGAAGAGTCTTAGCACAGAAGGAAAAGGAAAGTTAGACTAGTCGGTTAGTCCGGGCTCGGGTGCGTGATTTAGTCTCAAGATGGGAGAAATGGGAGGGCGGGGTAGGCGACCGTGGTGGTTCCTCCCTGGCCTGTCTGTATTGATCAACTAAACCGATAACCGCCAGCTGTCTCCATCCCTTTGTGCCGTGAATTCACAGCCATAATGTGTGTGCATCTGGCCCTTCACGAGAGTTCATGGAGGCTGAGTAACGTCTGGAGGGAGGAAAAAAAAAAAAGGCTGCGTGTGGCAATATGATCCCCAGCAATGGACAGCTGGTGATAGAGGGGCTTTCAATCTTTTTTTCTGTCTCGGGCTGAGCAGCTAAGTCTGGTGTTTAGCTGTATTTTGTATTGATTTCCAAAATGACAAAGAAAATTTCCAGAGCTGTCAAACACGAGACATTTGTGAAATGAAGTGGCGTTTCATTGCGATTTCGGCTTTCCTCGTCGTCTATTATGGATATTTCATTAGCAATTAGTCAGAAACTTTTGAAGCTAGCTTTGGAGTTTGTCGTTGAGAGCTTTCATGTCAATTTCCTGTAAAACACAAGAAACATCACTGCTATAAATAAAGCACAAGGCTCAGCACGGAGGGAGAGAATGCAATGCAGAAAGGCAAAGATAATCTCCAAGTATATGCAATTATGAAAAATAGAATAACAAAGTAGGCAATGTTTCAAATTAAGTTCCTAAATGTACATTTCATTTAAGTTTAATAAAATATCACTTAGATTGCAGTAATACCATTTAATTATTAAAAATCCTATCCAACCAGATTAATAACTATGTAAAAGATGCTCGTCTAAATTCTATATTTCCCCTCCGTTCAGCAGTCCCTCATGATGAAGACTATCCCTCATTTTAGAAAGAATTCTCTTCGGTCCCTCAAAGACCTGCTGAGAACTCATTTTTAACTCTGTAAATTATTTACATCGGAATCTTGGAAACACAAAGCAAACTAGGGCAGTTGTCATGGATGCGTCATTTTAAGTTTATTTTTCACCTACTCTATCTTCTTGGGCTCAGGCCAATTTTAAAGAAACATCATTCACAATGGTCTACAGCTAGCTTGTGCTGGTACACGTGCTAGGTATCTTCCCAGAGAGTGGACATCTCTTACTACTCTTTGCAACAAGTCCCTGAGGCAAGTATTATTGCCCCCATTTTATAGACGGGAAAAGAGAGGCTTGAGGATGTCACAGCCAGTAAGCAGCCTGATCTGACCCCACGTGTCCCGCCTCACCATTTTCTGCTTTCTCCATGAAAACACACTGCTAGGGCAACTTGTAATAGTTACCTACTATAATTCTCAGCATCGTTGTTCACATCAAATTCCATTGCCATGTTCCATTGATCTGGCTTTTGTTGGATCAGTAGCAACCTTAACGCCTGATAACAGGAGTGGGGCCGACCCCCTTCCATGAGATGCTGTCTGAGTGTCTCTAAATTGATGGTTTTATTAACCAGTGATACGCCATGGAAATTCAGTCTCACAGGGTAAGAGTTTGGGGACCTGGCAACCAGACAGGATGTGCTGGGGGAAGTTTCTGTCTACGTTTAAAATATGTTTTTGAAGTTTCTCCTGTCCTTTTGTGGTTGCTTTCTACTTGATGGTTATTGTAATCTCGGCCTCGGGGCACTAAGCAATCAGACCTCAGTTCCTCGATGGGATCTATGTTGGGTGGGAAGGCTGTGTTTATTCCACAGAATCCATTGCTGCTTTCATTGAGTTTGGGCTTCAGAGCCTTGGGACTCAGGGAGAAGCTTCAGGGATTCGCTCAACCTCAGCACCGTGCTGGCAAGTCAGGGTGATGAGGCCAGTGGCTCAAGAGTAGAGGCCCAGAGTCTGAGAAAGGCAAGACCATTACCCATGGTTACAGCAGAGCCCAGAATGTGAAAGGTTGTATGTGTGCGTGTGGCCACGGGGGCGTGGGGGTGGGGGAGGGGATGGTGGGAAATGACATATGGTCCCTCCTGCTTTGTGAACTGGGGGACAAGGAGACAGGGCCTTCCACTCCCAGTACTATTTACTCTTCCAGAACTTACAAGACATTGAAGGAACCTTGATCCACAGACCCCTGGCCAGGGGTCTCATTCACTACCTCCAGGGACAAAGGTGACTCACCGTGGGCCCTTACTATATGACTTGAGGACAAAGTAACAATTGTTAATTGCAGGTCCTCCAGGAAGGGATGATGTCACTTCCAGCTGCGGGTCATTATTTGTGAGTATTTAGGAGGGCCAGGGGCACATAAGAGCACCTGCTTTTCCTTTTTTAAAAAATATACTTTATGGGCTTCCCTGGTGGCGCAGTGGCTGGGAGTCCGCCTGCCAATGAAGGGGGCGCGGGTTCATGCCCCGGTCCGGTAAGATCCCACATGCCGCGGAGCGGCTGGGCCCGTGGGCCGTGGCCGCTGGGTCTGCACGTCCGGAGCCTGTGCTCCGCAACGCGAGAGGCCACAGCATTGAGAGGCCAGCGTACCGCCAAAAAAAAAAAAAAAAAAAATATATATATATATATATATACTTTATTTTTTAGAACAGTTTTATTTTAATTTTTTGGCCGTGTGACACGGCTTGCGGGATCTCAGTTCCCTGACCAGGGATTGAACCCGGGCCCACGGCAGTGAAAGCACCGAGTCCTAACCTCTGGACTGCCAGGGAATTCCCTAGAACGGTTTAGATGTGCAGAAATATTGAGCAGATAACGCAGAGAATTTCCATATTAGGATCCCCATCAACATCTCGCGTTAGTATGGTACATTTGTTACAATTAATGACCCGTATTGATGTGCTATTATTAACTAAAGTCCACAGTTTACATTAGGGTTCACTCTTTTTAAAAAAATTCATTATTTATTTATTTATTTAAAAATTTTTATTGAAATATAGTTGATTCACAGTGTGTGTTAGTTTTAGGTGTACAGCAAAGTGATTCAGTTATGTGTGTGTGTATATATATACAATATATTATTTTTTCACTTTCTCTTCCCTTATAGGTTATTAAAAGATATTGAGTACAGTTCCCTATGCGATACAGTAGGTCCTTGTTGGTTATCTATTTTATATATAGTAGTGTGTATATTTTAATCCCAAACTCCTAATTAGGGATTAGGACTCCCTCCCCCACCCTAGGGTTCACCCTTTGTTATATATTCTTTGGGTTTTGAGAAATGCATAAGGGTAGGTATCCACCATTGCAGCATCATACAGAATACTTTTTCCGCCCTAAAACTGCAGTGTTGTGGACCCATTCCTCAGGCAGTTTGATCATCCTGAAATTTAGCAGAAACCATACTCCTGGAACAAGAACGTATGGACCAGTGTTATCCTCCGATGGGCTGTGAACATTCTATGACGTGGAGCTGGGCTGGTGAACAAACACTGTGATAGCTATGGAAAGAGTTAGAGACAGAAAAGTAAAAAACGGTTATTGAGGGATAGTGAGGCCAAAAATCCCTTCTGGAGTGAGGAATAAGGTGGAGGAAGCCTAAAACTTCACTGAGGGATGTCCATGCCCACCTCTAATGCTTCTGGTGTATTAACTCTTTAATCTTACAAGGTAGGTGCAATAATTATTCTCTTTCGCAGATAAGGAGGTACAGGCAGGGAGTTTAAGCAGCGTAAGTCCAAGGAAACAGATTTTCCTGTTTAGGAACTAGGATTTGAATTCAGGCAGCCCGGTATCAGGGAATGTGTTCTTAACCTCCATCGTTAGGCGGAAGTTTGCTACATCACTTCCTCTCAACTTCACCCCAGCCCTATGGGATGGGTCAGTTATGATTCAGATATTCCAGGTGAGGACAGAGAGGCTCAGAGAGGTTAGGTAAGCAGCTCGAAGCCGCCCAGCTACAAAGCTACAGAGCCTAGGGTTTGCACGCAGGTCTGTCCCGTCTGAAGTCCATGCCCGTGACCTTCTCTGCCCCTTGGCCCGGTCTCCTCTGAGAAGGAGGGTGGGTGAGGATTTCGCTCTTCTGCTTCTCTGAATAGTGGTCGATGCAATTGTTCCAGGGAGCTCGAGGGAGGCAGTTTTTAAGAGAAGCAGCGACAGGAAATTTGGTCTATTGTTTGAAACAAGAGGTGCAAACAAGTCTCCTCTTTGAAGTGCTGAATACCAAATTCTGCTGGGAATGGAAAGGCGAGAAGCTACAAGATTCCTGAGCTGGTGTCAAATGCGCACGGCGGAGGGCAGGAGGGGAAGAGGCGGCCCTCGGAGAAACTGGGGCAGGATTTGTTTGAAGGGAACATCTTAAATAGATCAGGCTACAGAGGACAGAAGCAGGGGGCCAGCGATCATTCTTTAGTTTCCTACGGGAGCCCGTTTTTGAAGGAAAACATAGCATCCAAATGTGGGGATAGGAGGCGACCGGCTCAACAGTAAAATGCAGAGCGGTTGCAACAGAAAACAAAACCAAACCCGCCACCTGGTCCGACTCGGTTGGTAATAAAATGCTATCGGATGAACGGAGCTTGTGTAAACGAATCCCACCTCCCACTCACAAGTCAGCATTAAATTTTGGAACGAGAGAGGGGAAGATACCGAACTTGGGATTACTTGCAATCACTTTACTAAACTTCATGCCTTCAACTCTGATAGTGTATCCACGACCCCACCCTCCCAGCCAGACGCGTAGCCAGAAAGGGATTGTTAATCAGATACTTCCCCCGACAGTCCATTAGACCAGACTCCCCTAAGGTGAAGAAGTCAGAACCCCGGGCAGTTAGCAAAGAGATTCCCAGCGATGACTAGGGAAATACACCCGTCGCCAGCCGCTTAGATTGCCAAATATCCTGTCTTCCTGGACTTAAGAGGGACTTTTGACTCTGCCATTGTCTCTCATTTGCAATCGATGTCTCATTCAAGACCAAGGTCAGGTGATCAATCTTTATTATAGATGCCCTGGACCAGGGTGTCTGGAGCCTCCACTGCGGCAGAGAAATATGTCTGGAGACGACAGCTCCGCCGAGAAGGATTACTCGCCAGCAGGCTGCTGCAAGGTAAGATGGAGGGATCCCTCCTGGGCAGGTAATACTCTGGACTTCCTGAAGGCGTGAAAGAGAGGCGACCTGTCCGACGACCCAGGTAAGCTCTGACCAGGTTGGGGCTCAGGTGTGACGGAGCAGCTGCAGGTAAGCCTATGGCGGTGCAGAAAGCCCAGATTTGACTCACCAGTGAGCAGGTCACATTGGAGAAGTCTCTTCATCTCTCCGAGCCTCAGTCTTCTTTTTTTTTTTTTTTTTTTTTTTTTTTTCAGTCTTCTTATATGTAAAAGGGGAATAAGGCTTCCTGCCTTGCAAACCTGCTTCGAGGATCAGAGATAAAGGTGTGTAAAGCGCAGGACAGAGGGCAGATGCTGGATGGATAATAATTGTTATCAGGTGGTTTTACAAGTAGAGATAACTCTTCCAGGCATGTGCCTTTCAATCTGGCCTTTCCACCCTCAGGACATCAGCAGATGATAAGATGTCCTGCATTGGCTCTATCCCCAGCCCCCTTCCAAGAGTTTCCATAAATATGTTTTATTTGGGGGAGGTCAGACCTGAGAAGTCCCCAGAGGGGAAAGATGTCCAAGGGAGGTGCATGGCTAAGGCAGAACGGGGCTGGGTGCCTCGGATCTAGGTGTCTCAGGAGCCGTATCTATGAGCTATGGCAACGCACCTGCGTGTGTTTGGGTTTTCAGGGCCTTTACCTCCATCAGATATTATTTTCTTATCCCATCAAATAACCTATAAGATGGAACCAGTTACATGTTTTTAAAGTCTTTTCAGCCAGATTTTAGACTCTCACCAGGGCAGGAGCTACTGCATTTCAGTGGCTTTATGTACACCCCCACCCCCGCCACCTTGCCATCCCACCTGCTCCCCTAGTGCACATGCCCGTGTACACACACACACACACACACACACACACACACACACACCATACCAGCCTGATACAGACTTCAGGAGCAACTGCAGATTTGAATCAACTTTATTTCACGTTGCATTTGGGAAAGCAGGAAACTTGGCTTCTCTGTTGGTGGTTGTGGTCTCAGCCCTGATTTCTGAAATGAAAGATCCCAGGTAAACAGGCCTGGAAGCAGAATATTAGGATAGCCCTCCCCAAGGTCAGACCTATGAAAGATTTTATTCTGGTAATGAGGGCTTACATTGCCAAAACAAAGAAGGCTGAAGGATTACAGTGCGCTGTGGCATGAAGAATGTAAGTCAGGAAAGTGAAAGGGGTTTAATAACCAGCAATGACATGGCACAGGATGGGAAGGCCATGAGGAGAGTTCCCCTCTCACTCTGAGATTTCTTCTCGCGGTGCTCAGCTGTCCAACGGAGAAGGAGTAGGGAACTCCCTCAGGCTCCAGACCCAGCACACAGTAGGCCCTCAGTAAATATTTGCTGGAGGAATAAGTAAATAAACACATCAGTTGCTTCAGAAAGGCATTTGGGAGGGTGCAGCTGAGATCATGACATTAAGAGGTGATCAGAAAATTGAACAGGTGCTTGGAAGCCTGACTGAGAAATTCAACCTCTCCGTCAAACAACTTTTTGGTGCTCTGAACCTCAGTTTGCTCTTCTGTAAAATGGTATTAAGATATAAGCGGGAGTGCAGAGAAACAAAGTTAGGGTAGGTGGATATAATGCAGTTGAATGAGATTAAATAATAACAGCTGACTTTTATTGGGCGCTTAGTGTATGCAGGTAGAGCTCAAAGCGTTTTCTGTGGATTTTCTTGTTGAAGTCTCCTGCACGTAATGAAGCACGCGCTTCTGCTGTGGAAACTGAGACTACGCAAGGTTAGACATCACGCTCAAAGTCAAAGCGCTTTTCACCAGAATTTCAGTCCATGTCTGACCCTGTGGTTATGTGCTTCAATGCAAACTGCTTCTCCTTAGCTCTGCTGTTGAGATGCTGGCTCGACTGATAGGACAAGGGTCTTTTTTGACGTGGTGAGTTGGAAATGGGAGCTCAGTAGGAATGGGTCATTTGCAGCAACTGCACGTCACTTGGCATCACCACAGCTCGTCATCCACAGTGGAGGACTCCCACTTGCCTCTTCCAAGATACCACCAGCATCTTCCCATTTGGCCAGCCTTTAAGATCTCAGCCTGCTCTCCACCTCCTGAGCTCCCAGCTGAACAGCCCACGTACCATTTCCCTTCTTTGTATGAGTTTAGTCTGTGCTGCATTGTGCCTGCTTTTCCTGACCCCAAATACCCTCCATCCTTCTTTCCAGCTCTTACATCCTGCCCTGTCCAGCACCCCATCATTTCCGAAATCTTTCGCTCATCTAAACTGAGAATGAATCTCAGTTCATTGCTCACATCCAAGCTCATGCTATGGCATGTATCAGCCTTTTATCAGTTCCTTTCCTGGATATTGTTTGTCTTCTGCTTAAGTTGAATCATTGTTCCTCACCCCACCCACACGTTATTGCTCTATTCCCCCCAAAACTGTAAGCTTCTAAGGGCAGAGACCTTTTCCACTGTTTCTGTGTTTCTTTATAGTGTCTGACAGAGTACTTTGCTCAACAGATAGTGATTGGTGATTGGACAGTGGACATCCCAGCATTCCTGGTTACATCCTTATCTGCTCCCCAACCCCCAAACCTTTTTAAAGAACACAGAATCCTGCACAGCCAGTTTGGCATGTGGCCTCATATCTGACTTCAATTTCTCTCAAACACCTTTGTCTTTTTGGCATCTGGCCTCATATCTGACTTCAGTTTCTCTCAAACACCTTTTGTCTTTCCTGCTGTGGAAACAGACTTCGCAAGGTTAGACATCGTGCTCAAGGTCAAAGCGCTTTTCACCAGAATTTCAGCCCACGTCCGACCCTGTGGTTATATGCGTCAGTAAAACCGCTTCACCTTAGCTCTGCCGTTTAGATGCTGCCTGGACAGATAGGGCAAGGGTCTTTTTTGACTTGGTGAATTGGGAATGGGAGCTCAGTGGGAATGGGTCATTTGCAGGAACTTCAGGTCACTTGGCATTACCACGGCTCATCATCCAAAATTGTGGACTTCAATTAGCATTAATAGAATAACACTTCGCACCTTTATAGGATCTTTCCTTAGAGAACTCAAAAGCATTTTACAAGGAAATATTAATGATTCCCATTTCACAGGTAGGAAACCCGAGGCAAAATCAAACAGTGGCTCAGTGGCAAAATTAGGACATGATTTTTTTCTTTGTTTTCAATTGTCTACGTAATCACTAGATCATGCTATCCCTTCTAGGTTAGAGTTAAATTACTGTTGAAAGACACGACACACCAAGCTTTTCACCAGCCTTACTTTAAATAATATTTGCTCTTTTCCTGCATTATAAAAGTAGCCTATGCTCATGTAGAAATTATATAAAATACAGAAATATTAAAGAAGATAACACTTACCCATAAATTCATTGTCCAGAGACACCTACTGTTCTTTCGGTATCCTACGTGTCTGTGGAACACGTTATTCTTTGTGACTGAGCTCACCATATATCCTGTTTTCCTCTTAAGTACTAAACATTTCTCCATGTCGCTATGTATTTTACTAAACATAATTTTTAATGGCTACACACTTTCGTCATTTATTTAATCATTTCGGTACTGTTGGACTTTTATGTTGTCCCATTTCGTTGTTTTTGGTTTGTTTGTTTTGTTACCAGAAATACTTCTGGGATGAAAGTATTTGCATTTTATTCTTTTCTTTAACATATATGCTTTCCAGATTGTGTGTGTGTGTGTGTGTGTGTGTGTGTGTGAGTGAGAGAGCATTTTAATAAGAAAAAATTATTGCTAGATTAGAGGCCCACTTTCCTGGCTTCTCCCTTCTATCTCACACACAAACAAAATTTTGACATCCTAGGAGATTCTGCTAGCTACTTAAACCTCTAAAGATATCCTAATACAGATTCTCAAAGCTGACACTAGATCAAATATTTACTGTGAATGAAGCTTGAGGGAATGAAAAAAGTTTTGTACTCCCCGCTAGATAGATCAGCTTCCCTCTTTTCCATAGGAACAAGCTTTCAAAATCTTACAAACCACACTTACCCAGGAAAAATATAATATACAGTCTGACAGTGCTTATGACAAAAGAAAATCTAATTACATTTCGTGAAAACAAGTCTTCATTCAACTCCAACTGTACAACTGCAGAGATGTGTCATCAAGGATCTTGGGGAGAAACAGAACAATATTTTGCTTCATGTCATGAATACAATTAAAAAAAAACAAAACTGTGGTGTCCCTGCCCTATATGTCCTGGCACCAGGGACATAGTTGTGTGTTTAAAATATTGGATGGCAAACTGATATCATAAGAACAATATTAATAATGAAAGGTCAATATAAATAGAATGCATAGGGGTCATATCTCCCAGGAGGAAAGAAAAGGAACTAATATATGGTCTTAGCACAGAACTTGAACTTGCATTAAACAAGATAATAATAATATTTATATAGTCCTTTACATACTTCAAGCCTTTCATGCTATGATGATGTACACTCTTAATTCCTAGTGGTTCAGCCATGTCATCAGTGAGAGTCATATAGGATGGTATGTATTTCAATAGCATACAGGAAATATGTAATATGACACATATGTGGGCCTCTCATGAGGAGGAAGAAGTAAAAAGGGGAAAATGAGATGTGATATTCTAATAAACTCTAAATTTCGAGAAAGTTTATATTAGAATATAAGTTTGGTAACAAAGAGACTGGGGCAGGGGGCTGTGTGGCCGGTGAGATGGGGTTTGGGCGCTTGTGGGGTGATGAGAAGCCCTGGGTCCCTGTTAGGGGTTTGGAAGTCCCAAGGTAGTGAGCCCTTGAGTCCATTAAGCTAGATGTATTTTCCAAGCGTAAGACGGAGCTCTGTCTGAAAGATCCAACTGCGAGCTTTTTTGTTTAAGACACGCAGAGAACAGAACGTAATCGTTAGAGGTGTGGAAAGACACCTAGAGCTAGTGGCACTGACATATGCTGTCCAGAAGTGGAAAGCAGACTTAAATGGTGGGCCAGAAATTAAGTCTTTGAAGATTCCAAAAAGGGTCTTGGAACTGAGCGACGCTGTCACCAGAGAGAGGCTGAGGGGGTTGGTGAATAGGAGAGTCTAATTGTTTAGAAATCATTATAGTTTGTTCTTACAAGTTTGGCAGGTTCTTGGTACAATTATACAACTACACATACATTTGGCATATAGAGATGAATTATGTATTCTGCATGTAATTACATGTAGCAAAGTGTGTACTTTTATTTGGTGGGTATTTACATAGTACAGGGAATCGTGTACTCAGAAATAATTAGCATAAAGTATTATTTAAAAAACAAAAAAAAAGTTGTTTGGTTTTTCTCGAGCTTCAGAAAAAAAAAGAATCTGGAATCTTCCTTTCATTTATTCCAACAGTCCATGCCAAATTGTTCTGGAAGGCCATCGCCAAAGACAAAAGGAAGACACTGTAATTTCCCTCTGCTGTTCATCATCTTTTGATTTAAGGAAAAGGCCTTTTCAAATTTAAAGTGTCTCAATACTTCTGTCTGGCCTTAGATATTCCTAAATTTAAAACATTTTCAAATTCAGTCAACTTGAATGAATACCTAGATATAAATTTTCAGCTTCTATATTTGTAAAACTGAGACTCTTGTATGACTCATTAGGAGTATGAATAATTTTTTTACCGTGCATCAAAAAGTAGCCATGTCTTTATGTTTATCTGTGAATAAGTTATGAAGGAAACATTTAGCATTATATATTGTCTCTGGTTATCTGACGTATTTCTTGTTGGAAACAATTCAAAACCAGTTCTAATTCGGATGCAAAAATATTCAGAAAGTGAATTAAGGTTTTAGAGCTGAATCTCTTTTGAGTTTTCTTTTTAAGCATATCACATAGGACAGAAGATTTCTGAATTTTTTCATTATTCTTGGCGTTGGCTTAAAAACTCTATTCTCCAACTTTTTCTGGAGATAAAGTTTCTAAGTGAAACTTAATTTTATGAGTTCATTATAAATAAGATCTTAGAACATAGAGACTCTTTTGTGAGGGATAAAGAGGATGGCTTTTTTTATAATGCCCTAATTGTAAGACATTTTTCAGTTTGGAAGAAATTCTTGATGGTTAATTCCTTCAAGGAATTAGGTTAACTATATCAGAACGATTACTAAATTAGAATCTTTAGGAAACAGGGTAATATATTTTCCTTTCTTGGGGCTATCAAAGGAGGACCAATTTAGTAATAATCAACCCATATGGCATTTTAGAGAATTTGCCAATTTTCACCTTAATTGATTTAATCAACTATATGTAGCTGTTGGGAGACAGGAGGGTCCACCAACGCCGGGAGGGCAGGAAAGTGTGAACTTCTGAAAGTGCTTTACAGTGTTCTGTAAGTTACATTCATTAGTATTATCACATCCCCATTATAGGCAAAATAAAATGGGTCAGAAAAGAAATTTAGGCATTCTGGATGCATATTTATTTGTCTGATCTGGTGCGAAACTGTAATTATTTAAAGGGTTCAGGAACAAACATCATTTTGGTCAGTCTTCCCATCTGATTACTTGGGGCTTGATTTTTGAAAGATTGGGATGGTGAATTAGTCATATACTTGGGAACTGTGAGCTTTCTTTCCCTAAAGGGAGAGCCAGAACATCAGTGTCTCCGGGTTGTTTTTCTTGTGCTTCATTCTAAGTAATATTGTTTTCAAGTCAAGACACTTCTCATTTCCTGGGCCAGTTATCTTACTAACCTGCCTCTGTCTCACACTTCACTCTGGGTTCTTATAGCCATTATTCCATTGTCTTTGTAGACGCTAATAGAGATCTAGGTCCTAAAACCTTTCCATTTTCTGAATATTTTATACAGTACACAGCTTGTATAGATCCACTATATTTGGATGTCAGCAGGTCCTCCTGATCTACCAAGGGGAGGCTGAAAGTCAGTATAAAAAGAAAGAAAGAAAAAGAAAGAAAGAAAGAAAATAGCCTTTTGAAATAGATATAATTTGTTCTTATTCTATGTCTATACTCAAGAAAAAGATAATGTACTTTAACAAGTTTTTTTAGGTCTCTGCTGATTCTTTCAGGCAGCTAAGGGAATTTTTGATCAGTGATTTATCTGAAGTGCTTTTCCTTTAAAATGGTAACATTTTGTGGTGCTGGTAAAGTTATTCTAAACCCTTTTCCCCCTGTAGAGAGCAATTAGCCTTGTATATCTCAAAACTTTGGTAGAAGAAATCGAAACTTTATTTAAATAGAGCTTAACATTTGGGCCATTCAACGTAGTGCTTTTTCGACTAAGTCCAGTTAGCATGTAAATAACGTAAGTATAACCTGAAATGTAACAAGGGTATTTAATACTCATTCAAATTTATTTCTGAAATATTGCCGTGGATTCAGAATCCTGAATTCCAACCAGATGTATTTCTGGAGTATTACACAGGTCATATATATTTCACTTTTTTTTTGGTTCAAACCCTGGGGATCGACACGATAATTAGATTGAGAACATCTGCACCAAATCCAAACCATTTCCCTGATCCTTCCTTGAGCCTTCCCCACGGGAGGGTTTTTTTTTTTTTTTAAGCCCTTGCACATTTTATTTGTCTAGGTACCTTTCGGGCAATTCCGAGGTCTCACCTGCCTGCCACTGCACAAATAGGAGGGGAAGGCAGACGTACCCTCAAGTGTGGGAGCGGGAGGAATCTTTACATGTGGCATTTCGTCGGGACGGGAATCGCTAGAGGTGGCACTGCTGTTTCCCGCTAGGGGCCTGGCTTTGGGACAGGGCGTGGCCAAGCGCGGGGCGCGCGGGTGGGCACGTGCGCTGGGACCAGAGGACGCGAGTGTCGGGGCGCCGCTGCCCTCTACCGGGCGGCGCGGTCGGAGCTGCAGCGCGGTCGCTAGCCGCCTGCGCGCGCGGGCTCGGTCGCCCCACGCCGAGCCGGCCCTAGGCGTCCCGAGGTCGGGAGTGCCCTGCTTGGCGCGGCGTCACTGCATCTGGGGCCAAGGCTCCCGGCGCCCGCCCGCTCCCACCCACCTGCTTCCTGCCCTTGCTGCGGCTCAAAGCTGCCGCCGGGACGCCCAGGGAACCCCCCCTAAAGACCTCGGGAGTCGCGCGTTGTCGAAATTGAGGCTCCTGGTCGCCAGTGGCAGACCTGGGGGCAAGTGTGTTCTCCAAATCTCGGGGACTTTCACTTCCAGTCCCTTCATTCAAAAATGTTGAGTTCACTCCAACGATCAACGCTAAACCCTCGAACTCAGTTGAAATGCAATTATATCCCACTTACATGTTTTGTGTTCCTTACAGATTTTATTTACATATAATTTTCGAGATTGAGGAATGTGGGTATTTGTTTTAACTAATTACACGTTAAAAGAAGGGCGGGAGAGTAAAAGTACAGTATTCCTACTGGAAACTCAAACTCACGTGTGTTATAATCAATTAAAGATGACGACCATAAAACGCGTACTTCTTGCCAGGTTTCTTCGAAGAAAGAAATCAAAAGAGAATTGACTTTGGGGTTTATATTTTAGCATTCCTGTAAACTAGGGACCATGCTTTTTGTTATGAGCGTACCCACACTTTCCAAGTTTTTGCACCCAAACCGATGTGTCTGAACTACAGGAAGTTTCTAAGGCTGTTCCGCTTAAGCGGTGCGGGGGGATACAGAACTGGGCTCCAAGACTTTTCCTGTCGTGGCCTAAGCTGGCGCAGCTCCGGCGGACAGGGGCCATCGGGACCCCCGGCCACCAGGGGCGCGGTGCGGCGCGGGGACCGCGCGGCCACTGTGCGGGACATTAACGTGTGCAGCGACACGGGGGTCAGGGCTGCTTTCCCCCGGCTCCAGTGCCCCCAACATGAAACGCCGTTCGTGTCTGGCTCGGTCTCTGAATCCGGCTGGGTCGCAGGGAGAGGGTGTGCGGCAGCCGACCGCCAGAGCGCCTCACACCAGCGCCGCAGCCGTGGGCCGGGTGCACGCGGGGTCGGGGCTCGGGCAGGTGGTCGCGGCGGCTCCGCGCGCTCGGCGCCCTGCCGGAGGGCGAGTGAAAGCGGCGCGGGGCCGGTGCCCTTCCCAAACGGCCGCCCGCTCCCAACAGAGGGCCCAGAAGGGGCTGCGCTGCGTCGCCGCCCGAGACCGCGACCCCCGGCGCCCGAAAACCGCCCCAGGTGAGCCGGGCCCGGGGCCTCCTGCGGGGGCCCGGGGCGCCCCTCCCGTCGCCCTCCAGCGCCCCCTCGGGGCCGGGGAGGCGGCCGCCGCCCGCAGGGGCCGGGGGCTCGGGAGGGGCGGGGGTCGCGGGCCTGGCGGCGGGCGCGGGGGGAGGGGGCAGGGGCCGCGCACGCGAGGCCCGGCGGCCGCCGCCGCGCCCTCGGGCTCCGACTCCGGCTCCGGCTCGGGCTCGGGCTCGCCATGGCTGCGGCGGCGCCGTGAGGAGGAGTCCGCGTCCTCCGTGGCGGCGGCGGCGGCCGGCTCCAGGCCGGGTTTTGGCGCCGCCCGCCTGCTGCCTCCTGGCGGCTCCTGAACTCCAGCCCCCTCTCTATCAGCCTCTCACTCCGTCTCAATATGTCTCAAGATGGCGGCCAATGTGGGATCGATGTTTCAATATTGGAAGCGCTTTGATTTACAGCAGCTGCAGGTCAGGCTTCTCCTCGCTCGGCCTCTCGCCCGGGGGTGGGGGCTGCGGGCGGTCGCGGCCTCCCCCGGGGCTCCGGGCTGCCCGGCCGCCGGGGGGCCGCGGCGGAGGGGAGGAGGGGGGTGCCGGGGAAAGCGGGGCCGAGTCGGGGATAAGTCCCTCTCGCTCCCCGGCCCCCATTGATAACTCGCTTGATCAGAAATTGATCCTCTTTGTTCAATTCATCGATCAGCCCAAGATGGCGCCGGGAGCCGCCGCCGCCACCGCTGCCCCCGGTGTCGGCCCCCACCCCGGGCGCCCCCCCGGCCCTGCGCCGCCGCCGCCACCGCCGCCGCCGCCGCCGCGGGACCGGGGAGGGGGCGGCCCCGGCGGTCCGCGGGGTGCGCGCGCGAGCGGGGAGCGGGCGGCGGGCGGCGGCGGCGGGCGCTGCGCCGGGAGGGGGCTGCGGCCCGGCGGCGGCGCCCGACCGCGCGCCCCGCGCCCCCTGCCCGCCGTATTCCCGGGGAAAGTTTGTGGGGAGTTGCTGTGGGGGTGAAGCGCCTGCCTCTCCAGGAGGAGCAGCCGCCGCCACTGCCGCCGGCGCGGCGGAGCTGGGGCTGGTGGCGCTGTGGTGCCGCCGGCTCGGGGGAGGGTCAGAGCGGCCACCGGCGGCGGCGGCGGCGGCGGCGGCGCGGCCGGGCTCCGGCCAGGCGGGCGGGTGGCCGGGCGGGCGTCCGCGCTACCCGGCCGGCCCGGGCCCCGGCCGCGGCCCCCAGCCGCGGCCCCCGGCTGTCAGCGGGCGGGGACCGCGCCGCCGCTCCCCCGCCAGGCGTGGGGCGCCCAGCGCGGACCCCGGGGTTTGTTTACGTCCGGGCGGGTGCCCGGGGGCCACCCGCAGACCCCGCAGCCGCCCCGCTCTTTTGTGTGCCTGCAGGAGCGGCGCGGAGCCGGCCCCTCCGCGGCCGGGAACCCCGGTAGGGGCGCTTGGGGAAACTTGCTGGGGGCGGCGGGCGCCGCGCACGCGGAGCCCGGGTGTCGGGTGTCCCGGGGGCGCGGGTACGGGCGCCGGAGGAGGGCTGCAACTTTCCCCGAACGCAGGCCCGGCTCTGCGCCCGGTTGCGCGGTCTGTCCGGGCCGGGGGCGCTTGCTCCCCGGCGCCTGTCCGGGCGGTCCTCTCCCCGCGCCCAGGGGCTCCCGCGGACCCCAGTAAATATCCCACCCCCTCGCTTCTCTCTGATCCTCTCCTCCGAGGCCCTGTCCTCCCAGCAGGGCCCGCGGGGGGCAATGGACCGCGCGGCGGGTCCGCTTCGAAATGCCTACTCCGATCGGGTTCTCGAAACCAAAGCCCCCGGGGCCTCGCTGGACTGTGGTATACCGGGCCGTGGACCACGCGCCGAGCCCCGGGCGCCGAGGGGGCATCGTGCTGGGGCTCCACATCCGGCGCCCGAGCCGCAGGCGTGCCCAGGGGGCGCGTTCCTGCCTGCCAACCCCCACCCAGGGGAGCGGCGCGCCCTCGGGGTCCGCCCGGGACCTGCCAGCTCCGCGCTCGCGGCGCCGGGACGGCCCCGGGACTCTGCCAGGTGGATGTTGTGCGTAGCCGGAGCCAAGTTGAAGGTGAGCGGCGTGTGGGCCAGAAACTCCGCGAGCGCTGGCGGTGGTGTTGGGGGGGTGTCTGCGTCTTAGAGACCCTGGGCGGCCTGGCGCTCCGGGGCGGGGGTGTGGGCCCTCGGCGTCCCGGGGGGGACGGCTGTTGCTCCCAACTCAAAGGTGTGCTTGAAGGTAAACTTGGCCTAACTTTCCTAACCCGGAGGACTGGTGATAGTGACCTACAGTACTTTTAGGAGGAAAGCAAATGAACTCCAGATGCGGGCTTGTATGAAGTGAAGCGGATTGGATTAAAATGTATATAAACGGAGTATGACAACTTTAATTGTGTGTGCTTGTTTTCTGCTCTGCCTACGTAAGAGCGGTAAAGCAGACTCATAGTCGTTATGAAATTTCTTCAGATTTCTCACTTAACTGGCAAGAAGACTATGTGAAATATGTATTTCCGATAAGATTAAAACTTCAAGGAGTTCGTGTTTATTGACTAAAATAGATTACTCCAAAGTGTCTATTGTGTAAATTAGATTCCTGAATGTAATGAACACAGCTGAATGGCATTTTTGATAAATTGGTCTACCCTGTTTTAGTAAAAATAGCTCCCTTTTACCATAATTTAATTCCTGAGCTTACTGTAAAACCCGTTGTGGAGTTTTAGGAGACAAACCTTAATTTTTTTTTTTCTTGTCTTCCTAAACGTGACATTCTAGCTTAACACCAATGCGGTTTCTTCTTTAAGCATCCTGGCAAAACTGCCTGGGAGGTGGATTTGGTTTCTAGGGAGTTATTATATGAACTCGTTGACCCCGTTCCCCCCCACCTTGGTGATTAGCTAGTTCTTCAGGGTAGCATGGTTAACTGTGTAACTTTACTGAAAAGTTTCCCTATCAGTTCATGTGAATGCACTTTCAGATGTTCATCTTGAATCTTAAAAATTCTTTGAGCATCGTTTTTTTTACTGAGCAGCCATTGGCTTTTGGTGATAGATAAGGATTTGGCCTTCGATGATTGATTTCCTATTGCCGCTTCATCGCCTGTTTGAAAACCTTCAGTTGCCTGTGGAACGCCCAAGTTCCAGGAGAAGGCTAAACTAGTTCTTTCTCTGGGCCCTGAAGAGGCCTTTTGAAATGATATCTAGTTTAGCGTCACCTCTATTCTCAGACAGTAAGTGAGCCAGTGGGACTGCAGTTTGAGAAGAGAGAATTCATTAGTTTCAGACTCTTCTCATCTTTCCAGAGCCCCTTACACCGAGATCGGGTTGCCTGCAGAGCCCAGCGAGGGTTGTGGTAAAGAGGCTGGGTCTCGGAGGGTCCGGGTGAGTTGAGGCAATTGTGCCCCTGGCCACAATGCGGGGAGCCCCTGGCCACAATGCGGGGAGCCGGGGCAGAGTTCCGGGCCCTCTGCTCGGTCTGACTTGAAGCTGCCTTGGGCTGTGCAGTGAGTGCCCAGGAAGAGAGTTTCTGAAGACTGAGCTCTATTTTGTTTCCTTTTTAGTCCCAAAGTCTTGTTGGTATGGGAATTTCAGTGATCTGGCCTTGTTAAGACTAGTTGGACAAGTTTTTATCCTATCCCAGACTTGTAAAAACCAGGATTTTTTTTTTTTTAATAAGAAAACCACTATTGTATAAATTTGTCTTTTAAATACACGTTTGGAAAGAGGGCACTTTCTAAAATGAGCTCATGTAACTCTGTATGTTAGGGTAGCTTTTTGCCAGTGCCTGGCTAGGGCGTTCGTTATTCCTCCGTGGTGACTAGCCTTTCCCTTTAAGGAAGCTCTGCAAAAGTAACCTTTAAATGTTTTCCTCTTTTTCAAAATAAGAAAACAATTTCATTTTTGCTGCAAGTCCATTTTCTGGTTGCTTTTATTTTGTTTTCTCCTGTTAAGGAAGTGTGTATGTTACCAGCCCTCCAGAACTCTTCCCTCTAGGAAGTATATTATTTTGATTAAAATATGTATCTCATCTAGGACCCTTTATAAAATAATGAGTAAACAACTGGAGGGGTTCCACACAACTGCTGTTTTTGTTTTCTTGGTTCTCTTAATATCATTGTCTTTGAGATTGAGTGTGGGAAGGGGGTCATTATCACTTGATTAAAGTTTTTTTTTCTTTTTCTTTTATACAAAACTATGTGTAGGGTTTTTTTTTGGGTTTTTGTTTTGTCTTTTTTTTTTTTTTTTAAAAGTGTAAGTCAGTGACGGGGTTGAGTTACGCAGCACCTCCTGGGCAGTTGGGTCCATAGAGGCCCTCTTCTGCTTCCCCAATTTCACCCATCTCCTGCCAGTAGTTAGTGACATGAAACGGACAGATTGCTAGTCCCCTCAGGAATGACTCTCTCCTAATCCACTGAGCTAACCTTAAAATTAAAAATACTGTCTGGTGAGCTGATGGAGCCCAAGACCTTTAGTGGCTGTTGAAGAAGTTCTCTGCCCTGTTGTATGCAATTCAGACGAACCCACTAGGGTTCATGTGAGGCCGGGGGGGTGGGTGGTGTGGAGGGGGGGATGTCCCTGTGCAGAAGCACCAGGCTGTGCTTGGAGACCCTCCACTCCGAGTCTACCTGGAGCAGTCAGCAGTCTAAACTGCTCCTGAGGCTGTGCTCATATTCTGTGTCTTAGGAGAGAAAACAGGGCTCCAAGTAGAAAATCCATGTGCCTTTCAGCTCCTTTATAAAAGCACAAGGAACATCCTCAGTGAAAGGAAGGAAGGACAAATTTGTTAGAGGAAAAGTTGTACATTTTTAAAAAGAGAAATTCATCGTGTGAAAAATCCTGCAGAGCTAAGCCAGATTCCTACCTGTGCTTCCGTCTTTTTCAGGTCACACGTTTGGCTTCATGTAAGTGTCACATATTTAAGACAGGTATATCTGATGGACTGTAACATAAATGCTGACTAAAAGTTACTATAAACATTAAATATACAGGATCATATATTTTTAGAAATTATTTAAAAACCTATTTAACATATTATACATACATTATATATATATAGTAGCTTTCCCTATGAAAGTTCTGATTTTTACAAGTAATTGTCAAAGATAGAAATTCGTGTATTTCATCCTGTTGTTTTGTCTGAAGCTCTGCATTATGGCTGCAGAGAGATAGTTTTGGTTTCAGCTGAAATTCCCCTGCCTCTGATTGTCTAAACCAGACCCTTAATCTTATTTTAACATACTTAAAATGTTCAGAAAACCCGGAAGAATTGTTTTGTATAAGTAGCAAGTGAATGTGGTTTAAACACTCAAGCAGTTCTGGTATCTAATTGGAAACAGGTGGAATTCTTGGAATCCTGTGTTTGAATCTTATTATAGCAGAGCACAGAGACACTCCTTACTTATGGCCATTCATTTTGTTGAAGCTGTTTGAAATGGGGCTCTGTGACCTCTCCCTGTGCCCCACTGCTGTTTACCTGATGTTCAGCTGTGCTGGGCGTTTTAGGGACGGGATACCTGTGTGTGCTTGGACACCCAAGAGAACTGTGCATGTGTGGATCACGGAGTGAAAGGGGAACTTTAATGGCATAATTAGACGAGCGATTTAATATCTGTATTATATAACTAATAGAGCAAAGAAATTTGTGATTCTGATTTAATAAGCATTTGTTGACATGAGCATTTGGGTACCTTTTCTTATACCCTGATAAACATTTCAAATTCAGAAAGAAATTACTTTCCCTAAGTACATTTAGAAATGTAGCCTTAAATAGCAACCAAACCAGACCAAACCAAACACCAGGTTAGGAGGATATTCCAGTAAAATGTTCACGGTGGGGCCCTCTGAATTATCTCAGTCATTCTTCCTATTCTACTTTTCAAAGCCAGCTAATAGCCTTGGTTTTGCTTTATGTTTAAGAACCAAGTTTCGGTTGGTGTTTAGGTGCTGATTTGTGTCGAGCTGTCGGTTCTCACAGTCTTGGATTTGCTGAGCTGTAATCAGTCCTGCTTTTCGGCTCTCCTCTGAGAACGCTGGTAGAGGAGAACGGTCTTTGGCTGGGCAGGAGGTGTTCCTGCAGGGACTTACCTGGGATTGACGGGGTACCTGTGGCATAGCCTTCATTTGTACCATGGCTTGAAGCTGCTTTGAAGCACCTGGGCTAAGCACCTGGGATAATGTACCTGTGACTTAAAAAGTCTGTGCGCTACCCTGTTCATATAATGTGACGTAGTTTGAAGGCGAACAGCTCTTCCTGAAAGACGTCTGATTTGTTGCAAACCCCATCAAGAACCTTTCCTTTGAAAAGTAAACAACTTTCTAATAAAAATAATTCTAATTCTTGCTGTAATTAAATTCTGATACGATGATGTTAGTGTGCAAAATAAATGTTGTCAGTTTCTTCATTTGAATCTGAAGGCCTTTCCTTAGGCAGGAGGCCCCGGGCAGGCAGCAGAATTTTTGTGTTTATTAGAGCCCTGGGCCTGGGGCAGCCGGGGAAGTTCTTCAAATGTATGATTGGTGGGATCCCTACGCAGAGGTTCCCCCCCCCCCCCCGCCCCATTCTCAGGAACACCATGGGACAGGTGACCGGAAAGGAGCGGGGTTGGGAGTGTTCAGTCCTTCCAAGAATTTATCCAACACTGCAGAGCCACTGGAAGAATAGGTAGGAGGTGCACGTGAAACTGACTAGATTCTGCTTCCTTCTTTGAGGCACTTGTGAAGTTGGGAACACCAGCTATGTGGTCCACACCTTTTATAAAACACGAGAGGCCACAGCAGGGCCTACCCAGTCTTGCTTGTGGCCGACTCACTCAGCTGACAGTTGAAATCCTGGATGCTTTTGACTGTGATTTGTGAAGTTAATGTCGGGAGAAATTACCAGAACTCTCTCTGAAGCTTGTGCTCTCTTAGCATTACCCTGGGTATACCAGCCTGCGGCCGTTTTCTTAGACATCTTTCTCTTTGACTGTGTTTATCAAATAAGTTAAAGGAGTTAACATTTCTTTAAAAAGTTATGCATAGTTGTGTGGTGTCTTGAGTTTGGTTAAGGGAAAAACATATTGACAAATTAGCTCTTTCTTAAGTGAACATTGCGAAATTGTGAGAAATAGAATGCCATTCTTACTGTCATTAAAATTTTATTTGGGTGTTGACAGCTTTTTGCCAAATGTAAGGCGTTCAGATCCTGTCCACCCAGCTGTAAAAAACAAAAAACCCAACCAGCTCAAAAGCTTCTTTCCAATTTCCCCCAAAAAGCAAGATGGTCTTTCTTAATCACCAGGTCTCTTCCCCTAATAAATTGTTAACATTTTATTTTCTAACATAGTTTTATATTTTTAAGACCCAAAAGAATATGAACTCATTTTAGGCATCTTGGTTCAGTTGTTATTTTGGACCTGCAAGGGTCTTTGGTTTATTGCCACCTTCCCTTGGATTTTTGGAGGAGAAATTGCTGTTTAGATCAAAATAATTTGATGTAAAGCTAGTAAGTGACACCAAAGGTAAATCCTTGTCTTGAAGAGCTGGAAGATGCAAATAGAAGCAAGGCCGGTGAGCTGCTGGCAAAGGAAGGGCCGCTTCGGAGCCGCGCTCAGCCTGGGTGCTGCCGGCCGAGTGCCTGCTGCCACCCTGCTTGCCACTTCTTGTCCCTCTCTGAGCTCCCGCCCTGCCAAGCCTGTCCCCTCCTTCGTGTGACAACTGTTGTTGTTGTTGTTTTTTTAAAAGTATTTGTGGAGCTCCATTATTTTGAGATTCTTGGAAGAAAGATACTATGTAAATGAAAATTAAAAATAAAATTCTTGCTGGAGGGGATTGTACATTCAATTTTTTGATTAGGTTTGGAAAAGATTTTTTTTCTCCTTACCCTGAAAATAAGAACATTCTGTTGCTCCTGTCACCGTTTTTGCTTCATTCGGAAAGGTGTGGCAGATAATGGTGAAACGCATCCTTTATTTTCTGTTTTTCACCATGATAGTTGCCCTAGAACTTGAACCCATGCGGTTCTGTGTACAGTGAATTCTTTGTTTCACATTGTTCTACTGTGCCCAGCTGCCCATAGGACACAAACCTTTTAAAGGGGAAAAAATTTTGGGTCATCACCGTGCAGAAGTTACAGCTAAAATACGTAGACCTGCAAATAAAATTCCACCTTCCCTTACCGTTCACACAGGAAGAGGTGGTGTAAGTTGTGCGTTTTTGAAACAGAAAGCTGTGAGAATCAGAGGGTTCATGTAAACCAGTGTTAGAAACCTCAGTTTACTGGAATCGCTTTGTTTCACTTGTACCTCTTGTACCTCGACTCGTTTACATAACACAGTGCGCTGTCACACCCGTCAGCCAAGTCGGAGACAGGTCAGGTTCAGAGTCATGCTTCTGCTCCACAGGCATGTGTGGGACCCAGCAGCCAGACGGGAAGCCCAGGCTGCTGCCAGAGCGCCCTGTCCAGGTGACGTGGTCTGCCAGGGACCTCAGGGGCAAGCGCAGAGGACCAGTGAGGTGGCCAGGGCCTGGCGAGCACTTACCTTGGAGAGCATGGCAGGAAGCTGTCACCTGGAGCCGACCATCCCTGGGGGTTGGGGGAGGGGGAGGGACACATGCTCTTCCCCCTATGGTTCCTCAACCCTGGCACCCCAATTTGTCAGCATTGATATGGGATTGGAAGAGGAAGGGTATTGCCAGTTACGGTTGAATGTCATCGTCAGGAGGAGTAAGAAGTGGTTTGTGGTGATTGTTTCACGTTGCTCTGTGTTGGTGTGTAATTATGCTGTCATTTTAAGACACACTGATACTTTAATAAATCTTGTGTGTGCGTGTGC
The DNA here is from genome assembly GCF_011762595.2 of Tursiops truncatus. NCBI lineage: Eukaryota > Metazoa > Chordata > Mammalia > Artiodactyla > Delphinidae > Tursiops > Tursiops truncatus. The sequence continues at coordinate 7,734,717 of NC_047048.1, forward strand.
GCGCGCAGTTAGTTTTGAAGGCTGCTTGTGTGTGAGAGCCAAAGCTTCCTAACTACAAGAGCTGAGTGTAGCCTTTACTTGTTTGAAAATTGTCTGAAACGGGTCGCGATCCATTATGTATGTGGCTGCCAGATGAATCTTCCCAAATCATTGATTTCATCATGTCATTCCTCTCCTTAAAGACCCACAGTGGCTCACGTTGGCACAGAATGGCGGCCACATCCTTAGGAGGCAGAGTTCCTGACGGCTGTCTCCACCCCGCCCCCTCCCCGCTTAGGAGGATCCCAGATCCCCGGTCCACTGGGGAAACTCCTCCCTCTGCACATCTGAGTCTGTAGCCTAGTTTATGCACTTCTTCTTCATTTTCACCAACGCCAAGGGAGCCCCTGTGTGCCAGGCACTGTGATGCAGGGTGAGAGAGCCGCGGCTCCCCGCTGGAAGAGCGGGCAGCCTGCTATGGGCAGAGGTGCGCCGGGTGGCTGGGAGGCAGCCGTCACGGAGCATGCGCGTGGATCGGTGGAGGGCTGCAGAGGATGGGCGTCCAGAGCCGGGTGGAGTGGGCAGGGAAAGCGCCCAGAGGCCGGTAAAGCTTGAGCCGAGTTCTGTGCACCTGGGGAAGCGTGGGAGAGGGTGTGCCAGCAGAGCAGTTGGGGGGTGGCCGGTGGTCGCTGAGCTCTGACTGTCTCCTTTGCTGTTTCTGATGGCCCCCACATAGCACCCACTGAGCTTCCCAGGCACGCGCCTGCTGTTCACTCTGCCCTCTGCTGTGGCACCCACCACAAATCTTGGCACCCAGCGAGTCCTGCTGCACGAGAACTGAGGGCGTCTTTTAGGGAGCAGTCCTGTGTATTTCTGATTTGGGACTCACTCAGCTAGTTAGTTTAAGAAAGCAAACGGAATTCTTCTTAGAATTGTGAAAGGTAGGCAGGGTATATTAAAATGGCTGTGTTTTGAAAGCTACTGATAGATACACACTGATAGAACATGTATTTCTTTTTTTATTCCCGTTTATTAAACTCCTTCTTTGCAAAGTGACATATACGTTGGTTAAAATATACATAATTGTATTTGTGGCACATAACACAGAAAATTCACGTTTTTAAAAATAGAATCGGGCAGAACAATTCTTTGACAGAGATTTATTCTCTGACTCTGCTCACAGCCTGAATGGGAGGAAACTTCCCCATATGAATGGGGAAAGTTGGTATTGCAACGGTCAGGACTCCACCAATGCAAGAGAAAGCGAGTAGCAAGAAACACGAAGGCTTGGGGGTCAGCGCTGGAGAAACGTCTCAGGCGTGCTCGGCCCCCAGAAGCTGTCCCGTGGGCCTGGGCAAAGGCTCCCGAGCAGCTCGTTTCACAGCAGTGGCCTTCATAGCCTGCATGCTTTCTCTGCTTCTTCATTTACAAAGAAAGTACCTAGGGTATTTTTGTAGGGGTGACGTCAGTGTCTGGCTGCATCAGCATTTGCATGGATTTGGGGAAGTGAGGGCTGCCAGGACCTCACCAAGGGGGGGCGCTGAGAGGAGCCACCGTCCCTGGGGTCCAGCCTGGGTGGCTGATGAGGGGGGCACGGCCTGGTGTCCAGAGGGACGGGGAGGAGGCAGTGGAAGAAGACACGCTCCTTTGTTGGGCTTTGTGGGTTTTGGGGGGAGTGGCGGGAATTCAGGGGCTGAGCCCTGGGAAAAAGGAGGGGTGAAGTGCAGTGGAGAGGTTTTGATGTTGAGTCTCCAAGGTGGGTTGAAGCCTGTGGAGGATCTGTTTGCGTTTTGGTTGGTGCTTGAGAGTTGGCCATCATTTGCGGTGGGGAGGGCTGACGGATTAATCTGGTCCCCCCCGCTCCCACCTTGTGTCTTAACTTCCCCATTTCTGGAGCTGGGATTGCAGTGTTGCTTCAGGAAAAGGCAGAGAAGAGAAGGAAAGCATTGGATTCCTCTTATTGTAGCTGGTTTTATGTCCACTAGTGACAAGACAGATGCTTAAAAAAATTTTTTTTATGCCATATATATATATATATATATATATGTATATATATGGTATCAGCTCTCATTTCCTGAGTATTGACCCTGGGCAGGATCTGGTTTAGGCTGTTGATTTCTTTCCTGTCGTCCACACCACAGTCCAGTGGAGGAGCTACGATCCGGGCTGGAAGGTGAGAAGCTGCAAGGAGAAGGTGGATGCCTGGGGCTGCCTCTGTCCCGTCCACACTTTCCCTGCCACCCCTGCTGTCCCTGAGAGGAGCTCTCCCTTGAAGTGGGGTCGTCGTGATGAGGCGACAGGGGGAGCAGAAGGGGTCCCCTGTCCACAAGCTGCCCGGGGTGAGCTTGGGGGTGGGTGAGTCACTGAATGTGAGCAGCTGGGGATTGAGTAGAGTTTCTGAGGTGCACATGAAGGTACTTGGGTGACCGGTGGACAGACACCTTCTGGCCAAGGCCTCGCTGGATCCGAGACATTTTCTAGAGCCTCCCCTGCCCTGAGACTTCAGAGTCAGCTCCCAGCAATAGAGCTCCAAAGAGAATTATCTGAGAGAGAGTCCTTCCCCAGGCAGTGAGTACTCCCGTTAGCAAACTTTATCTTGATAGTACGGGTACAGTTCCAGCGTTGGGCTGAACATAACCCTCCTTGTGTCACCTGCTGCCCTCAACGCCCCATCTGTGCACAGAGCAAATTTGTGGGAAGGTTTTGGGGAAATGGAAGGCAGGAGAGAGGCCTGATGGTGGGGCCTGGGCGGGAGGGAGGGAGGGAGGGAGGGAGGGAGCGAGCTGGCTCAGGGGAGGCCAGGCACTGTCCAGTGGAACTGCCCTGAGCACTGGGCTGTGGAGCATGGGTCTCTAACCAAGACTGTTCTCTGACACACCTGGCCTGATGCTGGTGCTGGGGAGCAATTCGCTGTGAGATGCAAATATTCGGCCAAGACGAAACCACCCCCCTCAGCCCCTGGGAATCTAGTTGCTTTAGCCATCGTAGTGATACTGGATTCAAATCCACTCATATCACCCGAAAAGCATCAACCACACAGGGTTTTGTTCCCAGTTGCAGGTGAAGGCGGTGCTGGGGTGTGTTCAGTAGGAGGCCGGCTCCGTAAGGGGTCTTCAGGTGGACATCCATCCCTTGATGAGAAGCCTGATCAGCTGACGCGCCTTACTTTCCTCAGGGAGTCCTCATGGAAAAGCTGAGCGTTCAGGCTACTCTGAATTCACATGATTATTCTGCAGGCCTGGTTTTTTGGAGATGATGCGACTTGTTTTGTAATGAAGTTGTACATTTAGTAAGAAAATATGCGCAAAGGTGCGCTGGTCTCAGAAATAATGCAGCGTGTTTGAGTGAGGGGGTTTGCAGTTTTGTTTGTTTTTTGAATGACTCATTCTTTTTCGTGGACTGTTGGGGCCTATCATTCATTCATTTATTGAGCGGGTCTCCGTGGTGCCCAGTGTCCGCACTGGATCCTGTTCAAGCCCCTGGGGTACCAAGAGGACTGAGCCCGCGGCCCCACTGGTCAGAACTGCAGGACACAGGGCATCCGCAGGCGTCAGGTTCGGGGCCGGGGGTGTCTGATGTGTGCGGAGGGCAGGACAGGGGCCTGGAAAGATGGGCCTGGGACATCGTGCTGCACTGACCTCCCCTGTGAGCCAGGCGCTGTTCCAGCACAGCCTTCTAGTGACCAGAGCAGCAGGACGTCCCTGCCCTCAGGGAGCTTACGATCCAGCAGGGGAGACAGAAAGTAAACACAGAAGGAATAAGTACGTTACAGAGTGCAAGTACGTGCCCAGGGCCTGGGCCCAGACAGCCTCTGTGCAAAGCCCTGCTGAGTCAGTTCTGTGTTCTGAGGGCCCTGAGAGATGCTGCTTTTAAATGCGAGAGGGCCAATTCAGCACACAGATTTGTGGTTAGGAGGATTCTTCCAGAAGCTCCTTAGGACAGGCTGATCAGAGTGTGAGGGGGAGGAGTGGTGAGGGATGGAGCCGGGAGGGTAGGACGTCCTAGTCCAGTAAGGGGTGGAGAGGGACTGGGCCAGGAGAAAAGACGCCAGGCTGAGTGCTGGTGGCCGAGGGAGGAGGCGGCGCCCGGGTCCTGGCGTGTCCAGGGAGGCTGCTGGGGTTGTGGTGGCCGTGGCAGAGATGGGCCCAGTGAGTGGCATTTGGACAGGCCTTCTGGGGGAGAGGTGTCAGCTGAGGAGACTGGGGCTGGGGGAGGGGCTGGGAGCAGTGCCTGGAGGAAGGAGTGGTTTTCAGGTTCTGGTAGATGCTGAGCGGCCAGCAGGCCTGTGTCACCTGGTGCCTGGCGCTGGCCCTTCCAGAGGTGGCCCATGCACACGGCCGCTGGGCTGGGCCCCAGAGGTTGATTAAAAGCAGGTGGGGTGCCGTCCGCCCTACTTGAGCGTTGGGTGTGACCCAGACATGCATGGAGTCAGCCCGTCGTTTCTTTTATTCATCCCTATTTGCTTTTTGTCGGTAATCCTTTGTAATTCCCTAGTTTCATGGTGTAATTTTAATGGAATTAAACTTGAACACTTCAATTTGTAATTAATTACGTTCGGCTTCAATTACAATGGCTAATTATAGCGTGATACCTGGTGGCAAGTCAGGTACATCCTGCTGGCCTGTTCCTGTCTGCCAGCTATTAGGATGGCCACTCTCTGTCACCAGGGGTGCGGCTGCCTTTGGGGCTGCCCGGTGCCTCTGTCCCACCCCACCAGGGGCAGCTCCAGGACCTGTGAGGTGTGCAGCATGGGGGAGGTGCAGGGATGGGGGTGGTGGGTGGGGAGGCCTATTTTAGGACGCAAAGGCTCGAACTTGTTTTCAGGTCAGAGAGCTAGGAAAGCAAGTCTGGGGGAGGCCACACGGGAGGAGCAGGGCACTACTGCGGGATTCCTCTACTTACTCTGGGATATTGGAGGGAGGTCGCACTTAAGTCAGGGTGAACACGGCCTGAAGAACGGGCAGGATGGTTTAGGGAGAAAGGAAAAGGTGCAAGAACCACCTTGGGGTGAAAGGAGGGGGTGGGGTGGAAGCCAGGTTTAAAAATGTCACTGTGGGAACTATTCCCAGGTGGCCAGTGTGCAGGGCTCTGGGACCAGGAAACCGCCTCAGCCCTCACGATGGAGCTTGTGTTTGTGGGCTTCCTCTTTGCATGTGGTGGTGGTTTTATTTTGTGTTAGGAGGAGGGGGTCTTGCTGAGAAATCTGTACCCCGATCCACCGTTGCCCCCGAAGCTGGGCACTCCCATCTCCCGCTGATGGGGAATCGCAGCCCTTCCCAGAACTGGGCTGGGGGGTGCATGTTCGCTCGAGGGCGCCATGGTGGGCCTCCCGCCCCTACCAGCACAGCCTGTCTCCAGACGCTCCTGCCATCCTGCTGTCCTCCAGGGAAGCTTCTTGGAATGGACTTTCAGCAGTGGTGCCCGCGGGTGGCATCCAGTGTCCAGTGGCCTGTTAATTTGAGAGGCTCAGGGCATTTTTTCAAAAGCTGATTCTTATATCTGAGACTAGGGCGGTTTTCCTGATGCTCATCTGTAAGTTTTCCAGCATTTCCCGTTGGGATCGTGCTGGCCAAGGGGCTGTGTCAGAAGCGCAAGCTGAGGCGGAGTTTTGAGTTAGGCCATGAGGGCCCCTAAGTGTCTTAGGGATTTCTGTTCTTTAAGGGAGAGTTAGTTTTACACTTCGGAGAGGGAGCGTGATGGCGCAGCATGTGCTTGGAAAACTTTTCCCCGTTGAACATGCTGCTTGCTGTCCTGGTGCACAGGGCAGCTCCCTGGACATGATGCCTGATACCTCTGCTCCATTACTTTTTAAGATAAAATTGATATAAAACTCACCATTTTAACCTTTTTAAAGTATACAATTCATTATTTTTTGGTATATTCACAATGTGGTGCAACCATCACCACAGTCTAATTCCAGAACGTTTCCAACACCCCATCGAGAACCCCATACCTGTCAGCAGTCACTCCTCACCTGCCCCACGTCCCCCAAGCTCTGTGTAACCTTTAATCTACTTCCTGTCTCTGTGGGTTTGTCTATTCTGGGTATTTCACGTATAAACGGAATCATACAGTATGTATGTGGCCCTTCGCGTCTGGCTTCTTTCACTCACTGTGATGTTCATCCACGTTGTAGCAGGTATCACCACTTCGTTCTTTTTCATGGCTGAATAATATCCCATGGTGTGGATATACAACTTCTTGTTTGTGCTTTCATAAATTGATGGGCATTTGGATTGTTTCCACTTTGGGGCTAGTATGAAGAAGGCTGCTGTGAACAACTCTGTGTAAGTGTTTATGTGACCGTAGGTTTTCAGTTTTCTTAGGTATATACTTAAGAGTGGAGTTGCTGGGTGGTAGGTGGTGACTCTGTTTAGCGTTTTGAGTCTGTTCCTTTGTGGCTTCTTCTCTGTGACTCCTGTTTTCTCTGGGGGTGCTCATTTTAAGGTCCAGACTGTTCCATCTTAGCTCTGTTCTGTTCTGCTCTGGTCTTCCTCTTGACTCTTTCTCGGGTGCCTTACTGATGGGGATCGCCCCCCCCGCCCCCGGGACCACTGTTACGTGCAGATGCATTGTGGAGAGGCTGGGAGCAGTTTGAATGAGAGCACACACTGTTGGCCGCCCCCCTCCCCTCATCTCTCCCCTCCCCGCCTTCCCTCCTTACTCACCAGCAAGGGGCCTCTCCCGTGGCCAAGTGTGCTGGGTATTTCACTTCATTTTGGCCAGAGAGATGGGGACTGTCAGGCAGATTTGCTTATGGTGCTGCTGCTTTGATAAAAGCCAGGACAGACTGCCATTTTCTGCCTGTGAACACGCCTGCGGGAGAAGAGGCTGCCCAGGCCTGCTGCCATCATCTTAGCCCCAAAGGGGGAAGCCCAGGATGACGGCAACCACGGAGGACGTGGAGCAGGGAGGTGGCGGGAACCTGGGCCCTGGCTCCTGCAGCCGCCCTCCCCCAGCTCTCTGTGATGCCAAACGAGCATTATAGCTGAAGTCCAGACCACAGAAAGCTTCTCCTGACTGCTTTGTCTGGGTGTGGACATGCAAGTCATGTTTTCTGAGATGCGCTGGTCCTGGCTGAAGGCAGACCTGAGGGTGTGAGAAGAAAGTGAGCGCTTGAAGCTCTCTTTTCTGATAGCAAGCAGAATCCCATTTGCCAAGCCAGATGTCCTTCAGTACTTTAGATCCAGCCGATAAAGCACTGAGCATTTAGAATGGTTAATATAAGTTAAGTACAGTTAGAAGCTGGTGTAAATTGTGAATGAAATTGACAGGTTCCATAAGTTACAGCAAAATACCAAATCTTCTTCAAGTAGAAGATGTATGTGTATCTCTGTGGTCTGTCAACCCAGACAGGTGTATCATCTTACCTCCTTGGAATAGAAATGAGGGGCTGCTATCAACCCAGTTCACTATAATTCTGAAAGTTTAGGGACATCTTGCCAGTTGTTTTATGTCAAAGATTGAAATCCTTAAGTCAAGTTGTAAGAACTTTAACGCTCTCATTTCTTTTTTTCTTTTTTTTTTTTTTGCGGTACGCGGGCCTCTCACTGCCGTGGCCTCTCCCGTTGCGGAGCACACAGGCTCCGGACGCGCAGGCTCAGCGGCCATGGCTCACGGGCCCAGCCGCTCCGCGGCATGTGGGATCTTCCCGGACCGGGGCACGAACCCGCGTCCCCTGCATCGGCAGGCGGACTCTCAACCACTGCGCCACCAGGGAAGCCCCAACGCTCTCATTGGGCAGGAAAGATCAAACCCCTATTTTCTGCCTGCCTTCAGGGCGTGTGTGTGTGTGTGTGTGTATATGTATGTGTCTTGTGTGTGCATGTGTACACACACGTGTGTCTCCCCCCACACGAGTTGCAGTAATCACTTCTCAGTTCACAGCACATCATGATTCATCTTACTAAATTTTTCCTCCTTTCTGCTCTATCCCCATTTCTAGTCTCCTCCTCTCCTCATTCTAACGTGTTTAGTATGCCTCTATATGGATGTATTCTTGTAAAGTATGTGGCCTGTTTTGTATGTATAAGTAGTTATAATTCTTAAGCGTGGCATCGTGCTATAAATCTTTCTCTCCTTCCCTTTCACTTCTCACTGTTTTTGAGATCTGTCCATGTTACCCCCCATAAATTTCATCATTCGTGAGAGCTACATCGGATTCCACCTTAAGAATCCACTTGTCTTAGTCAGCTCAGGCTGCTATAACAAAATACCACACACAGGAGTGGGGGTGGGTTAAATAGCAGACATTTATTGCTCACAGTTCTGGAGGCTGGGAAGCCCAAGGTCAAGGTGCCTGCAGATTCAGTTCCTGAGGACAGCCCTCTCCCTAGCTTGCAGACAGCCATCTTGCTCTGTCCTCAACATGATGAAGGGTCTTGAGAGAGAGTGAGTCTTTTCATAAGGACACTAATCCCGTCATGGGGATTCCACCCTCATGACCTCATCTAAACCTCCCAAAGGCCCCACCTCCAAACACCATCACATCGAGGGCTAGGACTTCAACATATGAATTTGGGGGACACACCATTCAGTCCCTAGCACCACTCTAGCTCACATGTCCACTTCCCTGGGGATGGCCCCCTTTGGTGGCCTCGGGCATCATTACACGTGTCTCCTAACAGATGCCCAGGAGTAGGATTGCTGAGTCCCAGGGTGAAAAGTGTTCTTAATTTCACTGAGCACTACCAGCTTGCTCGCCAGAGCGCCGCGCCATGCTTCTCTCCCACAGCCTCATTAGCGCTTCCTAGAGGCTTCTGCCTGATGGTTTGAAAGTGGCACTTCAGCGTTGTGATTTTTCTCTGATCACCGGTAAGTTTTCTACTTCTATAAACCTCATTTTATACTTGTTTAGGTTTTCAGATTTACTTTTTTGTAAATTGTCTCGTCATATATTTTGTCCCTTTTTTCTTTTTTAAAATGGTTTACCGTCCTTTTGTTGATTTGCAAGAGTTTCTTGTGTGTTTGCATGCTCACCCTGTGTTGGTTTTCATGTTTGTAAGCATATTCTCCTAGTCTTTCACTCGTTTTGTTCATTTGTCTGTAGTGTCCTTCAATAAACAGAAAAACCTAATTTTGATGAAGTCAAATCTATCAATTTTTCATTTCAGTCTTGAGAAAATCTTTCCCCACTCAAGATCTCAAAGATACTCATACTTGGACGGCCATAGAGATTCGTTTAGATTTTTAGGTTGGAGATGGCTTTTTTGTGTAAAATGTGAGATACTCAGTTTTTCCAGCACCGCCTGCCAAGTGGTCCAGTCTCCTACCCAGTGATTTGGGAAGTTACCTCCACTGTATGCCAAGTCCCCATATACACGTTGGGTATGTTTCTGGGTTGTTCTTTTGTTCCAAAACCCTATGTGTTTCTTCTTGCACTGGTGCCACACCGTTTTAATTTCGTGGCTTTATAAATGTTTTACTTTCTGATCAGGTGAATTTGATCTTTGCTTTTCTCTTTCAAGATATCTTGGCTCCTCAAGGTCTGTTATACTTTTGTGCCCATTTCTATCAAGTTCCCCTTAAGTTCTGCTGGAGTTATATTGGATTTGGATCAAATATACAGATTAATCTGGGAGAGAATTAAGAACTTTCAAGTTGTCCCGTGACCGAGAATATTTCTCCATCTGCTTAGGTCTTTCTCCAGAAAGGTTTTGAGCCTTCGTCATTAGGTTAATTCCTAGTTCTGTACAGTTTCTGTAGTATTGCGAACAGTGACTTTTTTTATTCTTAAATTTTTTTCTGATTGGTTATTGTGGTGTGGAGGAAAACATCTGTTTTTGTTCACTGATTTTGAAACTGGCCAGCTTTCTGAATCTCTCATTGGTTTTACTAAAAGTTCACTTGAATCTGTTGCATTTCTCTGGGGACGATATCACATGCAAAAAAATGACACTTTTGTTTGTCCCATTCCTGCGACTCCTTATACCAGAGTGACTTGTATTGTCAGCTGGAACCCAAGGACTCTGTTGCAGAGTGGTGATGGGGCTTTGCCTCTTCTTTCCTAGTCTGAGAATGTGTGTAATGGAGATTTTTGATAGCAGCTTTAATCGGGTTAAGGAACTACAGGACTCCATTGTCTCCACTTTCTGAGAGCTTTCATCATAAATAGGTGTTGACCTTTTCCTTTAAGTCTATTCATGTCTGGGTGATTTTTATCCCTCAGTCCATGAATGTGGTAAATTACAGTGATTGATGCTCTGATGTTGAAGCATCCGTTGCGTTGTTTGATCAACCCTTCTTTGTCTTGTATTTTAAAACATTGTTGGATTAGATGTGTAGTTGTCACATCTGTGTTATTAAATAAAATTGGCCTACAATTTTCTTATTCTTATCTGGTTGGAATTGAGGTTATGCTGGTCTCATAAAATGGGTTAAAATGGTTTTGGAACCATCTGTATAAGATGAAGATGATCTGTATCTGAAATCTGATAGGGCTCACCTGTAAAACCGTGGGACCTGAGCCTGAGAGTGTGCTGGGAGACATTTATCATTTTATTTTCCTTGTTATTAGTCTATCTGAGTTTTCTGTCCATGGACTGATTTTGGCATTTTATAATTTTCTAGACGTGTATCCATTTCATCTAGGCTTTAAGTTTTATTCTTGTGTGATTGTTCATAGTATTTCCATTATTTTTGTAAATCTGTTTTTCGGCTCTTGCTACTTCATTTTTCTTTCTGCATCTGTATTTCTGAATTTGTCTAAAACTTGTTTATTTTCAGGCTCATGTAGAGTTTTGTTCATCTTACTAATCTTTAAAGAAAACCCAGCTTTTGCTCTTTTTAACCTCTTTGTCTCTATTTTTTGTTTACGTGGCTGACTTCTCACCTTTATTTCGCTCTTGTCTCTTTGAGGTCACGCTCTTTTCCTAACTTCTTTTTTTGAAGGCTCAGCCTTTTAATTTGACTTCTTTCTCATTTTCTGATAAATATATTCAAAGCTGTAACATTTCTTCTAAGTATTACTTTAGTGGTGGTCCACAAATTTTGACCTGTAGTGCTTTCATTTTTATTCACTTTGTAATTTTGTATTTATTTTGTAATTTCCATTATAATTTCCTTTTTAACCGAAAGGTTATTTAATAGCGTCCATCTTTTAGAGTTTTGACATTTTTCTTTAATAACTTTTCTTATGCTGTTGGTGTCTGTTTTTATTGCATATGGTCAGAGAATATAGTTAACGTGACACTGACTCCCTTGGAACATGTAAGAGAACGTTGGGTGCATTTACACAGAGTGTGTTTTTGTGAATGTTCCACATGTGCTCAAAAATAATGTGTTTTTTGTTTGGGGATACATTTTTCCCTATATTATTTTGAGCTTTTTCATGTTACTTAATTCTTCCGTATCTTAGTTTTTTCCTTATAGTTTTGACAGCTGTCATGTTATATTATGTTAAGGCTATATTGTTAGGTGCACATATGATTATTCTCTTTATATCTTCCTAATTAATTGTTCCCTTTTCTGGTGTATAGGTACTCTTCATCCTTTATGATGTTTTTCACCTTAAATTCTATTTGTTTTGATGTTAAAATTATTCTCCTTTTTGTTTGTTTTTTCCTTTGTTTTTAGTTTCTGTTTGCCCGATAAAGCTCCTTCGCTTTCATTGTTTCCAATCTTTCCATGTCCTTTTGCTTTAAATATGTCTATTATAGATGCATGATGCAGGATCTTGTTTTTTAAACCCAGGATGAGAGTCTGATTAGTGAATTTAACTCATGTACATTTATGAAAATTGTGATTATATTAGGGCTAATGCAATTTTATGTTTTCTTTTTACCATTCCTTTTTTGGGAGGGGGTTCTTCTTTGAAAAAAATTTTTATATTGGAGTATAGTTGATTTACAATGTTTTGTTAGTTTCAGGTGTACAGCAGAATGATTTAGTTATACATTTATGGGGGTATCTTTTCTTGTAATGTTTCATCGGGGTGAATTTCCTCTGCTGGATTTTAAAATTGTGTGGTCTATTTTATTCTTCTGAAATTCAGAATCTGGATTATTCCCGAAATTATTAAGACCCATCCATGTGTTTATTTTTTCCTGTCAGTTTCTAAAGTTTGTCAATACCTCTGTCCTGTTTCCTGTTTCACCAGCCTTCCTTCTCTCTCTTCTGGTTTTGACCACATGCTCGTTTCATGTTCTTGTTCTTGAACTCTGCCTTCACTCCTCAGGCTGTTGGACTAGTTGGCCTGTCTCTTCTAGTGCTGGCTGTTTTTCCCTGTGACCTGTTGTCGCCTAGGCCCCAGGGTATCAGCTGATTCCTTGTCCTGGGTGGGGAGGAGTTCGGTGGAAAGGGGTGTGCCCAGGGTGGAGGGCTTAGGCTGGGTGCAGTTGGGCCCTGGGGCGAGCTCCTGGTGCCTTGCTCCAGCCACACCTGTTCTCCTGGGGCTGCCTCCCTCTGATGTTATTGCCCAACCTTCACTGTGTTTCGGGATCCCCTGGGGGAGGGGTCACCCGCAGAGATTCTGATCCTGCTAGTCTTGGGTGGGCACTGGTATTTTTTTTCAAAGCTTCTCAAGACAGCAGTGGGGTATGATATAGACTGGCTCTGGTTGATCAGTGTTGAAGCTGGGAGATGGGTGCTTAGGGGTTCATTATACTCTCTGTTTACGTTTGAGGTACTGTCTGTGTACAGCTGCAAGTCTGATTACCTCCTGGCTGAGACTGACTTGACACTGACCCTTGGTACAGGATAGAGGTGAGGGGTGGGGAATGAAACCTAGCAAGAACCTGTGGGGCTCCTGGGCAGGAAGCCTTTCAAACAGTTGCTAATCAGGGAAGGGAGGGGATGCAGAGACTAGGGAGGAGCGGCCAAGAAACAATAGTGCAGCCTTGGGGCAGGTCCTGGTTCCCCCTCAAGAGATACACATAACAATATCTTTGAGCTCTTTACAGAACTAAAACCCCCAACAAATGGAAGATGTTAGCATTCTTCATTCCAGAGGAGGTCACAGTTTGATAATCTTGAGAAACTCATCAGGAGACCACCTGGGACCAGATTAAATGAACTGCAGGCCCTGCACACACCCGTAATCTTTTTCAGCAACCCGCCCTTGAACCATTGGTATAAAACTCCTCACCAAATCCTCCCGGTTTAGGGTTTAGGGACACGGGTTTTTTTAATTTAATTTAATTTTTTTTTATTTTTGTGGTACGTGGGCCTCTCACTGCTGTGGCCTCTCCCGTTGCGGAGCACAGGCTGCGGACGCGCAGGCTCAGCGGCCATGGCTCACGGGCCCAGCCGCTCCGCAGTATGTGGGATCTTCCCGGACCAGGGCACGAACCTGCGTCCCCTGCATCGGCAGGTGGACTCTCAACCACTGCGCCACCAGGGAAGCCCGGGACACACAGTTTTGAGGGGCACGAGCCTGCTGTGTGCCCCTTTGCCTGGCAGAGCAATAAAGCTATTCTTTTCTACTTAACCCAGAACTCTGTCTCCGAGATTCGATTTGGCACAGTGCACAGAGACCGAGTTTTCCACGTCAGGAATAGAAGAGGCTAGCTGGGGCTGCCAGACATTGACGATGACTTATGTGGCATGTATTCTATTTCTCTTGGAAAGCGCTGTTTCATCTAGACCCTGGTTCTCCAGTGGTCCATGAACCAGCAGCAGCAGCAGCAGCAGCAGCAGCTGGGAACTTGTGAGGAATGCAGAGCCTCAGGCCCCACCCCAGACGGACTGAGTCAGAATCCACATTTTTATGAAATCCTAGGTGATTCATATGCACATTAAAGTTTGAGAAGCACTGGTCTAGGTCTTTTTAAAGGGATGGTTGGTTTCATTTAATTCCTATTTTAATAAGAGTGACTCCTCCCTTATCATCCCAGTGGAGCTTTCCAGAACAGAGAACTGCTCAGAACTGCTCAGCCAGTGCTCTGAGCAGCTAGGAAAGGTGCACACCGTCTATGCGGTTATGCAAGGGAGGCCCTCAGGCCCTCTCCCAAGCCTGTTTTAAATCTACCTCCTTTTTTTTCTTTCTTTTTTAACATCTTTATTGGAGTATAATTGCTTTACAGTGTTGTGTTAGTTTCTGCTGTATAAGGAAGTGAATCAGCTATACAGATGCATATATCCCCGTATCCCCTCCCTCTTGTGTCTCCCTCCTACCCTCCTTATCCCACCCCTCTAGGTGGTCACAAAGCACCAGCTGATGTCCCTGTGCTATGTGGCTGCTTCCCACTAGCTATCTATTTTACATTTGGTAGTGTATATATGTCCATGCCACTCTCTTACTTCGTCCCAGCTTACCCTTCCCCGTCCCCATGTCCTCAAGTCCATTCTCTAGTAGGTCTGTGTCTTTATTCCCGTCTTGCCCCTAGGTTCTTCATGACCTTTTTTTTTTTTTTTTAGATTCCATATATATGTGTTAGCATACGGTATTTGTTTTTCTCTTTCTGACTTACTTCACTCTGTATGACAGACTCTAGGCCCATCCACCTCACTACAAATTACTCAGTTTCATTTCTTTTTATGGCTAATATTCCATTGTGTATATGTACCACATCTTCTTTATTCATTCATCTGTTGATGGACACTTAGGTTGCTTCCATGTCCTGCCTATTGTAAATAGAGCTGCAGTGAACATTTTGGTACATGACTCTTTGAATTATGGTTTTCTCTGGGTATATGCCCAGTAGTGGGATTGCTGGTTCATATGGTAGTTCTATTCTTAGTTCTTTAAGGAAGCTCCATACTGTTCTCCATAGTGGCTGTATCAATTTACATTCCCACCAACATTGCAGAAGGGTTCCCTTTTTTCCACACCCTCTCCAGCATTTATTGTTTGTAGATTTTTTGGTGATGGCCATTCTGACCGGTGTGAGGTGATACCTCATTGTAGTTTTGATTTGCATTTCTCTAATGATTAGTGATGTTGAGCATCTTTTCATGTGTTTGTTGGCAATCTGTATATCTTTGGAGAAATATCTGTTTAGGTCTTCTGCCCATTTTTGGATTGGGTTGTTTGTTTTTTTGATACTGAGCTGTATGGGCTGCTTATATATTTTGGAGATTAATCCTTTGTCTGTTGCTTCGTTTGCAAAGATTTTCTCCCATTCTGAGGGTTGTCTTTTCGTCTTGTTTATGGTTTCCTTTGCTGTGCAAAAGCTTGTAGGTTTCATTAGGTACCATTTGTTTATTTTTATTTCCATTTCTCTAGGAGGTGGGTCAAAAAGGATCTTGCTGTGATTGATGTCATAGAGTGTTCTGCCTGTGTTTTCGTCTAAGAGTTTTATGCTGTCTGGCCTTACATTTCGGTCTTTAATCCATTTTGAGTTTATTTTTGTGTAAGGTGTTAGGGAGTGTTTTAATTTCATTCTTTTACATGTAGCTGTCCAGTTTTCCCAGCACCGCTTATTGAAGAGGCTGTCTTTTCTCCCTTGTATATTCTTGCCTCCTTTATCATAGATAAGGTGACCATATGTGCATGGGTTTATCTCTGGGCTTTCTGTCCTGTTCCATTGATGTATATTTCTGTTTTTGTGCCAGTACCATACTGTCTCGATTACTGTAGCTTTATAGTATAGTCTGAAGTCTGGGAGCCTGATTCCTCCAGCTCCATTTTTCTTTGTTAAGATTGTTTTGGCTATTTGGGGTCTTTTGTGTTTCCATACAAATTGTGCAATTTTTTTGTTCTAGTTCTGTGAAAAATGCCATTGGTAGTTTGATAGGGATTTCATTAAATCTGTAGATTGCTTTGGGTAGTAGAGTCAGTTTCACAGTGTTGATTCTTCCAATCCAAGAACATAGTATATCTCTCCATCTGTTTTATCATCTTTAATTTCTTTCATCAGTGTCTTATAGTTTTCTGAATACAGGTCTTTTGTCTCCCTAGGTAGGTTTATTCCTAGGTATTTTATTCTTTTTGTTGCAATGGTAAATGGGAGTGCTTCCTTAATTTCTCTTTCAGAGTGTACAGGAATGCAAGAGATTTCTGTGCATTAATTTTGTATCCAGCTACTTTACCAGATTCATTGATTAGCTCTAGTAGTTTTCTGGTAGCATCTTTAGGATTCTCTATGTATAGTATCATGTCATCTGCAGTGACAGTTTTACTTCTTCTTTTCCGATTTGGATTCCTTTTATTTCTTTTTCTTCTCTGTTTGCTGTGGCTAAAACTTCCAAAACTATGTTGAATAATAATGGTGAGAGTGGGCAACCTTGTCTTGTTCCTGATCTTAGAGGAAATGGTTTCAGTTTTTCACCATTGAGAACGATGTTGGCTGTGGGTTTGTCATGTATGGCCTTTGTTATGTTGAGGTAGGTTCCCTCTGTGCCTACTTTCTGGAGAGTTTTTATCATAAGTGGGTATTGAATTTTGTCAAAAGCTTTTTCTACATCTATTGAGATTATCATATGGTTTTTATCCTTCAGTTTGTTAACATGGTGTATCACATTGCCTGATTTGCATATATTGAAGAATCCTTGCATTCCTGGGATAAACCCCACTTGATCATGGTGTATGATCCTTTTAATGTGCTGTTGGATTTTGTTTGGTAGTATTTTGTTGAGGAGTTTTGCATCTATGTTCATCAGAGATATTGGCCTGTAATTTTCTTTTTTATGTGACATCTTTGTCTGGTTTTGGTATCAGAGTGATGGTGGCCTCATAGAGTGAGTTGGAGAGTGTTCCTCCCTCTGCTATATTTTGGAAGAGTTTGAGAAGGATAGGTGTTAGGTCTTCTCTAAATGTTTGATAGAATTCGCCTGTGAATCCATCTGGTCCTGGGCTTTTGTTTGTTGGAAGATTTTTAATCACAGTTTCAATTTCAGTGCTTGTGATTGGTCTGTTTATATTTTCTATTTCTTCCTGGTTCAGTCTCAGAATGTTGTGCTTTTCTAAGAATTTGTCCGTTTCTTCCAGGTTGTCCTTTTTATTGGCATAGAGTTGCTTGTAGTAATCTCTCATGATCCTTTGTATTTCTGCAGTGTCAGTTGTTACTTCTCCTTTTTCATTTCTAATTCTATTGATTTGAGTCCTCTCCCTTTTTTTCTTGATGAGTCTGGCTAATGGTTTATCCATTTTGTTTGTCTTCTCAAAGAACCAACTTTCAGTTTTATTGATCTTTGCTATTGTTTGCTTCATTTCTTTTTCATTTATTTCTCATCTGATCTTTATGATTTCTTTCCTTCTGCTAACTTTGGGTTTTTCGGTTCTTCCTTCTCTAATTGCTTTAGGTGTGAGGTTAGGGTGTTTGTTGGAGATTTTTCTTGTTTCCTGTGGTAGGATTGTATGGCTATAAACTTCCCTCTTAGAACTGCTTTTGCTGCATCCCATAGGTTTTGGGTCGTCGTGTTTTCATTGTGATTTGTTTCTAGGTATTTTCTGATTTCCTCTTTGATTTCTTCAGTGATCTCTTGGTTATTTAGTAGTGTATTGTTTAGCCTCCATGTGTTTGTATTTTTTACAGATTTTTTCCTGTAATTGATATCTAGTCTCATAGCGTTGTGGTTGGAAAAGATACTTGATACGATTTCAGTTTTCTTAAATTTACTGAGGCTTGATTTGTGACCCAAGATATGGTCTATCCTGGAGAATGTTCTGTGAGCACTTGAGAAGAAAGTGTATTCTGTTGTTTTTGGATGGAATGTCCCATAAATATCAGTTAAGTCCATCTTGTTCAATGTGTCATTTAAAGCTTGTTTTCCTTATGTATTTTCATTTTGGATGATCTGTCCATTGGTGAAAGTGGGGTGTTAAAGTCCCCTACTATTATTGTGTTACTGTCAATTTCCCCTTTTATAGCTGTTAGCATTTGCCTTATGTATTGAGGTGCTCCTGTGTTGGATGCATAAATATTTACAACTGTTATATCTTCTTCTTGGATTGATCCCTTGATCATTATGTAGTGTCCTTCTTTGTCTCTTGTAATAGTCTTTATTTTGAAATCTTTTTTGTCTGATATGAGAATTGCTACTCCAGCTTTCTTTTGACTTCCGTTTGCATAGAATATCTTTTTCCATCCCCTCACTTTCAGTCTGTATGTGTCCCTAGGTCTGAAGTGGGTCTCTTGTAGACAGCATATGTACAGGTCTTGTTTTTGTATCCATTCAGCCAGGCTATGTCTTTTGGTTGGAACATTTAATCCATTTACATTTAAGGTAATTATCGATACGTATGTTCCTATTACCATTTTCTTAATTGTTTTGGGTTTGTTTTTGTAGGTCTTTTCCTTCTCTTGTGTTTCCTGCCTAGCAAAGTTCTTTTAGCATTTGTTGTAAAGCTGGTTCGGTGGTGTTGAATTCTCTTAACTTTTGCTGATCTGTAAAGATTTTAATTTCTTTGTCGAATCTGAATGAGATCCTTGCTGGGTAGAGGAATCTTGGTTGTAGGTTTTTCCCTTTCAACACTTTAAATATGTCCTGCCAGTCCCTTCTGGCTTGCAGAGTTTCTGCTGAAAAATCAGCTGTTAACCTTATGGGGATTCCCTTGTATGTTATCTGTTGCTATTCCCTTGCTGCTTTTAATACTTTTTCTTTAATTTTTAATATTTTGATTAATATGTGTCTCGGCGTGTTTCTGTTTGGGTTTATCCTGTATGGGACTCCCTGTGCTTCCTGGACTTGATTGACTATTTCCTTTCCCATGTTAGGGAAGTTTTTGACTATAATCTCTTCAAATATTTTTTCAGACCCTTCTTTTTCTCTTCTTCTTCTGGGACCCCTGTAATTCAAAGGTTGGTGCGATTAGTGTTGTCCCAGAGGCTCTCAGACTGTCCTCAGTTCTTTTCATTCTCTTTTCTTTATTCTGCTCCCTGGCGGTTATTTCCACCATTTTAACTTCCAGCTCACTCATCTGTTCTTCTGCCTCAGTTATTCTGTTATTGATTCCTTCTAGAGTATTTTTTGTAAATTTTTTTTTTTTTTTTGCGGTACGCGGGTCTTTCACCACTGCGGCCTCTCCCGCGGCGGAGCACAGGCTCCGGACGCGCAGGCCCAGTGGCCATGGCCCATGGGCCCAGCCGCTCCACGGCACATGGGATCCTCCCAGACCGGGGCACGAACCCGCGTCCCCTGCATCGGCAGGTGGACTCCCAACCACCGCGCCACCAGGGAAGCCCCTAGAGTATTTTTAATTTCAGTAATTGTGTTGTTCATCACTGTTTGTTTGCTCTTTAGTTCTTCTAGATCCTTCTTAAATGTTTCTTGTATTTGCTCCATTCTGTTTCCGAGATTTTGGATCATCTTTACTCTCATTACTCTGTAAACCTATCTCCTTTTTGACGCACAGTTCTGATAGTATCAATTATCTGATATTCAAGGTCCTAACGTATTAAAACAACAAATTGGAAGAAGGCAAGGGAAGTCCCAGTGGCAGTACCAGAGGTCCGCTTGGGAGTAGGAGACCAGAAGACAAGATTGCAGGCTGGGGCTGTTTGCTGGAGAGGCAGCTCCTCCCCTGTGGAGGTTGTTGAGGAACATAGGGATTCACTGCAGATTTCAGCACTGACCTTCAGTATGATTTGTCTGAGCCACTAGGAAGGGACTAGCTGACGTTGTGATGAATATACCTACCACAGCCATCGCGTGGGGAAGGTAGTATTGTCACCAGTGACGTAGCACGTGTCAGGGCCAAGACTGGAGACAAACGCTTGTTTGGAGAATGCACTTTGGGGAGCGTCTCCTCCACTCATTGTGCTGGGTCCCTGGCACAGTGTCCCCTGGTGGTGGCAGCTCTCAGCGTGAGAACGTGGGGTTCCTAGGTGGCCTGCCTTTGGGTGGCCCAGACCCACCGGCCCATCTCACTTGGCATCTCCATTTACTGGCTGTGTGACCTTGGGCACTTAACCTGCTTCCTCTGTACAATGGTGATAATAAAGCTACTTACTCTCTAGGGGACTTGCTGAGACTCAGTTTAGGACAGAACCCGATACACTATCCTAAGTGTCTTTTAGCCTCAAAATGACGAAGTCAAGGAAAGGATGTAGTGTTGGCAGCTCACCAAGAGACACCACCGCCTTCTAGTAAAAGCGTAATACCGGTGACCCAGATGGCAGTGTCCTATGTCACAGTGTCAGTACCGCCGTCTGGGTCACCGACTACGTGTCGGTGTGTTGTTTACTACTTTTATTTCTTTTATGCTTTTCCCCAGAGATTGTTTTCCCCTTATACGATGAAAAATATCTGCCTACACGTTAAACCCACCTCAGTTTGAATAACGCATTAAGGCAAAAGCGTGCCTCTGGGTGTGAGGAGCTCGCACGTTGCGTGTTCAGCAGGCGAATGAAAAATGTGAGTCATGCAGTACTTGTCACCTTTGGCTTCTGGCATTTGGTGGCAGACTTCCGACAGAGAGGAGGAATTGCTGAGTGGAAACGCTCTCGGATCCAGACAGTGAGAGGATCCTTCCAGAGAAGCCGCTTCATTCTCAGCACTGACTGGGCCGAGTGATTATTTGAATATTTTTCCTCCTCCTGTTTTCTCAGCCTGCTGGGCCTACACGGGGGCCAAATTCATCCCGAATTTACCACTTCTGTGCAGACTGAGGCTCTGTGCTCCCCGGATGGGCTTCCCCCTAAGGATGAGAACCATTTCTGGTACCTTCTAAAATGCACAGCAGATAGAAGCCGGAGAGTGTGTAGACCAATAGAATAGTTGCAGGGCATCTCCCTGCCCGTGTAGAGAGCTTGGGTTTGCTCTCTCTGGTGTATTTAAGATTAAATACATTCAAGATGTACAACTTCTTCTTCTTTTCTTTTTTTTTCTGGCTCTTCTTCCAGCCATGAGCAGGAAAAGGTACTGTGCCTTGTGACTTACCTGTCGGGCTTGGAGTTCTGTTTTCTTGGCAAAGATCTTGAAGACTGTTTCCAAGTAGGTTTTTCTTCCTTGGCAGGAGATTTGGGCTCTTGGGTGGTCAACCCTGTCCTCGTCTGCAGGGGAGCTGAGTTGGGGGTTTGGGAGAGTGGGCAGAGTGGCTAATGCGGGTGCTCTGTCCTCTCTCAAGTAGTTTTGAACGGAGCGGCGCCACTGGCTGAATTTTGAATGTAGGAAGTTCATATAAAGCACACTTTGATCTGACTTGTAGATAGAGGATAGAACTGAAATTTGGAGAAGGTGGTCAGATAGTTGTACAGAATATGCGATCAGCAAGGGTTTCAGAAGCAAAGTCAGAAAAATCTGGTAAAAGATCTTGGGTGACAAGGAGAAAAGAATGCAACGCTCAAGCCTCCATGGTTCCCTGCTGCGCAGGTGCCCCGAGGTGTCTGGCAGGCCCAGAACTCCAGGAAGTGGAGGCCAAGGTTGGCTCACATGTGCAGGCCTCCTGGGCTACGGTTTCAGGCCTGGCAGCCCTGGGCAGCCTCCTCCACCTGACATTTCCACCCCAGGTAGGGGCAAAGCTCCCAGGTTCAGCCATTTGCAAATAGGTCACGGATGAGAGAGGTTTGGGAGTGGAAACAGTTATAAGGCAGAATTAATGCTTTTCCACGTGGCCCCTATGGTTATCACAGTTTAAAATTGTTCAAGGTTCCAAAAAAAAAAGTTGTACATCTTGAGTGTATTTAATCTTAAAATAAAAAATTGTCGAAAGGTAATCATTGTTTTTGTATATTTTCTTTCTTTCAGAACACTTAATTTTCATTTTTTCTCAGAGTTCTCTAAGGCTCAGTATTTTTTTCTTAATTATTAAAAAAATTTTTTTTTTTTTTTTAATTTTTATTTTTTGGGCCATGCCTCATAGCTTGCGGGATCTAAGTTCCCCCGACCGGGGATCGAACCCTGGCCCCCTGCAGTGGAAGCACGGAGTCCTAACCACTGGTCCGCCAGGGAAGTCCAGGAAGTCTCCTTGGTTCGTCTCTGCTCCTTTTTTCTCTTGTTTTGGTCCCAGTTAGAAATTTCCTGAAATGTCTGGTGACATTTCATCATCTGTCTCTATATAAGAGCAAGGCACTAGCATGCTTATGATGGAAGCTCGTGTATGTGTGTCTTGAGGGGGTGGTTTTGGGGGGCAGTCGACTGGTGGCCTTCGCTGTAAGTGATCAGCCCCGGTGCTTTGCTGGGGGGAGTCCTCCAAGTGTCCGTGTCTGTGCTCTTTTCTCCTGGGCTTGACAGTTTCTCCCTTGAATGTCCTGGGTTCCCTGCCTGGTGGGGTCGTTGAGCCTGGAAGTCTGACGGCCTGTCTCTTGAGGCTGAGCTGTGAGCTTCCTCTGGTCTGTGAAGTCAGCTGTGGCGGGTTCAGCAGCTGGAAAGCTTCTAGGATTCGGTGGACTTCTCCTTTGCAACTCTCTCCTGTGAGACTAGACCTTACTGTTCCGGAGGGAGCAGAGAGAGCTTGGGTGTCAAGATGCCGTTTTTTAAGCTGGAAGTCACACGTTTTCAAGATGCCTCACTTAATGTATGGGGTAAAGCTGTTGTGTCTGTGACGACACCGGTTTTCTAGGAGACACGTCACAGCAATCTTCCGGGAGCTCCTTCCAGCCAGCCTGCCCTGAGTGACACGTCATTAACACACGCTGGGGATCATCTTCAGAGGGCTTTGTGAAACGCCTTGAACCGTGGGCTCACTAGCGTAAGAGCCTTGATTGTGATGGGAAGAAAGAAGCCGTGTGGGCTTTGGAACCCAAGGCCTGGGTTCAAATCCTCCACCTTCCTAACTGGGTTGTCATAAAAACAAAAAGGGAATATATGTGAAGTGTCTGCCGGTAGCTGCTCTGTAAATGGGAGCTGTTATTAACCGGAACATCCTCACTGGACTGAGCAGTGGCACCCGCGTCTTGCATTTAGGTGGCACCTCATTCTCAGTAGTGGTTATTCACACACACACTCAGAGGAACTCAGAACGGACTTGGCTTGGACTGTAATGCTCAGCTGCAGGGGTCACGTCCCTCCCTCCCTGCTGTTTCGTCGTCTTGCCTCTCGCCTGTAATCTTCCCCAACACGTTGATGCTCCACTTCCTGCCTCAGAGCTCACTCTTCCCCCCTTTTGCTGCGGGTGGACCCCATCCCTTGGAGCCCCCAGCTCAGGCCCTGCCTCCCTGTGAAGGCCTTTCTGCCTTCCCAGCCCCAGGAGCTCCATCTCCTCGGAAACCCCTCCTTCCTCTGTGGTGATACTGAGCCCCATTCATCTGTCTCGGTGGCTTTGCCTGCCAGGGGCCGCCGTGAGGGGCACGGCTCTCTCCGTAGAGTCTGGTCATCTCTCCTCAACTGACCAAGGAAACAAGGCTTGGGGGAGGTGTAGGGTTTACCTGCATTTACAGGCGGCACAATGGGAGAGTCGCCCGTGGGTTTGCAGGAATTTTGCCATTTAAGTCACAACATTCAGGCTGGTACTTTGTGCTGACCGTAAGTTTTAAGTTGTCAATGATCCATCATGACCAGAATGTTACTCCTCAGTTGCAGTTTGTTTCTTCCACTGGCATCGCATCTTCATCCTTCCTCTGCCCTATCCTTGATGTTTTATCGGAGCCAGTGTTCCCCGTTCCCTAACTGAAGGCTCTGCAGGCCGGCCCAGCCAGGAGTCTGGTGGGTCTGGAAAGTAACGGGGCCGCCACAGAAAGATGGTGGCAGCATACTCCATTCCCTCTGGATGGAAACCCTTCCGAGGGCTGGGCCCCTCTCAGCCGGACAGACGCAGCCACGCAATCTGTTTCCTGCAGGCCCGAGGGAATGCTTCCTCCTTGCGGTTAGTGACTTCAAAAGCAGCCCCAGTCACACAAAGTTCAACTGTTTCTCCAGTTTTGGGGACGTTGGGGCAGCCTGTCGCGCTTTGAGGAGAAGCCTCCTTCTTACCCCTCTTCTCTCTGGTTCCCTCTTCATCATTAAACCGAAACTGCTTTCTTGCAGCGGGGCGAGTGCTGCAGTCCCTCCTCGGGCCTCGTCCTCCGTGACCCCCGCCTCCTCGGGCTCCCACGTGTGCAGACGGCCCGGCCCCGGGTGTCAGAACCCACCCTCCCCGGTCAGGCCTCTGCTCGTGCTGCCCCCTCCCTCCCTCTGCATCCTTCTCCCCTCGGCCTCTGAAGTCCTGCTGCCCGGATTAAGTTCCTGTTTCTGTTTGAATGAAGCCCTTCCGATCCCCTCCAGCAGATGGAATCTGTCCTCCTCTGACCCCCAGGGGCGCTCCTGGCCTGCCCTATATTTCTGCCCTCACTGCACCTAGGATTACGGCCCTCCTGGTCCTTGTTTTATGCCGGGTCAGCTTATCAGCGCGAGCTGTGCTTCGCTGGGACTCGGCACCTCCCACGGTGCCTCGCATAGAATAGGCATAGCATTCAATAAATGTCATAGTTTTGAAATATCTGTTGAAATAAAAAGAAATGCTTTTTTTTTTTTCCAGGAGTCAAAATGCATGGCTTTCATCCACTTTCAACACATAAAAGATGTTTTCAACACAGAAAGGCCTTTCACTGCTCTTAATAGTCAGCTTCTGGAATGATGTGGACTAGAGTGAAAGATGAGGATGAGCCCCTCTGAAATCAGCTGTTTTGAATTAAATAAAGCAGAGTGAGGATGGAATCAGGTGAAGTGAGAGGATGGGATTTAACCAGAGGAGGATTAACGTGCTGGGTACCTTGGAGCTCTGAGGGCCTGTCTTCCCACACATGAGATGGGAAGGGACGGACAGGGCTGGGCTGGCCCCACTCCTCCCCCGACCAGCCTGTTACCCCCTTACCTGGACTTAGGTCAGAACGACTTAGCCCTCCTGCGGCTTCGCAGAATTGCAAGGAAGTTTCTAGGATTTTTTTTTTCTTATTTCTTTTGGGTTTTTTTGGGGGGATGGGGGGGGTCAGGGTTTTTTCCCTTAGCTGTTCTTCCTGGTGATTTTCGGAGATCAGCTTCATCAGTAAGGATGCTGGGGCCAGGGAGCGAGGAGGCCCCAGGCCCTCGCTGCTCCGTGGACGTGTGTTTGCACTGGATGGACTGTGCGTCCGTGTCCCGTGCTCTCAGTTTCCCTGCCTGCTCCACCTGAGCGTGGGGGCTTGGATGCTCTGCGTCCAGTAGCCAACTTTGCAGAGTCTGCATGTTTAGCTGTCCATGTGAAAACAGACTAGCGACACTAAATACGATGGGAATTCCCTGGTGGTCCAGTGGTTAGGACTCGGTGCTTTCACTGCTGAGGGTGCGCGTTCAGTCCCTCATCTGGGAACTAAGATCCCGCAAGCCGCACGGTGCAGCCAAAAAGTAAATGAATGAATGAATAAAGAGACAAAATAAAATAAAATCACTAAATATGAAGCCAACCTACTCAGGCCTTTCAGGACATGCTGAACTGACCTCTGTCTCAGTGAGGCCAGGCAGCCCCAGTCTGATCGTGAAAGTGGTGGAGGTGACTCTCCCCTGCCTGAGGCAGGCTGTTTCATAAACTTCACCAACAGGTGAGTGGGGCTTCTTGTCTCCATTCTGGCTGGGGACGAGCCAAGGCCTTGGCGTTGGTCAGCTGATAGAACTGACCCTGGAAGATTCTGGGGCCTCCAGGTTGGCCGACTTGCCGCGGATCGTGTGGACAGCGCTGCCGCTGACTTTGCTCCCATGTGGTCCCTCCCGTCAGGCCTGTCCCCTGTGGGCGGGTGGGCGCCGGGCGCTGGCAGTTCTCACGGGAGCTGAGGGCCCCCATACAGCCAGCCGTTCCCGCGGTGCCGTCTAGAGGGTCACCTGGGGCTGTTTCAGGAGTGCGGTCCAGTGTGGGTCAGTGTTTGCATCAACGACCCTGGGTCTGACGTTTTAACTGAGGGCTTTTAAAATTTTTTTTCTCGATCCCACGCCCCCTGCATTGGAAGCTCGGCGTCTTAACCACGGGACCACCAGGGAAATCCTTAACTGAGTGCCGAGATCGGCTCCGCTCAGTACAGGGCTAATGCTGGAACCAAGAGGATTTTAAAACCCGACACTGTATTTCAGTTGTTACCGAGGAGGAGGGCTCATTACCAGGGAACTGATGAAAAAAAAAAATACAGTATCTAGATTCCCGAAGGCTGTGGCAAAGCTGCGGCAGCTTGTAAGCAGGCAAATGGACAGAAGTCTCGCCCGCAGCGTTTTGGTTTCTGTTTTGGGGGTGGTGACGGGGGTTCCACTGCAGGGCCGGCTTTGGTTTGCCTCGATGGGTTTTACTTCCTTCAGGTCTCAGATGTCCCCTTCCCGCCCCTTATAAACTAGCACCCCCTCTTGGCCCCTCACCCCGCCCCCCGGCCTTTTCTTCTGCAGTGACTTATTGTCACGTGAGCCACTATTTATAAAAGCTGCCCCCTCCCCCCGTGTGAACTGTGGTGCCTTAATGAAGGTACACATTGGCCCTTAGAACTGCAACGGCTTTTAATCGCAAGAATGTCCTCTTACTTATCCATGGATTGTGAAAACACTTGTACCTTTTCTTTGTTGAAGAAATCCAGTAACGTTAGGCTTTATAGATTCAAAGTAGGTCAGATGGCTAGAGATCGGCATCCAGCGTGTCTTTGGAAATGGGAAGCTAAAGTCTTTGAGGCTGTGTTTTTGTTTATCCCCTTATCATTCAAGTGGCTGGGCGGAGGCTGCGTTTGCAGTGGCTGCCGACCAGGGGTTAAGGGCAGAGCTGCAGGGAAACTAAGTTAAGGCTTCCCTCCCTCCACCTGAGCTGCGAGGGAGGCGGGCTTATGATTAACTCAGCGCTGTCTTAAATGCAATTTCTGGGGGCTGAAAACATTAACTTTTAAAAATGATTTAAAATTACCAATTGACCATATCCGGGGCCGAACCTGCATGATTCAGCTCCTTTTAAAAATATCTTTTCTCAACAGATTGCTTCCTTAACATTTTAATTTGTTGATCATAAAGGAAGCTTGCCAAATATTAGCCGTTCTTTTCCATTTCCTACAGCTTCAAGCTTTCCTTATTTGGCATATTTCAGTGGAACTGTAAGGTCACTCCCTATTTTTCTTCCCAAATAACTATATTTATTACTGTCAAGTATTGGCGGGTTTGATCCAGCTGTCATCAGAATGTTTGGAAATACTGTTTTTTGCCAGAACGCTGATTTAATGATCTAATACTGACATGGCTTGTTTTCTCTGCTGACTTGATAACTTGTTCAATAAGCTGCCCTCTTTTTTTTTCTTGCCATAAGCTTTATGGGGCAAGTGTCTTTTTTATTTTTTATTTTTCTTTTGCCTTGTGAGATCTTAGTTCCCTGACCAGGGATCAAACCCGTGCCCCCTGCAGTGGAAGCACGGAGTCCTAACCACTGGACCGCCAGGGAATTCCCAGTGTCTTAAAGACAGTCATAGAAAGGTTTTTTTTTTTTTCTTCCTTCTTCTTCCCCCACCCCCTCCCTTTCCTTCCTCCTCTTTCTTTTTTTGGAGAAGACCTAGATGGTAACAAAACTCTCCTTGAAGAAGCTGGCGTTGCTGCTGCCTGGTATTTTGGAGAGTACTTAAGACAGTTTTTCCTAGTGAAACCTTTCAAATATACACCAGAGCAGAGGCAGCTCTAATGAACCCCCATGTACCATCACCGGCTTTACCAGTTAACGGCTCACGGCCTGTCTAATTTCATCCCTACCCTCACCTGTTTCTAGAATTTTGAAAAGGCTATCGTATTATTTTATCCATAAACATTTCAGTATGTATCTCTGGAAGATGATGCATCTGTCTTTTTTTTAAAACACCGTAATACCATGACCACACCTAAAAGATAACGCTGTGAAAAAGGCGTTTCACCCGAGTGGCACAGAAGTGAGACAGTCCGTGGGTGTCTCGGGGGAGAGGTGGCCTGGCCCAGGGCTCTGCCCTCACCTGCTCCAGGGCCTGCGGCTGGTTACTGCTCTTTCTCGAGGCTTAGTTGCTTCATCCAGAAAACCAGATGCACTAGTTCTTCTGTCTGTCTCTGAAAATCTTCCTTTTTTATTTCTTTCTTTTTTTTTTTTTTTTTGCGGTACGCGGGCCTCTCACTGTTGTGGCCTCTCCCGCTGCGGAGCACAGGCTCCGGACGCGCAGGCTCAGCGGCCATGGCTCACGGGCCCAGCCGCTCCGCGGCACGTGGTATCTTCCCGGACCGGGGCACGAACCCGTGTCCCCTGCATCGTCAGGTGGACTCTCAACCACTGCGCCACCAGGGACGCCCCTTAATCTTCCTTCTTTTAAAAAATATTTCACACGTATGTATATATTTTTTAGTTTATTTCTTATTGTGTATAGTTGACTCATCTCTGAAAATCTTGAGTCTCTGAACGTGTGAGGTGCTGCCTTGCTTCAGAATCGGTCCCCCAGCCCCGGGGAAGGAGGGGATGGGCAGGCGCTTTACTGTGTCGGGTTCTGCCTCCTTCCTGCCAGCTGTGGGAGTTTGAATGTTTGACTCCAGCTGCTTCCATCTGGTAGCTGGACGGGTGCTCCCGGTCATCTCTTTTATCCTGGCAGTGTTTCACGGGCCACGGATTCTCCTTTGTTGCCCGTGCTGATCATCTGAAACTCTGCGTAATAGTTGCTTCTCAAAGTGGAGGCTGTTTTCCATATTTAGTGGTTAGCGGTTAAGGGTCAGGAACAGGTGTCACATTTGCAACCCATTTTCACCCCAGTCTTTTGGAACTGAAACGTTTTAGTTATTTGAATCGAACAGACTGCCTGGCACTGCCGCAGATGCTGGGGCTACAAAGCTCGTTTGGTGCTGGCTGGACCTCCGGGAGCCCCGTCTGCGGGGAGAGGACGGGTGCCCAGTGCCTTAACTGCTACGGGGGGAGGCCTCACCAGGTGTAGGGCTTGGGTGCAGGGCTGGGGCGGGGTGGGCAGCAGGTCCCGATTTGGTGGTAACGGTGCTGCTGGGCCTTGAAGCATGAGTGGGATTTCTGTACATCCAGGCTGTTGGGCGGTGGTGGGTAGTCATGTGTCTGACACCCGTAATCCCACTACCAGGGTTAGGATCACCGTTAACGCTGTGATTCATTTGGATATTTCTGCATGGATACATGGATGTCTGCTCTCCACTCATGCAGTCAGCAACTCAAGAAACACGTCTTGAGCATCTACATGCCAGACTCTCTTCTTGGTTCTGGGGTGGTAGGGAGAGGTCGAGGCGATTCCTGCCCTCAAGGAGCTTACACTCTGGAAGGTTTACATGGTGAATCGTACCATGTAGTAGATGCCATTTGTATTCTGTTTAGTTCACTTTACAGATTACACTAGGCTGCACATGGATTACTCGCCTGCCCTTCCAGCCTGCTGTTGCCCTTCAGCTTGACAGAGAACAGCTGTCTGTGAAATGTGACCCTGACAGGCCAGCCCGCTCCCCGCCCCCATCCCCCAACCCAGGCTCAGAAGGTGTTCAGGGAAGGCTTTCAGCTGGTGGGCTCCGGACCTGCCCCCTTTCCCTTTCAGTTGCCTGTAAAAGGGTGGGGTTTTCCTCTTTTTGAGTAATTATACTGACTCTGTATGCATCGAGGAACATATTTAAAATCCGGGTATGATTTGCAACCCAAGCATGCCCTTAAATCATTTCATTACCAGGGTTTGTATGGGGGCAAGTGTTGTGTTGGTTTTCTTACAGTTTACAGTTTATGTGCTCGAAAATGTCACATCTGAAGTTTAATGCCCAGAAAGGATAAGAGCCTTTATTGTTCAGTGTACCTGGAAAATGTGGCTCCAAATTCGAATACAAACCCAAACAGAAGAGCAGAATGAAGCCCTTTGCACCCACTACCCAGCTTCAGTCATTTTTCACTTATGGCCAACTTTGTTTTAGCTGGACTTTGTCCTTCTCTACCCAACTTAATTTTGAAACCAATCCCAGGCCCCATATTCTTACTTCATCCATAAATATTTCAGTGTGTATCTTTAAAAGAAAAGGACTTTAAACCACAGTACCATTATCATATCTACCCCGCAAATGGCAGAAAATCGGTAATATCAACTATCCAGTCCGTACTCAAATTTCTGTTTTCTCATAAATGTCATTTAAAAAAATCTGTTTGAATGAGAATCCAAGTAAGATCCCTATATTGGGATTGGTTCGTACATCTTTTAGTCTTTTAAGTCTCTTAATCAGCCGGTTCCCACCCCCCCCCTTTGTAATCTGTTTCTGAATCTGAAGATCAGATTTGCATTTTTTGTTTGTTTTTCATTTTTTTGGCTAGGTTCCTTCCTAGGTGATGGTATGTGTTTCAGGAGGTCAGGGGTATGCTATTTATGTGTAATACAGGGTTTTTTCCTTGCTAATGTTTTAAATTACAGAATACATATAAAATGTACCATCTTAACTATTTTTAAGTGTACAGTTTAGTGGCATTAAGTACATTCATATTGTGTAACCATCCGCAGCTTCCATTCACAGCACTCTTCTCATCTTGCAAAACAGAAACTGTACCCATTACACACTAAGTCCCCATCTCCTCCCTCCTCCCAGCCCTTGGCACCCACCATTCTACTTTGTGTATCTGTGAGTTTGACTACCGTAGGGACCTCATAGAAGTGGAATCTTGCAGTATTTGTCTTTTTGTGACTCACTTATTTCACTCAGCTTGTTGTCCTCAAGGCTCATCGTGTTGTAGCAGGTGCCAGAATGTCCTTCCTTTTTAAGGCTGCATAATATTCCATTGTATGGATGGACCACATTTTGTTTATCCTTTCATGCATGGGTGGACACTTGGGTTGCTTCCACGTTGTAGCTATTGTGAATAATGCTGCTCTGAACAAGGGTGTACAAATAACTCTTTGAGACCTTGCTTTCACTTCTTTTGAATATATCTACACCTAGGAGTGGATTTGCTGAATCACATGGTATTCTATTTTTAACAACTTGACGAACTGCCATGCTCTTTTCCACAGTGGCTGCACCATTTTATGTTCCCATCAACAGGGTACCAGGTTTCTTTCTTTTTTAAAAAATTTATTTATTTAATTAATTTATTTTTGGCTGCGTTGGGTCTTCGTTGCTGTGCACGGGCTTTCTCCAGTTTCGGTGAGCAGGGGCTACTCTTCGTTGCGGTGTGTGGGCTTCTCATTGCGGTGGCTTCTCTTGTTGCAGAGAACAGGCTCTAGGCACACAGGATTCAGTAGTTGTGGCTCGTGGCCTCTGGAGTGCAGGCTCAGTAGTTGTGGCGCACGGGCTTAGTTGCTCTGCAGCATGTGGGATCTTCCCGGGCCAGGGCTCGAACCCGTGTCCCTTGCATTGGCAGGCGGATTCTTAACCACTGTGCCACCTGGGAAGCCCGGGCACCAGGTTTCTGATTCTCCACATACTCGCCAACACACATTTTCTGTTTTTTTTTAAATTTATACTCCTACTCTTTTTAAAATTTTATTTATTTATTTGGCTGCGTTGGGTCTTTGTTGCTGCACGCGGGCTTTCTCTAGTTGCAGCGAGCGGGGGCTAGTCTTCGTTGTGGTGCGCGGGCTTCTCATTGCGGTGGCTTCTCTTGTTGCAGAGCACAGGCTCTAGGCGTGTGGGATTCAGTAGTTGTGGCACACAGCCTCAGTAGTTGTGGCACACAGGCTCAGTAGTTGTGGCGCACGGGCTTAGTTGCTCCGCGGCACGTGGGATCTTACTGGGCCAGGGCTCGAACCCGTGTCCCCTGCATTGGCAGGCGGATTCTTAACCACTGCGCCACAAGGGAAGCCCTATTTTCTGGTTTTTTGATAGAAGCCATCCTAATGGGTGTGAGGTAGTATTTCATTGTAATTTGGATTTGCATTTCCGTAATGACGGCACTTATTTTTAATAACATATTTAAACTTTATATTTCATCTGGGGGCACTTCAAGGTGGGGCATGTATTTAGTGAGCCACCTTAATAATTTCTTTAAAAAATAAATGGGGGAAATACTATTTCCCCAACAGTATTCACAATACATATCATTTGTTTGAAATGTTTTGTAGCATTACCAAAATTAGACCAATCCTCTCAGTTAACCACAAAGAAACTGAGACCCACCTGGGCTGGGTCTTTGTCCGTGGCCTCAGCCGTGGGAGAGGGAAGATGAGGCTGGGCCCCAAGTTCCCGGGTCCGACGTCCAGATCTCCTGCTGGCCCTGGCCTCCTTGTCCTTCCTCCCCACTTCTAGGCCCGGCTGTGGTCCTTCGGTGGGGAGGGCCAGGTGCACAAAGCCCTGTTTGTTTGGCTACACATGCCCACCAGCAGTTGCTCTTATTATAGAGCAGTTATTCTCATTTGTCGAGAAACTCAGAACAACTGTTTTTATTCTTCACAGTGGATGCTTATGCACATGACCTTTTGAGAACATATTTCTGGATGCTGCAGAGGCACTGATGTTCATGCAGATTAGCTAAGTTAAATCTTTCTTTCAGCTGAAAACTGCCTCTGCCCCTTTAAGAATTCCACTTTGCAGAGGTACTGTGTTTCCTTGTCCTGTTGTTAGACGTTTTTTAGTAGCCCCATATAAATTAGGTTATTACTTTCAGATGACAGTAGGACCCCTTGGTAGAGCCGGTGTTAAAGTCTGATGTTAGTTAAACCTTACTTACGCGGTGTTCGTGTCTGATGTTAGTTAAACCTTACCCTGCTTATCGCGGTGGGGGACAGTGCCGGTGCCCGACGCACGTGGGCAGGACGGGGTGGAAGGGTGGTCTGACAGTCCAACTGCAAGCAGCCATGTAGCATGTCCCTCTGGGGGCAGCACATCCATTTGCATGTTTCTGTGTAGTCTCTGAACACAGATATTTATGAAAGTGGGAGGTATATACCTACACCTACGTGTACGATGGCCGTGATGGAAAATTCACTCATGCAGTAGTTACGCTAATCTTTATTGTTTGGTTAGTAAGGACCAGGCACGATGCTGGGTATCTGGGATTAGCACTGAGAAAACGACAGCGCCTGCCCTCATGGGACTGACATTTTGGTGGTTTCAAGGGAAAGCAGCACTTGTTTTTAAGGGACCTTGGCAACGCACATGACCTTGAAATCTACCAAAGGCCGCAGGAGTTGGCATGCTTATTTTACAGTCGCCAGACAAAAGAATCCTATCAGACCCTCTGTTGCAGACATGAACATTTATTCTAAGGACTCAAATTAAACTAGAGGAGATAAATGAGCAGGCCTCGTTTGCTGATCATTCATGGCTGATACCATGAGCAACTCATTAAATTGTTGGTAACAAATGTAGTCATGAGAATTTCAACCCTGAGACACTCTGAACCACACAAACCATGAAACGTTGAGTTAAAGGTGATTCTCCTTTGTCCTCGAAGCATCTGATTGATTTCAGAGCTTATAAAGAAGGCACCACTGGGGCCTTTGGGAAAAGTGTAAGAAAGTTCAAAAAGTTTCCTAAAAGGTGATTTGGAGTTTCAGTGTGATTTGATTGTCCATGGGGATAATTAATATGCCGCGTATCACTACAAGCATTTTACTTTCTGTTTTCTTGTGTGTGCTGAATTTTCCAAAGTGGAGAAGAGTCGCACAGCAGTGGATGAAGTGATGGTGGTTCCTCACACAGGATGGCAGCATCCAGGTCATTCAGGGGGCTCTTCGGATGCTCAGTTTTAACGGCAGATTATTTATTAAGTCTGGCCTCCAAGTGGTGAGTCTCACAGCCAGAGCCTCACAGAAGCCCGCCTTGTCCTGGGGTGCCGGCAGCCACCAGGATGAGGTCTCGCCCAGTGTCGAGTGCATGGCTGTCACAGACCTGAGGCTCTGCTGCAGGGGAGAGAGGGGGAGGGAGGCTGTTGAGGACGGGCATGTAGGACACTAGCGAAATTCTCTGTGCGTCCTCCCCTGACACCTGGGCTGGGGGGGCGCCTCACAGGAACCAGTGAGTGTGTCAGCTGACCAACACTTCACCTGCTGGGTTCTTTTCCTCTGGACCTTCATCTCTGGGTGTCCCCAGAAGCTCAGACTTCAGATAATTTGCTCTCGTTTTAAGCCAACCTCTTTGTAGAGTCACTCACTCGTAGCTTTAACTGTCACCTCGATGTCCAGGTGTCAGAAGTCCGACTTGGTCCCTGGGTGGCCCACCCTCCCTTCGGTCGATTGGGACCGGTCTCATCCATTTCCATCCCCCTCTGCAGAGCCAGCTTCTGAGGTCTTCCCGCGGGCCGCCGAGCCCTGGC
This sequence comes from Tursiops truncatus, assembly GCF_011762595.2. Lineage (NCBI taxonomy): Eukaryota > Metazoa > Chordata > Mammalia > Artiodactyla > Delphinidae > Tursiops > Tursiops truncatus. The sequence goes on from NC_047048.1 coordinate 7,768,660, forward strand.
CTGGTTGTGGCCCGGCACCTCCTCTGACCGGCAGAGGGTCTTGAACTTGCCCCCTCTGGTCCCTGAGGCTCTCCCAGTTGCAGGCAGTGTCGGGGTGTTGGGAGGCGCTCCCCACCTCAGTCTGTCTTGCACTGGGGACGTGCGAGCTGCCTGCACTCCTGGCGTGTGGACTGCCGACCGGACACACAGCACCGTGACCCTCAACAACCGCAAGCTGGGCCGCCCTCAGGGAGCCCCTCACTGCCCGGGGCGCCGGCTGTTTACGGGAAGAGCTCACCGTGGAGAACTTGGTCTGAGCTAACTGTGCAGGAAACACCATGAGCAGCAAAGATCTCAGAGCAGACAGATAACAAGTGCTTTAGGCATCGACGGGAGAAAGGTCCCTGTGCAAGCGAGGATGCTGGGCTGATCTGAAAGCGCGCTGGGGAGGGGGCGAAGCGTTAGTGGGAGCTGGAGAGTAAAGGGCCTTGAGTGCCGGGAACAGTGCTTTAGGCCTGACCTGCCGGGAGGTGGTTCGGCTGCAGGGACGCGTCAGGGAGCCTACCCGGCTTCGCAGATGAACAGGCAGAGGGCCTGTGATGGTGGCAGGGGCGAGAAGGAGTCAGAGGAACCCCACCCAGGTCGTGGTAACTTCTTAGGAGGCAGGGAGGGAGGACACCTGGGTGAACCCAGAAGTGCACCTGGGCACGAAGGGTTTTGGTCAGAGACCCAGATGGGAGGTATGTGGGGAGGACGTGCTCCCTTTCAGACATCCTGAGTAAAGAGAACTGCTTGAGAGACAAGGGTGGGTCTGTCCTGTCTTTGCCCGATTCCCAGTGCCTGGGACACAGTAGATGCTTAATAAACCCGTGGATCAGACACACGAGGTTGAGTGGAGTCAGAACTGGCCGCAGGTCCTCCCTCCACCTGAGCGTTTGTTGATTCCGTGGCAGTGAATGAGTTTCCCAAGGGATAGGATTAAAGGGAAGAGGGGCCAAGAGCTGAGTGCTGGTGCGGGGAGCCTGCAGTTAGGGGTACAGTGGAGGCGGGAGGGTGCAGGGTCAGCCGAGGTCAGGAGGCTCCTGGGAGACGGTGGTGACGTGGGTACAGGAAGCCTGTGTCCTCACCATGGAGAAGGCGGACGAGGGAGTGGGCCGCAGAGAGGGTAGAGGAAGGGCTTGGCTTTCCAGTGCCTCCCCCCGGCCGCCTCTGCCGAACCCAAACACTGTTGCCGACACCCGCTCTCGTCCTGCTCCCCCCAGAGCCTCATTTCCCACTTCTCTTCCGGGACGCTGCTTCATGGGCTGCATTGTCCACCCGCCACGTGCACCCACCAGCCTCACGCCCCCCACCTCCCGGAGCCAGGAGCCGCCACCACCTGGAGCCTGGACGAGGTCACATCGGCCGGCCGGAGCAGCTGCTTGGTCCCGATGTCTTGTTTTACAGCCGGGACCGTGTTGTCCATTCGCCCCCCGGCCCACAGTGGGGTGTCCCAGGGAGCAGAGAGGAAGTCAGAGCTCCTTCACTGCCCTTCGTAAAACTCTTGTCTAGAAATTAATGGACGAGAGGATCTAGGGAACCTTGTCCAGTGATACCTTGAAGAAATCTCGAAAATACGAACTTAAAGGGAAGCATCATAGCTATCTCACTGAGACTGTGGGACGTAAATTCCTTAACCTTAAGTGGCAGAGCTGGTTTGACAAGATGTTTCTCTTTGTGGTGGAGTTTTCATTTTTCCCCTTTTAAAGTTGTTCAGATAAAGCTGTGAGGGTGGTATAGAGTTTTTCTTTTTTAAGTTGGTAACTAGTAATTTTAGGATAGATGCTTATGAGGTCTGTAAATAATCATTTAAAAACCCTTGCCTAGTGCCATGCTCATACCAGTTTTTTTTTTAAACTTTTTATTTTATATTGGAGTATAGCCGATTAACAATGTTAGTTTCGGGTGCACAGCAAAGGGACTCGGCTGTACATTTACATGTATCCATTCTCCCCCAAACTCACCTCCCATCCTGGCTCTCGTATCAGTTTTAATAAATATTTACGTAGCTGGACTCACCTGTCTGCCTCGGAGGGGCCCAGCGGGTCCCCAGGGTGTGTGGAAGTGACTCAGAGTGGGTGGACGCCGCTGTTCTCTCTGACGTTTTCTGCTCGGAAAGGGAAGGTTGATTTTAGTCTGTGATCATAGCACCCAAGGTGGGGGAGATTGTGAAGTTAGTCCTCCTGCAGTTTCATCAGCAGAGCATAGACCTCAGCTCCATTTAATTTGGTCCCGTCATGAGGACTAATAGGGGATGGATTCAGTTACATGATGGCTTTTTAAAACTAAAAGCCTTTAAACAAAACAAAACAAAACAAAAAACACACCCATCAGAGTGGCAGGATTTTAAGTCTGAAGCTGTGGAGGGTTCGCAGTGTGATCTCTGTGTCCTGTCGGTGGGCGTGTGAGCCAGAACGCCCACTTCGGAGAGGGATTTTGAGAGTGCACAGGTACAGGGGGGCAGTCTCCCTCCGAGGTGGAATGTACTCTTAGAGGTGTTCTCGGGCGTGTGTTCCGGGAGACGTGTACAAGAACAGGAGTAAACACCTGGGGAGAACGGAGAGGTCGTTGGGGGAGAGTGGTGTTGCCCAGGGGAGTTGTAGAAGGCAGGCTTCACGTGCTGGGGGACCTCACAGGCACAGCAGAGAGTGGAAGGGGCCAGCCGGGGGGCGCACACAGCGTCGTCCTGTTCATATGGAGTTAAATGTGTGAAGCCATACCTCGTGTTGTTCATGCCCCCATGAAGAGCTAGTGAACATAGAAAGAGTTTTTGGGAGAAAGATAAATGCCAGGTTCTGGAGATGTGATTATTTGAGGGGGAAGGAAGGGAGAAAATGGGACTGAAGAGGGTGTGATGGGAGTGCCAACTATAATATCTTAACCCTTTAAAAGCAGCAAATATGGCAGAATGTTGAAATTTGATGACGCTGGGTATAGGTATGTAGGAATTTATGCTTTTCTGTACGGTTGAAATATATTATTATTTAAAAAATAATGTATACTAGCTGTCTGAATGTATGTGAACAGGCTTTTTAGTAATCTATTGTATTTATAGCCTAAAGTTCTCAAGATTGGGGCGTCTTATGTGGGACCCTTTTATATCTCTCTTCTTCCTGTTCTCTTAGAGAATTCTAAAATTATGGTGGTTTTAATTTTATTTGTTGAAGAACTTTTATGGTCCCTTGTTTTAAATATCGGAAGGTTGGTGAAACTTTTCAGGTCTCTGTACATTTTAAGAAGACAATTTTAAGGTGTATTTTCTCCTTTGGATTATGCCTTTTGATAGAAAAATGGGTCCTTGCCTCTCTGTGTCATCACGATGAATTTTCTAGAAAAACAAGGACAGGAGAACTGAAGGGAAGAGACCCACGATGCCCGCGTCTTCTTATGGATAGCCCTTAGGATTCTCGGGATCCTTGGCAGAAGTAAACTATACGTTATACCTAATGTTGTCCAGGCCGTGGGTCTGGGATGGTTTCATATTGTCACTGGAACAAGAGATGCTTCTCAGAATGAGATTTCTGGCTTAATTGACTTAGCATCCTTGCAGTCAGGACGGGGGTGAGATGGTACATTCCTGTCGTGCCAGTTGTTGTGGGGGATGATATTAAAGCCGGCCGCTGATGGACTAATATCCTTTACTCACTTGCTGTCTTACTCTGAGGAAACAGGAGCTTAATGTGCCCCGTTCAATTAATCCTGACAACATCCTTGAAAAGGTGAATAGGAGGCAGGTAGTATTATCTCCCTTTTACTCAAAAAGGGGCTGAAACATGACGAGCCTGAGCTCCCCGGGAGCCTCCACCCTCCTCTCCGAGCTCTGGCCAGGGTCATGGTCAACGCAGCTCACGGGGGAGGAAGGAAGCACTCAGGATGTGTCGCCTCCGAGCCCGGCCCTGCTGGGGAGTCTCAGGGTCACGATCACTTTTGATCCTGAGGACAGTCCTGTGAGGCCGTCGGTGGGGTCATCCCGGCTTCTCCTCGGGACGTCCAAGTCCCTGGCCCGAGTCCCCAGGCTGGTCAGCGGCAGGCTTGGCTCTGCCCCGCCAGACCCTAGGTTCCCGCCTGGTCACCAGGCCTTGCGTCCAGCCCCGGGGCGGGCGTAGGGGGAGCGGTGGGGATCCATCAGGATCTGTCCTCTGAGAAAACGAAGCTTCAACATACTTGAAGCAAAGCCGGTGACTCCGTTGTGCTGGCTGTCACGTGGTTAAGACCACTGAACACGGCTTCACTTGAAAGTAACTTGGGATCGTGGAGCAGAGAGGGTTTAGGGCATCCCACCTCCCACTTCTCGACCCCGGGCAGGGCTGTCACCCCCGAGCGTCAAGAACAGATGTGACTCGCGTGGCATCTGCTGATAGACTTTATTCTGTTGCTTAAACCATTTGCCGGGGCCAGATCAATCTCGAACGATTCTGGTTAGAAGTTGTGGGGAGGGTCAAGAAAAGGAAACAAGGCTGACGGGGGCCTGTGGTCGTCGCCGCTGTGTCTCCGTGTCCTGACCCGTCCTTCGAGCCAGGCTGATTTACAGGTGAGGAAGCGGCGGTCAGGATGATGAACTTGCGCAGGGCCGCGTGTTATTCAGTGACAGAGCTGGGGTCCAGACCCAGACCTCTTGGATTCCAGAGCTCACCGTCTCTCGGGTGCGATAAACCTGCGACCATGCCTTTGGCCAGCTGATGTTTTGTTTTTTTTTAATATTGCTGATCATTCATGAGAAATGAGGATGAAGGCTTCGATTTGAGCCACTTAGAATTGGACAAGTATTGCTCTTGTTATAAGCAGGGCTCTTTATTAACCGAAAACACTTGGCTCTTAGATGTGGTGTTTAATTGCTGTTGAATATATTTTTGTCACACTGCCCTGTGATAAGCCAGAGAACGTTTTGTGCCAGACACAGAAGGAAAGTGAAGCGGGGATGACAACCCTTCTGCTCGTCCAGCTCCCCGTTGGAGCCCGCGGTCTTGTGTTTGCTGTGTTGGGTCTAGTTTCTGTTTACTGCACCTGGTCTGGAGGCTGATCAGGACCTGTGATGGGGGAGACCCTCCCCGGGGGGCTCAGGTGCATCTCCCTCCCTTCCTGAGCCAGTGCTCATGTCTTCCTGGCCTTTCATCCTTGGTTGCGTAGGCCTTCTAACGTTACAGCACTGATAGAGGAAAATCAGCTACTGAACTTGGCCTTGGTTTTTGTTTGTTTGTTTGTTTGTTTTGCAAAGTGGAAGTGACTTTGTGATTTGAAAAAGTAAGAAATGCTAGTAAAAATGAAGAAACTATGAAAACATATGATGAAGGAGATAAAATTCACCACTAATCTTATTCCTGTTAACATTTTGGTATACGTTCTTCCAGACGTTTCCCTGACTGTGGGTTTACAAAACTAGGTGAGTGGAATAAACACTTTGGATACTGTTTGGTAACAATCCCTCCCCAACCTAGAGTTCACTGTGCTACTAAGAATATCTTTCAATGTTAGTTTAGAAAAATTAACATGCTCTTTGTTGAACTTACACGTTACATAGTATTCCACTGATTTCCCATGTTTCATTAAATTCTTCTTCTCTTTTTCAATTTGTACTACCTTAGACTACACTGGGATGAACATCTTTGTGCATCTGTGCATGGTTTTGCTTTTTTTTTGGTTTGTTTTGCTGTACGCGGGCCTCTCACTGTTGTGGCCCCTCCCGTCGCGGAGCACAGGCGCCTCTCACTGTTGTGGCCCCTCCCGTTGCGGAGCACAGGCTCCGGACGCGCAGGCTCAGCGGCCATGGCTCACGGGCCCAGCTGCTTCGTGGCATGTGGGATCTTCCCGGACCGGGGCACGAACCGGTGTCCCCTGCATCGGCAGGCGGACTCTCAACCACTGCGCCACCAGGGAAGCCCTGCTTTTTTAATTATAGTACTTTTAATGTTTGATTATTTCCTTAGGTTAAATTTCTAAAAGCAGAAGTGCTGAGTGAACAGTGTGTGTATATTTTTAAGACTTTGGGTACGTGTTACCCAAACTTCCCAGAAAAGTTGGACCAATTTATAGCAGCAGTTGCACTAAATTCCCTGTAATACTTTTTTCCTGAGTAACATCTCATGGTTCCCCCCGCGGAAAAAAAAAAAAAAAGACCTAAAGAGAACTCTCCTACCTGCCCTGCACTGCCCACTCCTCCCCCACATCGCTGATTTCTTTGTGTATCCTCCTGAGTTTCTTTATACACAGAAACAAATACGAATACATGTTGTTTTCCCCTTATATACCCATAGTCTGGCGTGCTGTACATACTCTTCTGCATCTTGCTTTTTACTTTTTAAAAATTATCAGCGTTCCTTAGGCTTTCCAAATCAGTACATGAAAGCTGAGAATTCTATTTCTCTCTCTCTCTCTCTCTCTCTCTCTCTCTCTCAGCTCCGTGATATTCCCTGATATGGATGGCCATACCTGATGTACCAGGTTTCCCATGGATAGATATTGGCGTTGCTTCTAAGTCTGTGCTCTGACAGCAACGCTGCCTTGAAGGGCCCTGTGTGTACACCGTCTGACACTGGTGCACGTGTACCTGCAAGGAGAGTTGCGGGGTCCCTGCGCACGAGCATCTGTGATGTGATCGGTGCTGCCACCTTCCCCTCATGTGTCCCTTTAGACTCCCCCCAGCACAGCTCCGCTCTCTGCTGCCCCGCCACAGAGTCCACACTGGGCTCTAGTTCTTTCATGATCCCTCTAGCCGTGCATCAGTTATTGTGAGGACCCTCCCCTCTGGACCCCAGTGTGAGAGCCCTCCTCCCCTCCCCACTGAAATAATGCCACTTCCTTTTACGGGCAGGCAGTGGCTCTCCGTGTGCCACCAGGAAAGCAATGAGTTCTTTTAGAGCCTGACCTCACAAGGAGCCAGCCATGGCCTGTAGCGTGGCAAACTGGGGTTTGAGGTAAACGGTCCGACAGTGCAGAGCTTGAGGAACCGAAATGATCACAGCTGAGACTGTGACAAAATGCAGTCAGGGCCCAGTGAAGGCAAGTGGTGGCCGTGTCCCTGTTGGACGTAGCCCCACTGGTAGCAAGAGTCAGCAGTCAGGCTCCAGCCGGGATTTGGGTGGCCCAGACAAGCCCACCTTCACGCAGTTTTGATCAAAACAGTGCAGATTCCAAACCACAAAAGCAAACTGATACTTTTTAACACCATGTGGTTTTAAAAAATTTTATGAATGAAGAGAAAGATGAAATGACGACTTAACAAGCTTTTAAGTAGAAGAAACTCTTTTCTTCAAAATACTGTTAGGGTCAGAAGCCTGTTTGCCTTGTGATAAGGGGGTACTTGCCCTATCTGTTCTTTGTAAATGATACAAACCTACATGCTTGAGTATCTGGGATCGTTGGATTTCAGGGCCTTTCCAAACTCCCCTGGGAGACGGTGTCCCCGGGGCTGACTTGTGCAGTGGAGCTGAGTCCAGGAGGAGTTCAGGGGCGTCCGTCGGAACGCAGGGCACCACCTGGTAGCTTAGGGTGACCTTGACTCTCTCCCTGCCCCTCTCCGTTTCCCTTTCTGATGGCTTTAACGTACAAATATTTGTAAATCATCTACCCTGTGCAAGAGTGGTCTCCTCTGAAAAACACTTTGAAGTTAGGGTGGATCCCTCCCTCCCTTCTCCCTATTTTATTTCTAGGTTGGAGCCATTTAGTGTAATGTAACTTTCTGCTCTGTTCTTCTGGATAAACACATTCTAACCATTGGCATTTCAAAGTTTCGTTCTGGGGGACATTTAGCCCCTTCCTGGGTGAGGCGGGTGGTCTTGCATGGCCTCAGTGGTGTTCAGCGTTTTCCTTGGGCTTGCTGCCACCCACTCTGGGGGCCCAGCCAGCTAGCAGTCTCCTCAGGCAGTGGACCCCACAGTCGGCTCGTCTGGCCCACCCGAGGGCTGATCTGCTTTCTTCTGAGACCCAGCGTGGTTCTCTTCTCCCGTAGCCTAGCCCTGCCAGGAGGTGACGTGGTCTCTCCAGGTGCTTGGCGGGCTGCCTGCGGGGCCCCTGGTGGAGTTGCAGATGTAGCATTGGTCTGCTCCCGCCCAGAAGGCAGCACAGCGGCTTCATGGACGGCATCCTGCTGGGTGATCCATGGTCACCTAGCACACGTGGGTTCGAGCTGGGGGGACTGTAGGATCATGCCCCACCTGTGGACACTAGTGATGGGTGGGGACAAACAGGAATCAACTGGGACAGAAGGGAAAGGTGCCTTTGCTGGGGGTGGGGGGAGAAAGGGATGTGCTTGTGGATGCAGCCACGCCTGGTCCGGAACGGTCGGAGCACCTACAGGAAGAGGCTTGCTTGAAAAACAACAGCTAAAGGCGCACAAGACTCAAAGCATATACAGAATGCATTATATAATGTGCTCCATTGAAAGGAACATCGTGAACCAGCTTAGGAAAAGGATCTTTTAAAATGGCTTTCCTAAAATACTCCTAGGAATGGGTCAGAGGGTTTGGAGAGCTTGCCTTCAGAAGGCCCTAAGCTGGCGTGGAGATTGTTGATGGAACCCTGTTGTGAAGTGTTCAGAAGCCCGTATCCCTTAGGAGTGGCCTTGTTACGGACGGCTGTGCACAGAGTGTCGGGGGGAGGGTGTGCAGGCGTGGGCTTTGGGGGGCCTTTCCTCCTTATCACACATCCCCCAGACCCCTCTCACTGGCCTTGTAAAGAAACAGATGGCGCCCCAGGAATAGCTCCGAACTCACGTCGGCTCCTGGCTGTGTAAAGGGAAACGACGGGGACCATAAAAATTCGAAATGTCCCAGGAAAGACAATTATTTCCTCAATGAAATATCGATGGAAGGGGAGCATTTAAAACGACAAAAATTATGAAGCCAGATTCAAGTCGAACCAGATACTGCACTGTAACCTTTTTGAGAATTGTTAATTTAAAAGCAAACAGAATGAAATACAGACCATAAAAGCAAATTAAATCATTTTTATGCTTCCTGGGCTTTTGGTGTCACGTGGATGGAAGAGCTAACGGAGAGAAGAGCGGGTTTTGGATGGAGGACGGTGGGGCTCACGTGAGATCAAGCACAGGCTGTGATCCTTGAGGAACAGAAGGAAGAAGCCGGCCAGCAAGGGCCCAGGATGGAGAGCCCCACGGATCCAGAGAAGCCTCCGGAACGGAATCCTCTGTTAGGAGCATTTTCTCGAGCAAAAAAATGCCCGTCCCGTGTCCGACCAGAGGGAGCAGATGTTTAAGAAAGGTGTCTTTGTCTGATTGATTTGGGGGGAGGCCCCCAGCAGTTGATGTTTTATGTGGAGGTGGGGGAAGCTGGGGCCGGGTTACACGTATCTACCTGCAGGAATAAATAATTCTTTTGACACATCACGAGGAAAAAAAAAAAAAAGCTTCAGATTTATCTGAAAAGGAAGTGGGAAGTTAAAGTTGCTGGAGATCTCATTACTGTCTGTCTAGCTCACCGTAATTAAAAAATGCCTGAATGATGTTAATAACACATGATTCAGCTGACAAGCACTAATTGCTCCGTATCAGGCCAAGAGAAGATGAATGTTGTCGAGAAAACCGCAAGTCAGACAAGCTGATTCTCTCTTAGTCTGACACTGTGTTCCATGTACAGACCAGTTTTTACTGGAGCCTTTCCAGTATCAAAAGAAGCTCTTTACCTTCCCATTAATTTCCATCGCTGGCAGGCCCGGGTTGTTTGTGACGCACCGTACTCATCACTCCTGCTTGCCGGCTCGAGAGCCCGGGTCTGCAGACAAAATGGAAATGTGTTTCTTGCGCTTATCTTGGTCCTTTTTAAGGAAAGAAATCCGTTCCTATTCAATCCGAATGCCCCGGTGGGCTTGTCACTGCATTACGTGGCATCTGGGAATTGATTTTCTGACGCCGCCGACTTGTCAAGAATTCCGCGTGCTTTTTCAGCGATTTGACAGAACCTGTTGGACCACCGCATCCTGTGATGGGGTCCTGTGCCGGCCAAGAAAGGGGAACCAGGGCCTTGTCGCTTGGGCATCCAGAAACCTCCTTGCAGGGGGTGAATTTTGAGGAAGGAGGGGAGAAGAATGATACTGGCTCATCCCTACACTTCTATAGGACGGCTGAGTCATCCTGTCATACCAGAGCCTAGTCATAGTCTGAATCTAGTGAAACTCAGTTCCTTAAAACAGGCCGAGCGCCTCTGCACCAGGGCAGTGCGCTGGGGAGAAGGGGCCACAGCGGTAACAGCGCCCTGGCTGTCCCTGGCCACCTACCGCGTCCTCTCACACCCGCAGGCCTTGGTCCCCTGGCGCCAGGCCCTGTGCTGGGGGGAGGCTCCCTGTAACGGGGAGGGAGATGGGTCCATCACCTGCCCTCACCCGGCTGGGCGAACCTCTGCAGGAAAACACTGCAGCATGGCACACTGGGCCCAGATCAGGCCAGCATCTGCCGTGACTGCCTTGTCCCTGCCCTCCCGAGAGGCAGGCCAGTGCGGAATGGAAAGGTTGGCCTCGAAGGCTGGCAGGGCTGGGCTCTGGCTGTGGGGCCTAGGGCCGGGCCTTCAACATCTCTGAGCCCAGGTCCTCGTCTGAGAAAGGACCTCGCGGGGCCGCTCAGCGTAACGCTGCCCGAGCACAATGCCGGACACGTATGGGGCAAGGCAGTGTATGTCTACTGTTGTCAGCCTCCAGGGGTGGGGAATTAGATGAGGGGGTTCACATTGCCCAGCACCGCGAGTTGCACACGTTAGGAGCACAGTCAGTTGCTGAGACAGGAACTTACTTCCTACGGAGAGAGGCCGATAAGGCTGGCAAATAAGTGAGCAGAACACAGAAAGCCATTCAGTCCGCTGACTTGGTGAAGTGGCAGTGACTGGTCCCCGAGTGTTCCCTGCTGGAGGGGGATGCCTGGTCCACAGGAGCGCCCGGAGCCGCCCCACGCCGAGCTTCGGGGTTAGCCTAGTTAGCGAAGATGGCTCTTACCGGAGATCTATTTTCCTGAAATTAAAATAAAGTGAAAATGTGATAATTATCAAATACCTTCAGTGTGACTTAGTTGTAGGGGAAAAAAAACCATAAAGGAAGCGGTGCGTGGAAATAAAGCCAGGGTGCGCTTTTTGCTCTCCATTCAGAACCTGTGTTTGGTGGCCTCTCTCTTTCTCTTGTTACCTTTTGACTTTGAGACTCAGGGCCTTGAGCAGTGTGCTACCCACAACACGGCGCAGCCCTTCGTGCATGGGTTCAGGAGGACCCAGAAGAAGAATCTGTGGGGGTCCCTTCTCTGAGCGGGTCTCCTTGGTCGGAATCTGGCTTTCCTGATGACCTGGTGGCCTCCAGAGTCACTGGACGCCTGGACCCCCTGGTGGCAGTGGACAGACTGGCCCCTGCCTCCCCAGCTCTCAGGTTGTCCCGGGATTTGAAAGTCAGGGATAAAGGCTTTGCAGACCTCAAGGTCCCCGTTGATTCTGCGTAATGCAAGTAACAGCACCTCTGCGTGGTGGTGTGCCACCTTTGTCGTTTAATTTATGCATGGCCCTGAGTCAGTGGAAACCATGACTAGAGAATCTATATCAGCAACTTATTCCAAACCTCAGCCTGGCTGGCTCAGTTTATAAGTTCTAGGCCGTGAAAGGGATGGCTGTTCATTTAATCTTCATATTTCACCGATTTTTCATACGTGGGAGTGGTGCTCTTCACCCTGTTTTGTTTTTTTTTTAAATCAAGTTATTTATATTATGGGGAGAGTCTGTCACATGGTCTGAATGCGGAATGTTGCCATCCTTTTAATCAGAATCCTGCCAGTAGTTTCTGTTTACAATAGAGCTATTGAAAATTATATTGGGGTGAAACTAGCATAGTATAGAAACTGTTGGCTTGCGTGCGATTTTTATAATATGTACATGCAGACAAAGTTGGCTTTAGTTCAGAAGGCTGTTTCTTTCTGTTGTGCTTTTATGAGCTAATGTTGCAGAGCGGGCCAGGTGCTCTTGGGAAATACAGGGGATTGGAGTACCTAGCTGTGGACCTTGAGATCTCCTGTCTTGTCTGTAGCGTCGTCCCCCGGCGGCGTCCCAGGAATTTCTGATTCCAGAACTCCTTTCTCCTCTGCCATGTCTGGATCCATAATTGCTGCAGGCCTGGTTTGTAGATGGGGTGGGAAGGCAGTGTACCCCCGTGGGGGCCTCCTGTGTTTCGGGCAGGTCATTGTTTGAGCCCCCCTGCAGGGTGGGTGTGCGTTAAACTCCCAGCTCCGGTGTCCCAGCCCACCCTGCGCGTTGGCTGTGCAGAGCACCTGGGAAAACAGACTTCTCCCAGAGAGAACAGCTAATGGGTGGGGTTTTGAGACAAAACTACATGCGATTGTCAGTTTCATGGATTACAGTTAATTCTGTTTGATGTCCTTTTCCCCTCCCTTTTTGCCAAGTCCTGTGCATTATAGAATATCGACTTGAGCACAGAAGCGCTTCAAACTTGATTTGGCGCTTAAATGGGTATTTATACAGTGACACCACAGATGTGGGATGAACAGGGCATCTGTTCAAATGAGACTTTCAGCGATTCGAAGCCGTTTCCCCCCTTGCCTTGTGGAATCCGGGGCTCCTCTTCTGCCTTGTTCTGGTGGTGCCGTAGCAGCCAGAACGCTCCGCTCACGTCCTCACTGGGTTCCAGGCTCTCTGAAGCCCGGGCCTCCTCCCCTCTCTCCGTGTGCCCTCTGCCGCTGTGCCTATTTCTGTGATTTGCATGTAGCGAAAATATTTGTTGAACCGAATTATTTTTACACACGGGCCTTTCATATGGCCAGTGTTCTGAGGTCTGTTTCCTTTGGCTGGAGGCTGGGAGAAACCTTACAGTTCACCGAGGAGTGATGATGGCTTCAGGTCCAGGGGTGCGCTGCGCGGGGCTGGGTGCGCCCCGTCTCGCCAGGAGGATCTCCAGCCAGGAGAGGGGGCCGAGACGGGCGCCCACATCCTCCCATGGTCCCCGCTGCAGTGTTGGGGGAGTCTAGGAGGCCCTCGCAGTGATGCTGCTCCAAAGAGCAGGTTCCTCCTGCGGCCCGGAGGGGAGGAGGGGAGAGAGGAGGAATGTGCCCAGAGGACCCCCGACCGCAGAGGCCCCTGTCCTTAAAGGCCCAGCTCAGTGCTGTTGAGGTTTCCTCTTCGTATTTCGTGACTCATTTAAGAGATACCCATGTTTTCCAAGGGTATGTCGCCTGGCGTTTTCTGATGAGGCTTTGGGCTTCAAGGAGTCATCACCACAGCTCACACTTAGAGAACGTTTCCTCTGTGTTTGGGCTGTTTCGAGTGCCTCACACCTTCTAGCTCCGTCGGTCCTCATAAGCGTCGTCCACAGCGGAGGGAAGCGAGGCTGGGGACCAGTGCTCAGCTGGCCCTGGGGTCCCCTCGCCCCTCAGGAAGACATGCTGGGAGACGCAGTTGAAGAGTTTCTGAGCCTCTCCCGTCTCCCAGATGACCCAAATGCCCACGCTGTCATGAGCCTGCCATGTGTCACCTTCCTGAACGCCAGTCCCAGCCTTGGGGACTGCAGGGACTTACCATCCTTGAGATGCTGCAGCGCTCGGAGGTCAGGTGGGCCTGGCTTTTGGAGGAGGCCCGCCCGGCCCCTCCTGCCCCTCTTTCCTCCCACTGGCCCTGGGTCACTTTCTCCTGTTGTGATGTGGAGACAGCTCAGGCACGTTTTCTGGCCCTCTCAGGTCTAATGCTGCTCTGCGGTGACAAAGGAGCCCTCGGGACTCGGCCCCAGGCTTCCCCCACCCCATCCCAACTGCAGATCAGGGAAAGCAGCTGTGCCCAGGAACGTGTGTTCTTGCAAACGGGGTCGGTGAGGAACACCATTTGGGAGTCGCCTCTGGGCTGCTGAGCGCAGCTGGTGAAGCTTTCAAGGGGCTCTGCTGCTGGAAGTTTCTAGGAGGCACCCCTGGCCGGGCAGCAGAGATGCTGCTGCCCTTCCTCCCCTCTTCGAGACGTGGACACAATCTCACCTCTCTTTTTAACCACTCCTCGTCCCCTCTCTTTCTGAATCGTGTGTGCACGAAGCGGGTAGGAGCCATCCAGGACACCAGGATCAGTGTCAGGGCCACCCTCGTGAACCCAAGGCCGAGACGTCTCCTGACCTGGATGAGGGCCTCCAGGAGGAGCCAGTGGGCAGGACAGAATCCACAACTGCCATGTGTACAAGCCAGTAAAACAAGTGTCCTCCTCTGTGGCGTTCCTTGCGCTTAGTATCTGGGGATTGAAAAACCAAATCCTACCACTGTATCTGGTGCTGAAAATGACCTTTATTTTGCCTTGAAGCTTACAATTCTCAGGTGTCTTCTGGTGTATGTGCCCCCCAGCAATTATGGGGCCCTATGCATGCTCACCCCAGGAGAACACATCCAGTGCCAAGACACCGACGTGTGAAGTTGGATTTAGGGACTTAGAGGATAAAGCTCATTGAGGGTTAGGTCGATAAGTTCAGTAAACATTTTTCAGTGTTTCCCTTGTACCTGCCACTCTGCTTGGTCTCTTTCAATTCCACTGGATAATACATGAAATTCATATTTGTCTCTAGACTCATGGACACCTGTATACTCATATTTACTTATAAAGAAATGTATTGAACACATTGGTTTATTGTCCTTCTCCCTGTCTGTACTGTCAGCTTGACTGTCTTGTTCCCTGTGATCATTTCAGTTCCCAAACTGCATGCCTGCACGCATGTTTGAATGAATGAATGAGGCCCATTTTTTCCTTTTGCCCCAGGGTCTGGCACACAGGAGATGGTCATTAAAGACTGCTGAGTTTAATCAGTCCTCGCAAAACCCTACCAAGTTGCTATCACTCTTATTTTGCAGATTAGAAAATTGATGCTCAGAGAGCAAGAATCTTTCCCCCAGGATGGTTTGTGGAAGAGCCACCCCCTTTGCCCTGTCTGATGCCTTCTCCCCTGTACCACACAGCCTGTCTCCAGGTGCACATTAGCAGTTGGGTTTTTTTTTTCCCACTTACTTTGGTTCTTCACTTTAAGCTCTAAAGGATTCATAAAATAGACTTGAGAGGAGTAAACCAGAATTTTCTTCTAAAGCATCCAGTGCTTGTGAAGTGTTCAGGAAATAATTTCTTAGAAGAAGGAACCCTGCAATTGCAAATACAATATTTTTACTGGTTGCATGCAGGGCACTGAAACTCTCCGTTAATCCAAATGATTGGAGATGCTCTGTTTTCTGGAAATCCAAGCTTTCCCACCCCTGCTTCGCTTAGACAGGGTTCCAGGGTCTTTGCAGCAGAGACACAGCTGCCCTGACAATAGAACCATGCCTACTGGCACATGGTGGGGTGTCCCCAAGGATCTGGGGAGAGGAGAAGCCAGTGGTAGGAACGGACTGGAAGAAGGAGAGTGCTAGGAAAAACGTGGGGTCACGGATGGATGGGTTTTAGTATCAAGGAGGCCTAATGTGGGATAGGAGACAGGTGAGTGTTCAGAGATCCAGAGTCTGTCTGCTCAGAGCAGGAACCCCACCCTGGCACATGAGGTAAGAGGGCCCTGGTTGGACAGAGCAGGGCGTCGGTTCCAGGGGAACCGAAATCCCAGCTGGTGACCAAAATGGGGACATGAGAGCTTAGGAGTCAGAGCAGACCTGCAGGAGGGCTCCTCTGCTCTGCCTCTTCTCCATCTTCCCCCTCCCTCTGTCTTCCCCTGCCTTGGGTCAGAGCTGGCTGGGCAACCAGCCCAACCCTGGACCCCGCTGTCTGTCCTGGGCAGGAGTCGGGGCTGGAGGGTGCAAAGTGCCTGGCAGAGCCCTACGCCAGATTGATTCTTGGGGTCAGTGAAACGCACCCCTTAACGTTTTTAAGCTGCTGCTTTTGTGGGTCAGCATGGAGCAAAATGGTGGACCTCTTATGAAACATTTATCTAAAGGTTGGTTGGAAAAGTAGCAGCTCAATTCTATTTGTGCGTTTTTGCTCATTGCTTAGAACACAAATCTGTCTTCCTCCTTTCTGAATTGTAATTATCTGATTAAATTGTAATTTAATCGTTATTTACTTAATGAATTGGACAGGTTAACCTTGAACCTTTCCATAGCTGTGGTTTTTACCATCTACCCCTTCTCACTTTACACGCGAACATGAGATCTTTTTTATTCGGAAGTGTGGCTTGACATTGTTTAAGCTGTTGTTTGCTTCTTATTTTCGACTCTTCTTTTGTCACTTAAGTAGGATGTCTTAATTCTTATTTTGTGTTAGATTATTTAGCAGGATTTTTTTTTTTTTCTGCTTTTTTCCTCTTTTTTAATATGGTTTTGTGTTGCATTTTGAATACTTTCTTAAGGAGGCATGTTTTAGAATTACTATAGATCCTGTAATTCTCTTCTCAAAGACATTTAACTGTTAGATGTAAACACCAAAAACACTTTCTTCAATCATTTCATTTAGAACTTGCAGTCCAGGGAGACTGTCTGGAATGTGCCCCAGAGTCTCGGACCGGATCTCCTTTGAGTGCAGAGCGGACGTTCAGACTCACTTCGTGACCGGGGTGTACATCTGACCTGCACTAGGTGCTGTGGGGAATCCAGAGATAAGCAGGACAGCTCCCATCTTCTAGCAGCCGTGTCAGTGGCGTCAAGAAGGCCCACTAATGACCGGAAAGCACATGGAATGTGACACACGCTGCGAAGTGCAGGCACGGGGGAAGTGGTTCTGACCAGTGGTAGGATAGAACAGGGTTCATGGAGCTGGTGGCATTCGAATTCCATATTTGGGGTTGTTGGGTTCCATGGTAATCTTGGGGCAATAGTCCTTTATATTTAGTTCCCCCCTAAATTCGAAGAAGTGGTGGCATTTTGGTTTTTCAACTAGTTGGTGTGGGTGTTGGATTTCTGTACGGAGAGCGTCTGCTCGTTTTTTCCCTGTCTCCTCCACTGCAGAGTGTCAGTAAATGTTGAATTATTTCGAAGGCTTTCTTGTGGTTGTCACTGTTAATGATCTGGGCTGTACCTTTTGTTTGGCGCACTGTAGACTGGAAGTCCCAGCTGGGTAGGGCAGTGCACGTTTTAGCTTTTTCTTCCTACAAATTGACTTGTCAGAGGTGGGGGACTCACCCAGGGCTCATTGAATGAGTCGGAGCCCAGAGCATCTTTTTTGGGTTTCAGGGGAGAGTTTGTCCCCGTTCTTTCTGTCCCTCTCCTTGCTCTGAGCCGGCCGCCGGCAAGCCGAGGGCGGTTGGACTTCTTAAGGAAGCTGCATGTAGAAGCAGACTGTTGGTCAGATGCTTTTGATTTTAGGGCTAGGGATGCTCCTCTTCCTCCCATTTGGTGAAGTGGTGTGACGCTTTAGCACATCTTAAATAGGATTACGCAAGCTGCTGTTAGCTGGCCTCAAGTGTCTTTTAATCTGGAGAGAAAACGTTACTTCCTTCATTTGCGCAACAGCATGTTTCTGTCACCGTATCCCAGAGTATCTTCTGGTTGTCCCGGTTCAAAACTTATTGTGGGCTTCTGATCACGCGTATTTAGACGTCCAGGGCAGAAATTGCCACTTCAACAAGAAAATTTTGTAATGAGCCAGAGGAAATGGGCTGGTCATTACCCTGTTATATATATGCAGCCTAAACATCTATGTGGATTTTTCTTTCGTGAGAATGTGACTGTTTAATTGACAAATGTCGTTGAAGCGTCCTTTTCCCTCCCCGTCAGTCTGTTGTTAATGCTCATATATCCAAGCTAGAGGCAGTTAAAATTGGTGCCCCTTTGCCAGAACGCTGCTTTTTATTTTTGGTGCAGGATTTTGTGTTGCTAGATCTATTTTTGTTTAATTAGGCCCTGCAAGGAAATAAGGGAGAGCTGTATATAAATTTTTAGACCACTGAAGAGCCTCAAACTATCCTAGATGAAAAGCTCAAAAAATTAACTTTACTATTTATTATATGAATAAAACCAAGAGGGAGAATACTTCCAGAAACCCTTTCTCTTTTTCCTTGTTCAGACAGCGGGCTCCGATTAATAGCAGGCCAGAAAGCAGGCACATTTGCTGCTTTTCCTTGTTCTGTTACTAGAAAATAACTCTCCAAGGAACAGACACTCGGTCTCCTTGTATTTGGGGGTCAGGTTGTAAACTTTATAACTCACTAATATAATAAAATGTTTGTTGGTCACATTATCCAATTTTGCTCTCTGGTAGAAGAATCCTAGTCTCTCCTTTTATTGGGATTCCTTTTGCAGTTTTAATCCAGAAAACAAAACCATGTGCATGTGAGAGACTTGCCTCGTCCACGGAAAGTTCTAAAAACACCAGTTCCAGGGCTGTGGAACCAGGCTGGCTGGCTTCTGGCTCGAGAAAAGCTTGGAGGAAAGCACGTCTGGGGGCCCAGCCCGAGAATGTTCCTCTCATCATTTGACCAGCGATACCCCATTTGGGCTGCGGGTTAGCCAAAGACTCTGCTGTAGAAAGATGGTCAGACCTAGTTGCATCAAACCAAGATGAGGGGCAGAAGGAAGGAAGGGAGACCTCCACCCACCGGAGCTTCAGTATTTTTCCCCTCCGTTGGATCCCCCAAAGTGGATTGGCTGTTGTGATGGAAAAGATTGTCAGCAGTATGTAAATGAGAAGGAAAGCAAAAGTGCATCTCGTGCAGATAATTTCTATGTAGATAATTTGCCATAAAAATTTATATCGCAGTCCTTAAAGCCTTCAGAGATGTAGTCTGTTCTAGGGGAAGGTGATTTATATGGTATTAAAACACGTTTTATGTCCCAGTCCTTTAGATTTAATGTTTATTGCCTATAAAAATGAAATCTTCTTGTGGATACTTAAAAGTCTGGGTACTGTGTGAAATATACCTTCAGGTTAGAAGCCGAACCGCTTTGGGGACGTAAATGAGCGGCAAATTCTCTGCTCTGAAGTTGGCTCCGCCAACGTTGGGCCCATGTCTCCGCTCGGCACACTTATGAGGTGGCACGGGTTCGGTGTGTCATCACCGCGGTCAGGTTGCCAGGTAGGAAGATGTCTTCTGTGGGGACAGTGTTGATTTCTTTAAAAAATTTAAATCCGCTAACAAGTCCAGAAGTATCCCCTTTCCTCAGCAACTTGGGCAAGGTGTGACCAGAATGTGCCAGCCTGCAGAGGTACGTGAATTATGGCCCAGCTTTTAAAGAGCGGAAGTGCTCTGGCAATGCAGTATCAAGTGCAGAGCGGGTTTTGGACCTTTGCAGCCCCTCAGATTCCCAAGTCATGGCGTGCTTTAGCACCGGCCTTGCATAAAACTCCAAGGGAGTGAAGGAGGCGCAGCTGCTGCGAAGGGGGAACCGTGTGAGCGTTTGGGGGGGGCTCCCGACGGATGTCTTTTGAACAGACAGCCCTGGAGGCGAGGAGCTGCTTTGATTGTGAGCTGAAGCATCGTCTGTAGGCCTAGCATGTGCTCTGCTGGCCTCTCGTCCCCACCCCCGATGCTCTCTGTGCGCGGGCAGTGGCTGCTGCCTGAGCGCGGGGACAGTGGCCTCGCTGAGCCTTACGCCCCGGGCTGAGCCCTGGGCGGCTTTCCAGGCTCCTTAGAGGCTGGGCATTTTAGAAATGACGTGGGAAATGCTTTTCCTGGACATTTGCAGGAAAAGGTGGAACTCCTCAGCGAGGCCACCCCAGTATAGCTACGGTGGGACTCGCAAGGGCGCGGCCGTAGGAACACGGAGCCTGCCCTGGGGTGCTGACTGCTCTTCGAGGCCCAGAGTCGCAGGGAGAAGGGTCGGGGTGTGGAGACTTTGGTCAGAATGTGTGTCCACGGATGCAGGCCTGTCAGTGAGATTTGCTGAGCGGCTGCCCCATAGCAGGGCAAGGGCAAGAGGAACCCAAATTCTTAGAGAATCTAGGGAAGACGGACAGGGAGAGCGACGGAAGTTCTGAAGCCCTCAGGATGGAACTCGCGGGGCTCCCTGCAGTGATGTGCCCAGCCAAGCCTGCCTCCAAAAGATGTCGCAGTGATCTTTCAGGCAGAATCAGTGAAGAGGTGACAGCTGTTGCCTAATTATTGTAGTGGTGGCAGTGAGTAAGAGGACGGATTCCTGAGGATTCAGGGGCCGCAGTTCCTTGTATCACCAACAGGATGAAGCAGGATCCACGCCCCCGGAGAGCGGACCACATCGACAGCCTCCCGATTTCCAGCTTGCCTGAAACAGCGCAGCTGCTTTCCAGGGCGGGGCAGAGATGTTTGTGACAGCAGTGAAGTCTCAGAAACGGCGTTGGTGGGGAAGCGGCTATAGGACAAAGAACCACCAAGCACGGGGGTGGGGGTGGGGTGGTCCTCACCCAGAGTAGGTGAAAAGTAAGAGGGTGTGTGCGGTGACAGTCCCCTCCCTGCCCAGGGAAGTAACCACAGTCAGCTTTGTGTGCGAAGGGCCAGGGACCAGGCTGCCAGCGTGGCTTCCCCCAGCTCCGCGAGCCCCCAGGAGCAAGTCGGGGAGCTCACACACTTCAGCTTCACGGCGGCTCCCCCACTCCATCGCCGTGAACCCCACCATCTGAAGGGATCTCGAACGCACAGGCTTTCCCGTGACAGTGTGTGAAGTGAGGCCACTTCCACAGCTCCATCGACTAATATTTCTGATATAAAGCCTTGTTAAAATTAATTCCAGTCTGAAACTTGATGAATTCTCAGTCATGGAATTAACAGGTTTCAAATGGAAAAAAAAAATTGGCTTGATTAAAAAATAAATGTTTGTGCCGGAAGTTTGGAGCCCGTCCCTAACAAACCGAATGTGTGGTTCTTTTTCATCTCAGAGGGTCTGTTTGCCTCTTTGTCTTTACGGGGGGAAAGTACATGTTCACACCAGAAATGCACAGACCACTAGCCATGACCCACCGGCAGCGGTCTCTCACGAGCTGTCAGTCCTTTAGTCTTTTATGCCTAAGGCCTGCTTTCGGTCCACGTGAAGAATAAGGTGCCACCTGGCTCCAAGGGGGACTCTGACCCTGGTACAAAGCAGGTCACGCACGTGCTGCCACGTGTGGAGCACGTGGTACCCGGAGGGCAGCCTCCTTCCAGCCAGCACACCCACGCGATTTCCTCTCATCGTCCTAGGTCTTCCTCTGAATGTACGTCAAGTAAACCATTCAGGACACGGTGTGTGTTTCATTTTGTTTTCAGTGGGGTGTCAGACTTCCGCCGCCCATCTCTGTCCTCTGAGTAACAGCACGGAGCTCCACATCATTGGATATTAGACATCTGTGGTTTGACACCTTGAAGGCTCAGCCACTCCTGGGTGTGTTGGGTTAACACGGCAAGAAGAGAACAAGAGGCTCTTTATTTGGAGTCCGGGGATTCTGCTCCCAGTTAACGAGGAGACTTCTAACAGCGAAGAACGAGCTAGGCTTCCTTAGTTTTGCTGGTTTAAGCATCGCACGTGGGGGCATCGTAAACACTTGGCTCTTTTCATGCCCGGCTTCAGTGTTGAATAACACCCAGAACGCAGCACGACCAGCCCCTTTCCATCCCCAGATCTCAATAGGTTTAGCTGTAAGAATCGAAAACCGAGGAACCATGTTTTTTGGGTGTGTGTGCGGTTCAAGAGAAACTTGCGTTCCCGGATTCATTTAAGTAGGAACAGTAATGCAGAAAAGCTGGATTTTATCAATAGTTTTTGTTTCAAAAAAAAGAAGTCCACACCCAGGTGTCCCTGTAGTGCCAGAGCTGCCGAATAATCCGTCACACCATCCTCCAGCTGTGGGACCCAGTAGCGCGCCCCTGTCTGCCCCATCAGGCCTCTGGCAGCCGGCCGGGCTCGGGATCCAGCAGGGTGAGGTCACCGCGGGAAGGGCAGATGTGCCGGGAGGGGGAAGCCCGTTCCCCTGCTTTAAACCACAAATGTCTTTTGATAACTAGTAGAATTGGCAAGCAGAATGATTGAAAACATGTGAGAGGTAACTGGATCTACGTTGCAAGTAGTACATATTTGAAAAGTTTTCCCCAATGTAAAAGTTACTCTTTAAGAGCCTTAAACTAATAAAAACAAGGAAATTCCATGTTACGGCTGCCACTCGGCCTTTCCATTTTTATTCCAGCAGTCAGATTTGACAGGTCCGCTGCCGATTGGCTCTGGGACCCCCGTGAGCATGTAAATCAGGGGGGACGGGGGCAGAAGCTGGCAGCAGCCAGGGTGGAGAGAGTCCCCACCGCCTTTCAGTGCCAGGCTTGTAATTCCATTTTAGTATATCCTATTTTCCCTTCTTGCGGCGGCTTCCTGTATTACTTTATTGACTGAAGCCAATTCAGGATTCTTTTAGAGACGTTTCTGGTTCCTTTCCTTTTTCTTGATCTCACAGCAGATTTTACGGGGTGGCAAACTCCCTCGCCCCGTGGCTGCTTTTCTGAACCGCGTGACCAGCTCTCAGCCTCTCCTCGCTCACATCCATTCTCCCCGTCGCCGCCAGCGTGATCTTTCTAAAGCACAGTAGCCTGGAGTCAGCCACACGTGGGTTCAGCACAGAGTCAGATGCACGTTCAGGGCTCCGATGAGGCGCCCCCGCGCTGTCCCTAGATCCACTTCCTGCCTGCCTTAGTGACCCCGCAAATAACAAGTTGCTCTGGTCTCGAGACCCCACTGTCTTGTTTCTTTCACCAGTAAGCTGAGGGAACTGCCCCCATCCCCGGGGTAGGGGAGGGGGGCGGACGACAGAAAAGGGAGGCTGGGGGATTTGAAGAACCGTGTCACCAGTTCCACCGTTAGGACGTCATCACAGAGCTTTAGAAGAGGCAGGAACCCCAGGGTGTCCCCCTTTGTGCCCTCAGAGCCCACCGTCCCCACGTCAGCCCCAAGCCTGGTGCGCTTCCAAGAGCGTCCTTCTGTAGCGGAGGGAGCAGCGTTAGGTGCAGAAAACATGGCGTTTTACGTCTCCCTCCGTAAATGTGTGATCTCGGTCAGGTCCCCTTCACCTCTGAGCGCCGGTGTCCTCGCTCATTGGTGGAACAGGAGTGATGGCTGTTGTAGGATCACCGTGGCCATGAAAAATGACAAGGGGCGTAGAGCATGAGTTGATAAACTGTAGCTGCAGCGGTTTTTATCATGTCTCTCTGCCCATTCTTTGCCTTCTGGAATCCTCCCAGCTCCCCCCCTCAGTGAAATCACACCCATCCTTTGGGGCCGTCCCCTGCTAACCTTTCCTATGAAGTCTTCCGCGATCTTTTGTTTTCGTATTTGTTTTTGTTTGCTTTTCAAAAATTTTTTGGCCGCGCTGCAGGGCATGTGGGATCTTAGTTCCACGAGCAGGGATTGAACCCGTGCCCCCTGCAGTTGGAAGCATGGAGTGTTAACCACTGGACCGCCAGGGAAGTCCCAAGTCTTCCCCGATCTTCGCTATCAACTCCCAGCTGTCTCAGAACCACTCCTGGCATGTCCCGCCTCACAACGTCTGGCTGTCTTCCTTGGTTGTAAGCTCTGAGCATTGGTGTGGTTTGTTGCCCTTTTGTGCCCTGTCTTGTCCTTCCAGGAGGAGCTCGGGAATGCCCCTGCTGGACGGATGAGTTGACTAAGGGGCCGGATAGGAGGGGAGCAGCGTCCTGGGGCACTTGGGCCGAATGGCTGTTCTAGGGGAGGGAAGCTTTTGGTTTCCTTTGGCCCTCGTTTCACACAGGTGTGCACGCTTGATCCCACCGTCTCTGAAACCAGTCCCATCCTTTCTTCTGAGAGTCTTTGGGATGCAAGCGGAGTCTTCATGGTTAGTCCATGATTCATTGGACCTCCCCAGTTCAGGGCTTCCTGCTGCAGCCGTGCATAACAAACCTTTGCTAGTGGCGATTATGTGCAGTTTCTTTAGCATAATACAGGTGTCTAGAAATCCAGTGAGACCCGTTGAGCGGACACTTAGGGATGGAGTTCTATAGCTAGGAGTAAAGCAGGAAATCCTCTTTTGTCTCAGTTCTTGCTGAAAATCTTGACAGGATCAATATATGGCTGTGCGTTCCAGGATTAGGAAGTAGAGGATGCGGGACACGACTGATTGCTTTTGTTTTTGATGATTGACGAGTTTGATTCTCATTTTGGATCTATGGCAATATTTCCTTTATGTTTACGTTAGCCTGGCAGGATCAAGTGTTTGCTGGCATAGAAGACAGTGGCTGCTGCTTGTACAGTACTGCCTGCGGCTTCCTGCCTGTGATGGGATGATGTGGTCAGAGGAAGAGCCAGAGAGTGTGACGAAGGCCGCTTGGCCAGCATTGCTTCGGATGCTGCGTGGGCAGCGCCCTGGGGTCCCCGCCTCTGACTGATATTGCCGAGGAGGCCACGGGGTGAGAGGTGTCCTTTTATAAATCACACTCTACTGGGAGCTGCCTTTTGACCCCAGAGCAGATCAGGACCACCTCCTCCCCGCTGCTCCTCAAGAAATCACACAGAAAACCAAGAACAGAGGGTATAGGGAAATGTCATTCCTGGGCCAAAACAAGTGGCGTCATTTTACTGAGCTCAGAACTCTTCTGGGTGTCTGTGTAGTTAAGAAATAACACCCAGAGTTAGGGGAAAACAGGTGATGAGACCCTGAACTTGGAGGGGTCACAGAGAGGTTGGGAACGCTTTGTAATTGGCATTGGTTTTCTGCCTCAAGAACTAGCCCCCCTTCTATGTGTACACACACAACCTCCCCCCACCCCCAGCCCTCGTGGGGCGCTCAGGAGGCCGTGGGTCACCTGTCCACACCGGGCAACAGCTTGCACTGGCTGAGGGCTCTGGATGCGAGTATCTGAACCCATTCCAGAGTCAGTAGTAGTTTGCCGTAATTGTGCTGGTCAATTGTGTGTCCTCATCCTTTCACGTGAGTTTAGAGAGTTAACAATAGCTCTGTAGCTGGCTCGATAAAGTCTGAGTTAAAGTGCCCCTCCAGGGACTTCCCTGGTGGCGCAGTGGATAGGACTCTGCGCTCCCAGTGCAGGGGGCCCGGGTTCGATCCCTGGTCAGGGAACTAGATCCCACATGCATGCCACAACTAAGGAGCCCATGTGCAGCAACTAAGGAGCTGGCAAGCCGCAACTAAGACCTGATGCAACCAAATAAATAAATATTAAAATAAATGAAGTGCCCCTCCAGCTTTTTCTTAGAAAGCTCCCCGGACAGGGTAGAGTGGGCAGACTGGAACGGTACTTCCAGGGCAGCTCCCGGAGCAGCCCTTTTTTTCTTCCCGGGTGTCCCTCTAGCATAGCCAGAGGTGGAACTCTTTGAGGATTGAAACGGCCCCTTTAAGATCACACCGCTGCTCTCGGCACTGGGAGCCCTCACGTGATGTCACCTGTTGCTGCCCAGCACCCCGGTTCCCTGATAGTGGCCAGCAGCCCTGGTGCCAGGAGAGCGTGAAGGAATCACGTGCGACATTCACTTTGCCACACGAGTGTCACTGTGCCGGGCTGTCTGGCGGGCAGCGGTTCTCCATTGCCATCCAGCCAGTGGCAGGATGTTGTAAACCTTGCTCGCTTGAAAATTAACGCAAAACTGAAATCAAAGCTGGCTCAGAGGTGGCATCTCTTGGCCTGAAATGAGCTGTTCAGATGAACCTGCTCAGCGTCGTTGGTAGATGTCTGTTAGGGGGTTGGTTGCCCCCAGGAGCCACTTGGCAGCTTTCAACCTTTGCTTACAAACTCCAGGCGAAAACATTCTGAGAGCTTTCTGGAGTTCTTATTTGCTAATTAAAATGTGAGAAGGGAACACAGCTACAGGTAGAGTGCTAGTGCAAGCCACGGCTGTGATTTTAAAAAAACCAAGCCTGACAGTTCCAGAATGAAGTTATTAGCACTTCACCTGTAACTGTGATAGCTTTTAACTTTCATGCTCTGTCTCTTAAGCCCCCCTCCACCCCCGTAGTGTATAAAAAAGGGAGCTAAGTGAGGAAATTGTAGGATACTTTATCCTCGCAGGAGATAAGAAGAACTACCATTTCTGTGGAAGTTCTTTAACTTGCAAGAGTTTTTCTTATTCTTTATGTCATGCAGTTTTCCAACAACCCTTCGAGCCAGGGTAGGTGGCATATCTTACAGATGCGGAAACCAAGGCTCAGGGCATCCTGGTGGCCTGTCCAGATTCTTGTAGGCAGGATGGAGCGGGCTCTTCCTGAAACTCTGCTGCTTGCTTCCTAGACTTCACTAACGGTGGGAGAGACGGGGCTATGTGAAAAATCACCTGATATTGGGCCCCAGGTCTTCTACCACCTTCAGAATAATTAAAGAACATGTCCTCTGCTCCTGGAAATCACTTTCAGCTGATTGCCCACTGAGCCCAGCTATGTATTCCTAGTAACCCCCAAAGCGCGTCTTTCCTTGCACACACACTGGGTTTGATTCACAGCCTGCGTCTGCGCCGGCAGATGTTTGTGGCCGGGGCAGCCCCGGCAGAGAGCGAGTGAGCTGCAGGGCGGTGGATGGCTTTGCCGCCAAGTGTTTTCCCAGAGAAGTGGAAGGGAACCTTTGCCAGAGTGGCTGGTGCCCTAACAAATTGATTCCTGCCAAACAATAGAAATAAATATTTTCAACAGACAGAAATTTTGGCTCTTAAAGTATTCAAATTAAAGGCTTATTTCTGAAACAAATACTTTAGGAGGAAAACATTTACCAGCATAGATGAGATTGGAATCACTCCTTTTGGCAGTGGCGTAATTATTTTTGAGACTAAAACACGTTTTTCCTGCTCCTGCCTCATTTTTAGCCCATGGCCTTGCCTCCTGTTTCCTAGAGAAAGTCAAGTGCGTTAAGCCGGAGCTTGGGAAAGAGGCACTGCTGGGGTTTACCTCAAGGAGCTTCGGCTTGCATGGAGTTAGTTACCCAGAGCTGGATTCAGATCTCATTTCCAACCACTTCGTGGTGTGATTTGGGCAAAGCCCGGTCATCTGATCATCAGTTTACTCAGTTTGTGAAATGGGGCAGCAGTCTCTGCTTTGTAGCAGTTAATAATGTTACCCTCAGAACCTGGGGAGTCCTTCTAGACTGTCGCTGTCCAGCAGAACTTCCCACATTGATGGAACGGTCTGTGTCTGTGCCATTGAATACAGTTGTCAGTAGCCCTCAACGTGCGGCTACTGCGACTGAGGAATTTGTAATTTAATTTCGATTCACACGTGGCTAGTGGCCACTGTTTTGGAGGATGCCTTCCCCATTCGTCCGCTTCACTCCACTAATTGGCCCCTGGTTCCAATTCATTGGTTGGCAGCTCAGCCCACTGGAGATCTCTCGAGTCTCTCTCTCTCCATTGTGAATCCGGGAGTTTAGGCGGCTCTGTTCTCTCTGACGTCCGTCTCCTGTCCTGCAGCCAGACCAGTGGGCCAGTTGCACTGAGCTCGGCAGGGAAATGAACGCTTTAGCCAAAGACCTCCCCACCCCGCAGCCAGGTCAGCCTTCGTGGGCATTTCACATTGTAACAAGATTCCACTTCGTTTTGGAATTTGTCTCATAATGTATAGTAAGCATAAGAAGATTGAGAAAAAGACACGGAGTCAAGGGCCTCTTCCC
Organism: Tursiops truncatus; assembly: GCF_011762595.2. NCBI lineage: Eukaryota > Metazoa > Chordata > Mammalia > Artiodactyla > Delphinidae > Tursiops > Tursiops truncatus. The sequence goes on from NC_047048.1 coordinate 7,796,098, forward strand.
TGGGCATTTGTTAGCAAGTACGTCGCGTCCGCGCCCGGCCTTGGTCTCCTCATCTGTGACATGGGATTAGCCAAGCTCCTGTGGCTGCCTCTTCCCCAAGTGGGCTGAGGCCCACGGGACGGGGAGTGACAGCGGCCACCTCAGGAGGGGATGGCAGAGGCTGTGACCTGGGGGACAAGCAGAAGAAAAGAGACTCACCCAGGAACAAGACGGCCAGGGGAGAAGGTGATAGCCCAGGAAAAAGAGACAACCAGACAGCAAGGACCAACCCTAGTGGCACCTTGGGGTGGGGGTGGAGGGTGGGGCATGAAAGGCTTTTGGGCTCCTTGGAGAAGTTTAAGATCAGAGAGGGAGAGCACTCCCGCCATTTGGAGCCGTGTGTGCCTGAAAGGCTGAGGCTGCCAAGGCAGAATTTCGTTTTGCTTTGCCATGTGGCCAAAGAACAGTAGAGAATGCAACTTACGCAACAGACACTGTTGTAGTTCAGAGCCGGGCAGACGACAGCAGTTTCATTCGTTTTGATTAGTAACAGAATCCTGTTAGTTAGGGTTAAAAGGCGTCCTTCCCTCTCCCTGCACCGGTCCCGGGCCACAGCGACCCAGGCCTCTGATCGCCTGTGTTTCATTATGCATCACCGAGATGCCGTCTCTCACATCTCATTCTTTAAATGAGAGTCTGTCAAGTATTACATGTAGTGCAATGCTGGTTAGATACATCTGGCATTTTTGTCTCTGCGTCGTGGGTTTCCGACGGGGTGAAAAACAATAAGAAACAAAACCTTGTTCTCTCTTGAAATTTCTCTGTGCCGAGGAATTCACAGAAAGGCTCGTAGCTTTTGTTAGGATGATTTATTTATTTTTGTTCTATTTTAGTTTCTGAATAGGTAACGCATTCACTCGATCCAAAATCAGAGTTCCATTTAAAAACGTAAGAACTCTGCCCCCCACCTCTGTGCCAGCCCGCCTTTAGATGGAAAGACCTCAGGCAGTAAGTGTATGTTGGAGTGAATTGTTTCACTTGAATTTCTTAGACTGGGAATTAATATCAAGTCATCTCCCAGAATCCAGAAATATCAAGTACCTACTAGATGTATGGTACATACTTGACACACAATAACCTTTTCTTCAGAGTTAAAGGAACATGAGAAAACGATCTTTATTTCAGGTGGGCTCCAACGTTCTCACTCGTACCAGGCATTTCATCTTATTTAATCCTCACAGCAGCTCTGTGTGTATCAGCGTTCCCCTTTTAGGTTAGAGGGCTGGCTTGGTCCAGAGCTAAAAGGTGGTGGGAGTCTGTATGCAGACTGGCCTCTGCGCCGCCCTGCCAGCTTCCCCACCCTCCCACCCAGTTGCTAGTCCCTGGCCGTTCTCTCTGCTTTCCCTGGGCACAGGGAACCCCACTGTGCTCTGTGAGACCCCGCCAAGAGGTTACCTTCTGTTCATTCGACTCTAAACTCCAAGACGGGAGAAGATAGCTAACTACACCATGCAGGTTTCCGCAAGGGTTGAAACGGTGTTTTTGATTAAGCCCCCAGACAACTAGAAACTTCAACTGTAGGCAGTCCCTTGCGTGTTCCCTGAGAACCTCAGGGTGTGATTAACCCAGAGAGCTCGCCTCCTGTCCGCCCAGCGCACCCGCGTGTGCTGCCCGCCTGCTGCGTGCTGGACTCTGTGCTGGGTGCCCCCAGGAGCTGTGCATTCCCTGCGTGAGGGCCTCCTCCTGGGATCTCCCTCTTGGGGAAGCAGACATGGGCCCTGCCAACAGGCCTGGAGGAGCCGCAACAGCGAGCCCTCCACGTCTGCTTTGCTGCTCCCTATTTTACCCAAAGCACTGTTGGCACGGACTCTTCCTGTCCCTGTTTTTCCTGTTTCCTGTTCTCACGGTGGAGCTGTGATGACAGTGGCTTCCTCGGCTGCAGGGAGACCTTGCCCCGGCGCCTTCAGCAGAGCTGAGCCCCTCGTAGCCAGATGATCCTAATTCTTAGAAAAATGGTACCATCCAAGGAACCACCCACGGTCCTTTGAAGCTGAGCTGGAGGAGGCTGTGGGTCTCCTCCAGGCGCCCCTGCCCTCCCTCCTCATCCCTTCTTGCCTTCAAGAAGGTGCCGCTGTCAACTTGTCCCCTTCCTCCACAGCCTCTTGAACTGTTCTAGACTGTTCTCTTTCATTCAAGGGTCAGTGCTTGGGCCGACCTTTTTCTGGCAGCCTCTCTCTTTCCGACTGGAAGCCTTGCTGTCTGCAGTTCTTAAATTTGTGCCCTCCCCCTCTGTTGGTCCCTCTGTCCGGTGTGCATCCTTGCCCACCCCAGAATTCTCTCAAAGGTGCTATTATTTTCTTGAAGCTGTTTCTGATTTTTTTTCCCCAAACAGAAGTAACCTCTCTTCCTTTGAACCCTTTTGCACTTACTCTGAACTTCTGTTGGAGCATTTAGTTTATTTTGTGATTCTTTTAATTTTTCCTTGTTTTTTTTTTTTTTGTTTTGTTTTTAGCTTACGCTTTCTTTTGGCAGATTCTGACTACAGTAGTCCCTCGGTATCCATGGGGATTTGCTCAAGTCCCTTAAATAATATGGCATAGTATTTGCATATAATCTAAGTACGCCCTCCCGTATACTTTAAACCCTCTCTAGATTATTTATACTACCTTACACAATGTAAATGCTGTGTAAATAGTTGCGGGATTGTGGTGAATTCTAGTTTTGCTTTTGGGAACTTTCTGGAAATTTTTTTCCTCGAATATTTTCAGCCCCTGGTGGATTGGATCCCTGGATGCAGTGCCCACAGGTACGGAGGGCCGACCACGATGTGCCCCAGCACCAGGTGAAGTGGGCAAAAACACTTCTTCCCAGAGCTTACAGCCTGTGGGGCGCCCAGAGTTAAACAGGCACCCAGGCCAGTACGGAATTGCAGACAGGCACAGTTTAGGGAGTCGGGTGCACACCTTCTGGGGCGGGAGGGGCATGAGGGGCAGGGGAAGCAGTGTTTGAGCAGAGATCTGACAGGTTCCATGAGAGAGAGAAGGGAAGGTCTTCCAAGCAGAGGGAAGAGCCTGTGCTGAGGGCCTGAGGTGAGTGAGGGGCCTGGTGGGCCCTGGTGGTCTCACCCAGACCCCCTGGGAAGCCCCTGAAGGCTTTTGAGCAGGGATGACAAGCCCCCTTTCCTGCAGGGTGCGTGTGTGTGTCCTGGTGACCTTATAGCTGTGTGGCGATTCACACCCATGAGGGGGCAAGGGCGCCTTGGTCTGGCATCGAGGGACCCTCGTTGCAGCCCCCTGTACACACGCCAGCACCTCCTGCCATCCCGCCTTCGGTTGCTCTGCTTTTCTCCGTTTGTTCCCCTTTCCTGCACCGCCTGCCTTCTGTTGAGATTCTCCTGGGCCGCGTCCAGGTCCATCTGATTCTGTAGGACTGTGGCTTCCTGGGTGGGGATGCTGACTGCTGGCCTGCAGCCTGACATCACGTGACAGAACACTGTAGCCGGAATTCAGATCCTTGTATCGCCCGGTGGTGAATCAAAGACTGTGAGTGGGAAGGTGATGGGTAAGAATTAAGTGTCTGAAGGAACACTTGGGAGATATGGGGTCAGACTTGGTTCCCTGCCTAAACTTATAAAATAAGTGAGAACATTAACGTTTCCCTAGGGAATTCTGCAAGGTTCTCCTTGAAACAGAGACCATCATCTGTCCACACACCCGGGAGCAGGACAAAACGCACTTCCTGCAGGACCACGTGAGGGCTCTGCTGGGAATGAGGCATTCATAGGCTCTTATCAGTCCTTCAAAGCCCACGTGTCATTATAGGGGAAAAAATGAGATTTTAAAAGATAAATGTTTACTTTTTAGGAGTGGTCATTACATTTACGTGTACAGAATCCATAAGATACAAAAGGGTAGACAGTGAAAGGACCTCCCACCCCCCCCCCCCCGGCCCCCCGCCCATTCAGTTTCCTCCCCAGTATGAGGAATGGCACCAGGATCTTGAACCTGGGGAGCCTTCCAGAGCGATCTCGTGTATGAGCACAGTGTGTGTGTGCGCGCGCATGCTCACAGTGGGTGTCCTGGTCAGTGTCTGTGACTTCTAACTGAACACAGTGTGTCCATTCTAGCCCCAGCCCCCTCTCAGCAGCCCTTTCACCACTTCTGTGCCCAAGCCAGCCTCCCCGGGGGGACCTGACCTGGGTCCTGCTCCATCTAAGCCCCCTTTCATGGTCTCTGACAGCAGCACTCACAACCGGAAGTTGTACCGGGGATTCGGTGAGCCCAGACGAGGAGGAAGAGGTGCAGGGTGACCGGCGGACGCAGGCCGGCCCGTACACAGGCCCCAGCCGAGATGGGTGTCCTTCACGAAAACCTGGAGCCCCTTCTTGCTGGCAGTGTGTCCTGCCTTATCTAACCTCTGCCTGCTTTCGTTCCACCAGCCTGGTCCCCTCTGTCTTGTCGCTCTTCCACGCCTGCCTAGTTTCCTCGGCTGGACTGTGGGTACCTGGAGGTCAGGGTCAACTTCCAATTCACCTGTGCATCCCTGGAGCCCCCCTGGCTGAGTTGGGGATACTGGTGGCAGAATGCATTCTAGCCTGAGGTCAAGCGTGTGGCTCTGATGGGACAGAAAAACTCCCCTCGATGGAGCGCTCACCATGCCTCAAGGTGGACATGCATTGCCTTAGTTATCTCCCCAAACCACACAGGTTATAAAAGGGGTGGGGCCTGGAATCCAAACCAGGGTTCTCTAAGGGTCTCCAGATGTTCCGTGTAGGAGGCCAGGGAGGGGGTGACGGAAGGAGGCAGGTGGGTGGCCTTGGGCCTTTCACCCCTTTCTAGTCAGAGTAGCTTCCATTTGTCCAGCGATTCCATTGCAGGAAACGAAACAGAAAATGTTCCAAGGCCTTCTTCATGCAGAAACCATGGCTGGCCTTCCCCTTTCTGCACAGGTGCTCTCTCTGCATTTTCCCTAATAAAGCCACTTTAAATTCTTATATAGGATTTGCCGTTAATTAGTTGACAGATAAGCCCTGAAGAAGCCAGGCCTGGCCTGGGGGCCTCAGGGAGAGAGGATCTCCCGTAAAGTGTGGCAGCATTGCAGACACACACACACACACACACACACACACACACACAGAGACACACACACACACACACACAGACACACACACACACACACACACAGACACACACACACACACACACACACACACACACACACACACACACACACGCGTTTAAAACCAGCAGCTAACCACTCACTTTAAAGGCGAGGGGTTCCAAACTGATCGTTGACTTTATTAAGAGACATGTTGTTTTCTTTGGGAGACGCTTCCCCCAAAGTTCCTTTTAAATGGGCAGCTGCATGGTCGCTTTTTACTTGTGTGTGTGTTTAGTGAGCCTTTAATACTCGGCTGAGAGGCTGGGGTTCAGGCAGAGAGAAGCTTCCAGTGTTGGGAGCTCTGCCCTCTGAGGATCTGTCAGAAATGGAGAGGAAGCATCGCAGAAATCAAAGCCAGTGAGGAAAACAGGATTGCAGCGTCCACAGCTCTTGGGGGCAGCTCCCCAGTTTCATGGGGTGAGGTGTCCAAAGCCAGAGGTCTTTCCCTGGACCTTGTCACCTCCTGACATCAGTCATCCCATGACGACTTTGAAAGAAAACCCCAGAGTTTCTGCAGCCAGGTGCCGTCCTTGCAAGATGCTTTGTCATTACCATTTCTAGCTCTTTCGGCCTAGTTGGAAATGCCCCCTGTTCAGAGCCCATGGGTCACCTGGGACCTGGTCGCCAGGTGTTTCCGGCGGGAGGACAGTTGTGAACAGTTCAGAGAGTGGGAAGGTTGGGGCTTGACTTGAGTGGTGTTTTCGACCAGTAGGCCACCTCCTACTCGTCTGTAAGCCCTGAGACTGGCCAGCGTGCAGCACGTTGTGCAAGAAACAGCTGTTGTTTTGACAAAGGACGCACTTGCCTCACTTTTTGAATCACCAGAGTGAGTCAGGGGTCATCTATCCCAGGCCTCTGTCCCTGGGCAGGTGGACACGGAGACCACGCACACGCATATATGGGGACACAGCATGTGAAATATGTTTGTGTAACTATACGCGTGTGCGTTTTGGTCACATTAGCAGTTTTTAAATATGTATAAAATTAATATATATTGCGACTTTTCCAATCAGGTAATTCATATACATGGCAGAATAGCCAAAAGATACCTGGAGAGCAAGTCCCCTCCCCCCGGGCCTCCTCAGAGCCAAGCACAGTTTCAAGTTTCTCCATCTTTCTAGAGACAAGCAGAGCATATGCAAACATGTGTATAGATACTCTTTTAAGCAATGTAGCATTGGTTTGCACTTTGCTTTTTTTTTGCTTAAATATATCTTGAGTATCATCCCATCTCATATTGTGTGTATGTAGGATTGCATTTTTGCAAAATAATTCTTGAGTGGATATGCCGATACACTATGTGCTATTGCTGGACACTGAGGTTGGTTCTACGCTTTTTTTTGTTTGTTTGGGTTTTTTTTGTTCTTTGTTTTTAAATACATTTCATTTATTTATTTGTTTATTTAGGCTGCGTTGGGTCGTCGTTGCTGCGCGTGGGCTTTCTCTAGTTGTGGTGAGCGGGGGCTACTCTTCGTTGCGGTGCGGAGCGGGGGCTACTCTTGTTGCAGAGCACGGGCTCCAGGTGCGTGGGCTCAGTAGTTGTTGCTCAAGGGCTCTAGAGCACAGGCTCAGTAGTTGTGGCGCATGGGCTTAGTTGCTCCGCGGCATGTGGGATCTTCCCGGACCAGGGCTCGAACCCGTGGCGGGCAGATTCTTAACCACTGCACCACCAGGGACATCCCCTTTGTGAATTTTTAATGCCTTTCAGATGTGGGGCCTCTCTGTGCTCCTTGTTACATGTGACCAGTGACTCAGGGGCTGAGATTCTGTATTTTAGACCCCCACTGCCACTCCCCCGAAACATTCAGTTCCCTTGTTAACGGATCATTATATGTGACATTTGGAGGATAGACTGGCTGGGTAGATAATAAAACAGTATTTGGCTTATGTTTCATAGCCATCTCCTGCCTTTGTGTTGTCCCCAGAGCCTTAGAAAGCCTTGATGTCCTCCAGGACTGAGACTGTGAGCCTTGAACCTGAGCAGCCAGACCCAGCGTGGCAGAGGCTCATGCTCGGTGGGTGGCGGCACCCGGTGCACTTCCGAGAGCCCTGTTGGTTTCTCACTCGGGCCTGCGTATGTCTGCACACATGGCGAAGGGGGTGTGGCATGCCCCCCGCGGCCCCCCACCACCTGGGTCCCTGCCTGCCATTAGCAGGTCACCTCGGGCGCCCTGGCCCTGCTACCCCGCGATAGGGGTGGGTCAGTTTCCCTTCCATCAAGCGACCTGTGCCAGGTTCAGCCGTCCGCAGTCAGGCTTTCTGATGGATCTGCCCACGGAACCCCTTGATGCCGGGCTGGGACAGACCTCAGAGTGAGAGGTGGGGGGACCGAGGGGCCCAGGGAGGCCCACAGACCGTGTGCTCTTCGACATCTCCTGCAGTGCTACCCCCACGGTCCCCGAGTTCTTCCCACTAGGTCTGGGACCCTGCAGTCGGCCGTGTGCCTCCAGCATCCAGCACCTGTCGGCAGAAGTCACCAGACACCCTCTGATTAAGGGACCCCTCCCCCGCCGCCCCCCCACCCCCACCCCGCCCCAGGCAGTAGGGTCTTCACTGAAAGCTCTTTGTTTTTCTCTAAGTTTTCTGCATCTGTGTGTGATTGGAACCAAACATCAACTTTACTTTTTTTGTCGTATTTCAATATTGGCTTTTTACCCCCTTTCTTGAAATCTCCTTTTATAACTTCTGCTGCTGCTGCTTAAATATAGATGTCTAAGTCCTCCTCCTTACCAGATTGTTTATATTTTTGAGAAGCCTTCTGCTTATCTGCGATTGCTCTCTCCTCTGTCTCCATCCCCACGCTGCCACATTGGTTTCAGTTGCTCTTTTTTTCCCCCCCTGCCTTCACTTGACTGGGATGTGTTTCAAATGTGGTCTATCAAAATGTGCAGTGTTTCCCTCTTTTCTGCAGTAGCTTTGACATCTGTTCTTGAATCCGAGCCCACGTTATTCTTTTGGACTTGCTTGCCCAAGAATTGCCGCAATGCCAGAAGCGCGGAGGGAGGGAGAGAGTGCGGTGTGGTGGCATCTCCCCCACCCCCTTGTTCCTCCCCCCAACCCCCCACCCCTTTAAAAACTCTCTGCCATTTCCAAGTTGACAGCACCCTAGATGTTTGTTCCAGCACTCCGCCGCCCCGTCTGGCAGCGGCCCACCCTGTAGCGGAACGAACGAAGTGCTCAGCAGCAGGGTTCGCAGACGCCTTTGGTTACTTCCGCCAAAAAGGAAGCCGGGTGGGTGGAGGGTGGGCGTAGAAGGCCTCTTGGCTTCCTGGATGTCTGTGCATGGATCTTCAGCTTGGAGTTTCCTCGCCTCCCTTAGCTCTGCTGGGCCTCGGGGCGACGGGCTGTACCACTGAGAAGCCACTTGGAGCCGCCGCTCGCATCCTAAGCAGAATGTGCCCGTGTGTGTCTTCAGTAGCCAAAGCCACCCAGCACGAGAATGCGACTCTCGCGGTGGCTTCGGGAATGTGTCCTTGCACTCCTGCTGTCCGCCCAGGACACCACCCTCCTGGGCCCATCTGCCGCAGGCTTGTTTCAAACGGAGCCTCTTGGCTTCTCCTCCCAGAGCTTCCAACGCTAGGACCCAGGTTCTCTGACGCTCCGCGTGCCGGTTTGTTGTGTGCGACAGGGGCCCACCCGCTCCTGTTGGTTCTCAGAGGCTCAGGGGCAAGTCTAGGGGTTGGGAGATAACACCGTTCCCAGGTGCCTCGCTTCCCAAGTTGACCCGGCGCTGGAGATCCTTATTCTTGGGACTTGCCTCTTAAGGTCCCTTTTGAAAACAACTGACAGGTCCTGAGCATGATGTCTGGCCTCTAGTAAGCCCACAATAAGTATCTGTTGAACAAAAGCAAATCAGATGTGACTACAGAAGCTGCCAGGCCCAGAGAGTCAGACAGGATGCCCCGGGGAGCAGCCCGGAGTCAAGCAGCAGGACTGGGGCCCAGAGACGTGGCAGGAAAGACGCTCGTGAAGAGCAGAAGCGAGTGACTCTGGGGAGGGGTGGTGTTTGGGCACTGGGCTGACTCTGGTTTTAGCCAAGAAAAATGCATCTGCGTGTCCTGTCATGGGAGCAGTCACTTGTGGTGCGCCTGTCGATACCCAGCATGTCAAGCCGAGCGGGTTTGGTTTTTTCAAGCCAGTCAGTGCACGGGGGCGGATGGGAGCCTCCTGGTGGTGCCCCGGTCCCTTTCCGCTGGCCCCCAGCCCCTCCTGGGCCACGAGGTGGTGATCCCTGGAGCCACGGGCTCCCCCACCGCCCCGCCACCCGGTGCCCTGGTCGGGTGCAAATGTGCTCTCCTCCCGTACAAAGTGCAATTACAATCTCGCCTTCCCTTCTTGTTTCTCTCCGCAGAGGGAACTCGATGCCACCGCAACAGTATTGGCGAACCGGCAGGATGAAAGCGAGCAGTCGAGAAAGCGGCTCATCGAGCAGAGCCGAGAGTTCAAGAAGAACACCCCGGAGGTGAGCAGCGGCGTCTCCCTCCCCGGCTCTCGGGAGAGGGGGCGTCTTCCCGTCCCAGCGCGCGTTCGGAGGCTGTGTCGTGAGCACTTCATTCCTAGCAGACGGGCCGTCTGCTCCTTCCTTTCGGCTGCCCTTGGCCCCAACAGCGAGCCCCTGTGCGGGCTGGGGACCAGATTAAAGCCCGAGTGAATTCTAGATGCAGACGCTGAACCAGCTGGGGAGCCAGGGGCGGGACCCCAGCCCCACCATGCCGTGTGCTCATGTCTGTAGGCAGGACCTCACCCCGGGTCCTTAGGGAGCGTGAGTACAGGGACAGAGCCGGGTGGCAGGGCCTCAGAGGGGCACCTGCAGGCTGCACGCATCCAAGGATGCAGTGTGCCGACGCTTCTTGCGAAACAGACGTTTCGTCTGGTCTGGCCTTTTACTTGCCTCTGTGTTTCCTGAAATATGCTTTAAAGGGCACTGGAAATGTGCACTTCGTGAGCTCCTGATTTTTCTTTTTTGGAAGTATGTGTTCAGAGGACAGTGTTTAGAGTGGCTGGGGCAGCCTTTTCCTGCCCTATTTTCTTGGTCCCTTGTTCCCTGAGTCCTTATCAAAGGCTTCAGAAGAAATAAAAAGACAGGAGAGTTTTACAGACAGTTGAGCAGACGTGAGGATTGCTTTCCGTGAGCTTCTGCCAGTTGGACCCACAGTGGTGCTTGTGCCAAGGGCTCGTACCCAGCCTCCTGCACCCTCCACTCAGGTGTGAGCACGTGGCGGGTGTTCAGAGCTTCAGCCCTGGCTGCCAGGCCTCCAGATTCTTCCATGGAGAACAAAGGAACAGGCCTGGAAGAAAAGCTGCTTTCTGGGAGGGATGCTTCTAACTTTTATAATAGTCCTGGAAAATGATGTGTGAATTGAATTTGCTTAAAAGTGGACCCATTTTAAGTGCTCCAGAGGAGCTTGCTGTTTAAGGGAGTGTTACTGTGAATCATTTGGGGAAACAAGTAATTAACCCGCTATTTTCAGAATAAGTATTTTAGGAGAAAAAATCGTGGTAGTCCAGTGGAAAGAAATAAGGCTGTAGGGGCAGACCCACCTGAGTTTTAGGTTCATTGCTTACCCCCTCCACCCCACCCTGCCCTGAAACGTGGATCTTCCGTGTTGTATCAGGACCAGACACGCGGGTCAGAGTGATTCAGGCTTGGGGGTTGCCGTCCTCCGTGCCGCTGGGGTTGGGGGTGGACTGCTGGTCTCCACGTTCCACCTCGTCATGTCATGAGCAAAGGCAGGATCAGAGAAGGCAGTCGAGCGACAGGCCACCTTCCTCCTCTTGGGCTGCTCAGAGCAGACCTTCCCGGAGGGTCTCGCCGCGGGGTTTCTCGCGCTCTTGTCTTTGACTTTGTTTCACTAGACCAGCCCGGGTCAGGTGTGTCCCTCGAGCCACCTTCAGCGCTGATCTAGCAACTAGCTGTCACCGCTGTCCCGTGTTCTCACTGTCCTTCCCTTGGTGACCATATGTCCAGGGGTGGCCGTAGAAAAATCTAAGAAGGAGGCGGGGTCACGCTTCCGAGGCGTCAGGCAACAGCAGGTGAATACAATTCGTCCTGTGAGGAAGTGCGCTGAAGAGAACTGGATGCCTGGGTGTTCCTCTTGGGTCCCAAGGTCCTGTCAGCTAAAGGTGGTGCCGGGGAAGGGCGTGTCCCCTCCAGCCCCCTCGGGCTCAGCGACCGGGCCCGTCCCTCCATTGACATCTAAACAGGGCTCGTCGGCAGGACCTGGCCGCCGGCCCCCATCCATGGCCTCTGTTGAATCCCAAGCCAGTTACTTGATGAAACCTAGCCTCAAACTTTGCATTTTATCTCCTAATCCCAGTAAGTGGAAGAGGCTTGGGGAGGAGCAGCCTGGTGGGGAAGAGCCATTTGGGGCATTGCTTTCCGGGGCACGTTTTGCTTGTTTGTTCTTGATTTTTTTGGATTTTTTTGGGGGGGGGGCTATAGGATATGGTGTTCTTGATTTTTTTTGTTTTTGGGGGGCGGGGCTGTAGGATGTGGGTTGGGAAATATCTCTGCAGGTTTTGCCAGGGCACGTTTTTAGACACCGTCTTCCACGGAGAAGGGGACGCAGAACCCCGCCTGGAAGGGATGGACGTTGCCATCCTGTTTGTCCCTGGCTCTGCCAGCTGGTCGGGGCTGGTGCCCTCTCGGGCTCCTCCTGTCACAGTCAGGAGGCCTCGCTGCGGCACACATTTCCAAGATGCGTGGAAGGGGGAAGCCGCTCACCGGCTGTTGCCCTGACGGCTCCCCTGCGTTTCCCAATCCCGGACCCATCCTTGAATTTGGTGTGGGGTTCCCATGGGAACTTGAGGCAAGACCCTGTAGAGAAGACAGGCTCACCTGTGCTGCCAGCCATCCGGCGCCTTCTGCAGATTTGAGACCTCTTAAGGCTGCAGTGGAGGTGGGGGTGGGTAGCTTCAGCGAGGTCCTCCGGGGTACATGATGGCGGGACTTAGGGGTCCTGTGGTATGGGGGTGTCTGGGGGCTCCGATGAGTGTGGGGCCCGGGACCCAGGTCAGGTATCGGGTCATCACCTTGTTTGGAGCTTCAGTCCAGAGGAGCCTGACCCGTCTGTGACATCAGTCATTTCTTCTGATTATGAAACAACTGAGGACAGATTAACACTTACTGTCGAGGGAACACTTCTGGAAATTGGACGTGTGAAGATGAAGGTTGCTTAGAACTTTGTTCTCAGGGGTAAAAAAAAAAAAGTTGGCTTGTTGATGGCGGGGGGCATCTCTGGGTGTGGACACAGACCAGCATCCTCACGCCTCACACAGTCAGCCGAGTGAGGACCGGGCTGGCAGGGCAGAGCCAGTGCCACTGGTCTTGCTGGCGTCACACCAAGTGCGTTGATTCTGGATGAAAACCCTGATGTCCCTCTTTGTTCTGGGAAAGGAGTCTGTTGAGTGTCGAGTAAGTCTGTTAGGCAGGTTCAGGCTTCAGGGGGCAGTCAGAGGTGAGTGAAGCCGTCTGCCGACAGGGAGTTTGTGTTTTCCTGGACTGGTGCTGCCCAAGGGCAGCTGGGAAAGCCCGGGTCCAGGGGTGGGTCAGTGCCCACCCCACCAGCCAGGAGCACACGAGGCACCGCGGAGGCCGGAGCCTTGAGGACTTTTTGCTTAGAATGCAGTTCTTTCAGCTTCAGTTTTGTGTCATTAATGAACACATTCCTAGTCAATTGATAGTCTTGCTTCTGTCCTTTTCAACTCAAGATTGTAGTTAATCTGAAGGAGATGCAGTTACTCTGCATATGAAGTTTCACGCCTTTCTTTGACTCAGAAAAGAGTCCCTTTCGAAGGAAGACGTTTTAAATTTGAATTCTGTGACTAAACATGCATTCCCTGTTGAGTTTATGATAATTGAACGTAAAAGACGGGGGGGGGGGGGGGGGGGGTGGTTCTAGGTTGTTTCACTCTTTGTATTTATTGCTGCAGGTGACTCACTGGCTGGTGTCATTGGGCAAGTGACTTAACCTCCCAAAGTCTCAGTTTCATCATCTGTAAAAAGTGTAATTGGCAGGGCCCAGCTCACAGGGTTGCTATGTGTGTAGTGTGTGTGTGTGTGTGTGTGGTATGTAGTGTGGGTAGTATGTAATGTGTGTGTAGTAAGTAGTGTGTGTGTGGGGGTGGAGAGCTCCACAGGCCCAGCACCGAGAGTCTAGTACGTGTTTGTTACCGAGCATTAACTTGGAAAACATACTACGAAACACATGAGATACAGTTGTCTTCTGCTCCTCAAAGCCAGTTCAAGGAACTTAAAAAAAAAAAACAATCCACAACAAATATAGGTTGTTCTCACCCAAAGTGTTCCAGAAGTTGGTGTGTAACAACAGGTAAGCATTTTACAAGTATTTTTGAGCACCTTCCACGTGCCAGATGGTTTGGCCCTGGGGATAAAATCCTATCCCCGTTCTTAAAAAGTTCCTTATATTCTTACCAAGCAAGTACACCATCCTGATAAGGCATGTTAAGTATAGGACAGTGTCTCTGGAATCTTCTGAACGCAGACTTTCCCCCAGAAGCACTCTTAGGTCAGTGCTGGTAAATTCCAAGCCGCGTGTGTCACAGTGATTCTTACTGTAGGTGAGCAGGGCTGCTTTTTGAGCCTTGGTTCTCAACCTTTGAAGCATCGGGGAAGGACCTGCCCCCTGAGAAATGCACACGTTTGCACATAGTTTAGTTTCTTCTGGACCCTCTGAAACTCATCCAGCAGCCCCTGGCTTAATGCACAGCTGCAGGGCACGCTTTGGTGGTCTCAGTGGTCTCAGCGCACCACCCTGGGAGCTCTGTATGTGTCTCTCCCTTCACCTTCCTCCTAGTTGTGCCCAGACTGGGGGGTGGGGGGATGAAAGATGGGGGAAAGGGGCTGCGTGACAGATGAATGCTGAGGCCTTGACCTCTGGGCAGAGGCCACTGCGCTTCGGCCCCCGGGCTGGATTTTGGGGACCGGGAGGTGGTAGAGGAGCTGGGCCACCCCCGCTGATGCGGGGCCCTGCAGGCTGGCGGCAGGGGCAGGTGCCTCCACGCTGGCTGGCACATCCTCCCTGCCCGAGGCTGGTGAAGAGCATGGCTAGGCTGGCGGCAGCTTTCTTGAAGCTCTTGAAGCCAGAGCTGTGGGTTCAGTGCAGGCCCAAACCCTGTGCCTTTTGCTTTTCTGTTGCTTTGATCAGAGAGCCAGGGTGTGGGCGGGATTACCTTTGATGCCTCAGTGTTGATAAACCTAATGGCAGATTAGAGGACCAGGGATGTGGAGGGCCCTGCCCAGAACCCTCCTAGGGCACACGCGGCTCCTTACTCCTGGAAACTGAGTTACTTCCCATGGCGGGTGGGGATGGAGACAGGAACTGCAACGCTAGGGTTTCATGATTCTACCTAGGAATTGCTTTTTTTCTTGGCTTTCTGTTTGATTAACTTTTAAGTTTGCTCCTGGGACAAACGTTTGTCTTGACCACCATCTCACAGCTGCTGCTCGCCAGGCTGGGACTTGAAACCAGGCAGCCTGGCTCCTGAGTTGGTGCTTTTAGCTGCCTCCTCGATGCGCTGAGCATCTGGAGTGGTGCAGGCCCACAGAGTCAGGTCACGGGAGGTGTGCAGGGGGTGCTGTCCCAGCTCAGCGGCTCCAGCTATTTGAATATGATGCTCAACCATCAGAAGAAGGGTCTTCAGTGTTAGATTAGACTTGCTTCCAGACGGAGCACAAGGGATGGTTTTTGTTTTGTTGCCTTTCTTTTCAACAACAGAAGGACCATCCTTTATGGGGAGGAGGAAAGGAAAACCTCCGCCTGGAGATGCTGCAGTTTTATCATAGAACCATCTCTGGGCCTCATTTTTGTCCCGGCAGAGTGTCCAGCTCCTAACCCAGAATGTGTCTTAGGCACCTGACTGTCAGACTTCGCTGGATTAATCTATGCTTCTTATGAAAGGGGTCACATCTCTTCTGTGAGGTTTAAAACGCAGCTGCAATTCGGGAGCTCTCCTTGGTCATTTTTTTCCCCTGATGTATTTTTGCCTCAACATTTCTTGCTCTCTTGAGTGTTAATCCTCGTGACACCTGGTCCACCAGGCTCACATCCTGGGTCTGTTTCCCACATTTCTCCTGCGCAAACGCACGTGGCCTCTTTCTTCCGTCACCATCTCTCGCTCCCGTCGTGACAGACAGAGCTCAGTGCCCGCCCTGACCAGGGCTCGGCTCCCTGACCACCCTCGATCCCTGATGGGGAAGGTGGCCCTGGGCCTGGCACCACCCACAGCCTCACAGCCCCGCCTCCCGGGTCAGCAGGCCTGGCTCCGTGAAGGGAACGTTCTCTTTCCTGCTGACATAACCGCCTGTTCGCGGGCGTTCATTTCCTGAGCGCCAGAATCTTAATTTGCCCTCTCTGTCTCTGGCTGGAGTGTTTTTCTGATTTTTACATTCTTAGGAAACCGTTATAGAATAGTCAGGAGTCGTCTTGACATACAACTCGGGAAGCAATCTTGCGCCACGGCTGAAATGAACTGGATTTGTGGATTTCTCCCCAACTCTGGCAGGTGGGGGCAGAGCGAGGGCGCCTTCTTTAAGTCCCCAGTCACTTTCTTATTGATCAGGATGGACTCCTTCTGAGTGAGATAAAAAGTCACGTGCCCCCAGCCCGTCTCCAGCACGCGTGAGCCAGCTGCTCCCCTTCTGCGGAGGTGAGGGGGACAGAAGGACGGAAAGACGCTGCAAACCTTGTGGCTCCTTTTGCGCTCCCTGTGAGAAAGGAGTCAGCAGGCTGGGGGAGGGAAGGAGGGGGCAGTAATATAGTTGTGGCCCGGGCCCAAATGCATTTAGTCACTGCCTCTACAGCCTTTATATAGACACTGCAGGGAGTGACTCAGCCTGGAAAAAGAGCGTCACTTAAAAATAAAGTTGCAACTCAGATGGACACGTCCTGCACAGGCTGCCTCCAGACGGCGTGGCTGGGGATTGGTGAGAAACCTGGGGTGGGGGTGGGTGTCTTTGCCCCACATGGCCCTGTAGGGGTCCCAGGCCGGTCAGGTGGCCAAGGTGAGGATGGTCCTTACAGCTGCATCGTGGAATTGGCATGAGGATTGAACGAGCTCACGAATGACTCCCCAAGCTTTTTAAACTATCAAACAGTGTTCAGACGTTCTTCGCTACAACTGGACATGCTTGCGTGTTGAGCAGTGACTGAATTCTTCGCTCTTCTCTTGTTTTCAAGAAATGGACAGACTGTGGAGGCCTGTGTGGCTTCAGGCACATGGGAGACTAGAAGTGCGAGCTTAGTTTTCCTGGTGCCTCACTGGACACGGGAATACGTTCATTGACGACCCACTGCACTGATTTGACAAATTGTGACCTTTTTTACTAGTTTAATCCCACTTTATTAAATACACATAATCATACAGAGCCCAAAGCCTGGAGGGTTAATCACCAAAATGCTAACCTTATATTATTTCTGTAGGGAGTAGGGGAGGGGTACAGGTGACATTCATTGTCTCCTTCCTGTTCTTCTATACTGTCAACAAATTGTGACTTTTTTTTAAACCATAACTAGGACTTTTTTTTTTTTTTAAGTTTTATTGGAATACAGTCATGGTTTCTTGCTTTTTAAGTCTTATGTATTTATTTAGGCTGTGCAGGGTCTTCGTTGTGGTGCGCGGGCTTAATTGCGGTATGTAGGATCTTAGTTCCCAGACCAGGGATCAAACCCAGGACCCCTGCGTTGGGAGTGCGGAGTCTTAACTGTCGGACCACCAGGGAAGCCCTAACAAATTGTGACTTTTAAAGAGAAGGGCAGACCCGACGTGCCTCTAGGGACACGGGCCTTTCAGGAAGGGTAGTGGTGGGGAGGAGGCCTGTAAGCTTGAAGACCGGGGGATGCAGGCGGACACCATCCAGGAACACGGATACCCCCAGGGCCCCGCAGACCACTCACATCGGGGACCCAGGAATCTAGACGCAGCCCCTCTGCTGAGTCTGCAGCTCTGGTACAATGACTTCGTCCCACTTCGGAAGGGGAAAGGCCTGTAGGCCGGAGCTGTGGCTCCACCCATCATGTGTACTGAACTGTGCACCTTGAGCACTATGGACGCTGGGTGACCATATTTACAGCATTAGTTTAGGAATCTTTTCTTTACAAAACAGAATCTTTAAAATATATACTAACGCATGTGTGTGGAGTCTAGAAAAATGGTTCAGATGAACGTATTTGCAGGGCAGGAATAGAGACACAGACGTAGAGAACGGCCATGTAGACACAGTGGGGGAAGGAGAGGGTGGGATGCACTGGGAGATTAGGATTGACATAAACGCACTACCATGTGTAACGTAGATAGCTAGTGGGAACCTGCTGTGTAGCACAGGGAGCTCAGCTCAGTGCTCTGTGATGACCGAGGGGTGGGATGTGGGGCGGGATGGGAGGGAGGTCCAAGAGGGAGGGGATATATGTATAGGTATAGCTGATTCACTTCGTTGTACAGCAGAAACTGACGCGACATTGTAAAGCAACTATACTCCAATTTTAAAAAATGTTAACTGTACTGCTCTACAAGATTCATTTCTCAAACAGGCAGATAAAATTTTACTTAACACTTTAATTTTATTTTCTGTACAGAATTTTAAAAAAATTTCAAGAACTGCCTTTCTCTGGCAGTTCCTCAAAATGTTAAACACAGAATTACCCTGTGACCCAGCACTTCCACTCCTAGGTATGTATCCAAAAGAATTGAAAACATGTCCACGCAAAGACTTGCATGTGAGTGTTTATAGCAGTGCTATTCAAGATAGTCAAAAAGTAGAAACAACCCAGGCGTCCATCAAGAGACGAATCAATCAACAGAATGTGACATAGCCATACGATGGAATATTATTCAGCTATAAAAAGGGATAGCATGTGATAATACAGATGAACTTTGAGTCACTTTGCTCAGTAAAAGAAGCTAGACACAAAATGCCGCGTGATTGCGTTTCTATGAAATGTCCGTAATAGGCAAATCCGTAGAAGTAGGTTAGGAGTGGCCGGGGGATGGGGAGAGACTGCTAATGCTTGTGGGGTTTTTGGGGGGATGATGGAAACGCTCTGGAATTAGATAGTAGTGATGGTTGCACAACTTTGTGTATATGCCAAACACCACTGAACTGTACACTTTCTTTATTTTTATTTTTTTTTGGCTGTGTCGGGCCTTCATTGCTGCACACGGGCTTTCTCTAGTTGTGAGCAGGGGCTACTCTTTGTTGCAGTGCGTGGGCTTCTCATTGCAGTGACTTCTCTTGTTCCGGAGCGTGGGCTCTAGGCACATGGGCTTCAGTAGTTGTGGCTCGCGGGCTCTAGGGCGCAGGCTCAGTAGTCGCGGTGCACGGGCTTAGTTGCTGCATGGCATGTCGGATCTTCCCGGACCAGGGCTCGAACCCGTGTCCCCTGCATCGGCAGGCGGACTCTCAACCACTGTGCCACCAGGGAAGCCCACACTTGTTCTCTCTTATCCTCTGAAGAAATTCCCTATATAGAAGGGTCTTGTGGATTTCATTTGGGCAGTGGCCAGCTTGGTTTGGAAAAGGCTGCTCCAATATTTGGCCAGATTATAAAGCCCAAATAATCAACTTGGGTGTTTAATCATTCCAGAATCACCCACCGTTAAGTTATAAGAAGACTTTAACTAGAAAAAGTTTAAAAATTAAAAGTGAACTTTTAACTGTTACCAATTAAACCCTTTAAGCCAGTTTATCAACCCAAGAGGTTATTTTCTGGTTTCTTCTGGGTCCCTAGGAGAGAAAACCTGCCTTGAGGGTGATAGATAGAGTAATGAATGCAACACAAATGTCATTCAGCCCCCAGTTGGTAATGGCTGGTGGCCACGTTATTCCCCCTCATTCCAGAGAGACCCTGCAGTGTGCTCCCAGGGCACCAAGGAGGCCTCTGGAGCAGAAGAGGGCTTAGCTCAGGCTCGGCCACATGGAGTGAGTCTAGCTCCATGGCTCAGTGGCATTGGAACAGAAACTTAACCTCAGTTCCTCCATCTGCAAAAGTATATTCTACTTACTTCAAGAGACCATGTTGAGGAACATGTGAGATTCCTGGGAAGTAAGTGGCCAGTCCTGGGCTGGAGTGGAGTGGACAAGCCAGTAAGTGGTGACCAGGATCTTTGGGCTAAGTTACCTTGACCAAGATCACCAGGCATTCTGGGACGCAGACCCCATGTGTATAAATGGAACTGACAATATCCCAGGTGCTGGGCAGGTGAAATGAATTCAATTGTAAGGAACATATAGTAGGTGCTCAATAAACACTTTTCTTCCTGCATTCTTTCCTTCCTTCTGAGCCCTCTGCTGGGCCAGGGGCCGTCTGAGGTTCTGAGATACAGCAAGACACCGAGAGAAGGTTCTGGCTCATGTGGGGAGTAGGCAGACAGTGACCACGTAAACAAGTGACACACAGGATAATTTCAGGTGGTGATAAGAATGAAAACAGGACAGTACGGCAGTGAGTATGGATGGGTGGAAGGATCTTCAGGAAGTTAGGACAGTTTCTTGAATCAAAAAATGGAAAATGACCTTTTGCACAGCTCCCTGCTGCTACCCTTGCTGAATTTGGGCAGATTGCTTAGCTGCGGGGTCCCTGTAATTTCTTTCAGCTAAACGCCTGATGGCCTGTGTTTGCTCTTACCACTTAGTGACTTTGAGACACCAGATTCGGTCCCTCTGCTTCCTAAGACCGGGAGCTTTTCCATTCGGATGTCAGAAAGTTCGGTCGGTAAACATTTGAGTTGGAGGGAGGCCTTGTTTTGTTTGACTGCCTTTGGCCCAGAAAAGTGAATTCGAAGGTAATCAATGAAGAGTTAATCTCTTGGTCTGTGTTGGTTACACAGGAAGCAGGCAGAACTGCTCCAGGAGCCCTGACCTGGGGGCCACGCGTGGCATCTGCAGAGCCCTCAGGACCCGCTTGCTTCCCGGGAGCGGCCTGTCCCAACTCACTCACTGAAATGTCGCAGGGCTGCCGTTCCCTTTCCTTCCTGAACCCGTGTGCCGCTTCCTCTGTGCGTCTAGCAGTTTTCAAAGGGCCATTTTAAGTATAACAGACAGATTCTCTGAGAGTTTAATAACTGTCAGAAGGAAAAGGCTGTAATTAGATGCATGTGGCATGGAAGTTTAGTCGAGACCACTCTGAGTTGTATAACCTCCAAGCCTCCATTTTCTTATCCAGAAAATGGGAGTGATGACAACTCTTGCAGGGTAATTATGAGTCAGACAGAACGCTGTAGACGGACCAGAGTAACCTTGGCAAATAGCGGGAGCTCAATAAATGGCCTGTTGAGTGTATGTTATAGGAATCGAATCTTTTAAAAGGAGAAATTGTGTTCACGAGTGAATTTGAAAGCTATAAATAGCACTAAAATTTAAAAAAACAAAACAAAACTTTTGGGGGGCAGGGGGGCCTCGCCGCTCAGCACGTGGGATCTTAGTTCCGACCAGGGATCAAACCTGTGCCCCCTGCAGTGGAAAACACGGGGTCCTAACCACTGGACCGCCAGGGAAGTCCCCACACACAAAAATACTCTTAAAGCATTAAGTAGATGTATAGGTCTGTAAGCTATAGACCTAGTTTCTAGGGCAGACTTGAATAGATTCAGTTAAATTAAAATACACTCCTTCCGTATGTGTCTAGATGGTCATTTTCTCTCCCTTTGCATTGGTGCTATTGTTCATGGCGTGGAAATATTTGCCTAAGCTCTCTCTTTGGAAGCTGTTCTTTGGGAGCAGCCCCGTAGCTTGTCTTTCTGGTCAATAACCTCAACCGAAGTACATTTTGGGTAGAGAATGTCATGCTACATAGGATGTAGTAATAACCCGGGTATAGACCGGAGCTCACAGCTCTTCTCAGTAAACATCCTTGTTGTGTGCAGTTTGTCAGGTATGATGGTTAAATGGGAAAGCCATAAAATTTGGTTGAAATTGTGGTGAACTGTTATTTATTAATATTTATCGAGTACTTACCAAGAGCCAAGCATTATGCTAAGTGCATCACGGTCACCCAAGGAGGTGGGTGTCCTTAGTGCCACTTTACAGAGTGCAAGCCAGCCGCCTCCCAGGCAGACAGACTCCCAAGAACGAGGCCATAACCATTGTGTCAGACTGCCCCCTTTTAGCTTCCAAAAGTCGATTTTTAGTCAGTTAATTGTAAGCGGTTTCTCTTCTGTTAGTTAAAAAAACAACCAAAAGAATATATATATATATATATTTTTTTTTTTTTTTTTGAGTATCGCTCTGAAGTGACATACCCATTTAAAGGGTGTTGTATGTGCTGGGTGTGCGTTTTGCGGGATTATACCCAGGGAAGAGCGGTTAGGCTAAAATCTGACGTTTACTTGAAAACACTGGTTACCTTACGGGAGTTTTTATAACCCAAAGCACAGGAAAATCTCCCCTTCTGTTTTGAGATTTTTGTCAGTCAAGAAAGAGACAGATGACAGGTCCTGCTGACCCTGAGATCTGTTGTCTTAAGTTTTTCTTTCTTTGCCCAAGGCGGCTACGGGCGGGAATAGTTGGGGCTAATCATTGAACACTGGTTTGTTTTTTGTTTTTTTTTTTGCCACGCCGTAAGGCATGCGGGATCCCAGTTCCCCAACCAGGGATTGAACCTGGGGCCACGGCAGTGGCAGCGTGGAGTCTCAACCACTGGATCGCCAGGGAAGTCCTGAACACTGATTATTAACTATTGTCGGGTCTTGGTTTTAACTTGAAAATGTAAGTTGCAGAAAATGTAAGTTGCAGAAAAAGTAATCTACAGGGAGCGTTATGCGCCTACCGTGCAGAGGGTGATAATTTTCTTTGTGGTCCAGTATTTTAGCAGGAAGACATTATGGTATTGTTGATACAGTTAAAAGGACAGTTGTATCGGGAACCAGGACACTTGGATCCTGATTCTGGTCCTGCCACTGACTGGGTTTGAAGGCTGAGCAGGCCAGGTCCCCTTTGTTGTTTGATGGCCGTGCAGCGTGGCCGAGATCCGAGGGCGCTGAGCTGGGCCCACTCCCTCCCCGTCCGGCCCACTCCTGTTCACCCTCCATGGGCTCAAGACTTCCGGGCTGCCCTTTCTTCTCAACAGGCCTCACCTACTTTACCTCTTGGGGTTTTTCTATCCAGAATTCATTCTGCACACAGCAGAACGTTATGGCGATCCCATTGTATGTGGTTGGGGTATACCCGGGCAGCTCTGTGTTGAGGACTCTGGTCACTGCAGGGACACAGCGGGAAGAGCTCATAACAACAGCTGACACTTACTGAGCACTTACTGTGTACCAAACACTGTTCTAAAGACTTTAACCGTATTGGCTGATTTAACACACAGGATCCCTGTGAAACAGGTACAATATTTTTCTGCATTTCAATGAGAGGAAAACTGAGCCCCTTAGAGGAGGGAGGAGGTCCACTAGGGCGTCACAGCTCAGAAGCGGAGAAGCTGCCTGGAGGTTGGGAATGCAGGCCTGCTGGTGGCAGGTCTGAGGCCCCTGGGGTGGGATGGGTCCCCGGAGCCGCCTTCCCTGCCCCACGCAGCCCCCCACAGCCCCCCAGCAACTGCCTCCCTGGCAGCCAGACTCCCCAGCACAGTCCTGGGAGGGCACAGAGGCTGGATTACTTCTCACATGGGTAACTTGCATCCTGGGCCACTTCAGCTGCAGGGGCCCCCCTTGGCGGTTCCCTACTTCACATTTAAAAGGTCACTGTTGTAGTTCCGAAGTCCAGTTGGGGCCCCAATTTCACCCCGTATTTATTCATCCGTTCACTGTCTCCGCACCGTTACCAAGAGCGTCTGCCGTCAGGTATCCTGAGATTGGACAGTTAGGACAGTTGTCTTCCTGGGGGACCCCCCCCCCGCCCCCCAGCCTTGGGGAGGCGGGGCAACCTCAGCTCCTAACACCTCCCACTCCGCCTTCAACGTTGTGTCACAAGAAGCTCTTGCATTTGTAAGGTACTGGGTAAATTTTAACCTGCAAACGTTTGGAGTCAAACAGACCCCGGCACACACATCTTCCAAGAACTTCTTGTGCGAGGGAGTGGCCCTTGGGTAGAAAGACCCAGAAGGTACGGCTGCCTTTGCCTCCCCTGGGTCCCACTCACAGGCCTCACACAGGATCTTACCTGCATGACATAGTTCTTTTATATGCAAAGCCGTGTGACCGGGTTTATTATTATTATTTTTTATATGAAGTATTTCTAGCATACCGAAAAGTATAAAAACAAAACACAGGTTTCTGTGCCCTTCATGACGACTGGAAAGATGTTAACGTTTCGTCCATTTGCTTCTGATGCCTCTTTTTCAAACAGAAATAAACTGTTACATTTGCAGCTAAAATTCCACCTCCCTGCCTTGCCCTCCTTTCTTCCTTAGATATAAATCCATCCTGAAACTGGTGTTTCATCCCTGTATGCTTTTTGCATTCATAGCAATGTTTATGCACTCATAAACAGTAGATATTGTTTTATATATATATATCTATTTTACTATTTACACACATGGTAGGCAAATGGTATCTTGCGATATCTGTATATATCCTCTGCCACCTGGTCTTTTAAAAATTCATTCCGCTGTGTGCGTGAGCCACAGATGATGTATCCACTGCCCTCCTGAGACGGCACGTGGATTTTTGGTTGTTGTTGACACTCTTTCTTTATTCTTATACCCGTCCTGGGGAGTGGGTTCAGGAATTTACCGAGGTGAACCCCCCAGAAGTGTGGTCCCCGGTCACAGCTTGGCCAGGTGGGTGTTGCCAGTTAGCTGCCCTCAGTGGCTACATGCTGTCATGCCCCCCCATCTCCCAGTACCTGTTCTGGCCACATCCTCATTGGGTTTTGCTATATTTCCTTATTTCTAACGTGGGAGAACATCCTTTTGTACAATGACTGGCCTATACAGTTTCCTCTTTTGTGTCTTAACTGCTTGTATCTTTTGCCCATTTTCCTTTCGGGCTGTTGGCTGTTTTCTTACCGACTTGTAGGAAATTTTAATACCCAGAATCTGGATCCTTTGTTGCGTGTGTACATGGCTGCTCTCTCCTCCTAGGCCGTGGCCTGTCTTTTCACTGTGTTTATGTTGTCCTCGGTCACATGGAAGATTTTAATTTTAATGCAGGTGGCTTTTATTTTTCCAGTTTTTGATGTAGAGTGTGGGTTTTTTAATCTTATTTCAGAAATTCTCCCTATGCTGATGTCATAAAAACAGTCTCTGGTGTTTTCCTTCAACAGCTTTTTGGTTTTGCTTTTTACATCAGGCCTGTAAAGTATTGTGTGGATGGCGACTGGGTGAGGCTATAATTTTATCTTTGTCCGTTGAGGGCCCCTCGACGCGGAACCATTTACCGTGGAGTCCCCCTTTCCCGAGGGTTAACTTCTGCTCCTCTGCCAGGCACCACGCCCGCCCCTAGGCCCCCAGTCTGTCCAACCCAACACTGTCTGGATGATTATTACTATCTTATTGCCATAATTATTTCCATGCTGTTACTAAGTCTTGGCATCTAGTAGAGGAAGGCCCATCCTCATGGTTCTTCAAAACCATCTACACTGTGCTTCCGTATGACTGTTAGAATCATTTATTCGGTGCCATTTGAAAAATTCTCTCGGGATTTTTATTGGAAAAGTGTTGAATTTGTAGATTAATCTGGGGAGACTTTATACGGTGTTTAGAGTTTGCGTGGAATTACTCTAGACCTTATTCTTAGGTGGATTTCATTCCATGCCTGACTCCAGGGATCCATGAAAATGACACACGCTTAACTCACTCTGCTCGTCGTGTGGATCCAAAACAGTCAACACTGAAGGATTGATCATTGCAGCCTGGAGCCAGGCATAAAAATAAACCCCGCTCTGTTATCATAGGTGGCTGTGATTACGATCAGGCGAAAGGTCGGCTGTGGGCCTCCTCACATTGACAGTTTCCTTCAGAAGATTAAGTGGTTCTTCATTTTTGGCCCAGGTCATCAGTAGCTTAAAGCCATTACTGTCTATTGGCTGTTTGGTTTGTCTGAAATATGGGGCTGGTCTCAGCCTATTTCCCTGGGGTCAGGTGTGTTCACATAATCAAAGTGCCAGGACCCCATATCGTATGCGTGTGTGTGTGTGTACGTACACAAAGTAGCCTTCTCTGGGGAGGAATGCACAGCGCCAGGACGCAGAGATGCCCTTTTGTGCCTTTGCATTTTAAAATGTGTGTCCGTTATTAGTAGAGTGTTTTCGAGCTTACTTTTGAGGCAGGCTTGTTCAGCCACCGTTACATGTGCTTTGGAAAATGACCGTTTGTGATGCTGTCAACCACATGCAAACTGAAGAAAAATGAAGATGGCTTTTCTGTTGATGTGTGTTCAGGGGTTTTCATTAGCCCAATGCAGTTCCCATGACCTGTTCGGGGAAGGGTGAAAGCTTCTGTTTCCTTTCATTAAAAGTTGATGATGAGAATATTCTTATTTATTTTGTTTACGTATAAACAACCCATGAAAAGTATTCCATGTATATTCAGATGACTACTTTGCCACAGTAAAGGAAAAAAAAAATGCTGGTTCCAACAGTGACAGGAGACCAGAAAAGGAAAAAATGACCTGTGAATAGGGATGAAGAAATTAAAGTGAAAAATATGACCAGGGCAGGTTGGGCTAATAAAGTGAAGAGTAGAACTTGGGGTTTAATTCTTTTTGCTGGTATAAGGGAAATGTTTATCTTTCTTTCTCTCTTTGTCTTTTCCTTTCAAATCCATTTGTAGTTGAAACTAGAAAAAATGTTGGACTGTATTAATTTTCTTGATTATAAGTGTGGGAAAGGAGTTCCATGGTAACCCTTCTTAAGTAAATGAACTCATATGTTAGAACCAAAAGAGTTGAGAGTCATTTTTATTTTAAAATTCTTTTTGCATTAACACATCTGCAATGTTGAGGAATATATGGAAAATTGAAATAGTGCTTCTATCCTGCTGTGTCTCCAGTACATCAATAAATCACCTTTTTTTTTCCCTTTTAAAATGTCTGGCCTTGTAATTTATGTTTGCATAACCCATTACTAAACTCATAGTAGGTGTTTTAGTTGGCAGGCATTATTCCAGGGATTCTGAGGATCTTAAAAAAAAAAAACAAAAACTACAGAGCCTTTGTTAGTATTTATATGTAAGTGGACACTTCCCCGGAAAAAAAAAAAAAAAAAAGAATCGGATTAAAAAAAAAAAAAAAGAACCTGGAGCTGGCTGTTTACCTTTTTCTTAAGCCAACAACATTAAAGCCCATATTCCCACGTTATCGATAGGCGTGGATTTCTTAACAGACTTTATTGTTATTCTTTCTTTTTTTTTTTTAAATGTTATGGAACCGCACTATTTTTTTTTATTTTTAAATTTATTTTTATTTTTTGGCTGTGTTGGGTCTTCGTTTCTGTGCAAGGGATTTCTGTAGTTGCGGTGAGCGGGGGCCACTCTTCATCGCGGTGCGCAGGCCTCTCACTGTCGCGGCCTCTCTTGTTGCGGAGCACAGGCTCCAGACGCGCAGGCTCAGTAGTTGTGGCTCACGGTCCCGGTTGCTCCGTGGCATGTGGGATCTTCCCAGACCAGGGCTCGAACCCGTGTCCCCTGCATTGGCAGGCGGATTCTCAACCACTGCGCCACCAGGGAAGCCCTCTTTCTTTTTAAAGTTAAAATCGGCAGAAGAAAGTGATGTTAAGATCATACTAATTTCTAGACAATTTTCCATAGGTTTCATGTTGCACAGAAAATAAAAATTTGTTTCCCTAATTTTTACATTTCTTAAATGCCATTGACTATCTTAGTTATAAAGTGAAGATGAATGTATTCATTCATTTACACTGTTTGGTGCTTGAACAGAAATAGCAACGTTCAGGGTTAGTTCTCATACTTGTGGCTTACCGTTGAGACTTTCTAATTTTTAAGCAGACATTTAAAAATAATCATTATGTCTTCTAGCCCTAGGTTAGGGAAACTTTTAGGGCCTTACTCTGAAATGATGAAAAAAAGTTATTTCTGTTTTGTATTGTAAAAAAATAAATAAATAAAATTTTTTTTTTAACGTGATCTTTATGGTAGTTAGAAAGCTGGAAGGGCCACTTACGGTTTTTGGAAAAAGTTTGTTTTATTCGATCGTTCTTCCCTTCTCTTTCCCCAGCTCCCATCAACTGGTTAATAAAACGTTTTCAGTATAAAATATGTATTTCAGCGCATTGAAATCTCTGTGGCCACTCAGAAGAGGAATTGTTTCTCCCGCCGGGGAGCCTTAATATATTTACCAGGAAGTCTGTAGCCCCCTCAGTCTCTTTGTGAAACAGAATACAGGTTATTGTTCAAAGGATATGTTTAAAAATTCAGAGTTTAACCTGTTCAAACTCTCTTCTAAAAGTCCACTCGTGCTGTAGAAGTTTGAAAGTCTCTCTGTCTTCCTCCTACTTAAGTTAGGCACTAAAAGAAATGACAGCTTTCTTTTGTTTTTGTTTATGTTAAACATAGCTAATGTGACATTTTTAAAGTGCCTTATTTTCATTACAGTTTTAGCTCCTTATCAGAGACGTTTATTCTGGTGGTATTGCTCTGACAACCTTCTACACTTACGGAATAATTTCTTTTGGGTTCCAGAGGTGCCTCTTCCATTTCTGCATTTATTTCTGGAAACTTTGGGCTCTTATTCGCTCCTCCTGGCAAGGTGCAGGGTTTCGAGAATCTGTCCGACTTCTAAAAACCCAGCTCTCAGACCAGAGCCTTTCCTTACAAGAACAATGAATGTAGATTACAGAAATGGTATCGCAGCTTTCAGGAGACAAGAAACACACTTTCTGGCTTTTTGTGAGGTTTTCCTCCCCCGCCCCATCCTCCCTGGAGTTGGTGGCCCCGTCGTCCTGAACCCTGTGGTCGTGTCCCAGAAAGCGTTTCCACCAGGCAAGGGTGCTGAGCCAGAAGTCGGGAGAAAGGAAAAAGGAGGTGTTTATCGTCCCGAAGACGCCTTCCAACTTTTATTATTAACTCCTTTCCAAAGTAAACTTTCGGGTTTGTTTCAAGTCACTTCTGGCCAAAGTACAGTTGGGTTTGCTGTGTCCTCTAGGGGGAGAGGTGAAAACAGCATCACCCTGGGCGACGACGAGGTGGCAGCCTGTTCGCTTAGGGAAGGGGGGGGGATCCGAGTGACAGCTGGGGGCGGGGGGTGGGGACGACAGTTGAGATTGAGAGTCGGCTGTGGTCTGGGCCCCTGAAAGGCACTGGGGTATCCAGAGCTCCCCGCGGGCACCCCTGGCCCAGCCAGAGATCGGTGTGGAGTTAGACTGTTTGGATAAAGAGTAATAAGTGACCAAATGGTGAGGGCAGTGCCCAGAGGACACTTGGAGCAAAGAGAAGGGGCTCCGGGGGAGATGCAGGAGTCCTGGCCCGGGCTGGGGCCAGCGTGGGGCGGTCACCAGGAGTGATCAGTCCATGGGGGTGGGAGGGGGTGGCACATGGTGGGGCTCTGGCCGCTGCTGGAGAGGTTCCAGAGCGAGGCTGAGGAACAAGGACCTTGCTCTGCCTAAGGCCCTGCCAGAGGGCCACAGGGTGCATGCCCAGGAGTGACCCGGCCTGGCCTACACGTCGCAGAGCTGGTGCCCACGCTGTGGCGTGGAGCATGGATGCCCCGGGAGCAGAGGTGGGACCGGAACCGCTGGGCCCCTGCTCTGGGGGGCTCCGTGGGAAACGGCTGCTCTCTCCACAAGCAGGTGATGTCATATCCATTCAACAGATACCTGTCGTGCACCTTCTCTGGGCCAGGCGCTGAGGATGCAGCAGTGAACAGAGTGCCAAGCCCCTGCCCTCGCAGTGCCGCCTTCAAAGGGAGGAGACAGACCACCAGTGAATAGATAGGACTGAGTTCCAGGCGGTGCTGATCGTGGGATCGGGGGAGGAGAGACGGTGAATTTGAAAATGCTGGGCTGAGAAGGGCAGGAAAGAGGCGCGGGTAACTAGGGAAGGACAAGTTTTAAGGGGGTGGTTTTCCCCACCCCGAGGGGGCCGGAGCTTGTTCTAGGTGGGGGTAGGGTGGGGGAAAAGGAGAATCCATGTGTGGTGGGGTATAATTCCAGAGCAAGGTCAAGGTCACAGAGGTGGGAGGAGAGGGACTCTATGTTCCAGGGAGCGGCATCCACTCTCCCAGAGAAGTAGGAGAAGTTGTCCTTGAAGGGTGAGCAGGGGGCTGCGTGCTAGGGGAGAGTGGACAGGCTTACTGTGGTCGTGAAGACGGTGGGATAGGGATTTGGCAAAGCGCAGCCAGGAGGATGGGGCGGTGGGAGGTCTTGGATGTGTGGTGGCACCTGGCCACCAGGTGTGCAGAAGGAGACGGTGGGTGTCCTGTTGAGGATGGTGAAGGACAGGTGACCAGCCCTGCTGGTTGCATTCGGGCTTCCTGTCTCTTCATTGACTTGCTTCAGTCTGGATGCTTTTGAAATCACGCCAGACCGGTTACTTACAGGTCGCAAAGCCAAGGTTCTCGTGTCTCCAGATTTTAAAGGTTAAGAAATCAGCTTCACTTCTAGCCACGCAGGAGCCACCCTATGTCAGTATTTTCCTAAGTTAGCTAATTATAAAAGTCTCCTGGGTGTGTGCTTGTTAAATAAAACTACCATCCCTGGGCCTCACCCTACACGGAGCGAGACATAATCTCCCAGTAAGGGCCTGGGGACCTGCACTTAGAATCAGCGCCTCGAATTCTTACTCAGGAGCCTGTTGGGGCACCCAGCCTCCCTTGGTCTGCCCACAACTTGGATGATTTCTTCCTCCATGAGGATGTAGGATGTAGAAAGCCAAGGCTGTGGTTGGCATTTCTCCATCTCCCCACAGCGATGCTCGGGGAGCGTGTGTCCAGTGACCACCTGAGACCTTGGGTGGTCAGGGCGTGCGGGCGGGGTCAGCCTCAGTCGTGAGCGTGGAAAAGCAGCCTGTGAACGATGTTAGTGCTGTCACTCCTGGGGGAGGCTGGGAATGATCTCAGGGTTCCGGAAGGCCTGTGGAAATGAGCATCGTCACGAACGGGCAGACCTGGAAGCGTTCTCCAGGTTGTCTGGTCCAGTCTCCTTATCATGCATGTGAGGAAGCTGAGGTCTGTGGCCGGCCGAGGCTCCACTCTGTGCAGGGGCGGTGCCGGGCATCTGTAGGATTGTTTTTGACCAGAGATCACCAAGCTTTGGCTTAGGCCAGGGTTGTTCACATGTCCGAGCCCCTGGTAGGCGGTGCCCCGGAGGGAAGTCCCCCGACCTCAGCGGGAGAGTGGGCGGGCATCCTGTAGAGATGACTCTGCTTTGGAGTATGGTGAAGGGTAGGAACCAGGTCTGCAAGGCCCCGCCCAGAAGAGGGCTTGGTGGTGCTGGTCTCTGTGGTGCTCCCTTGACAACACCTCCAAGTACGAGCGTGCTTGTGTGTGCACGTGCGTGTGTGTGTTCTTTGGGTGACTTAAAGCAGTTTCACAAGCAGAAAGTACGGTTTTAATACTGATCATGGGTGCTAGCGCTCAGAGCTCACGGCCCACCAGGCACTGTGCTCACATGCTCTGCACGTGTCTTCCACGCACTCCTCACAACAGGCCCCGGAGGCCAGCTGTCTCACCCCCGTCCTGCAGAGGAGGAGCCCGAGGTTGAAGTTGCCTGGGGTCGCCCGGCCAGGACGTGGCAGAATCAGGACGTCGGAGCCGGCCAGCCCGGCCCCAGAGCCCCCACTCTGTGCGCTCTGCTCTCCACCCCTGGAGTACGGGACCCTACGCCGCTAAGCGCTCAGGCCGAGCGAGTCTCCTGTCTTTTCCATTAATGATGTTAGTGGTTTTCTGCTTATTTATTTTATCCTCACGACACTTTCTAGCGGATTTGAGTTTAACGGGCACCATAGGTTTTTTTTTTTTTTTTTTTTTTCGGTACGCGGGCCTCTCACTGTTGTGGCCTCTCCCGTTGCGGGGCACAGGCTCCGGACGCGCAGGCTCAGCGGCCATGGCTCACGGGCCCAGCCACTCCGCGGCATGTGGGATCTTCCCGGACCGGGGCACGAACCCGTGTCCCTTGCATCGGCAGGCGGACTCTCAACCACTGCGCCACCAGGGAAGCCCCGGGCACCATAGATTTTTATAAATCATGGGAGACCGTCTTGAGAAAATTCTTTCTCTCTTCTACCCACACTTTTACCACCTACGCATCCCCACCTCCCACAGAAGCTGGGAGAAGGGCGAATAATAGTTATCATAGTGAGTATCCTGGTCTAGCTACTCACGAGGCTTTAAAGATACCGGTCAGTGAGAATGGTTTTCATCTTTCTGGCTGCACTCATTCCTTTTGCAGTACTGGCGTGGCGAGGTTAGTGGGAGCTCCGTCCTCCGCTTGAGGAGAGGGTTTTAGTCAGGTGTACACTCACTCACCCCTTTCTAGGGGCCCGCTTCTGGGAATTTTGGCAGATGTGTGCCTTTACGAACCACCACCACAGTGATCGCGTAGTACAGCGCCCTCGTCCCCCAGATTCTTCTGTGCCTCTTTATAGTCAGGCCCTTCCCTACCCCCAAGCTCTTGGTGGCCACTGATCTGTTTTTCTGTTCCAGTTCTGCATTTTCCAGGATGTCGCATAAACGGATCATACAGCCCCTGAGTCTGGCTTCTGTCCTTCACTGTAATGCGTTTGAAACTCAGCCGTGCTTGAAAGTACCTGCAGCTCCTCCCTCTTTCGTGCTGAGTAGAGTTTCTTTGTATGGATGTACCACAGTGGGGTGAGGTTTGTGCTGCACTTTATCTCAGGACCCCCAACATCCAGGCCCCCGGGGTGTTTAAAGCTGCACACGGCCTCACACCCAGTGCTGCCTGGTACCCTGATTGGTTTGATAGGGAGGCCGGGCAAGTGCCCTTTGATCCCTGCCAAGAATGGTCGCGTCAGTGCTCTGCCGTTTCTGCTTGCAAACCCGCCCTCCTTCTGAGTGCGAGGGGTCTTCCTTGAAGGAGGCGGGGTTAGTACTAAGTTGGCAAAGCTGACCGTTTTCTGGTCCTGTGCCCCAAAGGGGAAAAGGATTTGAGAGTTGCTGGAAACAAGCTCACACAGAGGATGCCAGCCCCCTGTTGACGGAGGCTGCACCTGCGCTGAGGGCCAGGTGTAGCACTTCAGTAAACCAGGCATCTCGCCCCCTTTGTGCTCTGAATTGTAGATGCTCTTCTAGTATTTCCCTATGTTGTTATTTCATCCCTCTGTGATGTGCTTTCTCCGACTTTGTATGTTCTGGGAAGGTAAGAACAGTACCTCAGATCCTCCTCCTGCCTTGGTTGGATCTGGGGTTGGTTGATTGATTACATGCTGTAATGCAGGTGTGCAGAGTGATCCAGCCCCCCCCCCCCCCAAGAATGCTGTCCTCACCGCTGCGGACGGGGTGGGGGAGGGAGAGGGGCTTAGCAATCACTAGCCCACCTTGTCATGTTCTTCTGGAGAAAACTGAGGCCAGAGAGGGACACCAGCTTGCCCAGAGTCACACGCCAGGTCAGCAGAGGGGCCGGGACATGGCGGAAGGGTCTGCTTCCCCGCTTCCCCCACCCGCAGTCCACTGCCCCACACAGCTCATCTCCACGCTGTAAATTCGAAAAGTCTGAAGGAAAAGGGCAGCGTGCTGGGCTTCCTTGAGGCAGGTGGCTCTTTTAAAGCTGGGGCTTGTTGCCAATCTGACCTCGTTTCCATGGAAGCAGCCAGCGGGGGCAGCTTGTTCCTGTCCCCCTGAGGTCTGGTGGAGCCTCAGCCCCTGACAGCTCGCCGGCTTGCTCCTTTGGAGGAGGGGACCCAGGAGCCCCGCCAGAGGCTCTTTCCACCTTGCTTTTTGCTGCAGGAGCTCGGCGGCGTGAAGGGAAAGTTAGTGCATCGCTAGCCCCAGCCTGCGCTTTCCCAAGGACTCGCACGGGGTAGACTTCGTCACTGCTCTGGGGAGACCTCCTTTGGGAGCCCTGCTTAGAGGTGGGCTCCCTCTGTAGACTATGTGGCCCTCCCATCATTCCTGGAGAATCTCGAAGATGGAAAAAGAACTATCCAGTACATTTATTTTGTGCTGCAAGCGAACTCTCAGTGGAATCTAGTTCTTGAAGTTAATTTCATCAAGCTACTGGCTTTTCTTTCTCGCTGAGATTGCCGTTCAGCGGTTGTGGTGTGATAACCCGATCGTGAGAGCAGCTTTGCCTTGTCTCCTGTCCGGCAGTTTTAATGTTCTGGCGTTCCTGAGCCGGGTCTGCTTCGTCTCATGCTGGGATCGCGGCTCAGTAATGAAGCCTTTATTATATTCACTCGTCAACAGATAACATTCTTTGAAGAATCCTGAGTTTTTAATTACCCTGCTTAAGCCTTTGGACACACGGGTTCTAAGGGGGCATTTTTGCATTGCTGAATTCCAGAGTTGATTGCAAACCTTAAAAGACTAGAAAATGCTAGGAGCAACTTGTAAAGTCACAGACCCGGGAGAGGTTCCCCGCTTCCTCCCCCTTCCTGCCCCTCCCCTAATCCTGTTTTTCATGCCTTTCGGTCGGTGGTGTAAGTGCACTTTTATCAGACGTGCCAGCACACATTGTTTCCCAGGTCTGTTTTTGCATTAAACGTACCCAACCTCTGTTCCAGTAGGTGGAGAAAGATGCTTCAGTCCTAGAAGCACCACTCACCTACCTTTTTAGGGTATTGCAGGTTTAGCTTGAGGGCTGGAGGGCTTCCAAAAAAGTATGACTAAGGGAGAAAAGGGCGACTCCCAGAGCTAACAGGGTGGAGCATTGCAGCCGGGATAGGAAAATTTCCCAGCAGGGAAACCGTCTTGTCTCTAATGCAGACACGCTGGGTCATAGATTTGCTTTCACAGAATAAGTGAAATGGAACAAAGTTTTCTGAGTTCTCATTCCCAAAGGCCCAGTTTCTGCAGGTGTGTCTTTCGGTCCCAACTTTTGTATCCGGTATTATATCAAACAGTTTACACTTCATGCCGTGTCTGCTCCAAACCAAACAGCTGGCTGGCTGGAAAGGGGAGTGTTGCCCGATCACTCTGCCAACCACCTGTCTTAGGGCAGAAAGTGAGCAGCATCTTTGCCCCCCTCCACCGGCCACCCCAGGACCCTGCTCTTTCCCTCCCCTGCTGTCGGTTCTCCTCTTCTCGTTAGCAGCTGGCGGCTGGTGATGCACCCCTGGCCCTCTGAGAGCCAGCGTGCGGTGTACGTTGTGTAGTGTGTTTGTGTGTGTGTGTGGGGGGGGGCTTTGGAGCAACACAGTCCTGGGTCCAAATGTTGCCTCCACCAGCTGCTGGTCTATCACTTAACGTCTCTGCAACTCAGTTCAACCTGGATGGGAATCTGTCCTCCTTACGGTGGCTGTGATTAAATAATCAAGGTCGCTTCCCTGCTCAATGTCGCTTAGCACCCTGTGCACAGGTGTCTGGGGAACATTTGCTTTCCTTCCCAACCTGGTAAATGCTTATATACTGAGCTGCAGGAAAATGAACAATTCATCTAATCTGGGCAAGTTAAGTGATGCTTTCCGACACGCATGTGGCTGAGCTCAGCCATTCTTGGGGCATCTTCTGGCCCAGTTTCGGCGTTTTCTCTCCGGTGGGCTCTTTTCAGTATTACGCGGCATAGGCAGGACGCTAATTGAGAGCCAGGCTCAGAGATATTGGGGGTGAAAGGAGTAGCGGGGCCAGATGTCGGTGGGAGCAATGTCCTCTAACAGTTTGAATTTTCGTTTTTTAAAAAAAGGCAGTGATAGGTTTGTGGGCACCTGTTGGCCTTTGGAGGTTCAGAATGTATTTTGGTCACTGCTGTAAACACAGCGCAGTGCCTGCCACATAGGCATTCAATAAATACCATTAAAAGAGATGAGTAAGTAACTTGCGGAAATACGGCTAATGCTCTTGCCTTTTACACAGACACCTGATTGCACCTTTTTGTTGATTGTGTCTTTGTGCTGTCCTGCAGTGGTGCGTGGAAATCTGTATAGAGCACCACCTATAGCGCACACCTTTGCCTTTTCAGAATGCGGGTGGGGCAGTGGGGGGAGGGAGTTTCGTTTTTTCCTCATCGTTAGGGGCCAGTTGTAAAACATTCAATTAATGAAGAAACAGAGTCACCCTAAATTCTGCCATCCCGAGCTCGCCACCGTTAGCATTTCGCAAACAGCGTTTCGGACGTCTCTGTGCTTACGTGCACATCCAGGCTCAGTTCTGCTCAGTGATGTTAAAAGGCGCCGACTGTGTGCCAGGGACCCCGGGGTCCTGCCGCTTACGTGCTCTTCTGCGAGCTCGTGTGTCGGGGACGTCTGTCTGGTGGGTGTGCCCTGGCCTGGCCGGCCTGCACTTTTCACGGCTATGTAGTGCGCCAGTGCTTGGCTCCCCCCAGGTGCATTTAGCCAGTCTCCTCTTGGTGGAAGTTCAGGTTGCTTGTTATTTTAAGTAAACCGTGTCTAATCACACAACACGACAGCGTGAGCCACCCGCGGGTTCTTGCCAAAACCTCCATTAGTGCCCTGACTCAGGAAAGAATGCTTGCTTTTTCCTTCGGTTACTGGGCTCGGCCATTCCCAGGTGTGAGTGACCCAGGCCCGGAGAGCAAGTAATTGACTGCCAGAGGCATGGGAGGGGGCCCTGTCCCCGCAGGGAGGGACGGCGCCAGCTCCTCCTGGTGGCTCTTTCCAGAAAGGGGGCGGTAGGCAGTAGGGCTGGCTGAGTGAGAGGGGCCTCCGTGTTAGCGCGGGAGGGGCCCTTGGAGCCTGCTGGTCTGCAGCTCCCGCGGCCCCAGAATGGTGGGAAACTCCTGCTTTTCCCGAGGAGGGTGTTGATCAGCGATAGGATGGCATTAGCCGTAGGTGATGCACCCCCGCCATCTTAGTGGTAGCAGTTACCTAAGCCACCCGCTGGGAGCTGGGGAACGAGGCTGGAAAACACTAGGTGTCACAGGCCGGCTCACTGGCCCAGGGCCCCAGGGAGATGGGTGCTCTGGGCAGACGGACCCACGGCAGCCGAGGAGAGTGACCCGTCACTGTTAGGAGCTCTCTGTTCTGCCCAGACTCACCTCTGCTTTCCAGTGGTGGCCACTGAACCCCCAGTTGAGCCCAGTGACCTGGTCCACCCCTCTTCCTCCACAGGTGAGGGAAAGGGGGAGCTGCTCGTGGGTGCACTTCAGTGAGTTATTAAATCGAGCCCTGCAGCTGGGCCAGAATCTTCCCCCTGAGCGAGCGTGCTGTGTGCGCACCCCCGCCTCGTCGTCATCTGCCTCCGTGGGTCTGTCTGTTGGTGATTCTGCTTTTGTTTTTAATAAAACCCCGTGCCTGTTGGTTGGTGCTCTGACTCTTCCAGGGTCCCAGCGGCCTCCAGCGGACACCCCGGTCTCCCCAGAGAGCAGGCGGCTGTGGCCAGGTTGCTCCTGGGAGAGCCGGAGCCCCCCACCCACGCTCGTGCCTGCCAGCTGCAAGATGAGGGAGCCTCTTTTCTGGAGCGAGGCACTACAGGCTGGCCTGGCGAAGAGCATGTGGGTCAAGGTCAGCCCCGCTCCTTCCATTAGCCAGAGTTAAAGCCGAATGCCGCGTGGCTGCAAAAAGCAGTGCACTTTTGCAAAGTGCTGTCACTCCTGGGTGCCGTCCCCACCCCCGAGCCAGCTTTGGAACTTCCATTCAGCTCACAGTCGCCCGGAAACTACCGAGCCCTGGGGCAGGTGCTGGGTGTGTGCCAGGAAGGGGGTCGGCATGGGCCGTCCCGAGCATGCGGGGCAGAGCCACTCAAGGACTTGGACCACAGCCCGCTCCAACCCAAGCTGGGCCCCAGTTCTGAGGGTTTAGCTCCAGGATCTGTTTGCTTTCGACACATCCACTATCATTGAGATACAAAGCATAACACGGCTGAAGCTAGTCAATGGAATTTAGAGTTCATGCCAGGAAAATAGAATAAATCAAAACAGTCATTAATAATTTGCTTTAAATTGTGAGTAAATTCCCTCTCTGTTTGTTGCATTTTGTAAATTATATCCAGGAGTTAATTTATTGCTATTTAAAATTGCACAAGAACTCATGGGAACCGTGTCTCTAACGAGTGCCCTCTCTGTGCCAGGCGCTGTGCTCGGGGCTGGGGTACCAGGGGCTGATGTGCTGCCTGGGAGTAGGGTCTCCTGGGAGCATCCTGAGAGCCTGATTCTGGCTGGGGCTGGGGGTACCGAGGGGAGGAACTGGACTGTGGAAGAAATGGGTAGAATCCACATGATTCTGAACCCCTGGGCTGCGGGCCTGAAAGAGGGGCTGCAGGGGCTGGCCTGGGCCAGGCTCAGGTAGGTCGGCGTGTCTGTGGTCCTGACCCGCTGCGCACAGGAGCACCGTTCTGACTCTGGAGGTCACGTCTGGGGCATGTGTCTTCTTTGCTTCCTTCCCTTGGGTCTGGGTGACAGCGTTGGCTGTGTCCCCTGAGGCTGGGAACACCAGAGGTGAAAGGAGTGGCTTGGGAGTCAAGCTGACACATTTGCTTTCACAAAGCATGAGTTCTAGATCTTTCCCCACTGGGCCAGAGGGCTGGGACTCGGAGGGAGGCAAAGTAGAGTTGTGGGTTTGGAAGGGGATGGCAAGGGAGGCCCCAGATGAAGCCAGTGGTTGGGGACCGGGGAGGGGCTGGCCTTTTCTAGTGTGAGACATAGACGCGAGAGCAGTGGTGAAGCGGCCGGCGAGTCGGGCGGAAGCTCTGAGGACCGAGTCGGGGCTGCTTAGGAAGAGGAGGGCCAGGAGGGTTTGCGGTGGTGGCAAACGCTGCAGAGCGAGTGTTAGATTTGGAGTTTTGAGGCGGGTGGGGAGTGGGCCAGACTGTAATGCAAAGGGGCAGGA
This sequence comes from Tursiops truncatus, assembly GCF_011762595.2. NCBI lineage: Eukaryota > Metazoa > Chordata > Mammalia > Artiodactyla > Delphinidae > Tursiops > Tursiops truncatus. The sequence continues at coordinate 7,834,041 of NC_047048.1, forward strand.
GAAAGGAAGGGTCTTGTTTGCTGAGCCCCAAAGCCAAGGGCGGTGCTGGGCCGTCGCATGCATCCCCTGTGGTCATCCGAGGCGGGCCTTGGAGTCTTAGCTGTATAGAGAGAGCTTGCCCTGGGCCTTCAGCTGGAGTCCAGACTGGTTCCCCTAACCCTAGGTTGCAGCCAGGGACGGCTGGGGCGCGTGTCAAGTCAGCCCGAAGAGGCAGCGCCCCTGGACCAGTCTCCCTGCGGGCTCGGCGGTAAGCAGGAGGTGCAGAGCGAAGGCAAGCACGAAAGCGTCAGCTCATAGGCCCTGTTGGCAGCAGGGTGGGTTGAGGGGGCACGGTGCCGGTGGGTGAGGAGGATGGAAGCAGGTCTGAAGACCAAGCACTCGATGACCAGCCTTTATTTCAGATGCTTTGGTGACAGACCTAAACGTGACTAACTTCACTCCAAATGATCTCACTCTCCCAGGAATGACCCCGGGCTTGAACGTTTTCCCTGCAAATCCATTAGGTAGTGCTGTGCCCGAGTCCACCCCTTTCCCGAAGAAAGGAGCTGATCGGTGTGGGGTGTGCTGATGGACCCGATAGGCAGTGCGGAGGGAGGGAAAGAATCCAGTCCTGAATTTGAAAGGACACCGTAAAATCTCTAAAATTGAAAGAAAGATGTATTATTATTTTTTTAAGTCTACAGTGAAATAACTCTCAGTCTGCGGATAGAGCTAATTTGGGAAGAATCCCGTATTTTGATTTCTGGAATTTTTTTTAAAGGCAACTTTTCAAGCCGTAAATTAAATATTTTTGGACGTAGGTTAAGATGACCGACTCAGCCATTCCATCAACAGCACGGAAAGTGTGAAGACGGGTTTGGGGTGAGCGAGGACACCCTCACAAAGTTTGGCCTCTGCAGATTTTTGACCCCTAGCAGGAAAATGTCTGTATTTTCTTAGGGCCGCTGCTCAAGATATTAATTGGGAATAACGTCTGTTACACCAGGTCGCTAGCCAAAACATTCACATTTTGCCTCATCTGTAGAGAGACCTGAGCAGAGTTTTATCTCTGCGTCTCTTTGCTAAGTGTTCCCGCTCCGTTAGCAGAGCTATAATTAACTCACAGGACCAGGCAGCCGGATTCGGCCAGGCGCCAAGAAATCAGCCCCAATTACTATATTCACATTGTCAGTAATGCCCACTTCACAGCTTCTGCTAATTTGAAATGGCAAGTTCCAACTTTCCATAGTAAAATTACCATTTTTGTGCTGTTCTATTACATGGCGATATTTGTCCATTATTTTGGCAATGTAAACTTGGTATTATAACGACAATTAGTTGCCGAGCAGTTTCTGAGATGATTTGCAATTACGTCTCTTAAATGCAACACTCACGTCCGCCCCGATGGAGTGAGCAGTGCATTCCCTCTGTGCCCTAGGTTCACTGCAGGGATCAGCGTCTCGTAGGAGACCGAAATGCCCTGGGACTGTGTAATAACGGTGAGGGTTTAAGATAAGGAGCAGCCTGCGAAGGTTGCCCGTTCTGTAGATTTTCGGCGTGCGTGCGCGCGCGCGCGCGTTGTCCCATCTCCTAATGAGAGCAGGGAGCGGCCCCAGCCCTCTGTCTCCCTGAGGCCCCCTGGGGCGGGCGCTCTGGTGGCTTTGCCGGCCAGCGCAACCGCTGAGGGTCTGGTCTGCGCCCCGGACGGGCGGCCACAGCTTCTCCTCCGACCTCCAGTCTGTGCGGTGGCAGTGACAGTTGGTTTTCCTGCTGGCACACAGCGAGGTCCCCAGCGTTCCAGAGAGGCTTGTCCCCGGGGGATTGGACCGGCTGGCCTGGTTGGGTTGTACATTTTGCTCTTTTCAGCAGAGAAACTTCAGGAGGCATGATCTAGGCCAGTGTGCCACTCAAAGTGTGTCAGAGTGCGGCCCGAGAACCAGGAAACGGCCGTTATTGGCCTGCAACTAGATAAGCACAGGGGTTCAGAGCAGGCGTTGAGAAACGTTCGCAGCCTCTCGATATTGCAGTGACATCCACGTGGTGTGTTTATTGTATTTTATAAAAATACCAGTCCACAGCAGATTGGAAATTTAGAAACCTGTGGCGCGTCCTTCCCTACAGATGGTTTGAGAGGCATTGATCATTATTCAACCCCAACCGCTGACTGGGTTGCGTGGTAATGGTTTATTTTGGATAAGACAGACTATTTTCTTTTTCTGCTAGGCCGGGGACCGCAGGGCACAGTCACTGAGGGGAGGGGCTTCTGAAAGGAGAAGGCAGGCGTCCCCAGGTGCAGACAGGGACCCTTGGAGGAGACCGATGACCCTCAGGGGCTGGCAGCCGAGGTGCGGGCCTGTCCGGGGGTGCTGGTGTCCCCCGTGCGTGTCCATCAGGGCCCGGCTTCTCTCTTGAGCCCCAGACCTTTCCTTTCACGTGCTGGCTGGGCATCTGGACCCCACCTGCCTGCTTTCACAATTCCCAGACCCTGATGGGGAGGATGGGGCGCAGCAGCCCAGAGATGGGGGCCCGGATTCCTCCCTCCCCCTCAGCTAGTCAGTCACCAGTTCCTGATGGGAGCTCCTGACCGGCTCTCACATCTGCTGCCTCCTCTGTGCCCACTGCCCTGTGCCGGGGTCGGCAAACCACGTCCAGCCCACCGCCTGTGTTTGCGTGCCCCACGAGCCAAGAATGGTGTCTACGTTTTTTAATGGTTAAAAGAAAACAAGAGTATGTTATGATATATGAAAACTAAGAAATTTAAATTTCTCGGGACTACCCTGGTGGCGCAGTGCTTAAGAATCCGCCTGCCAATGCAGGGGACACGGGTTAGAGCCCTGGTTCGGGAAGATCCCATGTGCCGTGGAGCAACTAAGCCTGTGCACCACAACTACTGAGCCTGCGCTCTAGAGCCTGCATGCAACAACTGCTGAGCCCGAGTGCCACGACTGCTGAAGCCCGTGCGCCTAGAGCCCGTGCTCTGCAACAAGAGAAGCCACTGCAATGAGAAGCCCGCACACCGCAACAAAGAGTAGCCCCCGCTCGCCGCAGCTAGAGAAAGCCCGCGCGCAGCAACGAAGACCCAGTGCAGCCAAAAATAAATAAATAAATAATCGATCAATCAATTAATTAATTAAAAAAAGAAATTTAAATTTCTGTGTCCATAAAGTTTTTTGTTTTTGTTAATTGTGATAAAAGATACCTAACGTAAAATTTACCATTTTAACCATTTTGAGCGTACAGTCCGGGGGTGTTAAGAACATTCAGGTGGTTGTGCAACCATCGCCACCATCCATCATCCCAGACTGAGACTCTGTAAATAAAGTTTTATTGGAACGCGGCCACACTCGCTTGTTTGCCTGTTGTGTCTGCCTGCTTTTGTGCTGCCAGGGCAGAGTTGAGTAGTTGCAACAGAGACATCATGGCCTGCAAAGCCAGAAATATTTACTCTCTGGCCCTTTCCAGAAGAAGTTTGCTGAACCCTGCCCTAGTGCATATTCTTGTCACGTCCTGTGTAGTTACCGTAGCAACCATCTAACTGGTCTCCTGACCTCCGCTTTCATTCCTTTCCAGTCTGTCTGCCCTTGGGCGGTTTTCCTAAGAGACTAGTCTATCGATGAACCTCCGTTAAAATCCTGTAGTGGCATCTCACAGACTAATGTTGTGTTGCTGGGAACACCCAGAAAAGTAAGTTATTAAAGGCTCTGAAAAGTCCTGCAGAAAAGAAACCTGCCGAGCGTTGATTAATCCAGTATCATCCAAAATGAACTGGCGCAAAATTATCATTGTTTTTTCCTAATCACCTAGAACAACCAACAGCAGGGGTTGGTTGGCAAACTTGCGCTGTGAAGGGCCAGATGGTAAAATACCATAGGCTTTGTGGGCAGTCCGGTCTCTTTGCAACTACTCAGCTCTGCTGGGAAGTCGCCATAGGTAATACGTGAATTGATGGCCATGGTCCAGCAATATTTCACGTAGAAAAGTAAAACAGGCCGTGGGCTAGATTGGGTATGCTGAGCTCTGCCCTTACACAACAGTGGTCCCCGGTGTGGTCCCAGACCCGCAGCATCACATCACCTGTGCCCGCTCCAGACCTGATGAATTGGGAGCTCCGGGGGCGGCCCCACAGTCTGCATCTTAACCGGCCCTACCTGCCAGCTAAGGTGTGAGGCACCCCTGATGCAGAAGCACAGGACACACTTGAGGAACACCCCAGGAACAAAGCCAACATTAGCAGGGATGGAAGGCCCTTCGAGAGCTGGTCTCTGTCCAATGTCCCTCCCTCGCGAGCACATTCTGTGCTCCAGGTGAACTACCTGTAGGTTCTGGAACGTGGCCTCCTTTCCCCAACCCACGCGTCTGCGCAGGAGCCTTTCCGTTTGGGGCAGCTCCGTTGTCTTGCTGCCGCCGGCCTCGTCCCAAACTTCTAGTCATTGATGACTCAACCCAGGTGTTCCCTGTCTCGGAAGCATGTTTGGTCCCAGCCCCACCACTGCCCCACCTGCAGGGTTTTCCTCCTCTGCGCTTCTGTACCTGCCCGTGCTTCTCCTGTGTGTCATGATGCAGTTAGTGGCTTGGATGGGGACTCCTCAGATGGCGCCATTTTATTCTTCTCTGTATTCCCAGCACGCAGTGGGCGCCCTGAAATGTTTGCTGAGTTTGCTCAATGAGCAAAGGAACCCTATGCTTGGGGCGTGGCTCTTGGTGTCTGACGGAGGCGCCTGGTCCCCAGGTGCGAGGACAGGGAAGTCGAGTCCCCACCGGGAGTTCCTGGCTCGGCCGGGTTCTGGAGAGGCTCACGGTGGGAGCCTCTGGGTCATTTCCTCCTCTCCCCGTCTCTGACTCACTGATTGACTGATGTTTGGAAATTGTGACTCACCTCGTTACAGAAGAAAAAGGAAATTTTACTCTGCGCTCCCTCCCTCCCTTTCATAAAAGCAATAAATAAAAGTGGCTGACATTCTGCTTGGTGCAGTAAGAAGCGTTTAAATGCATTTCTGGTTTTCATAATTGGTAGCTTCTTGTAGAAAGGTGCTTATTAGAAGAAAAAAAACTTTCTTGTGTATCTGTTTTCAACCTTCTTGTCTGTAAAAATCATAAAGTGAGCTGGTGTGGGAATTGCACAACCGCCCCCCCCCCCCCTTAAAAAGATATTTGTGGCAGTTCACGTTTTAGCAGTGGATGGTTAAGCTACTTCTCTTTTAGTAAGAAATGTGAGGTGTACCCTCTCCGCCTTCAGAGTTTCAAAATGAATCCACCGGGGTGGTGAGTAATGATGTCTTAAGCTGGTTTATTAAACGTGAAGGAATAAGATGTTCTGGGTTGACATCATGTACCAAATATAGATAAAGCCTGGATCAGCTGGACTCGAGGCCCCGGGCTCAGGCCAGTGCCAGAACACAGTTGAACCTGATGATGCCTGTTTTGTCTCATGACACTGACGATTGAAGTGGACGCATGGCCTTGACTTTTAAGAGTCTCCTCCTGGAAAATACAAAAAAAAAAAAAAAAAAGGCGTTAGTTCACTTATCACTGTAGTATTGGAATTAAAGCTTGGCATCTCTCGTTGACCTTTTATTCTCTTCACGATCAGCACGTCCTAAATGCGTTAGGCTCTTGGTTCTGGAAAACTTAACCAGTGAAATGAGCATCTTTTCAGAATGTGACTCTAAGTAAGGGCTCAACAAATGTTAGTTGTAATTATTTTATTACTGCCATCCTTCTTATCTGCCAGGCATAATGCCTGGCGTCTAGGCAGGTACCTTGCTGTCTTATTTAATTTCACGTGCAAAACGGCCTTGCAAGGCAGGTGCCGGGCTCTCCCCGTAGGGAGAGGACGCTGAGGCTTAGAGGGACAGGGACTTGCTTCTGGTTGCACGGCGTCCGCAGGTGAAGCCAGGACGCACACCTGGGCCTGTGTGCCGCGCTCTCTGCTGGGCAGGACCCAGCTCCACGGCGCTCTGGCTTCCCTGGTGCTGATGCCAGGAGTCTCACCAAGTAAAAGCTGGATCACACGTGAGTATTTTAACTGGGGAGCTGTTTAAGTGCAGAATCCTGGAAGGGAGAAGACAACGTGGGACCCACTTTGTCCCTTCTCCCTGCTGGGTCCCCTGCTCCCGGCTCTGCTGCCACCGGGAAGGGGTAAAGGAGGAGCCTCTCACTGTCATTACTGCCTCTCATTGTCAGTAATGAAGGCAGTAAACCCGTGCTGAGCCCTTTACATTCCTTCTCTTACTTAGTCTTGACAACTCCCTGTAAGGCGGGCATAGTTTCCTGACTACTTCACAGGTGAGGAAACCGAGAGACTCACCCAAGCCCCTGAGCTGGTGATCGGCAGAGCTGGGCCTCCCTCTGCCGTCCCCAACAGCCGGCTCGGCCCAGGGCTCCAGCTCAGGAGTCCCAGGCTGCAGCCGACTGCTGGCCCCATCACCGGGCACCCCGGCCCCAGGGCTCAGAGCGGGGTTGTCCTGGGAAGGGGCCGAGGAGCCGGACCCACTAAGGGCAGTCACGTGAGGGAGCAGCAGAGGTTGGGGGCCCAGGCTGGGACCTGGGATTTGAAGCTGCCCACGGGGGGCCAACGTGCGACAGAGCTGAGAGTCACGACCTACCCTCCACCCTAAAGCAGCCGGGACTTGCCAAGCAAGCCTTGTTTCTAAAAGTCAGAAAGGAAAGCGAGGGCGTCTCCCCACACCTCACAGGAGGTATGCTGCGCACACAGCCACGTCCGACAGGAGCATCGCAGGGCCCCCGTTACGCCGCGCCTTCGACTTCGACCGTGCCAGGCTTAGGTCATTTCCATTTCTGGGTTGGGAATGGCCTTTTGCAGATACCGGTTATATTTATCACCAGCTAACTTATCAGCTTACAACACCAGATACACAAAATTGTAACCTGACTCATCAAAGAATAGATAGTTCATGACTTGATGGTAAAGTAGATCAGCTTTAAGAAATCAAATGGATTGTGGAATCCAGCTTTTCCCCCAGAAAACTTTGTGAAATGGTCTAATAGGAATGTTAGTTCAGACCTTTCTGGAAACAGTGACCTTAAACATACTCCATTGACTCAACAATCTGGTTTTCTTTTCCCCCCTCAGGGAAAAAAATTAGAAACGTGCTCAAAGCTTTGGGAGCAAGAATGCTCACTATAGAGTTGTTTATAATACAAAACATGGGAGCAGCCTAATGTCCAATAGACAGGAATCGTTAATTTATGTTAAATTCATTCAATGAAATGATTATGTAACTGATGTTCTTCTCCAAGAATATTTAATAACATGGAAAATGATCATGATATAAACTAAGATACTATATCACCCTAGTTTTATGAAAGAGAAATGAACAAAAATAATAAACGACATGAATACATACACATTCAGCATAATATATAAAAATACCTATTATGTATGCAGAAGGCCTCGTGTACATAGGTACGTAGAAGAAAGACTGGAAGAAGATAATTCAGAGTCTTAGCAGGGATTATTTCCGGACGGTGTGAGACTGATTTTTTTTTTTTTTTTTTGAGACTGATTTTTTTTTAAAAAAATTCTTTGTCATGCCTTTCTATATTCTCCAAATTTTCTGTAGTGAGGATGTTATTACTCTTTAATTTGAACACAGTAACTAAAAAAATGTTCAACTTTTTGCAGAAGAGAAAAGAATCTTTTTGGAAGGCTGTGGTGTGTGGTGATCCGTTCACCAGGCATCTTTAAGTGGGAAACAGAGGTTAAGACTGGAATCTCAGCCTGCCATTTACTCCCTGTGGTCCCTGGGCGAGACTATCAGCCTCTAAATCTCAGTGTCCCCATCTGTAAAATGGGAGGGTCCGCCTCTTAGAGTTGTTGGGGTGATGAAATGAGACAAGGTACTCCTCCAGCCCCTGGCGGGAACACGTGTCCAGACCATCTGCTGTTATCGCTCCTACTCTTGTCATCGTGGTTGAAGCCCCAGCCGTGTGCCAGACTCCGTGTGAAGTGCGACCAATGTGAAAGTGGGTAAAAACAGTCCCGCTCCCGGGAGCCTGGGACCTGGCGGTGGGAGGGGGCACACGGGGCCGAGAAACGCAGCGCTGGAGTCAGGGAGGGCGTGCCTGCCAACGTGGGGGTCTCCGGGAGGGTGGAAACGGGGTGTCATGGGAACCCAGGAGATACTGAGAGGGGTGAAGGTCACCCCTGCCAGCCAGCTCGGGGCCGGCCGAGGCCGCAGCGAGAGTCCAGAGCGTTGAGGAGACAAACTTGACTCGGTGGGAGGGGCGACCAAAAGGGAGCCTGTGGTGACACTGAGGCTTTCGCTGGGGCATCTATGCTAGAGAGCGTTCTTTTTATATCAGAAGGAGATGATACCTTTATTTTAAGGAAAACCAGACTCTCTTTCAGAATGTTCACTGCACCTGAGTGTGTGTGTACGTGTGTGTGTGTGTGTGTGTGTGTATGTAACAGGAGAGGGAGTGTGGCTGTGACAGGGCCATTCGCCTGGCGTCACCATTTCTGAGTCGCCCCCCTTTTCTGCCCCCCCCCGCTTTAACTCACCCCCCAGTGCTGTTTGCTATTCCTTGTCACCCCACCCCATCGAAGGAGAAGCTTCCTCTGTTCCCCCCGAGCACCTGGCTTTTCCAGAGCAGAGGGCGCTCCTGCCCCGGGACAGGCGCAGAGGAGGCCGGGTGCCCTGCCCTCCCCCCCGCCCCCGGCGCCCCTTAGAGCAGGGAGCAGAAACCATGGAAGCTCAAGTAAGAGCTCTAATTATTTCTGTTGAAACTGATTATACTGAGGGTGGAGCGCATTGCCTTTCATTTCTTTGTGTGCACGTATTTCCCCCCCCCTCACAAGAAGTATATTCTTTTCTTTCCTGTTTGTTCCTGCTTGATTCGGGGAGGCTGCTGTTTTCATTGCCTAATTAATGGGGAGACTTTCTGTGGAGGATTTCGTCGTGGACGGATTCTCTGTTTGAACATGGTACAACCTGTGGCCCCTTTATTTTATTTTATTTTATTTTTTTTGCGGTACGCGGGCCTCTCACTGTTGTGGCCTCTCCCGTTGCGGAGCCTCCGGACGCGCAGGCTCGGCGGCCATGGCTCACGGGCCCAGCCGCTCCGCGGCATGTGGGATCCTCCCGGACCAGGGCACGAACCCGCGTCCCCTGCCTCGGCAGGCGGACTCTCAACCCCTGCGCCACCAGGGAAGCCCCACCCCTTTAAAACATAGTTACATCCTCGACTCTTTACAGGGCAATAACTAGATTAATTCTGTAGTGCTTTTTGGATACCAATTTTCTTTTTAAAAGAATAGGTTTGCTGTTTTAATAAGACTCGAATGCCGTCGAGACGCCTTAAATTGGCACAGTGGCTGTGGAATAGCTTGGCCCCTTGCAATGAACTTGAGAGAGCACTTTACGGCTGCCCGGTTGTTGAAGCCGGCCTCGGCTAGACGCCACTTCCGCTCTGGACCGTGGTCACTAACTCTGTTTACCCTAATGTGCTTGTCAATCGCATCGCTCACTATCTTTTCAGCTTAGAGTGAGGTTCACTGTGTTTGTCTTGCCCCACTCCAGTTTTCACTAATGAGATTTATTTTGTAAAGGAGAGTTGGAAATTAATTGGATGATTAATTGAGAGATTCTTATTCTTATCAAGGAAAGCTATGGAACTCGTGGCTTCAGATAAAATTCGTAATGAGCCCTTAATACTTTTTTTAAAAAAATCTTATATTTAAAGAACCTGGTCACGTAAAGAGAATTCAGTGCGACAGAGGATTTTTTTTCTCCCTGTGCGTTTACAACTTTACTTCCACTGTAAGGCAGTGTGTCGTGGTGACAGAGTGTGCAGTGTATGAAGATCCATCCCTCCCTCCTGATGTACATTAAAGGCCCCTTACTTGCCCATCACTGTGCCCTGTGACAGAAGATGAGCTCAGCGAAGGCCTTTCTGTGTAGTGGGGCCTGGGCTTTGGGGGTGGTTGGATGTAGGAGTGAGGGAGGAGGGAGCTTCCTGGCTGGGGCTGTTGGAGGTGGCACCATTAATGAGAATCCAAAAGGGATTATTTGGGGGCATAGATGTAGAATGAGCTTGGAATTCAGAGAGTTTGAAATACCAGTGGTATAGTAGATAGAGACATATACATAGAGACCTGGAGGGGGGGGGGGGGAGGGGGAGAGAGGGGGGGAGGGAGGGAGGGGGGGGAGAGAGAGAGAGAGAGAGCACGGGAGGGAGGGAGGGAGAGAGAGAGAGAGAGAGAGATATCGGGAGAGTGGTGACAGGTCCCACCTCTGTGTCCCATGTCACTTCTGGCAGTGTGAGCATGGGAACATCGTTTAACCCCTAATCTTTGGTTTTCTCTGTCCGTGAAGTAGACAGAAAAAGAGCTCCTGTACATGGTTGCTGTGAGGCTCGAATGAGCTGAATGCAGGTGAAAGTGCTTTAGAAACTCTCAGCTAGCTAGAAATATTAGTTATTATTGTTATTATCATTCTTACATTAAAATGTAATCTGCCCAAACCATTTGGGAAGCATTGCACACTAGCCCCACTTGGAGACTTGTAGTATGCATATTGTTGTCTGTTTGTTCAGTGGTTTGCTCACCGTACTGATTAATATTAGAACTAAAGCAGTATATTTCAGAAAGCAACCAGGAGTAGCCATTCTCGGAAGTGTTATACAAGCATTAAAAATTATGTTTGCAGAGGGAGTGAAGTGTCTGGGCAGGCTTCAACAAAGCAAGCAGCTTAGGGAGTATATAGGGTATATTATTACAATTATAAAAGAAACGCACAGAAAAAAATACTTGAAGGATCTATGCCAAAATAGTAAGTGGGTACCTTAGGGCGTGGGACTTGGAGTAATTTTTCGTCTTTGTTATACTTTTCTGTGCTTTAAGCATACATTGCCATGCCCTTACATTACTTCTGTAATCGAAAAGATAAATTCATGAACAAAACAACAGCCCCTCACCACCCCCGCTTCCCCACCCAGTACAGGTGAGAATTAGATGCTTGAAGAACTAAAAGGACAAACGTATTGATTTCATCTTTTTAATATTTTCCTGGTTCGTCTTCCCTTCAACACTGTTTTCATCTGGCAGAGAAAACGGGACTCTGCACAGAAACGGTAGCGACCAAAGCGAAATATCCCCTAGCAGAGTCTCGAATTGCTCTGCCCTCTTGGGACCTCCTGCCTAAATTTTTTGGTAATGAAATTTGATCCTGACTTCAGCTAAAGCTATTGTGTATTAATCTCGCATTTCTATGTAGCGTAGGATGTCTAGAATGTCTATTTAGTGTAGAATGTATTCGGCAGCCTGTAGAGACCAGAGATAACGAATTGTTACGTATCTTCTGTTTTGCCCTTGTGAGCCATGCAATCCGGTTTGCAGGCATGTGGAAGTGGATGCATTCATGTGTCCCCCTGGCACGCATAAGAGGATGGGAGAAGTGTGCTGAGTATTCTTTTCTAGGAGAAGTGGGTTTCTCCAGCTCTTTCATAATTCTTGACCCCTCCCTTTCATTACAAGGATTAGTCATCATTTCAGATTTCAGATTTGGCCTGGGGCACTTCCTGTTTAGGTGTGGCTGTAACGTGTGCCTCTTTTCTGCCTTTGGGGTCTCCCTCTTCACCCCCCTCTAGGGCTCTTGCTCCTACCTTGACTGTTGCCCTCTACATCCTGTGGTTTTTCCCAGTGCCTGCTGTGCTGTCACCTGGCACTTTCTCCAAAACCATCCCCTTGTCTCACCCCGCAGGAAAATTCTCCCTGTAGCCGTTACCCCTGCCACCAATTTTGGTGCCAGAAAGTGTGCTGGCCTCACTGTACGTGGATAGCCAGTCCTCTCCTTTCAGGTGGTCCTGTGCTGCTGATCGGGTGGGGGAGAAGCCATGTTGGTTAATTGCTCATCCCCGCGCTCATTTCTTCATCTCTTCATACTGGGTGCTGGGGCGGGGGCAGTGTGCGGTGGGAATGGCAAACAAGGCGGACACAGATCCTGCCCCCATTCTTGGGCCTGGATCCAGGGACTGGCATTCCTCTCGCCTCTTCTCACTCTTCAGAGGTCATTGCTGCTGCTTATGGGGTGGAGAGCAGAGGCAGGTGGACATTATGTGGAAGAAAGGAAAAGCTGAGGGTCAGGGCTGGAGTGGCAGCCTGGGTCCAGTCCTGATTTGGTCCACTAACTTGTCAGTTTCCCTGTCTGAAATGGAACAGTAACCATGGTAAGGCTACCAGTCGCTTACTGCCCATCAGCACAGGCCAGTATCTTAACCGGCCCTTCACTCATGTAATTTCACTTTACCTTCTCTGCAGCCCTGCGATATAGGTTGGCTTATTTTGTCCCTATATCACCTTCAAAGAACCCGAAGCTCACGGATAAATCACAAAATGGTAGAGCAGGAATTTGGACCCAGTCTTGGTGGCCACGGCCTGCACTCTTGTTACACTGAACAGCAGACTGCTTGGATGACCGTTTCCCAAAGTGTGTTCCAAAGAGGCCGAGTTGCAAAAGGCGTTCCTGGGAGAAAGGCTTAGTGACCAGGTGACTTTAGGAAGCACTGGGCGCCGAGGACCAGGGCCCGGTCCACGATGGTGTTAATCCTTCTCTCGGGGCTTTGTCCGTGGATTTAACACAGGCTCCCCAGATGCCCAGGAGGCAGCGCAGAGTTGTGGTTAAAGGCTGCAAAGTGGGGATTCTGGTCCTGCCAGTTACTGTGTGACCCTGGGCAAGCACTTAACCCCCTCTGTGTCTCAGCCATCTCGGCTGTGAATAATTTCCCTCTTTGGGTTGTTATGAGGATTAGATGGGTTCATACAAATAAAGTACTCAGCGCAGTAGCTGGCACCTGGTAGGTGCCTGGTGCCTGTTGGCTATTATTATTGCTGTCATTGTCATTGCTGGTATTGGCTCAGGGCATAGAATGGCTCAAAACACACCCGGCTTCTGAGAAGTCAAAGCAGAGAATGCTGGCTTTGTTTTCTCCAAAGTTTCCCCTTCTCTTTTGCCATCATACTCGTTTGATCACAAAAACACCCACCTGCATGTAGAAGCCTCAGCTCCACGGGACACGCTGTGCAAGTACTGGCACAGGTGGTTGTGACGACTTTGCACAGCCTCAGGATCCAGCAAGCCGACCTCAGTGCCTTCACGCCGTCCCCAGGCAGTGGACTGTCGTCGTGTCAGAGTTGGAAGGGCCACAGCCGTCTACCAGCCCACCTGTTTGGTTGCAGGCCTCCCACGGAGGACAGTTTTATTTGGACCACAGCAGAAGAGCGATCTCTTTCCTACAGCCTACCAAAGAAATAGAAGGGCTTGTGAAGCAGGAGGAGAGGGGTCCTTTCCCTTCCCAGCACGTGTGTGTGTGTGTGTGTGGGGTTAGTGGTATTTGGGTGTGTGTATAAGTTTGATGGTGATGTGGGGTGTGTGTGTGCTTTAATGGTATTTAGGTGTACGTGTGGGTGTGTAGGGTTTAATGGTGGTGTGTGTATGTGTGTGTGCGTGCGTGTGTAGGGTTTAGTGATGATGGGGTGCGTGTGGTTTGATGCTTATGGGGTGCGTGCGTGTGTGGTTTCATGGTATTTAGATGTATGTGTGGGTGTGTGTAGGGTTTAATGGTGATGTGTGTGTGTGTGTAGGGTTTAGTGATGATGGGGTGCGTGTGGTTTGATGGTTATGGGGTGCGTGTGTGTCTGGTTTCATGTATTTAGGTGTATGTGTGTGTGTGTGTAGGGTTTAATGGTGATGGGGTGTGTGTGTGTGTGGTTTGATGGTAATTAGGTGTACGTGTGGGTGTGCGTAGAGTTTAACGGTGGTGGGGTGTGTGTGGTTTCATGGTATTTGAGTGTGCGTGTGTGTGTTTTTGTGTATGTGAACTTTAATGGTGCTGTCATGTTGTGGTTTCACGGTGTGTGGGTGTGAGTGTGGGCGTGTGTAAGGTTTCCCGGTGAATTTCATCAGGGCCCTCCCCACCTTTGCCCTTCGTCAGGGCCCTCACACCTTTTTTTTGTTTGTTTGTTTTTTTGCGGTACGTGGGCCTCTCACCGCTGTGGCCTCTCCCGTTGCGGAGCACAGGCTCCGGACGCGCAGGCTCAGTGGCCATGGCTCACGGGCCCAGCCGCTCCGCGGCATGTGGGATCTTCCCGGACTTGGGCATGAACCCGTGTCCCCTGCATCGGCAGGCGGACTCTCAACCACTGTGCCACCAGGGTAGCCCACTGTCACACCTTTTGTTCTATGTCAGGCCCACCCCAGAGAGCACGACGATGAACCTATTTCCAGCCGAGGAGGACAGTTGTTCCCACGCTTTGCCTCTGCACGTCCTGGGGGACGGCAGGTCTGTGTGTGAGGAATCGTGTCCTCCTCACGCAGCAGCGTGTAGTTAGGGTTGCCTTCCTGCCTCAGCTTTGTGGATCCCACAAGAGCTGCGACGTCCGCCACCCCCCACAGCCGCCTGAGGTCATCAGCTCGTGTTCAGGTTCACGGGAATGGGCATCGGTGTTGTGTCCACAGTGATTCCATGCAGGGCCCTGATGAGCTATCAATTATAAGTGGAATCCACAAAGAATACAGCTTTAATGCATCACAAATGTGACCTATCTAAAACAGGTCTGTTGGGACATAATAAAAATTAGGTATTTAATCATGTTGGGGGCTGTCTTCGAGTTTTGAGGTCTTAGCAGTCTCAAATCCCTGGGAAGAGAAGGCCTCTGCCGTCTTTATGCAGTGAAGATACAAGGTAGTTCTTCCAGTTTTTAATGTGCTTACAAAATTGGGGTCATCCTTTTCAAAAGCGTCCTCCTCGGGCCGTGAACGGTGCCCTGTCCGTGACCTTCACTGTGAGAGTTGACAGAGGAAGAATTTGCGGCACCTGGTTTTATTGGGACATTCTGAGCATTGAAGAGGGCGCTTGGTGCCGTCCGGTGTGGAATGAGGGGCCAGCTCCCTGGTTTGCACCCGGCTCCAGCACTTTCACTGCACAGTGACTTGAGGACGCCATGCCTCCGTGTCCTGAACTGAAAAAACGGGGGTGACCAGGACATTGTCACACACTTTTTTTTTTTTTTTTTGCGGTACGCGGGCCTCTCACTGTTGTGGCCTCTCCCATTGCGGAGCACAGGCTCCGGACGCGCAGGCTCAGCGGCCATGGCTCACGGGCCCAGCCGCTCCGCGGCATGTGGGATCTTCCCGGACCGGGGCACGAACCCGTGTCCCCTGCATCGGCAGGCGGACTCTCAACCGCTGTGCCACCAGGGAAGCCCATGTCACGTGCTTTTAACGAGTCCGTGCAGATAAGCATTTAGAGCAGAGTGTGGCCTAGAGTAAGGGCACGTAAGCATCGGTTACTGATGTGGCAGAGGCTTGACATCCACGTAACTCCCAGTGATCAGAGGAGGTGACGATGTGCAGAGAAGATGCACCGCTTGCTACTGAGATTTAGGGAGAAGCCAGGAGCCCAGGAAGCACCTCTGGGTGCGTCTCTCTCGTGGACACTGGTGGTTGTCTGTGCTGGACACCAGCACTCTGGGTCCCAAGTCGGTCCCTGCTCTTGGCACCTCACAGTGCCAGGCAGGGGGCAGACCTGAGAACAGACATGTGGTTTTTAAAGATGACAATAGGGTACAGTACCAGCGTAAGCCGATAAAAGGCAGTGAGGGGCAGAATGAGAGGTTAATTTCAACTAGGGGATCTGAGAAGATAATATTTGAGTTCCACCCTCCAGGGTGAGCTGCCCTAGTGGGTGTTGCTCCAGTTAGGGGGCGTCAGAGGGTGTTATCTGGAGATATTGACCAGGAAGCGAGTCCACCCCCCCACCCCACCCCCAGTTGATCTCGAGCCGGCAGGTCCCTGGAGGGTAGATTCAGGCATCCAGACTCAGACAGGAGCCTCGCTGGCAGCCCAGTGACCCAGTGCCATTGTCAGCGGGTTCCTTCCCTCACCTCCTCCAGGCTGGCTCTCCCACCTTTCAGGCGGGTCCCTGACGGAAATCCATCCAGGTCAGCAGGCTTCGTGGGGGCCCGAGGGCCTTTGTGGCTGGGGGCCTGGGCTAGACAACTAGCAGCAAGAGCATCTCCCACCAGTGCCCACGCCAGTACCAGAGCCCCACTGCGCCTCCCACCTGCTGCCACCTGCTCCCAGAGCCCAGCGTGGTCAACTCACTTCCCATCGGGCCCCAGAGGCCATGCCCAGTTCGCCGCAGCTGGACTGACTGAGACTTCTCAGCCACCCATTTTTAGATCCTGGTCTAGCGTGAGTCCCTTTAATGGACGGCTCATCTCTTATTTTTTCCACGGTTTTATTCTCAGAGGGTAAAAGCTTACCTTCCGTAGTTTGGGGTTGTCTTGACCCTTGACCCTGTGTTTTTCACTGGCTACTAGCATTTAAAGTGGGGAACATTCTAGAGGAAGGGAAGTATAGTCTGCGGGGAGTTGTGAGCCGTCCTGTATCGCTGGACTCTCGGGCACGGGGAAGACATGGAGTAATGTGTGTGATGTGATCGAAAAGCTCTTTATTGCTTATGGAGCAAGAGAGGGAGGAGGAGAGAGAGAAGGCCGGTGCGTGGGGGGTGTCCCTGTGGAGGGCTGTCGAGGGAGGGAAGGATGTTGGTGGGACGGCTGTGCGGACGGCCGAGGCCCGCCCTGCCCCTCCCCCAGTGGGCGCCAGGGCTCCCCTCAGGTGGCACTTCCAGCAGGCAGTCTGTGTCCTTGGGAGGAGCTGGAGCGAGAGGGAGAAGTAATGCGAGGGGAGGACTGCCGTGCCTGGGTTTATAGATGCTTTTCCCCCAAGAGCTGTCCTCACGGTTTTCGAGGTGACTGTCCTGTGTCTGTGTCTTTCCTCAGACGAGCCTTTTTGCGCCCCAATGTCCCGAGCATTCATGGTGACCAGCGACTGTGCTAGGTGATCAGGACCCAGTTTCTCTCTCACGCGTGGTGGTGACCTGATCCGATCTGTGCCCCGGAAAGGCCACTCTGGGGCAGGTGGCGATGAGCAGCGAGGGGCTTGCCTTTTGTCACACAGCTGGAAACTGGCAGGGCCTGGCTGGCCGACTCCCCAGTCGCGCTTGGGGCCTCTCGGTGCTGCCACGTGCCCCGGCTTCGATACTCCAGAGTCCCCTCTGAGACACAGTTGAGAAGGGAGGGCATGGGTGGCCTCGGTGGCTTCCCCCTGTGTCTCCCAGGGCTCATCACCCACTGCTGCTCTCTACCTGTTTTAATCCGTGATCCTACAGGGCTTCCCTCTGAACGGGTAACAGCACGCCATCAGCATGATTCTGGCTGAGATCTGCTGGGATAATGCCTAAGGGCGGGCTGGATGGACGAGTAGAGGGACCTTTACAGAAGGCCGTGACGTGGCCCTTTTCCTGAGCATCTACCCTGAGCTGGCCTCATGCCAGGCCGTCCCCACCATGAGAGAGGGACTTGACACATCTGTCCCAGTGCCTGCACCCAGTCCCAGGACTTGGGTCTCAGCTGCCTTTGAAAGGGCCTGTTTGGAATCTTTTTCCATTTAACACATTTGCAACTTAGCTAAGTGTCTTTTTCAAACGCTAGTAAAGCCTTAACAGCTTCTAAGACACCGCACTAGACCTGAGACAGGCTGACAATTTGGATTCCGTCTCCAGTGGGAAAGATTCGACACTGCAGGTTTGAGGAGCTTTGAAAAGCTTCTTGTTTGTGTAATGTTCATCGGACACAGATTCTTTTGCAAACAATGGCCTGCAAGTGCTTTAAAGAAATAAACTCCGCTTGCTTGGCCGGGGCGTGTATCTGTCAGTGGTAGAACCACAAACACACATTCTGTTGGCTGAATTGTTTAATTAAACCACATCCTTGAAATGATCCGAGCCATGTGAAGGGACAGTATGGGCACCACACTTTCTGAAAAGATATGTCAAGGGTCCCCAGAAACAAATAACCAGAATTTATCCTAGACAAGTCATTTCCTCTCTCTGGACCTGTTTCCTCATCTGTAAAATGAGGTAGCAGGCCTGGGACACCCACAGAATCCTTGGGGTAATGCAGTGTGAAGATTCGCTGTTACTTGGAATAATTGTAATGCCTTAGGGTTTTATCCGTTTCCCCCCCTCTATCTTCCCTTGAAACGGTAGGAGATTCCCTTATCGAATGCAGGCTCAAAATATGAGAATCAAGGGACCAAGATGATGGCCCGAGTGGTTCTCCTGGTCAACCCTGTCCAGGCTTGGCCTTTGCTTTTAAAGTGGCTCAGAACCCTGGATATGTGGGTGGCGAGGGCACCGGATGAGTCTTGAGAATCCTTCAGGCCTTTCCGGGATGTCCCTGCTGCCGGATGGGAGGCAAGGCTGTGGAGGAGGAACCCGGAGGCTGGTCCGGCTCTGCAGCAGCCCGTCAGCTGTGTGGCCTTGGGCCTCCCTGTGTGTCCTTTCCCCGCCCCCTCCCTCATGGGGAGAGAGGGCTGGCCAGGCCCCTTCTGGGCCTGACAACTCCTGGAGCTGGAGCCTGGGGTGTTATGGGGAGCACTCAGCAGCTGACAGCTCTCATCACCCTAAGAAAGTCAGGCTACTGAAGCCAACTTAAATGAATAGACCCCCAGATTTCCCCCAGCCTTAAAGAAAGCTTGAGACTAGATTGGGAAGGCCCAATTCTGTTACAAACCAAAGTGACCAAATCATACTTTTGTAAATTCCACTTACTTTTTTTTTTTTTTTGAAGTCCTAAATTTTCAGCTTTTCCAGCATGCAAGTTCGTAGAATCATTTGCTTTTCAGTGGTTGAAAGGAACTTAAGATGTACCAGTTATTTCAAAGTTGTGAAGCAGAGACCAAAATAGTCTGAAGCTGAATTTTAAGCCTCTTTTGGCGGGATCAAAGAAACCCAAACTTCTAAAAATACCAAATTAGCTTTTTAAGCATAGTTTCTATCTTTAGTTGAAAAATGTGTGCAGTGTGGGCTCCTGGAGCCTCCTTAAATGTATCCATTGATATTAGCATTTACCCTGAAAAATGAGGCGTTTGACCTGCGCTAATAAAGTCACTTTCTCTGCCCTTGACTTTCCCCTCCCCCGGTGTCAGGATTCCACAGGGTAGACCAAGACCTCCTCCCTGTCCCTTTCTTGAGTTCAGCTCTGTCTTGCAGGAGTTTGCTGCGGTCCAAGTTATATTCTTGAAAACCAAGATGCACAGACACGGGCCTGAGCCTTCAGCTTCCATGTCAGAAGTTAAAATGGATACTCCTACTTAGGGCGTAAGCTGAAATATTTGTATTTGGGTTGCAAATGTGTGATATGATGCTCTCTGTAGCAGATTGGCCTTTCTAATTGCCGTGCTTGTTAAAATTTAAATTAGTTTTAGCTTTCCTAACAAATGTTGACTGACAGTCACAGAAAATGACCCAGAATCCTGGTGAATGGGGGGCCGGGCCGGCCTGGGGTAGGACAGACCATTCGGAGTAGCTAGCCTTGACTTTCAGTGCTTCCATTACAGATGTTTCAGAGACACAGCTCCTTGCCACACCTAGCTGGCCGCGGGGCGCACGGGGGAGGCGGCTCTCCCACTGTGGTCGTTGAGGGAAACACCATCTCTGATACAGGCTTCATGTAGACAGGCCAGACTCCAGCCAGATGGGGTACAGGGGAATGGGCAGTGGGCCACACACCCAGGATTGCAGACCCTAACCTCCAGGAGTGGGCCACGGTCCCCCAGGCCTCTCCTGGGAGTGCCGAGGTGCCCAGGGCTGTCCAGGGACTTTGGGTGGGATCTCTGCCAGTTTTGCCTTGTTAAGAGTAGAGGGGACAAGGGAACGGTACAGGGGAAAGAAGGGGAAGTGACTTTTCTTAAGCACGTACTTTGTGCCAGGCACCAGGCTGAGCACATTCACGTGCATCAGCTAATTAAATCGTCACAACATCCCTGAAAATATACTTTCCCCATTTTGCATCTGAGGAGGCTGAGGCTCAGAGAGGTTCCCGGCCTGCCCAGGGTGGTGCGGCCGGTAAGTGGTGGAGCTAATACTGCGTCCAGGTTCGTCTGACCCTAAAACCATGCTCTTGCCACTGTGCCATCCCTGCCCTGTTGGCTGGTTGTGTTCTGCCTACTTCCAAAAAGATTTCAGGTGGCTTGCAAAGGTGTAACAAGCAAGGCAGTGAGGCTGGGAGCTAGTGGGAAGGAAAAGAAATAAAGGGAGGAAAAAAAGTGGGGTGGCCATCCAAAGTTATGTTCCCCAGACACTGTATGCTTCATAGTGATGAGACACAGACTTGATTGTGAGCTTCCTAGCACCCAGTGTAAAGAGGGCAACCAGATGAGTCACATGACTCACAGACACAAAAACAAAGCATTCCTTTAGGAAAAGCACAGAGCCTCTAGTGTTGGTAAACTGTCTTCCCAGGATCCTCATAAAGAGTATTTTTTGATCGGTTTTTTTTTTTTTTTTTTTTTTGCGGTACGTGGGCCTCTCACTGTTGTGGCCTCTCCCATTGCGGAGCATAGGCTCCGGACGCGCAGGCTTAGCAGCCATGGCTCACGGGCCCAGCCGCTCCGCGGCATGTGGGATCTTCCCAGAGCGGGGCACGAACCCGTGTCCCCTGCATCGGCAGGCAGACTCTCAACCACTGCGCCACCAGGGAAGCCCTTTGCTCGATTTTATTGCTTACATGTTTCTGGCAACCAATGCCATTGGCATGTATCTTCTGGATTAATAGAGGTAGCGTTGCATTTATCTGAAAGATGAAGGAAAGAAAATTGCAGGCCCATTATTTGGAGTGGACACATTTCTAGAGGTAGAGACACTTCTGTCTGGATTTATGAGGTGTGGGTGACCCTCTGATTTCAGATACAGGGCAAATGCGGTGTGTAAAAATACTGATCATCGGAAGTGGAAAAGAAGCCCCAACCCACCTCGCTTGAATAGGCTTGGTTCTGAGTGGGGCTTGGGTGGTCTTCCGGAGCCCACACTACTGACAGCCTGGGAGGGGCCCAGAGTGCAAGGGGGCCCAGGGAGGCTGCGACCTGGGGGCACATCTGCTTTCTCTGACTCTGCCCTGACTTTAGCTCACCAGTGGCCTGTTCTGCCTCATTCGTGGCGGAACTTACTCTCAGCACATTCTTTGTAGGGGTTTGGGTTCAGCCACTGAACGAGAGAGAGAGATTCCTCCCTTCTCACAACCCTTAGTTCCATTTCCGAAACTCCTGGGAGGAACCCTGGCCCAGTGCAGGGCCCATGTCTCATTTAGACCGGTGTGCGGTGGGCAGCAGGCAGGTCGCGTGCTGACATGATGGGAGGGAGAAGGGGCATGTCCCAGATGAGGCGGCCCCCGGTGACCCAGGACCCCTCCCAGGCACTGTCTGTAGAGACATCGGTGGGTGTCAGAGGGGGTGTCAGGAGGGGCCCAGGAGCCCCGTTGCGTGGTGACCAACAGATGCTGCCCCTTTTCCACACTCAGAGATGTCTGATGCCTGCAAGGAGCCACACCTTCCCGTCACCTCTGACCCCAGCAGGCTTCCAACCAGTGACCTTAAGGTGAGAAGCTCTGATTACCGACAAGTCTAGCCAGCTTCTGCCTTCCTTTATTTGACTCTAAAAATGATACCTGGGTTTTAGAGGATTGCTTCTCAGGCAGCTGAAATCACTGCTCCCACGTTCTGGTACATTTCAGGAGAGAAGAATCAGGTGGCTTCCTTTTGTCCTGGTCCAGGCAGAGTGGAAAGCCGGGCTGGCTTCCTCAGGCAGACGCTGGGCGCCTTTGGATTTTCCCTGTAGTCTGAACTCACCTGGGAGGTGAGTCTGAACTCACCAGGGGCCTTGTGTGTCCTTCCCCACTGGACACACAAGGCCTCTAGATGACATGACCCCCTCCCGGTGGCTCTGTGACCTCAGCGGGACTCGGCTCACGCTCATGTCACAGCCCCGAGGAGGCACGCGTTTTCCACCAGAGTCTCTCTCAACCCCTCCCCACCAAGCCAACGCCAGGATGCAGCCCGCTGATGGGAGAGTTGGGGACTGAAGGGACTAAGTCCTTTTTTGCTTTGGCCGTTTCAGTTAGGGTTGATATACCTACAGGAAGATGCCTGCTTCATTAGGTTCACACTCAGTCACCCTCCCCAAACCGAGCTCATCCGTGTACCAACAGCCAGATCAAGAGCGCTACCAGCACCCGCAGAAGCCCCTCTTTGGGGCCCCAGAATCGGAAAAAGTTTTAAAGAAAGAGGGAAAGGAAAACAACGTTTACTAATTAGCTTTTATGGAACAGGCTCTGTGCATACTCTCCACATTGCCCCAAATCCTCATTTGAAAGATGAGGAATCAGACCCAGGAAGGGACAGGTGACCTGACCAAAGCCACGGCCACAGAACCAGGTCTCCTCAAATCCCAACACAATGCATTTCATCTAAACCCTGCTCCTGACTTTCATTCTCTCCCTGTCTTTTATAGATTGTTGGGAAGTGAGATAGCATATTAATATTTCCAAAACTTCTTGTGAAATTTTGAAGTGTTGTGTAATGATTAAGATGGCAACTAGGAACTAGGAAATGAGAGCTTTTAATCCCAGCTTACAGGAAATTCTAACTAGTAGGAAATCTAATTCAGGCAGTCCTGGGAAACATCACACCGCTCTGAGATGAAAGTCAGCTAAATTGGGATCTAATTCTATAATCTAAATATAGCTGTAGATATATTACAGGTTGGCCTTTTCAGCTTGGGAGAGGATCGTTCACTCTAAAAAGTGCCCTTTGTGTCATAGAGAAGAGCGGCTGGCCAGGGTGACGGCCCAGAAAGGCAAGGAGGGGCTTTGACTTTTTATACCTTAGTCTTTATTTTCTTAAATTTCGTAATAAGAATGTATTTGTGCGTTACATGTGTAATACACGAATTTAAAGGGCCAGAGGGAAGACTCTTAGCAGAGTGTTTTCAGTGTGGACAGGAGGTTTGCGGGTAGCCTTTGCCTTTCCCACATTAGTGACGATGGAGGGTGAAGGTGTCAGCTGCTGTCGCCTGTCCCAGGGACACAGAGCCCCCCCTGGAGTTGACTAGCTCATTGGCCTTTGCGTGGCAAGGGCTCTTTTATTTTAAACATGTTTGATTACAAAATTAACATGCTTATAAAAGTTAAACCATTCCAGACGTGCAAGACATAACAAAATTTAAAGTCGCCCCCCTTCCCCCGCCCCCACCCCCCAGTTTCAGAGGTCACCACTATCAGTTACATAGTATGTAATTATTTGTTTTGATTATTGTTTCTTCCCTATGAGAACATTTTTTTCCCTCTGTCTTGTTCAGTGATGCATCTTAGGCCTAGAGAACAGTATTTTGCACGAAGCAGGTGGTGTGTCAGTGTCTGTGGGGTGCGTGGACACCGCAGCAGACGTCTTTGTACATGAGTCCTTGACCATTTGTGCAAGTATGACTGCAGGACAGATTCTTGGGTGTGACGTTGCTGGGCCAAAGGGTATGTATGTGTTTTCCTTTTCTGGTTCTGCCGATTTGGCATCCAAAACGGTGTCCTCAGTTGTCACTCACTCTTCACCAGGTGACAGGACAGTGGGACTGTCCTTTTCCTCATGACCTCACTAGCACTGGATAAGTCAGTTATTGCATCTTCCACTGGTAAAAAATGTATGTATATTCCTTTAAGTTCATACTTCCTCAATCAACAGTGAGGTTGAACATCTTGTACTATGTTTATCAGCCAGTAGTATCTCTTGTATAAACTGTCTCAACGTCCTTTGCTAATTTTTTTAGTGGGCTGTTTGCCTCGTCTTCTTGGTCCATTTTGGTGTTTAGAGAGTGTGGTATTAATATTTTCTCATATCTTATAAATTGCAGATATTTTCCCCAAGCCTGTCATCTGTCTTGTAAATATAAACATGTTTTTCTACATCCTCTTATAGTAATTAAGGAATTCTGGTTTTTCATTTGATTTTTTTTTCATCTGACAGCAGTTTTGTGTATGTGGTTTGAGGTGTAGGATCTAACGACTTTTTTCCCCCCAAGTGGATAGGTGATTCTCCCCATGCAGTGTCCTTTTAAATAGCCTAAATAAAAGAATAAAATTTTGTCTTTGAGAGATGGGGATTGTGAACCCAAAAACATGCATAGCAATTTTTACTTAAAAATCCAGACCGGCAGCAGGAGCAGGTCATTAAATTCATTTTAATGAATATTCCCTAAAAGCCAAAACTCGTAGAAGTGGTTGCCCGAGGGCTTTCCAGAAAGCTGTAACTGAAAGGTTTCTACCATCGGTCTTCCCTCCTCTTTCCCTTTTTCGAGCAGCCATTAAAGATCTGATGACGGGGGTGAATGTGACAGCATTTTGGCATTCAGGATGGTGGCGTAATCACACATATCGAAAAACTCTAAATTTACATCGCTTGGTCTACTGTGTCTCATTATACTGCAGGCGTAAAAATTTCATGGGCCTCTTTTGTACAGCCGTCTGGTTGTATCACGGTTCAGGGGAAACAAAAGTAACTAGAACTCAACGTTACCGAGAATTATTGAAATTAGGCTTTGTTCCATTTAGTCGGCACTGAAACTAGAATTTGAATATCCTTTTCCTTTTCTCCTTTTCACTTCCCATTAATAATGGAGTTCAGCTGGTACAGCCGCCCAGCTTGGACCCTCTGATGCCTTCCTGCCTGCCCTTCCCTGGGCTGTGGAGCGCCTGCACCATCACAGCCGCTCCAGCCCCGTTGGCATCACCTGACCTTGCCTGTCTGTGCCCTGCGGTTCCTTCTCCCCGGTACTCCCGGGAATCCCACCACTGACACCCCAATCTAAGGTCGTTATCCTGTGCTGGCCACAGCTGTCTCTCCTGTCTACCCCGGCTTGAACGTTAGTCCCACAGGAGCAGGAGCCCTCCGTGCATTTCACGCTGGACCTCCAGCCCCTGGCACAGAGCCTGGGACATAATAGTAGGTGCTCACTAAATAGCCATTGACTGACTGGCTGGATATTCTCGTGGGGGGTAATGACCAGGGATCACAAGTTACAGGGGGCCTACCCACCCTTTCCCACAAAGCCGGGAGGGTCCGTTTAATCTGCGAGGAACTTAACTCCTGGGCAAGCTGTACGTACGGATGTAAGCTCTCAGAGGAACATTTTTACTGCTCAGAAAATGTTCCAGCAGGCGACTAGAGAAACACTAACATGCCCCAGCCTGCAAGGCTGGGGAATGGGTTCCAGGCTAGAAGTGGGTTCTGGGCTCCCCATGAAGCAGGCTGGTACAGGGGCTCCCTGGCAGAAGACAGGCTTCGAAGGGGAGGCCTTCGGGGCTGTCACCCTGGAGCAGGTCATCACACACAGAAGTGGAGCCAAGTTAAAATTTGGTAAGGCTCGAAAGTTTGAGTCTTTGGCAAAAGCCCAAGTTAATGAAAAGCCCAAGCACAGAAAATTGATGTTATTAGATCTTGAATTGCAGTTAGAGAAACCATGTAATTAATTATCAGTGTACTATGGTAAATCAAATATTGGGTTAAAAGGATCACTTCTACAGTCTTACGCACGTAACAGTAACTCAGAAACAGCTGGAAGTAAAAGAGACCTGGTGGGCCTTAATAAGCCTGTGAGTTTGGGCGAGGCAGCGCCCCCTCACCGGGTTCGGGTTTCTTTCGTCTTCATGCATTTGTTCAATCAGGAACTGTGATTTGAGCACGTGTGGATGCCAGGCCCAGGGGCAGGTGCCGGAGCACGGTGAGCAGGGCCTCTTTAGTGAGCTGGTGAACAAGGGTCTTCCAGACAGCGCCGTGCTAACGAAGCAGAGACCAGCGGGGTAACTGGGCCGCGGAGTCGTGATTAATATTGTGATAAAAAGAGGGCCGCCCAGGGCGGTGTTGCTGCCTCTCGAGAACAAGATCTTACAGCCTAAGAACTTTCATGTGAACATATCCGACCGTTCCCTATCTGGTGCTGGAGCAGCAAATGCCAGTACAAAGGAGGTGGTGGGTTGCTTCCCAGGGGCCCTGGACTTCGGCTTTTCCTCTCCTTTCACCCAAGGGACAGCTGCTGTGATGTTGGCAGCCCCCTCCTGCTCTTACTCAGCCCTTTACTGTTTGCTTCCCCAGCCAGATGGGCAACGCCCTGGTCCTTGCGGTCCCAGAAGCCGTGGCTCCCTGCACCATGCAGGACTCTCTCTCTCCCCAAGAGGAACCCACATGCCCTTCCTCTCCTCTGTCTGAATCCAGCCTATGCATCGGTCTCCTAGGTTCTTGACTCCAGAGTTGTTGTTAATTTTTTTTCTTTTTAATTTTTTTTTGGCCGCGCATCGCGGCATGTGGGGTCTTCGTTCCCTGACCAGGGATCGAACCCACGCACCCTGCCTTGGCAGCGCAGAGTCTAAAAACACTGGACTGCCAGGTAAGCCCTGCTGATTTTGTTGGTGTTGTTTCAAAGCCACCAAGTTACATGCTGTGTCTTTCGGAATTTTGAAAATAAATGGAAAATTAACGTGTGCCCATCAGGCTTGTCCCCGGAGCGCTACAGATGCCCCTCCCTTGCCACAGAGCTGAGCAGGGGTAGGTGTGTGGCATGGACACTCCTCCCCTCCCTTTCGTGAATCCTGGCCCAGCACTATCTCCTACTCCCCCCCCCATACACACCCCCATTCCCTTTACTTTGCTGTCTTTTCTCCACTGCCCTTACCGTCTCCTGATCCATTATCTATCTTTTTGTCACCTGTCTCTCCCCGTTAGGATGTAAGTTCCATGAATACCAAAACTGGTTGCATTTCTGCAGCCACCAGAGTGGCTGGCACTGAAACCTCCGTTTCATGAATGATGACTCTCAGGTCAGAGCACAGAAGGTGGTCTGGCCTGGGCTTCCTGGAACCACCCGTTGATAAGTGGCTGGTAAGCCATTCCCACGAGGGGCTCTCAGTTATTCTCTTTGACAGATACGTGTTTATTGCGTCTACAGGGTTCCGAATGGTGTTTAAATTGTGAAGGCAAAGTCGGGAACTCTGAAGTTTCAAGTCTTGACTCTAATGAATCCAGGGAGGTTTCTCTTAGTCACATAAGCAGGAGGGAAAGTCAACTGTTTTTTTCTGTATTCACCAAGATGACCTGAAGTAAGAAAGTAGCAAACGCAAGGAAGAAAAGCAAGCCCTGGGAGGTCGTGCTCGTGTACATTTGCAGGTATCTTCTTGCCTTGTTGACTACTGGATCTTCTCTTTACCTGCATTTCAGGCTAAAAGCTCTGACTCGGCTGTGGCCAATAACACACCAATAAAAAGTCGTTTACCCTTCGAGCTTTCCCCCCTGTAGTTGGGAGCCCTGGTTGGCTCTGAGGGCCTCTTCCTCGCCGAGGTCTTGTGGGCTGGAGGGGGAGGCCCAGAGCTGGTGCCGGGCGGTGGTCACAGCCCCACCTTGGCCTGCTCTGCGCGCTCGTGGGTGCGGGAGCCCGGAGCTGTCGGCCTTCCCCTCCTCCACCACCACCACCACCAACACCAAAATCCCCGAACATGCTCCGTGCTCCGTAGACAGTGCAGGAGGGACTGGTGTCAGGAGAAGGAAGGAAAGGTCACAGGGCCCCTTGAGTTTCCTTATCTGCAAAACAAGGATGGTTAATCCCCTCCCTGGGCGGTGACAGGGCAGCCGCAGAGGATGCTGTGGGTGGCGGTGTGCTGTGCCCAAGTGAAGCCCCTGTCGTTTACCCAAGTCATTCATTCAACCAGTAGTTATGGACCTGAACAGGAAGAAGTATCACACAGCCACAAAAACCTAGAGTCGTGAATATGTTCACGCGGGATGCGTTGTGGGTGTTTCAAATACAAAATCTTTCATTAATGCTGTTGTTTGTGTTTTCCTTAAAATAATTATTCTTAGGGTGGCAACATCTCTTGTAGAAATTAAATCTTGGAAAGAAAGGGAAAAGCAAGGATTTGCAGAAGACTCAGCCCAAGTGCAGTCTCTCCCCGGGAGCTCCCCCTACCCGCCCCGCCTCCCCCGCATCACCTGGTGCTCCTCCCTCCGAGGGGTGTGGGCTTGAGCCCTTGTCCTCCTGCCCCTGCTGCTGCTGACCGCACTCAACAGTTACTTCTGTGTGGATCACAGCCAGGAGACTGTAAGGTGCTGGGTATGGACCCTGTGTCTTATTTCTGTTTATTTCCTCGTTGGTTAACATGTAGGTGTACCTCCTAGGGATCAGATAAGTTCGTGAGCCACCCTTCTAAACCTGTTTCCTAATCTGTAAAGTGTACCCACCCTGCAGGATGGTTACAAGACAACACATACGAAAATCTCAGTCTAGGTCCTAGTCCACAAAGGACACTCAAGAAATATCCTCTTTGGGGCTTCCCTGGAGGTCCAGTGGTTAAGACTCCGAGCTTTCACTGCAGGGGGCATGGGTCCGATCCCTGGTTGGGGAACTAAGATCCCACATGCAGTACAGTGTGGCCAAAAAAAAAATCAATCCATCAGTAAATATCCTCTTCCATCTTCTGTGCCTTTCATTTTCGAGTGCTCAGATTATTCTCTTAAAAAAAAAAAAAAGGCCTGTAACCAGAACCCGCCCTGCACTCAGTCAGGCTTTTTTTTTTTTTTTTTTTTTTTTTTTGCGGTATGCGGGCCTCTCACTGTTGTGGCCTCTCCCGTTGCGGAGCACAGGCTCCGGACGCGCAGGCTCAGCGGCCATGTCTCACGGGCGCAGCCGCTCCGTGGCATGTGGGATCCTCCCGGACCGGGGCACGAACCCGTGTCCACTGCATCGGCAGGCGGACTCTCAACCACTGCGCCACCAGGGAAGCGCAATCAGGCTTTTACTTAACTGTTTTGTGAGTGTCCCACAGACCACGCACTCCCTGAGCTGCACTTTCAACACGGTGCCCTGCGCAGCCCAGACCCAGCAGGGGGAGGCGGCTGCAGCCTGGGAAAAGTAGATGTCAGTGAAAAATGCCAGAGGCGGTTGGCATCCGCCACACCTGGTCATAAACCCGGTGCGTTCTCAGTACAGAATGAGCACTGTTAAAAATAAAATGTACAAGAAGCAATATATTTGAATACAAGGGCACTGCAGTTTCGCAAGGTACTAAGAGCACATTAATTTTAATTTTATTACATATTAAAGTTTGCAACTTTTCAAATAATGCCGTTTTCGTTGTTTCAAAATTGCTGAGAATTATAGAGCTATTTGGTGTGGCTGTCAGGCAAGGACTCATGTCATTTATTGGGGCCCTGGTTTTATTTAATAGCCAGATGAATGGAACAGTTAATAAAAGAAATATTGCTTTATTCCCTGACATTTATGTCCTTGGTTTCCAATAAAGAATTGAAATTATGAATAGTTGATGGTTTAAATTGATGTTTTATGTTGAACGCTAGCTATAATTTGCCCTCTGAGGATTGTAATACCGAGAAACAGATGGTTTTTCACAGTAACAAATTGCTGTGTGTATACAGTCTCCAGTCTTGGCTTTCAGACACTTTCACCTTTGGTTCCGAGCTGCCCTGCCACTGGCAGCCGGTGCGGGGGAGTTGGGGGGAGACACAGCGTCTCTGGGAAGGGGCTTCCTGCTCTGGGGGAGACCCAGCCAGGCCCCCCAGGGTTTCAGCTGTGGTTCAGAATCAGATCACAGGCAAGTGCTGTGCCCCAGACTCAGCCGGTACCTGCAGGTCAGGCCGCGCGTTGGGAGCCAGCTGCCTTTGGAAGCGGCTCATCCAAGGTCACGGTGGCGGCTCTGAGGCAGCACCCGCAGCCTTGCTGAGTGTGACAGCCCGAGACCACGCGCACTGCAGACCTCACAGTCCCTCTAGAACAGGCAGAGAGATGCAGCGGAGACGAGTTGTGTGCGCCCTGCAGGAGAGAGATTAAGAGCTGGGGTTCTGGAGCCAAGTGGCTCGAGGCCCTGGCCTGACTGCCCTTGACCGGCTGGGTGACCTTGGGAGAGACCCTGAGATCCCTGATCTCAGTTTCCTCATCTGTAAAGTGTGAATGACAGCAGAAACCACCCACCCACACTCCCCGACACACACACACCCCCGTTATGGGGATTGAATGAAACGATCCCGTACAACAGCACTTAGCGCAGCGCAGGGCACAAAGCACAGTGCCCAGTAATGGTGGTGCCGCTGAGCGTGAGCAGCAGAGATTACAAAGCAGATCGGCGTGGGGTGATTCTTAGCGTTACAAAAGCTTTTTTGTTCTTTAGGGCAGGTTCCCACAGGGGTTCTTTAAATGGGCTGCGCGTTAGGGCTGCAGAAATTTACTTTCCAGAACCTTTTAAAGGAACGTGGCTTCCATGGAGCTAGGCACCTGACGCAGTAACACTGCCAAGTGTCTCTGTGGTGTTGGCCTCAGAGGTGCCCTCCCGGGAGGAGGACCACGGCTGTCTCTGGCCCGATGGCCACTGAGGCCAGTGCATCTCCGACAGAAGCCTGGAGCTTGTTAAACTGTTGACATGTGAACCAGAGCCCCAGCTAGACAATTCGGGAACCCTTACAGGTAGGAAATGGTGTCTGGTTTTATGTGTAATTTTGCACAAGCGATAATAACGCTTGGTAGTTGGAATTGGTAATGATGTACTTAGGGTTTGATCTTAAGCTTTTTGTAAAATTTCATCAGTTGAGAGCGGTGGTTCTATCTTCTCCAAGAAAAATGTTGAATTTCGTGTATTTCCTTGTTTAGGTCGTGATCCAAGAGCTTGTTTTCAAGGCATTTATTTATTACTTAGAATACGAAGCTCCTTCCATAAGGAAAGAAAATATACAAGTGTTTGAGCTCTCGATTGATTGGATAAAAAAAACTGCATCTCGTGACTCACTTAAGAGAAAACCAGCAGTGTTTCCCAAACACCTATTATGTGCTGCACTTTATCCTTTTACTCTGTCCTCCCAAGGAGGGTGAGAGGCGGGGCCCTTCCCGAGGCCCCATCACTGTGCCGTTGAGTGACAGGCGCCGTCTCTGCTCATCTGCCTCCATGGAGGATCCCAGGGATGAGCTCTGGAGGCCGGCCCCGTGGGCACCATTGCCTGCAGCTTGGGTTCAGGCTGTAGCACAGAACTGGTTGAGTGGTCGTTACCCTACAAGTTCTTGTCAAGCGGGGGTGGTTTGGAGATGAGAAGTAGTACTGGGTTGGCATATGGAGACCAGGGCCAGACGCTGGACCATACTGCTCCAGAGAAGGTATCTTTCTAGACTCTTCCCCATTTAGTGAGCTAGAATGTTCTTTCTCCAGCAGTAAGCTCATCCCCTCAGGGCCCTGCTCCAGATCTTTCTCGGCATCTCCCTGCAGCCTGAGGCCAAGTCCGACTCCTTCCCTGGGAGCCATGGTGACTTGGCCCCAGCGTGTCTCCAGCCTTGCTGGCCTCCGTGGAATCCCAAGTCCATTTCTCTGGGCACTTCCTGTGCCCCGGTCCGCCCGCCCTCCGCCCCTGCACCCCACTTTGCTTCGCCCACAGCTCAGCTGAGACGCTGCCACCCAGGAGCCTCTGGAACACAGGGGGCTGTGATCCTGTTTACCTTCAGGTCAACTCCCTCTCCTCCTGCGACAGCACCCGGCACCCAACAGGTACCGCATGCGGGGAGTGGAGGTGCCTGCGGATGTGGGTGCATGAGCCCTCGTGGCCTGAGCGGTGCTGCTTTTATCCCAACCGTGAGATTCTTCGTGGGGAGGGCGTGCGTAGGGCCTGCCGATCTGTTACAGCTCAGATGCTCTGAGAGCACAGTAGTTTACCGGTGATCGTTCCTAATAGATTTTCATGGACGAAATGACGCATCCAGGGCCACTGCTTGTGTTGAAGTCCGTTGTAGATCTGCATTTTTTTTTGAATTAAAGAGAATTTTGTTTTATGGGTCGAGCGTTAGGGGCCGTTATCCTGGTTGCTCCATATGACGGTGGAGACCCTCGGGCTCCCCTGCAAGAAGCAAGGGCAGGGACAGCGTCTCTGGGTCACTGCGTTGTCCTGGTGACCGGAGGGGACTTGGGAGCACTTGTCAGACAGGAAAGAGCAAGTTAACAGAATCGCTCTGGCCCGGTGTCATTCCTCACGCAGATTAAAAACAAACATACAATGTACTTTGCCTCGGAAAGAAGCCTTAACTGTTGACAGGGAAACGCCAAGGTCAGGAAAGGGGAAGGTCTTAGTGGCAGAAGCTGCTCCGTGTGAGTCACCCGGGTGTCTGCTAAGTGTCCCCAGCTCATTCCTCACAGCTCACATCATCCCGTTAGGGGGCTGGGGTGGGAGGTGAGAAATCCAGGCTGAACCCTGAAGTTCTCGGTGAGCCGCGAAGAAAGGGTCACCTCTCCTGGCTGTGAAAGCTCGAAGCTCTCTTTGTGGTGTCCAAGCCCCGGGCGCTCCTCTCAGATGAGTCAGCGCCTCTCTCCCCCACCCCTCCCGCCCCATCTCCCCAGAGTCCCAGGGCTCTCGGCTGCTGTTTCCTTTTCATTCCCAAGTCCACAGCGCTGCTCAGGCTACCCTGCAGCTTGCAAACAGCCTCCCGGTCTCTGGATGTGGCCTGGCCAACCCTTTCCGTCACCACTGTCCCCAGGATCTTCCCGCTTACCAGGGCCTTTGGAATGAGACCTCCACACTCTGCCCGCACCCCGAGCCTCTTTGAGATGCATCCCGCACGCCGGTACTAGACAGACACAGCCTCTGCTGAGAGCTCAGGCATCCCGGGCTCAGGACGCTGGGATCCCCTCTGGAAGCAAGGGCTCCCGTATTCCGAGGCCTTTGGGCTTTCCTCCTCCTCCTGTTCCTGCCCGTCAGAATACTGCTCATTCATCCTCCAAGGCCCCTCTGTGAGCCTTCCCAGACCCTCTCTCCTCCTGTAGCTCCTTCCTCGCTCCGTCCTGCCTCCCTGCAGTTGTGGGCCCCCCCCTCTTCCCCCAGACGTGGAACCAGAGACCCCAAATGGTGTTTGATCCCAGCGTTGTCCCGAGGGGCCCCTTGCCTAGGACTTTGCGTGCACTGAGCACGGTAACGGTGACGTTAATAGCCTGCATGGCTGGCGTTACGCTCAGGCGCAGTGCTCAGCCCTCTACAGCCATTATTTCATGTAACCTCGCAGCATCCCAGTGCGGTGGGTCATCGTCTCTTGATTTCAGGTGGGAATCAAGACACGATAACCCGCCAGGCTCAGAAGCCCTAGGAAAATTTCCAGGCTTCTACAGAAGGTCACAGAACTGCTAAGGGGCAGAGCCCAAACCCAAACCCGAGCTTTCCACCACTGGCCATGCTCAGTGTTGGTTCCAGCTGAAGGCCCTGGTGTTTAAGAGTTACAGGCACTTTGGAGGTTGGCGCGGCACTGTGGTTTGATGGAGGCTGAGGCTGGCACGGTGATTCCCTGGGTTCCCGAAGTGATAGGGCGCACCCAGAGGGCAGGTGCCGTCCTGACCTCCAGCACAGTTTCCTCCACATTCTCAGCTCCTGCCCCGGTCCTCTGTCATCCCTGCTACGCTGGTTCCAGGGGTGTGGAGAGCAGGAGGGCAGCTACATGAGTAGACCGGGGTAGACACTGGAATGTAACGTCTGTTTGCGCGCACTTTCTGTGGCTGTCATTTGCGTGTGGGGTCTTATGCTCTGGGGATCACCTCTCAGTGAAATGACAGCCTCACCACAGTGGAGACGGGACGTGATGAGGGAGGCTGGGAGGCGGAACGTGTCCCTCCACACCATGGGTTCCTACAGCCTCGGCCCTGCCAGGAGGAGCAGTACACGTGGCAGTTCTGTAAGCCCCAGTCTGCATATGTCCCCGTTCATCTGCCCCATAGCTTGTCCGAGCGCGGATCCTTATGGCCCCCTTTGACAGATGAGGACCCCTAAGGCTTCGTCGGGCCCAGGGCCCGATAGTTGGTTGGAGAGGCAGCCTCTTTGGCCCCTGTTCTTCCCTTTTCGTGTGTGTTTCTGGGTGCGTCTGCTGTAGATAAATGCAAACACGGTCTTGTGTTAGAATAGCATCCGCATGCAAATAAGACTCGGGGGAGGGGGCGGTAAATGGAGAAAATGAACTTGAGACAAGACCAGGTAAGCACAAGAGCTGCTGCACGGGAGTCACAGGAACGGGGATTTCCCCGCATGTGGTCAGGGCGCTGGGGGGGAACCTCTTGGCTGCCTCTCCTCTGCCATCATCCCCAGCTCTTAGCCTTTGCACCCGGGACCTGCGGGGGCGGGGGGCCAGTTGCAGCCTCAGGATAAAGGCCACAGGAGGATTCCAAAATTCCCTTTTCCCTTCAGTATGTAGTTTTTCATCGCGACTGAGCCCATTCAACGTTTTTTACACCTCCCGCCGGATGTGAACTAGTGCACGGAGAGACAGGTGGTGCGGCAGGCCATCTCCATCCCCACCCTGGGGTCAGAGGGGAAGCACTTTCCCGGGGCGGGGCGGTGGGGGGGGTCTCCTGAGACCCAGCACCTCTAGTCTCACGTCATTAAAAAGAAAAAGGCTGAAACACTGGGCTCCCCACCAGCACCGCAAGCAACTAAATGTTGTACCCAAGAGATGCCAGGCACGTGGGCCTCGTGGCCAGGGCCACTGGGGCTCAGGGCGGAAAAGGGCCCGGGGATCTGCTAAGTTCCTTGACCCTCAAGGGCGAGTGGGGAGGGGGCCGGCCTAAAACCCACCCCTACCTGTCTCCCAGCAGAGCCGCTCCGTTCTCATCCGTTCCGCAGTTTTGTGCAGCCCTGTAAAGTTTCGCTTGAAAACAGTCTTCTACAACTGAAGACACAAAAAAGTTTGAAAATCACTAACGTAGGCTCCAGCCTCTTTGTTTTTTGATTTGGGAAACTTGAGCCCACAGGAGGGAGGTGACCAGCTAGTGAGCTGGGTCTAGGCTGTCACCTCATCTCAGATGCCACCCGTGGCTGCTGGGTCCCCGAGGGCAGGGCAGCGTCCTGTGTGCCCAGTGCCCAGCAAGGGGTCCGTCCATGTTGGTAAATGAAGTAAATGGGTGTCTCCTGGGGGGCCGTGTGGACCACAGGGTGACAGCGAGTTAGGTCTTCTGTCTTCAGAGAGGGAAACTCAGATACAAAATAGCAGAAGTCTGACCTCGGTACTTGCTCTGCAGAAGGAGCATCGGGCTGGGGCGTGGGCTGCCCAGGCTTCAGTCTTTGGTCTTTTCTTGCATCGAGGGGTTTTTTGTTTACGGCAGCTACATACTTTTAGAAAAGAAAAGTTCCAATTTCAATAGAGAATGATAAAAAATGCACAGGTATGTCATCCCTCCAGTCTTCGGGTCTGGGGGTCCTCTGAGCACCCCGAGGAGGCCCGGGCTCCATGCCAGCCACATCCAGTTCAGGATCCGCCTCCCCAGGCCTCAGCTTTTCCCTGTACGACAGGAGGGCTTGGCCTCAAGTCCTCACCCTTTCTGACGTTCGCCAGCTTCTGTGCGTGGTGGTAGGTCACACGAAGGCCGTCAGATGTGGAGAATACACTTGGCCGGCCCAGGGCAGGTTTCAGGGAACTCGGAAGACAGGGGCCCAGCTCGGAAATGGGAGGTGGGGGCTGAGAGCTGCAGCTGCTCTGATGATGGGGAGAGAGGCCTCCCTAGGGAGCACATACTTTTCCATTTCACAGTTTGTCCGAGAACTGCTGACGCAGGAAAGAAGCAATTGCCACTCAGCGAGACTGGGCCGCTGGTTTGTTCACCCATTCATTCATTCATTCATTCATCCATCCATCCATCCCTCCGCACACCCAGGGCAGAGTAGGAGCAGCTCTGTGGCCTGCACAGGCTTCTGAACCTCTCTGAGCAGTTTGGGCGGGGTTGGTCCTCCTGGCTGTCATCCCCTCCTCGCCGCCCACTCTTTCCCCAACCCCTTCCCTCCGGCCTTGGCCACTGTCCCCAAACCCTGTCTCCAAGCCCAGAGGACACTCTCAGGCCTCGTCTCCAGCACCTTCACCTGGAAGATGCGCTCCTCCCTCTGGGACCACCCCTGCCTGGCTTCTCCCCAACCTCATCACACCCTCCCTGGCTTCCTGGGGTCCCCAGTCTCCGTCTCCCTGATGCTCCTGGGAGCACCACGCAGCCCTTGGCACCTTCCTTCCCTGCAGGAGGCCCGGCCCTTCCCAGAGCTCTAGTTAATCTCTGTCCTCTCAGCTCCTAACCCGCCCAGCTCTGGGTCCACCTACCCAGCTGCCTCGTGTGCCTCATAGCCAGCGTGGCCGCGGCTGGTGGAGTCCTCTCTGCTTGCTCGAGCTTTCCACCGCCCTGCTGGCAGCCCCGTGGCCCACAGAGCTGTGCCCGCCTGAAGCCTGGGAGTGGCCTCGTGACAGCTCCTCCCTTATCAACGTGGTACCAGGACTTGCCGATTCTAGCTCCTAAGGGCCTCGGTTCGTTTCATTTTGTCTCCATCGTACCTTAGGAATCACCAACGTTTTATTTATTATTATTATTTTCTGTAGAACTCCTAGATCTGCTAGTCTGACCTTGGCAGTAATCTCCCTGGGACAGCCTGGCCGCCTGCACACCTAGAATCGGCCTTTTCTGCCCAGAGACTTGCCCTTGGACCTGCGCCGAAGGCTTCGGCTTTCTCTGTCGTTGCCTCGAGGACACTTGTTACCTGCCTTCCAGGGCTGTTGCAGAAGACCTTGGTTTGGTTTCTGGAGGGCATTCAAGACCTCAGGGTGCTGTCTGGTTTGTGCAGAAGAGAAACGTGGTGCTTTTCGCACCTGACTGAGGGCCGTTGTTGGGAGCTGTTGCGGTTTGGGGTCTCCAGGCACACTGCCCCCACCAGCTCCTGCCGTTTTGCTTGGATTTCATGGGACCCCGCCTCAAGACCCCTTAGAGCCACCCCGACTTGCTTATTCCCGCCCTGTAGACTCTAGAAGGCAGACCGCCTGCACAGTGACCAGCACGTTGCCCACTGCGTCAGGCTCTTCCTGTTCTTTCTGTCGTTCTTTTAAAAATGAATGAGTCTGGGTCCCTTTTTTTTTTTTTTTTTTTTTTGCGGTACGCGGGCCTCTCACTGTTGCGGCCTCTCCCGTTGCGGAGCACAGGCTCCGGACGCGCAGGCTCAGCGGCCATGGCTCACGGGCCCAGCCGCTCCGTGGCATGTGGGATCCTTCCGGACCGGGGCACGAACCTGCGTCCCCTGCATCAGCAGACGGCCTCTCAACCACTGCGCCACCAGGGAAGCCCTTGGGTCCCTTCTTCTTATAAGACAACCAGCTGAACCTGCTTGTGTTAAATTGTGGCCTTATGCCTTTTGATTAAATGACCTTAAATATCTCTGAGGTAAGGGTCATTTAAGATCAATGCTGTCAGAATGTCAGATCATGGTTTACTTGGGAAGTAATTTTGGTCACAAGATTCAAAAGTGCAAGAAAGAACCCCACAGACTATTATAAAATGTCTTAGATGGTACATGTACGGAACTCTGGTCGATGTTGAAAAGCACATGGGTCTGGCCCTGGTCCCACAGGCAGGCCGACATCCTGGTGAACACAGAGCGACTTGTGTTTACGGGGACTTAGCAGATTGGTGGGTAGTTTGCAGTAAGCTTGGCAGTGCTTGTTCTTATTTATCCAAGAGCTGCGGGGCCATCTGCCTCGTTTGCATTTTGGTGGAGATGTCTGACCTTCTCGTGGAGGAGAGTTCCCAGGGAGAGCGTGCACGTGAGGGTGGCTGGACGGTGACTGCGGGCAGGGGGCCGGGAGGAAGGCTGCTCTGAATCGGGTCCCGAATCGGGTCCCAGCTGACCCCCTTCTGAGTGGACAGTGGCCCCCGCCTCTCGGCAGCCGGGCCCAGCTGCTCAGGCATTTTGCGATGAGTCATTCTTTCTGGTTTGTCTCTGCCTCACCGGGTGTGACCAAGCCTGGGGGCCCCGAGCAGGTCTGGAGGTGGCAGTACCACAGCGAACACAGCAAGAGAGAAAATGAAATGACGATCCCCAAATCCACAGCTTTCATTATGACTCCCTCCGTCCCTCCCTCTTGTTGACACAGCCTCCTTGCTGTCTTCTCTTTCTCCTTTACTGTGGCCCTGTCCTGACCTTGCCCTCCGCCGTCCACCCAGAAACACCGTGCGCCCGCTTCGTGTGCCTGCCCAAAGCAGCCTCCTATAGAAACTTCTCTGACTCACCCATCTAGATGGGGCCGCTCTTCCTGGGACCTCTCCTCAGCACTGAGTGTGCTTCAGCCCTGCCCTGGGTTGTCCCTGTCTGGGCACTTGTCTTATTTCCTCCCCATCTTACAGGCGAGAGAACAGACTTGTGATGAGGAAGCTGCTGGAAGCACCAGCCCGTGAGTGGAGGAGGCGGATGAGCGTAGCTCAGAGCCCAGCTTGGGGGCCAGGCTTCTCCCTTCCCAGGACGAGGATGTCAGGGAGGCTCACTCTGGGTCAGAATGCCTGGTCTTAGTCCCACCCCTCCCCCCCCCCCAGCTCTGCTGGCCCTGCTGGCACCCACGCAGCAGTTCTCACCGGCCTGGCCTCCGCCCCCAGCTCAGGGATTCCAGGCCACGGGAGCACATGCTGCCCAGTCACCGTGGCTTAAATCGCCGGGCTCAGGCTTGGGGCTGTGTGTTCCTCTCCGCTTCATCCCGTTTCCTGGGCACCCACGGTGCCCACTGCAGAGCAGAGCCTGGCCTGTAGAGACGAGGCAGCCGCTCCTGCCCCGGGGGGGCTGGGGGGTGGTGTCCCAGCCCAGGACGTACCCCTGGCCGAGGGTCACCCAGGACTGCCTGAAAGGCATCGTCATTTCATCTGCCGCCAGCCCCGTCCATCCCTGTCCCTGTCGTGGGAGAAGGAGGTCTGTGGGGTTTCAGGAAGGAGAGAAAGGGAGGGGTTGGCTTTGCCCACTTCGGTCTTCCTGAAGGTGAACCCATCCCCGGTGAAAAAAATTGTCCTTTTGGAGCCGCGAGGCGGCCTCGGCATCTGGTCCCCAGGCAAGCCCAGGAGCTTCATGGGGCTCCGTGGCCCCGGTGGGCAGGGAGCTGCTTCCTGGTCTGAATGCCTGTGTCCAGCTCTTTCTTCCTCCTTTTCTGAAGTCCAGGGAAGCTGTTATGTCGGGGGACGACAGATAAAGGCCCCTGACCCTCCCAGGTTTATGGCAGGGCTTTGAAGTGTGTTTCCTCTCGGCCCTTGGGCCACACCTCTGCGTGGCCTCCTGTGGCGCTTCCCTCCTGAGAGCCTGGCACGCCCCCGGCCAGCTTCCTCCAGGCCCTGCAGACAGGCAGGAAGGACGCCATGGCTCACGGCCCATGGCTCATGGCTCCGCTGCGCCACCAAACCTGCACCTTGGAGCATCTGCTGTCCCATGCCAGCTCGAGGTGGGGAGAGCTGATTGCCGGGGAGGGAAGGGCCAGTTCCTAGGGTGCGCCCTGGCTGTGCTCGCCTGAGAGGTGACTCCTCCCCACCCCTGGGCAACCCCCCCCCCCCCCGCCGCCCACCCCCATTGGCTGCGCCTCCACACACCCCTTTGAACTTTACTGATGACAAGCGTGTTAGAAGATTACTTTGAAATCTCAATTCTCCAGCAAAGACACCAACTCGGGGGCCGGCTCTCCTCTGATTTATGTCGGCTGCATCCAGACGGCGGGATTGCCACCCTTCCCAGGGCAAACCCCACAGTTAGAGCGTTTGAGTGTGGTTTCTGCTCCCCTGAGGCCTGCGACAGATCGCCCGAGAGGACCTCCTGACAGTGTGATGTGTTCATCGCGGCGGGGCCACTGCGGCCCGATCGCTTCCAAGGTTAACCATCCCGTGGGGTCTGCGCTGCCCCGTGAGCCGTTGGGCTGTGGGATTAAGATTACTGGTGAACGTATGGAGTCGGATCTGGTTTAAAACTGTCTAGGTTTTGAAGTTTTTAGGTTTGGTAAGGAAATGAAACCTTTGGCCCAAACCGGGGCCCGTTGGTCTTGTCAGCGTCACGTGCGTGCAGCGTGTTTTCAAGCGTCTCTATTTTGAGCTGTTTGGAAAAGCAGCTGCCCTGATTCGAGACACATGTGTCTCCAGCTCGCTTCCCGACGTTAGCACTAAAATAGAAACCGGTCTCTGTCTGCAGCCTCTCTCGCAGGCAACTCATCAATGAAACCGCTTCCAAATGTTTTCCCCAAGCACGTTGGTTCCACCGGCTTCTGTCTCATCCGCCTCGTGTGGAAGGTAACATTTTTGGTTCTAAAGAGTTTTCAACACTTTCTTCTCTGGAGAGCAACATCTATTCCATATACAGTGAACTTAGAAAAATTCCTGGTAGCATCAGTCACCCCCGTCCTGCGTTAGAATCCTCCAGAAACCACCGGGCTGTGGGCCCCTCGAGGCCGCGGCAGCGCGTGCACCGTTGCTCTGTGTGCACCTGGCTTCCTCCTGCAAACGTCCGTTTGCACTTTAGCAGACTGTTTATTGGATTGGGTCCGTGCAGTTCCCCGGAACGCTGACGGGCTGGGTGAGGGTTCGCCAGTGTTCAGGGAAAGGTGTTTTTTTTTTTTTCGGTACGCGGTCCTCTCACTGTTGTGGCCTCTCCCATTGCGGAGCACAGGCTCCGAACGCGCAGGCTCAGCGGCCATGGCTCACGGGCCCAGCCGCTCCGCGGCATGTGGGATCTTCCCGGACCGGGGCACGAACCCGTATCCCCTGCATCAGCAGGCGGACTCTCAACCACTGCGCCACCAGGGAAGCCCGGGAAAGGTGTTTTTAAACATGATTTACTTTCGGCCAATGTCCTGCAACCTTCAGTTGCAAAATTCACAGGATAGCTCGAGGTCTTTTAAAAATGACAGAGCCTACCCACCTGCCAGCCTCAGGCTGGAAGGACCTCCGTGAGCATTTATCTCAGATACTCCCTATAGCTCCAGCTGACCTCTCCCTCTTGAACAGAATGATGTTTAAGTTTTGGGTTCCTTGTCTTTTAACTGAAAAGCCCTTGTTTATTAAGCTGTGATGGTGGGGGGAGGAGGAAGCATGGGGAGTGGAAATCCCCTTTCTCCACCCTTACGTTCTTTAATAAACATCTGTATTAGATGCGTCCTATTTGCCAGGCCCTGCGCTGAGAGTAGAAACATCAGCAAGGCATGGCCCAGCCCGCAGGGGCCTCTCAGGGGGGCCTCGGGCCTGGAAACAGGGTGCCTTGGGTGTTGGGGGCCCAGGACCAGCCCTCAGTCCTCCGTGGGGGGCGGTTGGGCGGCCTTTCGTACAGGAGGTTACCCAGCTGGTGGAGCTCTAGGGCAGCCCAGCTGTGTGGTAAGGCCTGCCCTCCCCTTAACTCTGTGTCTTAGATCTGTTCTTGTTTTGCCTTTTTCACACTATGTTGCCATGATTTGCACGTTTATCCTCCTTGTGGAACTCCAGCTGTAGAGGCAGGCGGTCTTCCTGGCCGTGCACACGCAGGGCGCACAGCAGACAGTGAGTGTGCGCTGAGCAAAATCCACTCCTTCCTTTTGGAGAGAGTTGTCACCGGTTACCTCGCCCCTGCTCAGAAGGGGCTTAACTGCTTTTACTGAATCTCCTCCAGTTTGAGACATCACTGTTCGTTCTTTAGTTGTGTCAAAGGAAAAGTGGGATTACTTTACAAAAATTTGACTAAAAAAGGTGGTTTGAGAACCATCGTATAAAATGAGGTAAGATGGCGTGTGGTGTTGAGCTCTGCACGCGGCCTTGAGCTCGGGGCGGGGGCGGGGGTAGAGTTTGGGCTGCTGGCTTCCCTCTGGCTCCCACAGCCCTGGGGTTTGGGTTGGTTCTGCTGCTCCGTGGCTCACCCGCGCTCACGTTTCCTCGCAGATCTTGCCCCCGTGGGGTCTCGTCTGGCCCTTGGCAGCTCGGGTAGAATTCCAGGTGGTGGCCTCCCCCGCTGTCCCAGCCCAAGGACGCCTGGAGGTGGGGTCACAGTCCTCCGTGAGCTCAGCTCCTTCCTTGCTTGAGGCTGACGCAAGGTCTACTTGGTTGTTTGGGATGGGGCTCCCCGTCGTCTAAGAATCACAGCGTCTTTGCGGGCCTCCAGGGAAAGGGGGGTGCACTGTGGATCTGAGCACAGCTGTGGGCCACCCAGCCTCTCCCACCCGCAGCATCTGAGTTGTTAACAGCCTGCCCCGCCCCGCGGGGAGGGGGGAGGTGTTTGATGCTGCCACCTATGAGCGACTCTCCAGATCCCGGGGTGGGGGGGGCGTGTCTCTGTCCCACCTCCTGTCTCACTGCGTGACTGGGTCTGGGGGGAGCTGTCCTAATAAAGGAGGTTACTTCTCAGCTGCCCAGAGAGGGACCTGGAGGGGCTGACCGCCTGCCTTGTATTTGCAAATAGTAGAGTCCATCCTCCGCATCAAAAGGGGCCTGGGATCGGAGGGAGGGGGAGCTCATGGTCAGAGCTGGGCGTCCCGGGATCCGTGCCAGCCCCACCCTCTGTCAGGCCGCCCGAGGCTTTTTAAGCCGCAGATTTCTCACTCTCGGGGTGGCATGCTTGTCCATCATAGGCCATTCCATTAAGTGACCGGGATTCATGAGGTAGTAAGGTCACCACAGTGTCACTTAAATTAAACCTAAATTGTGACCCCCGATTTCAGAATGATCTCAGATGTAAAAATCACCCGTCTCCCTGGATTGCTCCCTGAGTTGCTATCCAGTGCTTTATGGATACGGTGTCTAGATAGTCTGCGTTTCCTAAAAAATATGGCTCAGTCCTGTGTCTCCCTTCACACACGTCTGGATGCAGAGTCAGAAAGATTTTCCAAACGGCAGGGTGCGGGCCAGCAAGCTTTCCCCGGGGAGGTGGGCTCAGCCAGGGAGGAGCGGGGAGGTCAGCCTGACCTGCTGGTGAAATTGGATCAGGGAGCCGCAGGATAGACAGCTCGGGTCAGCTGAGCGAGGCCCCCGCGCGCTCTGTATTTGTGTGGACTGGGAGAGAACGTCAGGCTTCCACGTTTACGAGAAAGGAAAAGAAAT
The DNA here is from genome assembly GCF_011762595.2 of Tursiops truncatus. Lineage (NCBI taxonomy): Eukaryota > Metazoa > Chordata > Mammalia > Artiodactyla > Delphinidae > Tursiops > Tursiops truncatus. The sequence goes on from NC_047048.1 coordinate 7,876,759, forward strand.
TTGGCTAATAGACCAGCTCATGTATAACCTCAGATGACAATAGGCTTTTATCCCCAGAGTCTTCTGAGCTTTGAAAAAAAAATGCATTCATATCCCACAACTCATATGATGTTCACAGCACCCTTTTAGCTGGAGTCATTGGGTGGGGGGTGGGACTGAGGCTGGGGCCGGGCGCAAGGCCTACCCGGGTTCCACAGGGAGAGAGTGATGAGGCTGGCATGGGCTGTGGTCTCCTGGCTCTGTCCACGTGGCCTGGGTTCCTGGATGTGAAGCAGCGCTCATCCTTGTCACAGGTGCACCCACCTGTGTTGGCGGCATGGTGCGGCCAGAGGAAAGGAAGAGAATGACAGGATGGATGGAGGCCCCAGACTTTCTCTTAAAGGGCCGGTTACTAAATATTTTAGGCCTGGCCATCCAAGAGGCAAAATCAGGATATTATGTACGTACTTACCTGTTCATTTTAAACGCAACCATTTAAAAGTGTAAAAAACCATTCGTAGCTCAAGGGCCATAAAAATACTGGCAGGGCAGCCAGCTGGGTTTGGCAGCTTTCGACCCCTGGGTGGAGCCACCTTTGCATCCAGCCGGGGCTCATTTAAGACCCAGGTCTGGACTGCTGGCCTCTTTCCTTGTGTGCAGTTTTCCTGCCCATGTGGTTCCCAAAGCCCTGCCCCACCCATTCAGGGTCCGTCTCCGCTCCCTCCACTGTGGTCGCCGGGCCACCTCCTGACTGAGCCTGGGGGCTCTTGAGGAGATAGTCAGCAGCACAGGCTGTGGGAAGCACATAGATCATTTTGCCTTCTGGAAAGATCGTGCTCCTTCTGGAACCTGCTCCTGTTAGGCCCTTTCCCAGAAGAAAGATCATCTCCAGAGGTCCCGGAGAGAAAGGGAGTGAGGACGGGCAGAAATGGGGGTGGGCGTGTGGATGGGTGTTACCAGAGCAATCTTTTTCATGAAGAGTGGAGAGATGATGGAAGACTAGCTCCGGAAGATAAGGCCCCGGAGTCAAAGTCTCAGATGTAGGGAAGCAGTAACGTTCCCGGGAGGAGCTGCCGCCTTTCAGAAAGAAAGCCACATAAGTTTAATTTCAGCATCTCTCCTTTTAACCTGGGAATGGAGAAGAAAAAAGACTGGTGGGGGTTGATTGGCACACAGGGGGCCACCTCCGTTGGTTTAGACCAGCTTTAGAAGCTCCAGTTGGTAACCTGTTTTTTAACCACCAGGACAGTCGTCTCCTTACTGTTTAAACAGGGAAACCTTATTAGAATCTCTTGTTGCTAAACACACCACACTCTTGCCTTTAAGGCGAGCCCTGGAACACCCGCGCTTGCTAGAATCCAGGTAGAAGGGATTTGTTTTTTCAGGCAAAGTAATGTTCTCAGTGAATGAGTTTGGCCCTCCATGTTCAGAAACTGACTTAATCTGGAACGAGATGCGTGTGGCAGAGATGGCATAAAGCCATCCAGTCATAAGATTCAGCATCACTGCCGCGACCACAGCAAGAGACCGCTGTGCACTGGGGCACGAGGCACCGAGCAGCAAGGAGACGAGGCTGCAGGGGAACCTTCGCTTTTCCAGCTTTTCCACCAAGAAATGTAACTCTTTTCGATGTTGTTGTCATCCTCCTCATGGCAGTGGCCCCCAGGGAGCCACCTTGGGGCCACACTCTGCACCTCTGCTACTGACCTTCCAGAGGAGCAGACCTCCTGTTCCCCAGGGCAGAGGTCAGGGTTCCAGAGAGCCGGCAGAGGACGCAGCTCGGGAAGCCCTGGGCTGCATGCTCCAGCAGGTCCAGGGATGTGCGGGGTCGTAGCAGCCAGGTGGGGCCTGCTACGGGTGGCAGCTCTGGGTGAAATACAGCTGTGGGGACAGCACGGCGCAGCGGCTTTGGCGCCAGCCGGGCCCCGAGTCTGCATCATAGCCAAATGGCCTCAGGTGAAACACAGCCTCTCCAAGCCCCAGATTTCTTCTTTACATGGTGAGGATAATCGCAGGCACCTGCAGGGCTGTTCCGACGCAGACAGGAGATGGCCCCGTACAGTGCCCGCCACCAGGCTGGCCTCAGGAGCGGTGCCCTGAGCACGCCTCGGGGAATGCGGCCAGGTGTCCCCATCACTCTAAAGGACCTGCGACAGAAAGGCGTGCGGGGACAGCAGGGCCACTCAGTCCAGACCAGGGAGCCGAGGCTCTTTCCATAAGTGAAATGATTCAAGCGAGCTAGGACCCAGGCTAGGCCTTGGCCTCTGCCCTCTGCCCTCTGCCCTCTGCCCTCTGCCCCTTCCCTCTTACCACGGGGTCGTTATGCTTCCCCACACTAGGGTGGGGGACACGGTTCGCCCAGCCTTTCTCAACCTCTTTATCTCTAGTGTGTGCTTCTATAAATTTAAAGTTCCTTCGTTGGGTAAAAGCTTTAGAATGACTAAGATTCCTTTTGTATTGCATAACGTTCTTGCCATTTAAAAGATTAGCAGGCGTCATTTCAGCGCGCCTTCGCGAATGGCGTGCCTCACTTAGCTTAATCTCTCTTCGGTACATGTTACAACATATGAAGAGAGTGTCTCCAGCACACATGGGGAGCTTGAAAACGAAAGATCCCTCTGATCCAAACTTTCAGAATGGTGGGCCTCTTAAAAAAGAAAAAAACATGGTGAACGGCCTCCCATGCTGTCAGCGCCGGCTTCCCTGACATAGAAATGCCGGGTGCCCTCGGGACAGGGATGGGAAGTCATTCCATTTCCTCTGGGGGAAGAGGGCAAGGCGCCGAGTTTGGGGTAACACTGGAGGAAACCGGCCTTCCCTGGCCACAGAGTAGCAGGCAGCCATCACCTTTGGAAATCTCTGTCTGGGAAAGCCCTGTCTGCCAAGCCCTGCGGAAGATGCCATGAGCCGCACTTGGCGGCCTGAGGGAGCGGCTAGGGTAGAACTTGAGAGCCCGGGGGTTTGAGAGAGCGCGCTGGCCACCCCGACGTCAGCAGCCTGGAGGGAACGCCCCGTAAATGCCAGTCCCTCGACTAAGTGCTGGGGAAGAAATGACAGCCTTGTTGTCAACCAGGCGAGACTACCTGAGTGCCCACCTGGAGCAAGGTACACTTTGCAGACCATGTAGAGGTTCAGGGGCTCTGAGCGTTGGCGTCTGTGGACGCGGACAAGGTCATGATCTTCGTCGCCATCGTCATGGTAACAGCCACGTTCGGGACCTACTGTGTTCATTCATTCAGAAATGTTTCCAGGCTGCCTACTGTGTGCCAGACAGTGTTCTCATAGGCTCGCGACATCCTTCCTACCTAACAGGAGGGAAGGCTGAGGTGCAGAGAGGTGGAAGTTTAGTAAGCAGCCTAATTCACTCAGCTATTCAAGGGCAGAGCTGAGATTCCAGCCCAGGTCAAGTTGAATTTTTCTGTGAGGATGACTTTGCAGATGTACTTACATAAGAAAGGGAGATTTCACGGAGTGACTGAACCGTGCACAGCATTTCGTGAATCAGATCTGCGTTCAGGCAGTAGGGTATTGGGCGTCTGTTGTTTACAAGGCCACACCCAGGGGAGTGTGTAGTCTGGAGGGAAGAGGAAGGAGACAGGTAGTGATGGGGTAGTTGGTTTGTTGGCGCGTGTCCCTGTGTGTCTGTGTGTGTGTGCGTAGCTACATGAAAAGAGTGTCCCAAAGAGGCCCCGGTGAAGCACTGATGGAGCTCGGGGCGGGGGCGGGGGGGGGAATCGTGTGTGTGGACCCCAGTGACTTGCTAACCTGAGAACTCTTCCAGAAGGTACCATTCAGACACTGTCAGTTTACATTGCTTGGCCCAAGGCACGTATTACATTTGAATTTATTGAAATTTATTTCTATAACTCCTCCGAAGGATGTTTTGTCTAGAAGCCCTCTCTGAATATATCATCTTATAGCAGATCCACAGTGCCACCTATTCTCACGGCATTGCTACCACGTCGGGCGGGGCTGGGTAAGAGCCTCGTGTTACAAAGAAAGAATCCTAAGATGTCCATCAGAGCAGGTGCATCAGAGCGCTGCGAGCCCAGGCGTGACGTGGGGGAACATTCGGACGAGGGCGTGTGTGATCCCATGATCCCCTGTCCTGCAGAAACCATTCATTCCCCTGAACTCTTTCTCCAGGACCACCAGAAAGAAATGCCTTTCTCGAAAGGTCTGACCTGACGCTTCCTGAGGATGGCGCTGGTATTTGGGAGTCAGAGGCGACCTCTTCTGTTAACCCCGTCTGGGAGGGAACTGCCGTGTGGAGCTGGTACGCGGTCAGGGCAGGAGACTGAGTTATGCCCCCTCACTCGAGGGGGGAGTTTTTATTATTCTGCCCAGACACTTGAATTTGAAATATATACTTTGTTACAGGTAATTTTGGACGACTCCAGAAAGGACTCCTCTAAGGGGTCTTGCAAAATAATTTCACCACATTAAGTTTTAAGCTTAGGTTACCATCTTGTTGGTTTTGTGTGATTTGTTTTTATAAATGGACCTTCCAGTGGTCCTCCAGGTATATGAACGTTCCCATCAGACACCTTTTGTTTATGTAGCGTCTCAAGGAGCCACCTGATGAAATGGAGTCACATGTCTTAGGCTCCCGTGCACATCTGCAGGCGCATCTTTCCAGCCCCAGGTTGGGCACCTGAATGTTTGAACACCGTGCCCTACAGCCGGTTTTCTTCACTTCTCTTTTGTGGGCCTTCAGCGTCTTTTAAAGGTTATGTCTGAAGACTTTGCGCTTCGGAGCTTCCCTGGTGGTGCAGTGGTTAAGAATCCACCTGCCAAGACAGGGGACTCGGGTTTGAGCCCTGGTCCGGGAAGATCCCACATGCCACAGAGCAACTAAGCCCGCGCGCCACAACTACTGAGCCTGCGCTCTAGAGCCCTCGAGCCACAACTACTGAGCCTGCGTGCCACAACTACTGAGCCTGCGTTCTAGAGCCCTTGAGCCACAGCTACTGAGCCTGTGCTCTGGAGCCCGTGAGCCACAACTACTGAGCCCACGTGCCACAACTGCTGAAGCCTGCATGCCTAGAGCCCGTGCACTGCACGAAGAGCAGCCCCCGCTCACTGCAACTAGAGAAAGCCCGCACACAGCAACGAAGACCCAACGCAGCCAAAAATAAATAAATAAAATTAATTTTTAAAAAAAAAAAGACTTGGGCTTCCCTGGTGGCGCAGTGGTTGAGAGTCCGCCTGCCGATGCAGGGGACATGGGTTCGTGCCCCGGTCCAGGGAGATCCCACATGCCGTGGAACGGCTGGGCCCGTGAGCCATGGCCGCTGAGCCTGCGCATCCGGAGCCTGTGCTCCGCAACGGGAGAGGCCATAACAGTGAGAGGCCCGCGTACCGCAAAAAAAAAAAAAAGACTTGGCACTTGTAAAGCTATCTCTCTCTGAAACCTGATGCACTCTGTCGTCCCCCGCCCCGCCCCCCACCGCCCATGTGTCCTGCTCCCACTCTGTCCTCGGGGGTGGGCAGGCCTGGGGCCGCTCATCTTCACATCTCTATAAGCTTGATTCTCAGTACACGTTTATTGGGTGAGTGAATGAATGAATGAATGCATGCATGCACGCAGGAAGCGTTCCACCAGAGAATTCTTAAACTCTTAGCCAGTCGTGGAATTTCCCCACAGCCAGCTTTTAGAAGCCTGAAAATATTTTTGATATTTATCTCTTTAACGAATATGTTAAAAAAAGCGCCAACCACTGTTTCTCAACTGATTCCTGAACGTGTGATGAGAAGCACGATTCCTTGGGGGAGAAAACCTGTTCAGGTTAAATTCTTACAGCCTCATATTGTTCAGCTAAGATGTAGCAAGACTCTAAACAGCCAGGTACTTTGACCTACCTCAAGTATTCGCCGACGTGAGACATTCTGTCCTCGTACCAAAAAAAAAAAAAAAACCCAGAAAAAAGCACAACCACCCCAGCCCGGGGTTACGTCAGGACTGCCACCGGCAGTTCTGTCTTGTGTGGCCAAGCTGTAGGTCAAGAGAAAGTTTTAAGAACAATAATAAGGTAGGAAAAACACCAAAGCTCAATTGGAGATGCTGGGAGATAAATAGATGTATATTTGCCATATATGGTAATAAGAGAAGTCCAAGCAGATGCTCTTGGCATTTATGGACTTCTCAGTGATTCATCAGCAGGACTGAAGCCTTCAGCCAAGAGATATAGAATCTGTTAAACTGATCTCTCTCCTGAATGGTTTCACTACAGAGAGGCCATGCTGTGAATTCAAAAGAAAATTCCACGACTGTGTAAAAGTATTTGGTAACAGGCCTGAGAAAGAGGGATTCCAAAAGTATTGGAAAGCCATTTGTTTACCAAAGCAGAATCACTCTCTAAGCATTAGCAACTTTCTGTAGATTCTCTGTAGGTTCCCGCAGCAGCAGCTCTTCCTCTCATGCCAGAAACAGAGGGGTCTGAGCTTTTGCGGCTGAGCTGCTCACGGACACACCCTTCTTGCTGAGGTGTGTAGGTAGGTGGGTGTAACTCAGGGCTCCATTTCCAGGGACAGGGTTACAGATGAGCACCTAGGCGTGTACCTCCTTCCAGCCCAGCGGCTTCCGAGCTGTGCCTGGTTCCTGCCATCCAGGCCCGCAGCACTGCTCCAAGCAGCAGACCTGGACGGGCCCGACCTCTCTGGACTTCTCAGTGGGTTGCTGCTCCCCACGCCTGTAGAAGCGACATTACAGCATCCCAGAGAGCAAGCGTGAGGGACACTGGGTATCCCCACGACACGGCAACCGCATGCCCCCCAGGATTTCCCGTGAAATGTGCTAATTTTGAAATGACACACGTGCTTCGGAATTACCAAGAAGATGTCGTTTTAAACAGGGTTCTCGAGCTGTGCAGACTAACCAGACGGGAGAGTCACTGGATGAAGTCATCTTCGAGGCCACAGCTCGATCAGCGGGATGGGTAACTCACCTTTCCTCCCTGCCCTTGCCGGGCATCATAGCCCTCATCTCTGACCTCTGGGGTCTCTGAGGGCCTGCTGGAGAAGCCTGGGTGAAACTAAGGAGGTGCTTCCTTGGTGCTCTCGAATGGACTTCCTTTGCTGGAGTGAAGTTGGGTCCCCTCCCTGGAGCGTGCTAGCCGGGCCATCCGGGATGCCGAAGTGTACCCAGGCCAGGAAGCCCCCAGGGAGTCTCTCTTTGCTCTGGAAGCTTTTGTTTCTCCTCAATTGCTAGGTTGGGGTAATCCCTTGGGAAGCCTCTGAGCATCTTTAAACATAAAGTCTGATTCCAAAGGTTTAAATTCCCTGGTTGCCACTGAGTCACTTGTTTCTTAGGCTTGGTTTTCAGCCATATGATATAAATAATTCCATTTAGAAATTAAGAAATTATGGCCTGCATTTCATATGCAGTAGTATTTTCCAAAAAAGAAAATGCATGAAAAAATTACAATATCCCTGTTTGGACCCCTTGTCTGTGGGGCTTTCTGGTTGCCTGGGGGGCACTAGGAGCCTCGTTCTGCTGCTAAAGCACAGGACCCTGTGGCTGAAGGATCCTGCCTTTGTTTCCATGTGTGCGTTTGAGTGGGTGTCTGAAAAAGCATTTACAGTGTGCTCTGCATCTGCTGGTAGATTTTCCCATCGTACATTATTAATTATTCCTCTGAGCAGCTCTATGAAGGGAGTAAATATTAGTAAACAATATGTACTGATTTTTAAGCCAAGACAAAGGTATATCTTCTCCATGCTGCTTAATTTTAGGTAAGCTAGTTGCACACAGCTGATGAATAAACTTGAAGTAAGGCCTTCGGGTGGGAAAACAAAGAAAACTGAGATCAGATCCGGGAAAGAGGGACTCTCCTGGTGGTCCGGTGGCCAAGACTCCGTGTTCCCAATGCAGGGGGCCCAGGTTCGACCCCTGGTCAGGGAACTAGATCCCACATGCCGCTACTAAAGATCCTTCAGGCGGAACCGAAGGTCCCACACGCCGCAACTGAGATCTGATTTTTTTTTAAATTGAAATATAGTTGATTTACAATGTTGTGTTAATTTCTGCTGTACAGCAAAGTGATTCAGGTGTGTGTGTGTGTATGTGTGTGTGTGTGTGTGTGTGTGTGTGTGTGTGTATATATATATATATATACACACACATTCTTTTTTTAAAATCCTTTTCCATTGTGGTTTATCACAGAATATTGAATATAATCCCTCGTTCTTTACAGTAGGACCTTATTGTTTATCCATTCTGTATGAGATCTGATTTTAAACCTTTTCTTTCTCGGTCTCCCTGGTGAAATCTGTCCTTGTTTTATGATTTGCCTGCTGAGTCCAGGATCTGTGTGTAGGGTCTGTCTCTGCCCCTTTGGTGCTGGTTTGAGGTGATGTTTTGTTTTGTTTTGTTTTGTTTTTCATGGTTCTGACTTTTATTCCTTTTTGAGTAAGTTTGGTAGCATACATATATTTTTTTAACATCTTTATTGGTGAGATGATGTTTTAAGTGTCCCCATTATTGTCTGAGATCTGAGACTTTATCTTCTGATTTACAAAACATATGAATGTTCATTACAGAGATTTGCATTTAAAGAAGATAGTAATCAATCACCTGTAATCCAAGACATAAATGTTAGCGCTGATGCTTTAGATCTTTCTCATCTTTTTTGGTTGATAAATATTACATACGTTAAAACAATAGAGATTATGCTGTACATATCGTTTGTAGCATGGTTTTCCCGCAACCGTAGTATCTTATATAATGAAAAAAATGTAAAGCATGTGGTGGGCCAGTAGGTTTCCTGCTAATATTTATTGTACTTATAAAATAATTCTCCTTTGGAGACATATGTCTAGTTGAGCTATGCATTAGCAGGTACCGTATTTATTTTCTTTGTGGGCTGAGCACAGGCTGAAATAATGCCTGGCTGTTTGCTTGGCCCTGTGGACAGCACCGAGTCTGGGGATTCTGCCACCGGGGAGCCACAGCGGGGGGTAACCCAGTTGCTCTGTAAACCTTAAGGTCATCTTACTTTTTTGAGCTATCACTCAACCCTCATCCTTAATTTTTAAAAGAACGCTTTTGAGGTTAAAAGGATATAATTTATTTTAAGCCGAAGAAGTGAAAAATAAGCCCTAATCCCATTCATCTACTGTTTAACCCTCACATAGTTCTCACCATCCTTTTCCAAACACGTACAGATGTGCGTTTATCCATTTTTACAGCGTGGGGGTCATACTGTAAACCCATCTTGTAGTTTGTGGCTTCTTTTCCCCTCTTTCTCCCCATTTAACCCCTGATCATCCTCCAGATCTGGGATCAGGCGCCCCTTCCTCCGTCCTGCAGGAAGTGCCTGCTGCCCCAGCCAGGTCGGCTTCATAAACGGACCCCCAGCGCCACGACCCTCCTCCTTACAGGGCTGACCGCGTGGAGTGCACTCCTGTGGGTGGTCAGTGACTGACGTCCCTCTCCCTGCTGAACAGGCACCCCACGAGGTGCAGGGACCGATTGGTTTCGCTCATGATTGAAGGAGCACCTGTAGCGGTGCCTGGGGGCCTATAACATCTACTTGACAAATACTTGTTGAACAGGTGGCAGTCGTGTGCCTTAGTCCGTGGTATCAGCCGTCCTTTGAAAAATAATCTTACTGACTACCTAATGTGCCGCTGTATTGCTTTACGAACGTTTATGTAATAAGTAACCCCCTACTGTCGGCATCTACATTATTTCTGGTTTTTCTCTCTTCCAAACACATGCTAAGCATTCTTATACATAGATCTCTGCCTACATCTCTGATCTTCCTGATGGATAAATTCCTAGAATTAGAAGCACTGAACTGAAGGTTTAATCTGCGTTCTAACCCAAAATAGCTCGTTTGTCTAAATGTCAGCAGGGCCGAAGGTCCAGAGTAAACGACACGGTGCGGGTGTGCGGGGAAGTGAGAGTCACGCTTCCTGGTTCCTTCCGGAGGGTCCCAGGGTAAAAAGGCACTTCAGGCACGTCCCGTCTAGCACGTGGATCCCCTTTGCAGCAGGTCCCGTGAAGGGTCAGCTTGGCTGTGATTCTGGGAAGAGCATCTTTTGTTCACTCATTCGATCCACAAGTATTCACGAGTGTCTCCTCTGGGCCTGGCACCATCAATGGTCCCAGGACTGGAGTCGGGGTGTGTAGGCCCCTCAACAGTCTACTGGGCATCTGTCTAGACTTGGTTCATCATTCGCACTAGGAGGTAAGCCCCAGGAGGGCAGGGACTGCAGTGAGCTCATTCACTGCACGGAGTAAATGCTCAAATGGTTTTATAATACATTACGTGTATAATACGTGCTTCTTCTCTTTGACAAACTCAAAACCTATTGATGTGTAGATACATAAAGAAATCACAGCAGTATTTTCATAGTTCTGAAATAAAACTCAAGGTTTAGACACGAGCATTTTTTTCAGAAAGGGACCTGGAAGAATATTTTGAAATCAGACCTAAAGGCAAATCAGACATAATTAGAGAATTAGAGGAACCTGAGGTGGCCTCCTTCCCGGCCCCACCACTGAACTCCTGGCCAACAAGAGTCCTGCAGGAAGTCTCTGCGCCACCGGCAGGCGTGATGCCATCTCAGGCCAGGAGAGCCAGGTGCCACGAGACGCAGGGGAGGGTTCCAGGGCCCAGAGGTGGCTGGCTGGCCCAGCTGCTTCAAGGGACGCCAGCAAGTCATCAGCGGACCCACAGGCCTGACCTCTGGACAGCGACCAGTTCTCCGCTCCGAGACTAAAACCTTAAAGCTGCTATTTCTCAAACATTTTGGTCTCTTAATATTGAGGGTTCCAGAGAGTGTTTGTGTCCGTGTGGATATCTATCAGTAGTGACCATGTTAGAGATGTTTTTAAAGCACAAGAAATCACAAGCACACGTGCCAGCACTTCAGGGTGATGACATCATCACACGTGACACAGTGTCTGGAAAACTCCACTGGGCATGTCTATGAGAATGAGAGCGGAAAAGGAAAACAGCAAAAATAGTTCTGACCTCATGGACCCCTGGAAGGGTCTGAGGCATCCAGTGGTCCCAGACCTCACCGTTAGGGGCATTCGGGCTCTCCCGTCCCACTGAGCTGCCGCCACGTGCTGCCTTCAAACCAGAGCCTCTGTGCATCTCGAACCTGTGTCCCAGGCACCATGCTCAGCCTTCATCACCTTAGGGCCAGGTTGGGGCATCACCCGTCTGATAAACCTGCCACTTTTCATCGTCAAACGAGTCTCGCTAAAGAAGACCGCCCCTGGCTGTCACCCAGGAGCTCAGCGGTCCTCTGCGCTGCCTGGCTCCTTGGGTGTCCATCCTCTGCCTGCGGATGCCCTTAGCTGGTCCTTGCCACTCAACCCCAGGAACCCTCCGTGCAAGCCCTGCACGAGCTCCCCTCCGCTCAGCTCCACAGAGCCAGGCCTTCCCATTATGCAGTTTTATTAGGCACGGCGCTGAAGACACATCCATCAGTATTAGAGCCTTTCTGCCGAGATACAGAACGTGTTTTAAAGGGAGCAAAGAAATTTAAATGGGAAGAAATTATAGCATGAGTGAGTTTATCCCTTTCAAGGTAATCTTATTTAATAACCAAAAAACTCACAAAGATGTGCATTTTATCCAGCTACAAAGGCGGCGTGGCAGGTTATATATGGTGGTAATTACATGTTTGGGGTTTCATTCCTCCTTTCAACTCGATTTCTATTATCTCAGAAAAATCAACCATTGTAGAAAAAGGACTATTCATTTATTTCATTGCCGGGTGGCCCATACACTGTAAAAATAGGTCAAGAACCATAATCTAAATTGACTGCTGATAAATAATTAAAGCTAATGGAATTTTCTCAAATCTGTGAACTAAAGTCTTTGAGAAATTGCCAGGACATACTGTCTGCTGTTGTATAGAAAGATATTTTTTATTTAACACTTCAGCTTAAATGCCATTTAAAATTACTCTTTTCTATCACAAAGACTGGAAGGAGTATGTGTTCATCTCTAAAAGTAACCAGAAGTAGGGTGCTCCATTGATAGCTGCATGACTCATCTCCAGATGATGAGGGTGGGAAGCGAAGGTTTCAGGATCCTGGAACAAAGAGAAACTTCACTTTTCACTGAACTGCATTTTAAGTTGAGTTCTAACGATGCGTGCATTATACAATATATATTGTCTTGCCTGAAAAACTTCATACCTGGTCTGTGCTCTTGTATACACGATAAAGGGAGAATTCCAGCCATCTTCAGTGACATAAGTACCAAGAACTATCTTTCTTTTGTGGATAATTATGATTCTCTCATTGATGCCATTAGGACCTTATAAAAATACACTTGACAGATATGCAGAGAGGTTAGTTTAGGAACAGATGGCTTATCAATAAGAAAGCAGGTTGGTGTACTGCAGTCAATAAGGCTGGCCCTAGATGTGACACACCGGTAGGATTTTCTTTATTCATAAGGATGATTCGGCCATCAGCAGGATATTCTAGAATCCCAAGGACATCCGAAGGGAGAATCGGTAGCTAGATGCTTTTGAACAATATGTCTTCAGTGTTTGGGCTCTAAGTTGCAGAAAGGGGGTCGTTTTCTTGTTTCAGTTTGATTAAATATCTTGGTTGAAAAAAAAGTCACCAATTTGCTATTCTTACTTTTTAGCAGAGCTGCAGTTGTTAAACTGCAGTACTTATATCCAATGTTGTATTTACTGTGTTTTAATGTATTTATAAATGATGGACCCCGTTTCTGAAATTAAACTTTTTTGCATTTCTCTTTATGAAAACACTCTCTATGGAAATTTCTTGATTTAAAAAGAAATTATTCCATTCAAATGCTCCTATCTGGCATCTGTATAATCTATATATCTAGCGCCTAGAACCTTTATTCTGGGGTAGCCAAAGTCTCTGGGAGATGCAGTGAGTATTGTCCGTGGCCGTTTTGAGGACCCCATTGCTTTCTTCTTCTCTAGAACTTTGTTCCAACACGACCGAGGGCTTCTTAGGTGCTGCTCGTACAATGTGTCCAGAATGGGGAGCATGAGACCCTGGAGCGAGGACCCCAGCGAGGGCTGTGCCGAGATTTGTCACACAGGAGTGGGGAGAGTGGCACTTGGTCCGGAGAGAAGATTCGGGGCGCAGAGGGAGGTGTTGGAAAGACGTGAGCTGGGCCCTCAGATACCTGCAGGGCTCCGTCACCAGGCCCAGAAGAGGGAAGGCTCAGCCATTCTCGGTCCCCTGCTCAACCCGGGGGTGCGGGGAACTGCTTCTCTGATCTCCCTAAGAAAATGCGTTATTAAGCAAGTCAGTGACAGTGCAATCACTTCGAATCTGATCTTCTTTTCTTTTTTTTTTTTTAAAGTGATTTATTTACCAACAAATTGCTACTAGTAATAACATCATTTGTGCTCAGGAGAGCTTCCCTCTGAGCGTCAGCCTTTGGTAGGTGGTGCCTGGAGCCGGTACTTGAAAACTCCCGATTCCACAATGAGGCACAGTCTCGCACCAGGACTGTCCCGGGAGGGACAGTGGCCTTGGGAGGGTGAGCCGTGTGGCCAGGACACCACGGGTCCCCTACCTCGGGCAGGAGATTGGACCAGACGACCCTAGATTTCCAGGTTAACCCGATGAAGGAGACAATTAACTAGTTGCTTGGCTGTAATTTAAGAGCAGCAGTCCCTCACCCCAGTCTCGTAATTCTCTCCGGGCCTGTCCTCTGCGATTGGTCAGCGGAAAGCTTCGCGGGTCTCAGAGTGAAATACGGTGTTTTGGAAACCTTTTATATTTCAAACATACACAGGCCAAGGTGAAGAATACAATGAACCCCATGTCCCATCCTCCATCTATAACAATCATCCGCCGATCAACACACACTTGTGTCATCCTTATTCTCACCCGTTACCCCTTCCCATTAAATTATTTTGAAACAGAAACCATATTTCATCCATAAATATTTTAGTAGGCGTCTCTAAAAGACAACAGCCCTTTTTAAAACACGCGGCTGCACCACCTAAAGTACAGGCCACGTCATTTAAAAACAAAAACAACTTGGGATCTGTTTTAACTTTAGTTCATTGTGTGGCCATATTTCATCAATTATAATACATACACTTCTACACAGTTCACCGTCTTCAACATCAGAGCGAGGATGAAAATCAATGACATCACAGTTGAATAAGCAGCATTTTTTTCCCCTTGGGGTGGCATGAAATAACAGTACCTCTTACACTTGACGGTATCAAACTTAGTGAAATAGGCTATGTTATGGAATGATTTTCTTTGAATAAACACCTAACACATTTTCCAGCCAGAATGTCCTTGTTCTGAGGCCTGAGTAACGAGGAGGGATTAGTGAATTCATGCGGAGCTATTTTCAGCTCCGGGCGGGTTTGTAGCACGGGACCTCCTCACGCATAAGCATTTCCTAGGGTTTTAAATGCCGGCCAGGCTTATATTTTTGCCTGGCCCCTGTCAACGGTTGAACTCCTTCCGCACCTGAACACGGTGAAGGAAATGCGAGCTAAGACCAGGAGAGGGGGGAGGCCGAGAGTTACCCGGGCCGAGGTGGTTCTGAAACAGAAGCCGGAGGGATGAGGCCACTTCCGCAGATGCCGCAGGGCTGGGTCCCTAACGACTGCCGTACCCGCACGGGGCGGGGATGCTGGCAGCCCTGCGGGAGCCGCAAAGGAGAGCCTTTAACAGGTTCCCTCCACGCTGCCCCCAGTGCTCTCGGGGAGACCCTGTTGTCACCGAAGAAAACAGGGCCCCGCTCCTGGTCTGTGCCACAGAGGACAAGGTGCCACTGAGATGCAGTCAGACGGTCGGAGTCTTCAGTGTAGGCAGAGTCGTTCCAGAGAAACACACCTGAGTTACAGAGAAGCAAAAGGGAGGGGGAAAAGGGCATTGTAAAACTGAGTAGAACATGTCGGGAAATCTGGACTCTAGAATCTTCTGGAAATAGAGATCATTTTATGGCTTGGAAGACGCATCCCCCACCCCACCCCCGAGCCATGTGGCTTGTCCCCCACCAGGGATTGAACCTGGGCCCCGGCAGTGAGAGTGCCAAGTCCTAACCACTGGACCGCCAGGGAGTTCCTGGAAGATGCATTTGTAATTCATAGCCTCTTTTTGTTTACACGTGAGGCCTGGCTATTCCCCTTCATCTGCTTGTCCTTCCAAACCTAAACAGCCATGTCCTGGGCACCGTTCCTTCCAAGACTCAGAGGTGGGCCCGGGTGGCCACCAGATTTGAATCCACGGTATGAGATTCTGTGATGCCGGCCCTGGCATCACGTGTCAGTGTGGATGGGAGAAGTGTCATGGGTATTGGGAGTGCCAGGTCCCGAAGAGGGAACAGAGCCTTCCAGAGACCACCCAAGTGCTCAGAATGGGCAGAGAGTCAAAGATTCAGGCCATCTGGGTTCAGAGACTGTGTGTCTTGTGTTACTCGCTGCTACCTCACAGGTGTGACTGAATCCTGCATGGTGATTTCATAATTTCATTTCTGTTTTGCTTTTAAATCAGAATGGTTTCTCCAGCAGTAGTCATTAGACAGAAGATTCCTCAATAGCATTTTACTGTTCAGTTTTCTGACCTGAAAAATGAGTTGTGAATCAGTGGTTTGGAGACTAATGAAAATGCTTTTCACATAGAAGCTCCTCTCGACAAACATCGCTTATTATTTGCCACGTGCTCCAGGGAGAGAAGGTAGCAATGCAGTGCTCTGGTTTTGCCAACAGACATCCGATATTAATAATCTCAAGGGCATCGCTGTCTGCGTGTTAAGATGTTCGCTGCTTTCTGCTCAGTAAATGATACAGAATTGAAGAAGATTTGAAACAGCACTGAAAACCTGTTGCTGAATTAAGTGTGGTAATCCTACATTTAAGTTTCTTGACCTTGTGTTAATTTCCTAATTCTCATTCACGCCAGTGGGTTTTTTGTTTGTTTGTTTTTTTTAATTTATTAATTTATTTATTTTTGGCTGCGTTGGGTCTTTGTTGCTGCGCACGGGCTTTCTCTAGTTGCGGCAACCGGGGGCTTCTCTTTGTTGTGGTGCGCGGGCTTCTCATTGTGATGGCTTCTCTTACTGTGGAGCACAGGCTCTAGGCACGCGGGCTTCAGTAGTTGTGGCTCGTGGGCTCTAGAGCACAGGCTCCGTAGTTGTGGCTCAGGGGCTTAGTTGCTCCGCGGCATGTGGGATCTTCCCAGACCAGGGCTCAAACCCGTGTCCCCTGCAATGGCAGGCGGATTCTTAACCACTGCGCCACCAGGGAAGTCCCGCCAGTGGGGTTTTGATTGGGGTGGACCCCGTTTTCTTCAGTTTGCAGTTGCACAGAAGGGCACGTGGTCCCCTGCAATGACTGGGAGTGGTAACAGCCGTAGCTTTTGGTGCTGTTCAGAGAGCAAAAGAGCACCCTGTTCTAAAAGGACAATGCAGGGACGTCTCTGGACGCTATCTCATGAGGCTGGCCCTGTGCAGTCTGGCGGGGCTTGGGGTGGACCCGGGGCGAGCCGAGTAAGAGGCACTCTTTTGTGGGCTGAGCGCCAGGGCTCCCGGGTGCCTGTCCCCAGGGCTGCACCTCCACTCCGGCTCTCCCTCCTCTGGTCTTCGCAGGGTCTCAAATGCCTTGGCCCCCTACCAGCTCTCACATGCCATGACCCCATCCAGCTTCACCGTTTCCCCTCCGAGTTTGGGCCCATTACAAGCCTTTTGAGTGGTCCGTGTGTGCCCCTCACAGTGCTGGTGTCCAAGCTGATGGATTCCTTTACAAAATGTCCGTGTGGCGTGGGCCTTGGGGAGAGCTCTGGGTTCACATCCTGACTCTTCCCGCTGTGCGACCTTGGACAAATCTCCTTCCCTTTCAGAGCCTCGGGCATCCCTGTCTGTGACGTGTGGGTACCAGTCCCTTTGGTTGGCAGAGTTATAGTGAAAAGCAAATGAACGTCCTGTACCTGAAGCCCCTCACTCGCCAGACACTCGCCAAATGGGAACTGTCATTAACTTCCGCCCGCGACCCCCTTCCCCGTGGGGCTCCCCAGCCCTGTCTCGCTTCTTCCTCCACCTCACTCACTGCAGCCTCTTCCTCAGCACCTCACACGTTGGTTTCCAGTGCTGCCTGGATGTTCGACCCGAAGGTGTTCCCAGGCCCGGCGTCTGTGGCGACATTTGACACCAGTACCTTTTCCCTCCTGAAACTGCCTCCTTTTGACCTTGTGTTCCCCCGACTCTCCTACTTTTCCGGATTCTGGCTCTTTCACCGCTCGCTGCCTCTGGCCATCAGGGGGTGGGGGGCTCGCCGGCCTTAACCGTCTCCCCCAGGAGAGCCCTGATCCGAGAGCACATCGCTTAGCCCCGAGCTGCCCGACGTGGTGGCCACCGGCCATGTGCGGCTACGAGGGGCCACTTGACGTGCAGCCAGTGCAAACGGAGAGGCGGGGGATGCGCCCCTGGTTTCAAAGACTTAATGCCGACAAAGAATGTACACTATCTCATTAATAATTTTTATACTGGTTACATAGAAAGTGACAATATTTTGGGTATATCGGGTGAAGTGAAACTAAAATTGATTTCCTGTTTCTTTTTGCATCTCGAACGGAGCTGTTGAACGTCGTCAGTCACGCAGGTGGCTCGCACTCTGCTGGCAGCGCTGGCCTGGGACATGGACCCCAGCCTTGAGGGCTCACATCCAGGCGGGGCAGTCTCTCACTTGCCCGGTTCTTAACACGCTTTGAGAGATTGTTTGCTCTTTAATTTATTTGCTCACGCACCCATTCCATGCCCTGGGAGTTCCCCCTCGGTGTGACCAGCCTGTTCTAGGCAGAGGCAACAGAGGTCTTTCTGCTGACCGGCCCGTGGCCTCAGAGGGTGCCTTGTGCACCAAGCCCAGGGCCGCCCTGCAGCCCTCCCTGCTGTGCGCTGTGGGGAGCAGACTGCGTGGGGGGCCTCTCCGGGACAAGGGCCCTGGCGGGACTACAGCCAGCTTCCACAGTCCCCACCCTTCTGGATTTCAGGCCCCTCGGGCCTAGGTTTCCTCAGCAAAATACCTCCCGGCCCCGCGTTGGATGCTGGAGTTTGAGGGGGGGGGCGTGACCAAGACCCATCCCCTGCCCTCACGCGAGCCCCAGTCTGGAAGGAGGAGGGCACGTTCCTCACTCTGATCACAGCCCCCTTCACAGACTCGGGGTGAGAGGGGGCGGGAAGCGTATCCCATGCCTGACATCGGAGCCTGGCTGCTTCCGGTTCTGCAGTAGCCAATTCAGGTGTGTCGGAGGCCTTAGGGGTCCCCCTTTCAAGAGCCCGAGGGCCATCAGGTGCCACCAGCTGTCAGGTGGAGCAAGACAGGCCCTCAGCCCACGCCCAGGGCTCCCAGACCATCTGAGGCCTCCCTGGTAAGTCAAAGACCACCCGAAGCCCATGGCTTCCCACCAGCAGTTGGGAGGCAAGCACTGCGTAGAGGTTCTTATCCTTGACATGTTCATGTCTTATTTTTAAATTCGATTAATATGAGTCTGTGGCCTTTTGAGGGGAAGATTCGCCACAGCCCCGTGCGAGCAAGGGCGCGCACCGTTAACGCTCTGTACCCCCGACCTGTGGTCAGTGTGGACCCCGGGGATGCCTGACACCTCATTCACGAGTCGCCTTCCTCACAGTCAGCCTTTTGGGCAATCAAACAGCAAACTCCATCCATCGTCTTGTGTTTGCAGTTTGTGACCAAAGTACCTCAGTGCAGTCATGCTGCCTGCTTGTCCCCTCCTGAGGGAGGCAAGGGGACTGGCCCACCCCCCTCAGAGTCCTGAGGGCTGTTTCCACCTTCACGTCCCCCCTCCCACACACACACAGAGAATCCAGGCCATGTCACCCCCTCCCGGGGACACAGTGAGCTCCCTGTGCGTAGACCTCCCAAGTAGTTACCTGCAGTGGCTGAGTTTCTCCCAAAGAAGCCAGGCTTATTCCTCGTGATGGAAACGTAGGCTTTACTGACCCTGCCTGGGGCCAGCCCGTAATCTTTCTCACTTTTCACCCCCGGCAGCCTCTTGCCCCTCACTCTCCCTTTCGGTGTTCTATCTTATCGTCTACGTTGCCAAAAAGCACAGTGGGCTAAATGAGATAGTGCATTAGTTTCCTATTGCCGCTGTAACAAACTACCAGACTTGGGTGGCCGAGAACAATGGAAGCTTGTCATCTGACAGCGCCAGAGGTCAGAGTCCAGGATGGGTTTTACCGGGCAGAGCTGCGTTCCTGTAGAGGCTCCAGCTTCTCAGGCCGCCTGCAGGCCTTGGCTTGTGCCCTCCGTTGTTCTGACCTCCGCTTCCATCTCACATCCCCTCTGGCTCTCACCCGCCTCCTCCCTCTCATCAGGACCGTTGTGATTACATCAGGCCCACCTGGATACTCCAGGGTCATCTCCCCAACTCAGGGTCCCTAACCTAATCACATCTGCCGAGTTCCTTTTACCACGTAACCTAACAGAGTCACAGGTTCTGGGCATGAGAACATGGACACCTTTGGGGGCCGTTACCGTGCTCTCCGCACATAGCCTTATTTATTTAAGAAGAGGCTGGCAAAGAGTTTGATTATTTTTTTGCCATGGAGTTTGGTGTAAAAATAGAGAAAATGACCCAATGGAGGAACAAAAGGACTTCTCCAAGGAAGTCACCTTTAAGGACGCAACCTATAGGAAAATGAATAATCAAAGGGGAAACTATAATTCCTCTTGAGCAAATACTTTCACAGGTTACAATACAAATCAGTGTGGGTTAATTATGTTTGGCAAAGAGCTTATGGTACAACCCTGTCTGTTAAGTCACTCTGCAGTGGTGGAGATGTCCTGTGTCTTTGCGGTCCAGTGCCGTGGCCACCAGCCTCATGTGTCTACTGAGTACTTGAAATGTGGCTCCTGCAACTGAGAAGCTGAATTTTTAAATTTAATCAAGTTACATTTGAACATAAAGAGCTGGTGACAACTGTATACAACCGCATGGGCTGGAACAAGGGAGCCTCACCTGGGTCTGTAGGTAGGCGTTAGGAAGCCCTCAGTGAAGTAATTTGCAGAGTTTTCTCCCAGAGGCGAAGGTCAATAGCTGTCCTCAGATTCTTAGAAGGGCTTCCTGACACCAAAATGTCACAGGCCCCTGTCCAGAGGGAAACCACAAAGAACAGTGGAGCACAGGATACCTGGAGCCGTCGTTCTTCCTAACGCCGCAGAGCTGTGCGCTGTGGTCTCGAGCTGGATTCAGAGCGTGGGATGGAGGCCCCTTTCGTTTGGGTGCTTGGCCAGAGGAACACAAAAGGCAGTTACCAAAAGAGCAGACGCCAGCTAGCCCGTGTGTACACACAGCTCAGCTCAGGACCTGAGTAGGCCCAGGGCCGGAGCTACGTAGAGAGCTGCAGCGTTCCAGAGGCAGAGAGGCCAAGGATTCGTGTCCCGAGCCCTCTCCTTGGCCCCTACAAAAATCCTACCTGTCTTCCCAGCTCAGATGCTGCCTCCTCTGCGACACTGCTCTTCATCTCTTTAACCTGAATTTATCCTTCCTCTTATGTTCTCCCACAGCACAGGGGCTCTTCTTCTGAAATAATGTTTTACTTTCTCCCCATGTTACGGTTGGATTGGTACACCTTTACCAATACTAGGCAGTTTTACTTGGGCGTCTGCATCGGCCTCGGAGCTTCAAGAAAACGTAGAAGCTTAGGCCTTGGCCCAGACTTGCTGAACTGGGTCTGGCACATAGATCAGGCTCAGTAAATACCTTATATGCCCCAGCTCTCAGTAAAGGAGATGTTGCCTTATACGAGTCCTTTCAAAGTGTTTGAAGTATTTTCTCCGTTACTTCATTTTTTTTCTATTTTTTAAAAGTTGAGATAGAGTTGACATGTAAGATTGTGCAAGTTTGAGGTGTACAACATGTTGGTTTGTACAACCACTTATGTATCACAGTATAGTGGCCATAGCAGCATTAGCTCACACCTTTATCATCACGTCGTTAGTATTCCTTTTATGCTGAGAACAGTTAAGATCTAATCTCCTAGCAACTCTGAAGTTTATAATACAGCGTTGTTGACTATAATCACTATGTTGTGTGTTAGTCAATTACTTCATTTTAAATAAGATAAAGTGTGCGCAGGTTCTGAAACGGGTACTGGTGGCTTAGGATAAAATTTCCAGTGACTATCAGACATGGATGGATTCAAAATCCATGTATCTCCCATGCATCGTGCCCCAAAGTAGCAGCTAAAGTGCAGGATGGTGACCCCAATCCACTTCAGATACAAGCAAATCAAACCTACCTTATAATATTCGATGGTATTCTAAGCAAATTGTCTTAGACTGACACCAGCAAAAACTGTAGTCCACAGCACATTCAGGGAAAATAAAGCTTAGTGGTGTTCTTAAGTGAGTTCATTTAAACAACGGGGCACAGTTGGCATTATTTACGTGTATGAGGGAGGGAACGGGGCAGGAGAGGCGCCGGGATTGCTTTATGTAATGGTAACCAGCACCACATTCGAAGCAGTTTTTAGGAGACCTTAACGAATGTTTCCTTCTCTTTTCTTCTCCCATGGCTGCTTCCTGACCCACCTTCTCACTCCAGGATTTGCGCAAGCAGGTAGCGCCGCTGCTGAAGAGCTTCCAGGGGGAGGTAAGCGTTTATGTTTCTCTCGCATCCTGAGCCGCCTTCCTGTTCATCACGCTTTCTTTCTGTTCTCGTAAAGTAAGTGCCACTGGCGGAAGGTGCTTGCTTGGAGGGAGCCTTCCCAGCCGCCCCGACCCATCCACGTGCAGCTGACGGGCTCCTCAAAGTGAGGTTTCCACCGATTCCTCCATTAAAGCCCACGTGGGAGGGGAGGCGGGATTAGGGATGTCAGAAGCGGCGGAGGAATCCGGGGAGTAGTGGCCGGCGTATCGCACTTCCCACGGTGGATTGGGCTTGTTCAGACCCCAGCCTGGGAGCCCACAGACCTCCCGGAGCTCACTGGTCCCCTGAGCTGGATGGGGGCTGCAGCCACGAAGTCTCCCACACAGAAAGGATGTGCTCTGTCAGTCTGGTGCCTTCCTGCACAGCCGTGGGGGAAATAGGAACTTCACAGGCAGAAGCCACGGGGAGTAGGTTTGGGCTCAGTATAAGGAACGTTTTCTCGTGGATCCTTCCAGAGAAGGGCCAGGCAAGGTGGCAGGCAGGCGGCCAGTCATCTGAGACCTGTGTGCCCTGAATGCTGTTCGTCACAGGTTATGCGGGCGGTCTGGGTGGGTGACACGCCTGCTCCTTCTCTGCCGTTTGTGTAGACACTCGGTGAACTTCAGAAAACCAGAAACGATGTTAGTGTCGGGGGATTATTCGCTCCCCGCTTCTCCTGTAGGAACGATGACCTAGTAACAGCAGCGAGGGGGAGCAAGGCTGTTTTCAAGCCCTCTAAGGAACCCACGCCGGTGGGGCCTTAGAAATTTCGTGTCCCTGCAGCTTCCCAGCTCACAGAGAGCCCGGGAGGAGGGGCTGGATGCGGGGAAGTGAGGGGGCGAGTTGGGGAGTGCCGAGAGGCTGGGATCCCGGCCCCCCGAGCTCCCAGCAAGAGATCGGGGCTGCTGTTTGGCCAACTCTTCAGTGCGCGGGTGACAGCAGAAGGTGCGGGATCCAAGGAGGCGGCGGAGGGCGGAGGGGCGATTCCCGGACGGCGAGGGTTGCATGTGAGGGCAGCAGCCGCTGCAGATTTGAGAGCAGTGCAGGCGGGGCTCCTCTCTCTGTTTATCATTTCCTGCCGCAGGAAGTCGTCCCCCGTGCCTGGCTCCCTGAGGCACAGAAGGACATCAGTAGTCCAGGTCTCGGAAGGACTTGAATTGCCCTTTCCTCAGAATTACATGTCCAGACCCTCATCTTCTGAGTAAAGCCATCACCTTACACCTGCCCACGTGTGATCGAAGCTCTTCTTCTACCTGTTCAGCAGCTTTTGTGAGACCCATCAGCTTAGTGTTTCTCTGGTTGAAATAGCTCAGGGTGCTCTTTCTGTTGGTTGCTTGTTTTTCATTCTTTCTGAAAAATTTCCAACCTACCTAAAAGTAGAAAGACTGGTATAACGAAGGGCCGAGCGCCCTTTACCCAGACTCCTCACCTGTCAGCGTTGTGCCACGTTTGCTCCCCTCCCCCCACCCCTTTGCTCAACATTTGGAAGTGAGTTGCAGCCAGCCGGCCACCCCACACCCTCAGCGGCATGGGCGTCTCCTAAAATTAAGGGCATTTCCACAGTAACCCCGAGTATCACAATTGGGAAAATAACACGAATTTCATAATATCTGATATTCTGTCCAAAATCAAATTTCCCGTGACCCCTAAAATGTCTTTTATAACTGCTCTACATTGCATTTGAGGGATATATATATATATATATATATATATATATATAAATATATATATTTCTCTTTTAATATAGACACTCTCTCCACCCCCTCACCTTTGTTACTGATTTTTGTTTAAAGAATCTAAGCCAGTTGTGTAGATTATCCCACATTCTGTTGGGGCGATGGGCTTACTTCTGGCAACATATATTAAATTAAAAATGCCTGTGAGACATCTAGGCTTCCTATTTGCCTGATTTTTTTTTAAGGCTATTTGAAAAGTAAATATTTTTATAGCACCGTTAATATCTACCAAGCTGCTGCTAATTGCTATATTTATGTTAAATAATGTGTGCTTTCCAATAAGCTGATTTGAGCAGAGGGGGCTAAATCCTGCTCGTTTCTGAAGACTGAGCTTGCATAGCAGCGGGTAACTGCACGTGGGGACCACGAGTGCAGGGATGACCAGGGGCAGCGTGTCCTGATGCGTAGATGGGGCGGGACCCGTTGTTTTTCTAAAAAGCCACCTTCTCTAGTAACCAGAGGCTCATTCTCGTACCCATCACTCGAGTGTCTGCTGCTGCAGTTTTATTTATCAGATATATTCTTTGAGTTCATCCCGATGTGCTTGAGTTCCCCTAGAAGAAAGTACCGTGTGAGTGAAAAGGTAATCTTCGCCTCAGAATTTGTACAGATTTCTTCCTTACTTGAGATCCCCAAAAGAAAAAAACAAAGCAAAATCAAAATAAAGTTTTCGGACAGCGAGAAATTCACAGACAGAGGCTTTTAGAATTCCCGCGTGAAGACTTCTTTATTGTGTGTCATAACGTCACGGGAAACGCTAGCCGGGCCAGGGTGCCGTTTACGCCCTTAGGAGTTTTCTCATGGTCCTCGGTGTAAATCCAGACGCCCCCCTGCCTGTGGTTTGTGGGGCCCACGTGGTTCACTAACTGCTCACCTCTCTAGGGTCCGCTCACTCCTTCCTCCTGTCCCAGCATACATGGCCATCCTGAGTCTCTGACAGGTCCTTGTGCACTGGGCGTCCTCACTGGCCCCCAGGCCTTTGCACGGCTGACCTACTTCCTGAAACGTTCCTCTTCCTTCCTCTTTACCTGGCTCACTTCCTCAAGGAAGGTCTTCCCTGAGCCCCAAAGGATGGGCCAGGTACCCCCCCATCGTGTGCTCCGAGCTATTTGTGACACATTTGTCATCATACCCGAGAGCCACCTGTCACTTTGTCTCGGTTCTCCTTTTGTCTGTAAAATGTGTGAAGGCAGCCACTGTATGTTGTTCTGTTGGCCCTTGTGTTCCCAGCACCCAACGCAGCAAGTGAGAAGCAAAAAGTGTTTGGGCTCTCAAAGTGGTTATTGATAAATGATGGGACAGCCAGGTTCCCCCGGGGGCAGTTTCTAAAGCACTTTGCCTCTCTCCTTTCTTCAGGATCTGTTGCTGTTCATAAGGTGAGAGGGACCCTGGAAGGTATGCTCGGGAAATACCTTTAGAAGAAACTAGGAAATAACGATTTGTTGCCCTTGATTGAAAGGTTTGGGATCATACAGTCATAATGGTTATTCATAATTGTTATAGCAAAGTCATCAAGTTTAACTCTTACACCCAGCCAGCTGATTGGCGAGGCAGAGGTGGGGAGGGTCAGTCCAATTTAAGGTTTATTTTAGTCCAGTAATCAGGCAGTCCCTTCAGTGAAGTGACAGTCACACTGTCTAGGAAGACGCTAAGTCTTTCAAATTGCCTCCCCCGCTCCTGGCTCCTCTCCCTGAGGAGGGTCCTCGTGAAGAGGTTGGGGGTGAGGAGTCGGCTTAGGCCCCACTTCTCTTGGCTGTAGGGGAGCTGCGTATTTAACCCAGGTGTCCTCAGGGAGGAAAATCCTCTTAAGCAATAACTTAGTTGCTTATATTAGAGGGGAAATAAAAGACTAAAAATCCATGAGCTTAGCATCCAGCTTAAAAAGTTATAAAAGCGTGATAGAATGAGCTCAAAGGAAAGAGGAGGAAGTAAATAAACAGCGCAGTAATAGTGTATAAACTAAGCTGAATGAAAAAGAAGGAAAGACCCAGGAAAGAAATAGCCCAGAAGCTGGTTCTTTGAAAAAACTACTACAGTAGACAAACCACCTTCCTAAATCAAGGGGAAAAAGGTTGGGAAGGAAAACAGGGTAACTTCGCAGCTGCAGCAGAGATTAAAGAGATAGTAAGGGAATATTATAATCAATTTTATGCCAATGAATGTTAAAACCTAGGCAAAATAGACAAATTTCTGGTATGCTGTGATGTACCAAAGCTGATTAAAGAAGAAGTAGAAAATCTGAATAGCCTTATAACTATTGCAGAAATATTTCCACAAGGTCTAGACAGTTTTATGGGAGAGTCCTATCAGTCATTCATGAAACAGATAGTTCTCTTCTTTTGCACTTTGGGAAAATTTCTTTTCCTTCAGAAAACAGAAAAAGAGAACACTTCCTTACTCATTTTATGAAGCTAGTGTAACCTTCATACCAAAACCAGACAGGAACAGTATAAGAAAAGAAAATTAAAACCTGTCTTGTTTATGAATAGATATGCAGAAGTCTTTAAAAAAGTATCAATAAGTTGACTCCATCAAGCCCCATGTATCCCAAGAACGCTGTGTGGTTTAACAGAAAAAATTAGTTATGCAAGTTAGTAATAACCGTTCTCAGATTAAAAAGGAAAAATCTCAAAAGTTACAGGAAAAGAATTTAGTAAATTTCAACATTCATTCACGATTTAAAAAAAAAAAAAAACTACCAGCAAACCAGGAATAGAGGGGAAATTTGTTAACCTGGGAAAAGGCATTTATCAAAAACCTACATCAGTCGTCATATTCAGTGATGTTAAAAACATTCCCTATGAAATCAGGAACAAGACAAAAATGGCTACTGCTGCCACTTTTATTTAACATTGTACTGGAAGTCTTAGAAGACTAGTCTTCATGGAAGACTAGAAAAGGAAATAAAGTACAAGTATTAGAGCAGAAGAAATAAAACTGTCATTTTTCGGGTGAGCCTCAATTATGTAACAAGGTTACTAGATACAAGATCAATATAAAAAAGTAATTGCATATCTCTACATCAATAGGAAACTGAAAAAGGATACCACTGCAGATAGCAACAAAAAATAAAGGATACCTAGAAGTAAATATGACAACACACAGGAACTCATTCTGGAGAAAAGTATAACATTCTTATTGAACAATATTAAAGAAGAGTTAAATGGAGAAAGTCAAGGTGTTCAAGGAAAGAAATTCCCACTACTGTGTTATTAAAGACATCAGTTTTCCCCAAATTGACGATAGAGTGAGTCATTGTAGTTTCAATCAAAATTCTAACAGTATTTTTCATGAAACTTGAAAAGCTGATTCCAGAATTCATATGCAAGAGCAAATGGTCAATAATGACGAAGATAATAGTAAATAAGAATAAGACAGAGAATTTGCCCAACCAGATTATCAGAGCTACAGTAATTGGCACAGGGACAGATAAATACACCAGTGGGACGTAGTAAAGAAATCAGGAACTGACCTGTACACATACAGAAGCCAAATATATTGCAAACATGGCATTGCAGATCGGCGAGGAAAGCGTGGACTTTTCAATAAATGGTCTCCTGGCCATTGGTTATCCTTATGGAACTAAATGAAATTAGATCCCTACCTCACACCATATGCAAACACAAATTACAGGTAAAGACTTAAGGTAAAACTTTCAACCTTCCAGAAGAAAATATAGAATATGATGACCTTAGGTTGGGTAGGGTTTCTTAAACAGGAAACCATAAAGGAAGACATTGTTACATTCAACTACATTAAAATTTTAAAGTAATCGCTTTCTTTTTCTCATGGAAAGACAGCCTAAATGAAGTGAAAGGCCAGCCCAGTGCTGCTATAGCTCAGTCTCACCTTGATGAACTAGGCAAGGGCGCCGCCTCCCTCAAGACATTTTCCTGATCTGTTGGAAACTTGTCATAATAAAGATTCAAACCTATCTGAGCGTTTTTTCATAATAAAGATCAAATGCCCCTGCTGTGAATGTTGCCCCCTTGGACCATACTGTGAACCCATCATACATGGGGTAGTTGCCACGCACATAGCCGACAAAGGATTAGTATTCAGGAATTTTTTTTTTTAACTTTTACCTATTAATAAGAAAAAAAACATACATCCCAATAGGAAAATGGGCAAAACCATGAACAGCGTTCTCAGAAGAGAAAATCAGAATGGTCAGTACACATGTGAAGAGATGCTCAACCGTATAATCAAGGAAACACAAATTAAAATAATCTGAACGCACCTTATGCGTATCTACCGGGCTGGCCAAAATTCCAAAGTCAAGATAAGTGAAGAAACGGGTGCAACCTTTTTGAAAACCTATCTGGCATCAGATTCTCCAGCTGAAGAAGTACGTATACTTTGACAGAGCATTTCCACTCCCAGACATACACCCTAAATGAGCTTAAACATGGGCCCCAGGAAACAAGGTGAGGAATGTTTGCAAATGATAAACAAGTGGAAACAACCCGCTTTCCATCAGCAGTAGGAAGAATAAGTAAAGAATGATGTAGTCGTACAGTGGAATACAACACAGCAGGGGAAAGTGAATGAAATGCAAAATGGTGCAATACTGAGCTGATACTGTTTAAGATGCATTTGTATTGTTATATAATAGAACCATAACGAGAAGGTTAAACAGGAAATCCAGAACAGAGGTTGCCGCATATAGGCACAAAGGTGGTTTCAAAGGTCATGGGAATGTTGTCACTCACAGGTGTTCATTTTGTGATCTGTAATTTACGTACTCTTTTGTAAGTATGCACTACTTCTTTCCAAAAGAGAGAATCGTGCTTACAAGGCAGTAGCTACATAATTCTATTTTTGCATGTCAGAAGCTGAGTATTATTTTCTCCCATCTCTTTGCATTTTTCTTCTGTGATAAAGCACGCTTGTGAAGCTGTTCAAAATGGCATTTGTGGGGCAGTTAGCAAGCGCTGTGTTCAGCGCTTCTCAGGCATGTGCTGCCCGGTCTTCGCCATCCCGGAAAGGAGCCGCTGCTTTGACCTTCCTGCCGGCGGATCTCCAAAGCTGTATCCATCTCTCCTGTTGGCTCCCACTGTGGGAGGACGTGCCCCTTCCTCAAACACTGGTTCCCCCACCACCCCGGGGCTTGGAGCCCAGCTCCTGCTTTCTCAGGAACCACAGTCCCGCAGGGACCCCCTCCTGTGTCTTCAGTCTCTGCTAGTTCCTGGAGTGTTCTCAGCAGCATTCCTACAAGTGGAGGTAGGGAGGGAGACAGACTCCTTTCTCCCCCAGGCGCTCAGCCAAGCTTCTCCAGAGAGCCGTCCGTCCATCCTGTGCGTATACCCACCCCTGTCTGGCGTCCACCCCACTCTTCCTTGACCCTTTAAGTCCTCAGCTCTCTTACCCCAGTGACATTCAGCCCACCCGACCCTCTCGTGATAACCTCTTCTTTTGATATCCCGTGATGCTGTGCCCGCTGAGTTTTCTGTTCACTTCTCTGCCTATTGATTTTTAGTCTCCTTGGGCTGTTCCTCCTTTTCCCTTCAGACCTCTGAAGAACAGCCTTCTTTGCTGTATCATCTCTCAGGATCTGCCTGCGGAAAACTCAGCTTTCTCTCTCTAACTTGGTCTTCTCTTTGGAGTCCCAGCTCCTTCGAGAATGCCTGTGTGACACGACCTCGCCGTTTTCCGCAGGAAAGACTTCTTAACCCACAACCCACCTCCTCTTCTCTGGCTTCCGTGCCTGCTGAAGTTCCCTCCTCCTCCGACCTTCACCTTCTTGGGCATAACGCCCCAGGGGGCCTGGCCGCCTCAGGTGGAAATCCAGGCCTCCTCTCTCCCATGCCCCCACCTCCTCCATCCCATCTCCAGAGTGCACCGTCGCCGTCTCCCACATGCTTGTCCAGTGCCGTGTCGTGTGTCACCGAGACCAGTGGTTCCCTAACTGGTCGCTGTTCCCCCTCTTACCCACCCTACCCCCTCCTCTCCTCTGTGCATCAGCAAGGATTGGGTCCTTCCTTGCTTCCAGGGCCTCTCCAGAGCCCTGGGCCTTCGGGGTGCCCTGGCCTGGCCGCTGCCTGCCTCCCAGCCCCAGCTGTTCCCCCAACCCCCCGACCAGCCCTCTCCTACTCATCCTGTAGGTGTCACCCCTCACAGAGGTGTCCTCTGACGGTCAGTCCAAACCGAGGCCCCTTTATTTCTCTCGTAGCAAGTTGTTCCGTTCAGAGTGCCTTCCTCTGTGCATGTGAGCTTTCACGTCCGCCACTCTCTCTAGATTTTCCATCTGTGTTGGCCTCCTCTCTATACCTAGACCTGGCCCCGTTGAGCATGCGGTAGGTGCCCGTTGGATGGGTGGGTAGAAGCAGCATCCTCGTTTCACAGATGAGGAGACTCAGCCCAGCAGGTAAGTAAGGCACCCATCGTCACGTGGGTGATAACGGCGGGCCTGGGCTGTCTGGCCTCCCGGAACGTGTTCTCCAGTGATGGTGCTTGGGGAGTGGGGAGGTGGCGCCCTCTGCCCCTCCATCCTCTCAGTCAGCTCCCTGGGCTTTGATAAGGACAGTTGATGTTCATTTAGCGTAAAGCGCTTGGCAAACACAACTTAAGGCTTCCTCCCCTTCCAACCAGCCCCTCCTGTATCAGATCTGGTGCTGCATGCCTGGTCCCCGTAGACATAAACATCCGTAACTGTGTGCAGATCCTTTGGTGCAACCCAGCCTGTGCCCCTTGGAGGAGTGGGGTGCGTGTTAACCGATGTCGCAGTGTCACCTGCTGACGTGGCCCACGGGAGGGACCAAGCCATCATTTGGAGCTTTCCTTTATACCGAAGGTCCACCGTATACATAGCGCCAGTGGTATTCAGAGCCTCAGTCTGGCCGTGTGAGACCCCACGTGGGCTCTGATGCTGAGTTTCACTCTCTCTGTTCATTTCTTCATTCAGTAAAACCCCCGAGAGCCGACTGTGTGCAGCTCTGGGCCAAATAGGAGCTGAGGGCGCAGCCGTGGATACAGTTGACAGGCGCCTGTGTCCTAGTGAAGGGACCCAGGAGTGATGTCAGATGGTGACAGTGCTGTGGGGGAAGTGACAGGAACGGAGAAGCGCAGGCTCCTCCAGAGACGGTCCTCATGGGAGGTGACGTTGGGGGAAGACCTGCGTGATGAGAAGGGCCAGCCAAGCACGGAGCTGGGAGTGTCGGGCAGAGCGGGGAGGTGCCAAGGCCCCGAGGAGGGACAGTGCTCGGGATGAGTGGGGACCGGAAAGGAGGCCCGCGTGCGGGGGTGGGGGGGCTGGGCCGAGGGAGCGAGGAAGCCAGGCCAGAGCCGCCAGCGTGCGGCGGGTGGGCAGGGGTCTCACGGGCCACGAGATGGGAAACTGCCTTGAAAGCCTCTCGTCCAAAGACGTCTGAGTGCGGTGTAAAGCAAAGGACTGTGCACACCTGCAGGTCCGTCTGATAGATTTAATAAAAAAATAGACGAAATGGATTGAGTTGTGTAAATAGTCCATGAATTAGTTAAAAGTGACTGAGTTTCCAGGGTGCCCTGTGGCCTGGGTCTGTTGTCCTGTCACACATTTATGCGTTCAGATCTAAAGGCCACGGCTAAATAAAGCCAGGAGGTCCGAGTGCTTTACTCCCAAGGACAGTTCACAGGGGGTTAGAGGCGCTGCGCGCCGGCCCAGGCGCTGCCGCTCCGTCTGCTGTGAACTCGGGCGGCTCCTGGGCCTCTTTCTGTCTGACTCTGCGCATCTGTAAAGCGAGTGGGTGAGTGAGGGAGTCGGCAGGGGGCCCTGTGGCTCTGAAGTCCCGTGTGGCTCAGTGGCCGGGTGCGTGGGTTGACCATCCGCGGAACGGAAGAGGGGACGTTTTCCAGCGATCA
Source organism: Tursiops truncatus (assembly GCF_011762595.2). Lineage (NCBI taxonomy): Eukaryota > Metazoa > Chordata > Mammalia > Artiodactyla > Delphinidae > Tursiops > Tursiops truncatus. The sequence continues at coordinate 7,907,950 of NC_047048.1, forward strand.
CATCTGTTCCTTGAAGGAGCGGCCGTTCAAGGTAGCGAGTTTCCCGTTACTGGGAGTGTTCAGACAAAGGCCGGGGGACCCCCTGTCAGGGATTTTCAGCTCCTACCCAGTCTTCAAGGCCCAACCCAAACTTTGGCGCCTCCCAGTCATCTCAGGGTACCCTCGCCGGAAACAAACCCTTCCCTCCTCATCTCTGGGGGGGCTTCGTTTGTATCTGTCTTGTGATTTTTGAGCCTGGAGACATTGCCTTTATTTTCTAGTTACTGGAACACAGTTTAACTAGCGCTATACCAAGCCTTATGCTTCTGAAATCTAGATGATAGGGACTGTGTGTGTTACACATGCACACACACGCGTACTTATGTCCCCATCATACCTGTACTCAGCAAGTACCACGTTAAGCGTTGTGGGCAGGCTGGTAGTTGAGAAAATTGGGCCAGACAGGCGGGTCCCAAAGCTGGTCCCCGGATAGCCCAGCCGGCTGCCTGAGAATCACCCACACGTTTCCAGAAATACAGCCCCCCGGGCTCCTCCCTCCAAGGTTCTGATTCAGCAGACTGGGGAGGGGACCTAAGAATCTGTCCTTTTACAAAGTCCCCACTGATTCTCACGCGTGGCTGATTGTAGGACCCACGGGCTAGGCTCTCCCCAAGGGCAGTTCCTCTAGGTCAAGTTCTGGTTCTGAGCGCCCGCTCGAGCACCCTTGATCCGTGTGTCAGGAGCTCCGTGATTTCGCTTTAAAATGTATTTCCAGGCGTCATGCCCTTGGCTTCTGCTCCGGCCAGGCTGGTCTATTTACCGTCACCGAACATGCCTTGTGGTTTCCTGCCTCTGCCCTTTTCCTAAAGTCACGGCCTCCGTTATTATAACCGTTTGCTCTTCCTCACCTATAAAGATCATTTCCATCCTTTAAGACCGAGCTACAAGTCTGCCTCCTTCGTTCCTTTTGCAGACCATCTCAGCCTGCTGCTAACTTTTTCCTTTCAAGGGCCTGCATCTTCTCCCCGACTGTGTATCTCCCTCTTTGCCTGACCGAGCTGGTTGAGGGAGGTGTTCTCAGCTGAAGTTTCCTCCCTCTTACCTTCTCCTCATTAGCAAAGACTCACCGAGTCCTGTGTTTGAGGCTTTGCACCAGGTTCCTAGTGACCCACAAGAAAAGTAAGGTGGCCTCCCCTCCCTGGGGCCCCAAAGGCATCTGCCAGTTTAAGCCCAGTGTCCCTCCCCCTTTTTTTAAAATTTTTATTTTATATTGGAGTACAGGTGATTAGCAGTGTTGTCTTAGGACTTCCCTGGTGGTGCAGTGGTTAGGAATCCACCTGCCAATGCAGGGGACATGGGTTTGAGCCCTGGTCTGGAAGATCCCACATGCCACGGAGCAACTAAGCCCGTGTGCCACAACTACTGAAGCCCGCATGCCTAGAGCCCGTGCTCCGCGACAAGAGAAGCCACCACAATGAGAAGCCCATGCACCACAATGAAGAGTAGCCCGTGCTCACCACAACTAGAGAAAACCTGCGCGTACCAACGAAGACCCAACGCAGCCAAAAATAAAATAGATAAAATTTATTCACAAAACAAAACAATGTTGTCTTAGTTTCAGATGTACAGCAAAGTGATTCAGTTATACATATACATGTATCTGTTCTTTTTCAGATTCTTTTCCCATTTAAGCTACTACAGAATATTGAGCAGAGTTCTCTGTGCTCTACAGTAGGTCCTTGTTGGTTATCTATTTTAAATATAGCAGTGTGTACATGTCAATCCCAAACTCCCAATCTGTCCTTCCCCCCTGGTAACTGTAAGTTTGTTCTCTAAGTCTGTGAGTCTGTTTCTGTTTTGTAAATAAGTTCATTTGACAGGTGAGCACAGGGCGGGCCAGGCACCCTGAGGACACGGCAGGCTCTGGCTGGAGGTCAGGGGAGGCTGCCGTCCTGACCCATTTCCAGGGGAACTTCCTTCTCAGCCAACACGACCATCTTCAGACTCTTGGGCCTTTTTACGCGCCTGGTAGTCAGGGTGACTGTGGTGGCAGTGGTGACGGTCGTGGCAGTGACGACGACCGTGTGTTTTAACTCTCTTCCTCCGAAACCCAGCAGCCTGGTGGCTGCAGCGTCTTCCTGTAGGCCCTCTCCATGATGGCTCAATTAGGGGAGCAGTAGGACTGTGGTTCAATATTCAGGCCAGCTTCCTAATTGAAAACACATTTTCTCCTGCAAAGCTGCAGCTGGTTTGGTTCTGCTCATGCAGAAAAGGATATAACCTTGCATAACATAGGAAATGAACGGTTGAGAGAGAAGCCAAATTCAATTTCAGTCAGATACGTTGAGGCTAAGCCCGTGATCTATGGAAGCCGGTGAGCGAGCCGAGCGCACGTGGAGGGGGTGCGCTCGGCAGCCCATTCATCACGGCCGCCCGCCCGGTGCTGCCTCCGCCGCCGCCGCCTGCGCCACCGCGCCCGCTGCGCCTGGGCCGTGGCTGGACCGCAGCCAAGCGCTCCAGAAGTTAACCTCTTAAAGACCTGGGGCTGCTTTCTGTTGAATAAATGTAATTTTGTGGTCAGAAAGAAATGCTTGTGATGGAGCCGGAGCTTTGAAAACAACAGCCCGCCAAAGCTATTACAAATTGCTCCGCGCCGGGGAAGCCAACAGCACACATGAAGATTCCGAGGGTACGGCAAATTGATTTCGGCCCAGAGCGCTGCAGCTCTTCAATAAAAGTCCTATTAAGCCATTGTACGTAATGAACAATCCAGAGCAAATCTAATATTTTCAGCAGATAATTATTTTTAACATCCTCTCGGTAACCGTCGGCGGAGTTCGTGGATGTTTACAGCGCGCAGCCGCGCGGCAGGCCCTCCCCGGCCTTCCTTGGCTTCTCTGCCAGAGGACCCGCGTCAAGTGCCCTTGGACGTGGTGCTCCCTGAGGGTCCAACAGCAGACCCTGCTCCGGAACAAGGCCACGGAGGGCTCCGGGCTGCTCTCCCAGGGCCTGGCGCCCAGTAGTTGCCTGGGAAATGTTTGTTGAAATGAACTGAGTTGAAATGCAGAAAAGGGAGCTCAAAGAGCTCTAGAATAAATTAGTAAGAAGATACGCTGGCAAAGCTGACTCAGAACCTGAGGCTCTAGAGATCACAGGGTCACAGGTAATTAATTCGAGGCCCCACGTGACAGAGGGACTGGTGCCAGTGCCCAGAGGAGCCCCAGGACTTGCCCAATTGTACTTACATTCCCTGACAGCTCGGGAAAGAAGGTCTGTATCAGGGAACCCACACCGATGGAGCCACCAAAGTGATCTTGTAGCCAGCCGGGTGGGGGTCACTTCGGCAAGGGCCACCACACGCTCCTGGACCGCTCCGCTGCTCTGTTTGTAGCCAAGCTGTGATCCTGGTCATGCTGAATTATGTCATTCTCCGAGACCGTGAGCTTCTGGAGGACAGGGTCTACTCATTCATTCTTTCATTCAGTGAGTGTTTACTGAACATCTACTGTGTGCCAGACAAGACCCGAACTAGACCCTAGTATGTGGTTCTAGGTAATTAACTCAGATGCGGCTCTCATGGAGCTTAACAGTTGAGCAGGATCTGGATCCCCACATGGCACAGTGCTTGGCACATAGTAGGCCCTCCGGAAACAATGGATGGATGGGGATGGATGGAGGGATGGCTGGATGGAGGGATGGGCAGGCGTGTAGACGGGTGTGCGGGCAGGTGGATGGATGGATGGATGGATGGGCGTGTAGATGGTTGGGTAGGGGCAGGTGGATGGATGGATGGATGGATGGGCGTGTAGATGGTTGGGTAGGGGCAGGTGGATGGAGCAGGGTGAATGGCTGGCTGGCTGGATGGATGGGCGTGTAGATGGTTGGGTAGGGGCAGGTGGATGGAGCAGGGTGAATGGCTGGATGGATGGATGGATGGGCGTGTAGATGGTTGGGTAGGGGCAGGTGGATGGTTGGGTAGGGGCAGGTGGGTGGTTGGGTAGGGGCAGGTGGATGGATGGATGGATGGATGGGCGTGTAGATGGTTGGGTAGGGGCAGGTGGATGGTTGGGTAGGGGCAGGTGGATGGTTGGGTAGGGGCAGGTGGGTGGTTGGGTAGGGGCAGGTGGATGGATGGATGGATGGATGGGCGTGTAGATGGTTGGGTAGGGGCAGGTGGATGGTTGGGTAGGGGCAGGTGGATGGTTGGGTAGGGGCAGGTGGATGGATGGATGGATGGATGGGTGTGTAGATGGTTGGGTAGGGGCAGGTGGATGGATGGATGGATGGATGGATGGGTGTGTAGATGGTTGGGTAGGGGCAGGTGGATGGATGGATGGATGGATGGGTGTGTAGATGGTTGGGTAGGGGCAGGTGGATGGATGGATGGATGGATGGGTGTGTAGATGGTTGGGTAGGGGCAGGTGGATGGATGGGTAGGGGCAAGTGGGTGGATCAGGGTGAATGGCTGGCTGGATGCATAGATGGATGGATGGTTGAATGGATGGATGGATGGATGGATGGATGACGGGACAAGTAGATGGATGGGCAGGGAGGTGGATTGGTGGATGGATGAGGATGGATGGATGGCTGGTTGAAAGGATGGATAGATGGAGAGTTAACACCCCTCGTGTATAAATCAAAAGCAATCTCTATTGATTAAAAAATGGCTCAATTCTGTGTGTTTACATTCCCAACCCCATTCAGGAAATCATGTGATACCAGGAGGCAGTTGTGATATGAAGGTTAAAAGCACTGGACCTAGAGTTAGAAGGCCTAGGTTTGAGGCCTGACTTGCCAGTGACCTTGACCTTCACCAAGTCAGCTGATCTCTCTCAGTGCCTGTTTCCTCATATAATAAATGTGAAGAATTGGGGGCAATAGATTCGAATGAGGATTAAAAGTAGTATTTGTCTGTGAGAGTAGACTGACTCTAATAGTTTTTTTCCTGGACTAAAATTATCCAGCTTGTAACATTTGGTCATATAATATTTATTTGAATACCGTGGAATTTAAATTATTAGGGTATTTTATTTTCTGCAGATCTCCCTCCCCTTGGAAAAACTCAATCTGGATGTTAATTAGGTTTTACTAATGCTCCATCAATTTAATGCAGTAATTCCTAAAATGACACCAGGACCAGATGGTCGAAAGAAGGACTGTGAACCCATGTGCGTGACTTGGAGCGGGGGAGCACGGGGACACCGATAATAGCCCAGGGAAGTTCTGTTGCTTGAACGTGGGTCATTCCACGTTCCACTTCTCCCAAATCTTCAGACTGTGCCCCTGCTCTCTTGGCCAGTAATTATTTGCATAGCATTTTGCTTCTACGAATCACCATCTCCATGATCTCACGAAGCCTTGCCCCCACCCCACCCTGTTCAGGGGACATTATCGCCACCCAGAGTGAGTGGGTGGGAGGGCAGTAGTGCGAGGAGTGGAGTGGGTTCCTGGGGGGAGGTCTGCACCCCCAGCTCCAGGCTCTCGGCTCTCCTCGCCTCTTGCCGCCTCCTGGTCCCCGTTGTGGGATCTGTGGCTCCCTCGTGCCTGTGATCCTCAGGGAGCCCCTGCAGCTACTGGTTCAGATCCCACCCTGCCCCCTACTACCCTGGGGCCCTCAAGCCCCATTCATCTTCAGGCCTGAGACCACGGCTGTCTGGGGACTTGGGAGGGCAAGTGTGGGACGCAGGACCAGGCATTGTCCCAGGGCAAACCTCTGAGTGAGTGTTCTCTTGAGAAGCAGCAGATGAGCATCACTGCCCTGGGAGCAGTCGTGCCCCGCGGGACACGCAGGGCTCAGAGGCCCAGCTGGGAGCACCTCCTGGCGTCCCCATCCGGGGCTGCACTGTGGGCTGACACCTCCAGGGGTGTGGCAGCCTGCTCGGGGTACTGGACACACGCACTGCTCCTTCCTGCTCCCCCTGGCTTCTCCCCTGTGTGACCACCCGCTCCTCTGGCACCTCCTCTCCAGGGTGACAGCTTGGAGTAGCAGAGAAAACCAAACAGACACGTCCCAGATTTTGAGATTAGACAGATCTGGATGTGAGTCCTCACATCGCCTTTTACCAGGGTGACCTTGAATGAGTCATTTTAGCTTCTCCGTGTCTCCTCCTTAGAATGGAAAACCCACCCTGCAGAGCAGAGACGGTGAGTGTATGTGTATGTATTTAAAGATCATGGCGTAAAGCAGGGCTGGAAAAGTGGAAGTTCTAGGTATTGATCACAGAATCTTCCAGTTCCTTCGCCCTCTTAAATTCCCCCGGGAATCAGCCCCAGCTCTCGGGGCCTCTCACCGCACGCCTGCCCTGTCCCTGGTGAGGTTACCCTCTTTCCTGGGCTGTGCTGCCACCTGCCAAGGTCTCCTTGCCTCCTGGGGCGTGGCCTTCCGGTCCAGAGCAAGCTCGTCACTTCCCGGTTGACAGCCTCTGGGACTCCGGTACCTTTCTGGATAAAGTTCCCACCCCACCCCCACCCCCTGCTTAGCCCCCAGGCCCTCCCACTCCACCCCAACCCCCAGCTAGGCACCAGGCACAGCAGATCCTGCACTTCAAACAGGCCGCTCTGTGTTTGCACAGGCTCCCCTTGCCCCAAAGCCCTGCCCCTCCCACCACGAAGGAAGCTGACCTAAAGTGTGCAAAAAACACGAGATGCAGAACAGTATCTATAATATTCTACTGTGTGCGTGTGTGTGTGTTTTAAGGGAGACAAATGTGTGTATAAAGATGCTTGTAAACGCATAAAATACTTCTGGAAAGATACTCAAGTGAGTCTTTGCCTCCCAGCCAGGCAGCTGAGTGACAGGTGGACGTGGATGTGAAGGAGACCTACTTTTCACTGTATATTTATACTTTTGTTTTTGTCTCTCTTTTCTTTTTTGCAATTAAATGGGTTTGATTATATTCACACAGTTGTGCAGCCATCACCACAATCCAATTCCAGAGCATTTTCATCACCTCACAAGGAAAGCCCCTACCCGTTAGCTGTCACTCCCGCATTCACTCCACCCCCAGCCCCGGCAACCACTGATCACCATGCTCGACATTTCACGTAAATGAAATCATGCAACATGTGGTCTTTTGTGACTGGATTCTTTCACTTAGCGTGTTTTCAAGATTCATCCATGCTGTAGCATGTATCAGTACTTTTATTCCTTTTTATGGCTGAATAATATTCCATTGTGTGGATATAACACATTTTATTTATCCATTATCAGTTGATGGCCACTTGGGCTTTTTCTGCCCTTTGGCTCTTCTGAATAACGCTGCTAAGAACATCATATACAAGTTTTCTCACAGATACACATTTTCATTTTTGGGGGGTATGTACCTAGGAATGGAATGGGTTTAACGTTTTGAGGAACTGCCAGGCTGTTTTCCAGTGTGTGTCATTCTACATTTCCATCAGCAGTGTGTGAGGGTTCCAATTTCTCTACATCCTCTGTAATGCTTATTAACTGTCTTTTTGATTATAACCATCCTAGTGGGTGTGCAGTGGTATCTCACGGTGGTTTTAATTTACATTCCCCTAATGACTAGTGATATTGACTGTCTTTTCATGTGCTTATTGGACATTTGTGTATCTTTGGAGAACTATGTATTCAGAACCTTTGTCCATTTTTAAATTCAGCTTGTCTTTTTATTGTTGAGTTCTAAGAAGTCTTTTTGGATTTGGATACTAATCCCTTATCAGGTATATGATTTGCAAAAAGTTTCTCCCATTCTGTGGGTTGTCTTTTCATTTTCTTGATAGTGTCCTTTGAAGCGCAATAGTTTTAAATTTGGTAAAACCCAATTTATCCATTTTTCACTTGTCGTTTGTGCTTTTGGTGGCATAGCTAAGGTCATGAAGAATTACACCTGTGTTTCCCTTTTAGAGTTCTGTAGTTTTAGCTTTTACATTTTGGTCTTTGATTCATCTTGAGTTCATTTTTGTCTCCAGTGTGAGATTGGGGTCCACCTTTGTTCTTTTGCACATAGATAACCACATGTCCCACTATCATCTGTTCAAAGACTCTTCTTTCCCCATTGTTCTTTCTCCCTTGTCAAAAATCGGTTGGCCATAAGGTCAGGGTTTACTTCTTGACTCTCTACTCCGTTCCATTGTTCTGTACGTCTGTCCTTAAGCCAGTGCCACACAGTCTTGGTTAATGTAGCTTTGTAGTAAGATTTGAGATTGGTGTAAGTCTTCCAACTTTGTTTCTCTTTTTCAAGATTGTTTTGGCTTTTCCACATGAACCTTAGGATTGCCTTGTCTTATTCTCAGTGAAGCCAGCTGGGATTTTGATAGGCATTGCCTTGTACCTGTGGACCAATTTGGGACTTTTGCCATCTTAACAATATTAAGCCTTCCAATCCACGAACACTTCTTAATTTCACTTCCAGCTTGTTTTTGGCTAGTGTATATAGAAAGACAGCTGATTTTCGTATATTGATCTTGTCTTGTGCAACCTTGCTGAACACTATATATGTTTTTATACCTAAACTTTTTTTTTTTTTTTCTATACACATATCATCTGTTCACAAAATAGTGTTTTTAAAATCTCGGGTAGGCATTCGTCCTCTGGGAGGCCTCTCCACAGCCCTGCTGCGATTTGCCTATGGGGGGTAGGGGGGGCGGCACCCTCCACCCTGTGTCCTCTGGGGAGAAGTGGAGGCTGTGGCCCCGGGGGCTAGGCCAGCACACCTCCTGGCACGGTTTAGCCACTCCTTGAACGATTGTATCGACAGAGTGAAGGGATGCACAGACTAGTGAGTCACAGTCCTCCTCTGAAGCGCTGTGCTGTTTGCAGAGGTTTTCCTGCTGTGTTAAGCTGTGATCTGCCTTCCTGTAACCTCTACCTGTTGATTCTGTTTGTGCTCCAGTGGGAGAGAAGCCGGCTAATCCTTCTTCCCCACAACAGCCCTTCAGGTATATGTCGACAGCCAGGATGTCAGACGTACGTGAAAGGACGTGGTAAACTGTGAAGGAAGAATGGCATGCTTGCGGCTGTTGTATTGTCTTTACTCCTCCCTTGCTGTCGCCTCTGCCACAGGCCTTCTCTGTGGTCCCGCGTCCCCACTCACTCTTCGTGGCGCTCTCTTCTGGAATTCTCCAGGCTTCTTCTCTTAGGAGCTTTGGGGTTGGGGGCATAGTTAAGGAATATGCCGTCAGTTTATATAAGACGTGATTTTGTGTCATTACCCAGGTCTACACTGCACTGCCTTTACAACCAAAACTGTCCTCTGGGCTTTGTGCCCCCTGCTCTGAGCAGTGTAGGGATTTGCAACAAGTCCTGTTCAGTTCTCTGCGATGGGGAGTATCTCCAGCATGATTCTTCCTCCCTGCGCTCTGTGTGCGGGTTGGAAGTCATGAGGGAACGTGACCTTGAGAACCGAAGCTGGTGGTGGCAGCCGGGCTCCCACTCCCGTTTCCAGTCTCTCTTCTCTACACATCACTCCAGAGGTGGCCAGGGGGCCGGAAGAGGGTCCCCTCCCCTCTGGCGTCCTCTCTCGTCTCCCCATAGAGCTCTCACAGCAGTAGCAGGACCGGTACTTGCCAAGCATTAAGTAGATGTGCACTTAGAGAAGAATTACTGGGCTCTCGGCTACTGCGATCTTCTTTCAGAAAATATGTTCCTCTCTTACGTGGCCGGGTTCAGTTAAAATTAGAACTCGGAAGCTGTGGCTGCGTCCGCTTCTGCTTTGGACAGGACCTTGGTCAGCCTCATGCCTTCTGGAATTCCACGTGGCTCTTCACATCATGTCTTGCTCTGGAAGGAATTCTGCAGCCAGACGTAGAGACAAAACTGTCCTCTCTTTTCCCTGCAGCTCTCGCTGCTCCTCACTGGCCCATCGTCCAGCATTGCACATCGATTTGAACATTCCGTTAATGGTCTGTGTTTATTTCTACATCATTAGCTTGTAAGTTCCCAGGGTGTAGGCTTACGGATTGTTCCTGAATGTGCCATTGCTACCGTGGTATCTTAAATGTTGTTTAAGTGTCTCTGTCCTCCAAAACCTTAAGCCTTTTGGCTTCCTGCTCAGTTTGAGGCGGGGACGGGCTGTGGTGTAGTGGGAAGAGTGCTGATTTGGATTTATTCAGGAAGGCAAGGATGTTTACTCACCTGCTGCAAGCTCCCGAGCATACAGACACTCACATTTTATTTCACAGCTCAGCAATTCACCAAACAGATGAAGAGACAGAGGCATAAATAGTTTAAGTGACCCGCCTCCAGATCCTTCAGTAACCAGCACCAGGGCTGGATTCAAACCCAAGTCTGCGTTCCTTCACAGCACGCATTCTTTCCCCCGGCCGTGCAGCCCCCAGCCTCAGCGCTGTGCTGGGGTGTCATCATATGGGGAGGAGGGGTTGCTTGGGGACCTGGTTCTGAGTGACTTGGTCGGTTTCTGCATCTGAGAAGTGGCGCTGCCAGCACAGCGGCCCCATCACCATTGCACAGCACAAGGGTTCTCCCCATCTTGCAGACAAACGGAGGCACCAAGAGGTTGACTTGGGTTGAGGTAGCGTACCTCTGTTAGTGCTGGAGCTGGGGCTCGGCCCTGCCCTTCTGGCGCCGTAGCCAGGTCCTGGCCCGGGTGCCTCTGCCCTGCCTGCCACCTGTGCGTGGCAAGGCTGGACGACGCCCTGAGAGGATGAGCCATTTCCATTTCAAAATACGCTGCACTGGGCAGACATCAAGACCCGTCATTCTGTTCGGTATCTTTTTGGTGATCCCTGGGCCCTTGCACCAAGTCCACGCCGTTGTCCGTCTGTGCTGCACAGCTGGTATGACAGGGCTCTCTGTGTGTGGCCGGGGCGGTGCGGGGTGGGTGTGTGGCCCAGCTGGGCTGTGCCCGGCGTCCACAGCGCTCCGCTCAGGGTACCCAGTGAATAGCATCCCTTTCACCATGAGCTGGGTGAGCAACAGGCGTGGCCCCCAGACTCAGGCCACCCCCGGGGAGATGCTAGAGTCACCGGCCCGCGAGCAGAGCCTCTGCGCTAACAGCAGCCGCCGCAGGGCTGCGTCCCTCCCAAGAGCTGGGCCCACTTGCAGGCGCTTTGCGCACGTTTCTTTAACACTTACAAAAAGCCCATGAGGAGGTCTAATTTTCTCCGTTTTAGAGACGACATCCCCTGGCTGGTTCCTCTCCACCCGCAAAGCCCCTACCTGCCCTCCCCTCCACTGACGCCGCCTCCCTAGGGTCCTCTAGTTCTGACAAGGGCAGTTGGCTCCCCTAAACCAGATCAGAGCTGGACTCTCATGACTCCCCTCTTCTTGGACTAAAGCGCGGTGGATAGTAACAGCCTTCTTGAAGCTCTCGAGGGTAGGAAACTGCCTTCTCCACCCTGAGCTTCCACAGTCATCGATGCTGCAGGAGTCACCAGTGAGTTTCGAGGAATCCCCTGGCCTGGGCAGCCTGGAATCTACCCTCGTTCATTCACAGACACGCCCCCAGGCGGTCTCCTGTGTTAGTCAGGACCTGGGTGCCGGGAATCGAGAGACGAAGGTGCCGCTGGCCTGGCCTGGGACGGACCACAGGATGGTGGAAAGGAAGCTTCCAGATGGGAGGCATCGTCGCTCGGTGCGGGAAGTGGGCAGGGAGGGATTCACAACAAGCTCGGGTGGCACAAGAGCCAGGCGACCAGCAGTGTCTGGGGAAGTCGGGAGGACCCCCCAGAGGAGGTGTCACGTAGGCCAACCCATGAAGGGAGCACTGGGTCCCCCGTGCCTGGGGTGAAGAACGTTCCAGGTGGGTGGAGGACCTAGTGTATGAAGACCGGGGGGGTTAAGGGGCAGGGCATTGGCGGGCGGGCGAGGCCTGGTGTGGAGAAGCACGGGCAGTGGTGGGATTTGGTGGGAGGTGAAGGTGGCAGCGTAAACAAGGGCCGTGTTGGGAAGGGATCTGGAAGCGCAGCCCAAGGAGTGTGGATTGTAGTTGGGGAGCCAGGAGAAGCCATTAGGGCAGGGCGGATGCGTGTTCCTTCTGGGCTCTGGGACGATGACCCAAGGCCACCATGGAGGACACCTCACGCTCCATGGCAAGGAGAGGCTGCCGTCAGGGAGATCCTCTGAGTACTGGTCTGCAGTGTCCAAACTGGAAGTCACGGAGTGGGGGCTTCAATTAAGGCTTTCCCTCCATCAAAGGAGAGAAAGAGACTTTAATTGTGAAATTGATTTCTAAGGCCAGGTGAGCAGGACTTCTTGACCGATCAGTGGTCGAGGCTGGAAGAGGAAGATCTACACGTCTGTCAGTATTACACTGTTTGATCCTTTTCTCAGTTCTAAACAAAACATCTTCCAGTTAAAATTCAGGCTTGTAGGGCTTCCCTGGTGGCACAGTGGTTGAGAGTCCGCCTGCCGATGCAGGAGACACGGGTTCGTGCCCCGGTCCGGGAAGATCCCACATGCCGCGGAGCGGCTGAGCCCGTGAGCCATGGCCGCTGAGCCTGCGCGTCCGGAGCCTGTGCTCCGCAACGGGAGAGGCCACAACAGTGAGAGGCCCGCGTACTGCAAAGAAAAAAAAAATTCAGGCTTGTATTTGATCTCCCCACATTTCCTTCCTCTGCAGAGAACTGGAGACTCCTACTGAAAATTCGAGTAACAAACCCCAGAGCCTCAAACCCATTCATGTTCTGAGTTATAGGTGGGTGGGGGAGTTTCCGCAGGGAATGTCCTTTAAGACATAGGTAAGCCCCTGAAACGTTGCAGCAACCCTCTGGAAATGCTGTGTAAGAGGCGGTCTTAACAGGCTAATTCTTTTAAAAGTGGTGATTTCTTTCATACCCAAACTAATGCTTTGTGAATTCTCCTTTAACCCCCTGAAATTTTGATGCTTAATTTAGTTGTAATTGTGTGCTGTTTCTCCTCCTATATACAGCATGGGTCAGTAATTATCACCAACACTGAAAACCAGCTTGTGACTAGCTCTGCACTGTTGTCACATCTTCTGTCTCATTCGATTCTCTTAGGGTTCCTACGAGGCAGGTATTCTCATCAGTATCTTTTCCTAGACACATAGAAAATGAAATTCATAGAGGCATAGGGTATGTAGCTGGCCCAGTATTTATTCCAAACTGCATGATAGAGCCATGTCTTAAATCCATTGTCCTGATTTTAAATCCTGTGCCCTTTCCCCCTTGATCACATACCATCTTCACCCCTGCCCTGCCCCTGGCAAAGATAAACAGTCAGGCTTCACAGCAGACAAAGAGAAATCCTTTGGCCCTCACGATATTGGTCGTTTATTCCTTATTTTTACTTTGTGCTGTCATCTTAGAGACGTCATCACCTGTTAGGACTTGGAATAGGCCGCTCTGCTGGATCGCTCTGCAGTAACAAGCAGCCCTAGATCCCAGCGGCTAATGGCAACAAGAGACGGTTGCTCATTCGAGCTACATGTGGGCTGTGGGTTGGCGGGATGGCTCTGGAACCGTGTGTTGTCTTTACTCAGAGATCCCAGGGGAAGAAGCGGCTCCTCTAAGGTCACGCTATTCTCACGGCAGAGAAAGAGAGCGCACCGGAGCTGAACCACACACACACCCTTAAATCTACGCTCAAAGTGTGCGGCACCACCACTTATATTCCACGTGGTCAAGTCTGCCATCCGTGGGCCGGGAAGCCCCCCACAGGTCACGTGGCAGTGGGCAGAGACGTGCGATGCCCCCACAGGGAGGGTGGACAGTGAGGAGGGCGGTGACTCGTACTGCACACAGCGCCCCAAGCCCCACAGCACAGTTCTGCTGGCTCCCAGATGGTCGGGTGCTCCCTCACCCCTTCTAAATCTCGGGGGTCTTGCAGTCGATTTCCATGAACTTGGCCTCTAACCCTGGTCTCTGACTTTTCATCCTGTTGGAAGCAAATATTGATTGAGATTCGGAATAAGATAACCTTTCTGTAGACCTTCCAAACTCCGCATTATAAAAGTGATGCTGTTGAAAGGGTAACTGTTGGATCCAGGAAACTCGCGACAGAAGCACTGGGCCTCTCTAGAGTGGGGACACGGAGCTCCCTGCAGGAGGCTGGCCAGGGCTCGCCAGGCATGCGCGGTGGGGAAGGAGGCCTCCCGTGCGCTGGCTTCAGCCAAGCCGCCGTCATCATAGGAACACGTGAAACACACGCCGAAAATCAAAGAACTCTACGTGTTGAGCATTTTCATAAAGACTTAAAACTGCATCCCTTAACCATTCGATCACTTCTGCAGGTAAAACAGTTGACCAATTTAGGTAAATTTTCATTCACACAATGAAGATGTATTAAACACCTACTACGTACTGGTCGTCGGGAGGAAAGCCTAGGGTGGGCTCTCAAGGAATCTAAGATCTCCCAACAGAGCCTTGTCTGCAGTCCTGGACCTTCCGGGCAATCCCATATGGTGACGGGAGTGGCCGGCAGCCCAGAGATGGATCAACTGAGCCTGGAGGATCAGAGGAACATTCCAAGGAGGTGCCTTCCAGGCTGCGGGGAAATCGCGCTCGTGTATTCAGGGAACAGGGAGTAGCCGGGCGTGGCTGAAGTGTGAGGCGTGGCAGGAGGTGAGGTCGATCCCCGGAGCAGAACAGGTTTTACCCAGGGCCTGAGTGCCGTCAGAACTTCTCCAGATCTGTCGCAGCTCCGCCGCCAGCAGCCCCTCTGTCCTTTGCCGCCCCTCACAGTGGCCTTGCGGGTCTGGGGATGGTAGAAAGGATCTCTCCCTCGGGTTATCTTTGCACATTAAGCAGCCAGAATGTTCTAACCTAGGATCCGACTTTCAACCATCTGTGCCTAAGACCTCACCCCAAACCTCTTCTCATTCACAAACCTCTCCCCCCATGTGAGGGGGTACCGTGCCGAGTCCTGGCTCCAAGGTGGGCGCAGAGGGCGTGAGGATGAAGATGACCCCATCTCTTTCCTCCCTCACTGAAGGATAAGGAAGACAGACAGGGCTCTACTTCCCTGCGCCAGGCACTCAGTGCTTCACCTGCCCAGCCCCAGACCATGCAAGGCCGGCCAGCCTGGCCCCAGGGGAACCCGGCACACGCATCCTGGGGCCAGTGAGACCTGCACTGGTTCTGGAAGCATGGCTAGGCCTTCTAGGGAAGGCCCACCCCAGCAAAGGTGAGGACAGACCAAAACTCAGAGCCCGAGGCCTGTTCTTGGGCAAGGGCAGAGGCCGTGGGGGGAGTCAAAGAGTGAGCGAGCAGAGAGCCTCAGAATCACCCGAATCAACAACTTCTTCCGGGCTTGGAAACCTTAGAAGGAGACTCGGGAGACCTCACCAAGGAGCGACTCACCCACGCGTGGGGTTCCGTCAGCTCTCTTAAGAAACCTCAGTCCAGTCGCCTAATGAGTTAAACTCAGCAACCTGGCCTTGTTCTCTCAGGACTGGGTCGAATGTTCCTGCGTCTGTGGAAAGGGGACGGGAGGACGACGCAGATTCATGGTTCCCGTACTAATTTGCTAGAGCCGCCGTAACCAAGTACCGCACACTGAGCAGCTCAAACAGCAGATGTTTGCTTCTCACAGTCTGGAGACCAGAAGGCCAGGGTCAAGGCGTCGGCAGGGCTGGTTCCTTCCGAGGAGTGTGAGGGGCTTAGAGGCCCCCCCCCCCCCCCGCTTCTGAAGGTTTGCTGGCCATCCCTGGCCTTCCGAGGAGTGGGAGGGGCTTAGAGGCCCCTCCAGGCACACACCCCCCCCCCCCCGCCCCGGCTTCTGAAGGTTTGCTGGCCATCCCTGGCCTTCCGAGGAGTGGGAGAGGCTTAGAGGCCCCTCCAGGCACCCCCCCGGCTTCTGAAGGTTTGCTGGCCATCTCTGGCGTTCCTTGGTTTGTAGGTGCGTCACCCCAATCGCCGCCTTCACGTTCACGTGGGCTTCTCCTGTGTGCGTGACTGTCTCTGTGTCCAGATTTCCCCTTTTTAGAAGGACAGGTCCTGTTGGATTAGGGCTCCCCTTAAGGACCTCATCTTAACCTGGTCATCTGCCAAGACCCCATTTCCAAATAAAGCCACGTTCACAGGTACTGAGGGTTAGAACCTTCGGGGCAGGGCACAGTGCAACCTGCAACGGTCCCAAGTGTGTGCGTAGATTGCCGATCCCACTTCCCCCCTCGACAGCCCATAAGGGAGAGAGAAGACAGTGTTCAGGATCCTTCCAGATCCCCTCCTCTGCCCACTCTAGAGGCAGCCGCCTTTGTGGGCTCAGAACCCCTAGGGAGCAGGGGGCCCTCCCTAGGCAGATCCGGAGCCGAGCAGAGAACCCTCTGGGTGTTGAGAGGCGCAGAGAGCCGCCAGGGCCTCTGTCTTGCTTCCTGGGCAGACTGCTGCCCGTGGCACCTCTCTTAGGAGGTGGCAGAAAGGCCCGGAGCGCAGGGAAAGCTCCGGACGTCTGGAAAGGCAACTCCAAATACCCAGTTTTACTCGCAACATCTATGTAGGTGGTGGTTAGGTACAGCTGAAATAATGCTATTAAGACATTTCCCAAATTTTGTAATAGACATTTGGAAAGACTTTATATGTTCATGAAAGCACAGTACAAAATTTTCCATATGGTTTGATTTCAAATATACGCGCAGACATTTGTGACAGCTTTATTGAGATGTAACTCACATACCATGTAATTCACCCATTTGAACTCGGCAGTTCATTGACTTTTACTACAGTCCCGATCAATTGTAGAGCTTTTCATCACCCCAGAAAGAAACCCACACCCCTTAGCCGTCATCCTCCCAGTCCCCAACTCTAGACAACCACTAATCTACCGTCTCTATAGTTTGCCTACACGCCTACATTTCATTCAGAATTAAAGGGAACTAGAGACAGAAGCATGACTTCCACTGGTGAATGGCAGGATTATGGTATTAATTTTCTCTTTATTTTTTGATATATTTCTAATTGTACAATGAGCATGGACTGCTAAGAATCAGAGGGGAAAAGAAAAAAACATTTTAAAAATAGAGAGCCATCTTACCGTTTTTAAGTAGTCCTTGTGGATTTTTCAGAAAACATGCCTAAATCACAAGCTTATTTTATCGGGGGGTGGGGGGACGTGGCAGAGTTCTCAGCGACTGACTTCAAGTAGGAACTTTCCAGCACAACTTGGTAGAAGTTGGAAATGCATGCATTGCCCTTTTTTGCTCTGTATTGGATTTCCTGAGACCTGCCCTGCTCCCCTTCCCACAGCCTTTGTGTCCCCCTCCCCAGGGTCTTCCCATCCTTAATCCGGTGACCTCTCTCAGCCCTTAACAAATTGTTGGTTGGCTCAGGTGAGAGGCCCTGTAATTACGCCACTTCCTTTTGCCTCTTTAATAACGTTGGAGACAGAGTATAATTCCGTGAGGGGGCAGAGGAATATATAATTCCGTGTCCTTTTCCTGAGCCAATGTGAACTCCGTGCATGTGGCATCTTGCACGCTTCAGGGGTAAAAAGTGATCTGTTGTCTCAGCACGCATGTTATGGGAGCAAAATACATACTGAGTCCATCCAACCACAGAAGCCTCTTTGGATGTGTGTCCAGCTTGCTTGGGACGCGTCACCTTTCTTTGACGAAGACACTTTTCACTGGAGGGAAACCAGCTCAGCTGGGTTTGTTTATGAGACACACTGATCCTGGCCACCGTCACAGGAACTCGCCGTTGCCGAAGCTAGAAAGCTGGGCACCGTCCTTAACTCACCTGGACCCTCCATGTCGCACATCAGCTCAGCTGGACCTAATCTCTCTGCTTGGCCTCCTTCCCTCAGTCCCCAGCGCCACTGCCCTGCACATTCTCACCAGGGCAGCGGCAACAACCTAGGAATGGTCACCTCCTTCCTGGCCCCTCCTGTCCTCCTTCCACTCTGACTCAGGCCCAGACGGTGAAGATCATCCTCCCCCACCTGCACTGACTCCCTCACCTGTCCAGTCTCACACCCATGTATCCATGTCCACCCCCCCTCCCCCGAGCAGCCCCACATTCCCTGGGGTTCCAGCCCGATCCACAGTTCTTAATCTGGATTCTATGAACAGAACACACGTGGACACGTGAGTGTCCTAGAGTGTGTAACCCTGTGTGTGTGTGTTTCTAGGAGAGGGTCCTCAGCTTTCATAAAATTCTTTTTTTTTTAATTTATTTTACTTTAATTTTTGGCTGCTTTGGGTCTCCGTTGCTGCACGCGGGCTTTCTCTAGTTGCGGTTTGTGGGGGCCACTGTTTGCTGCGGTGCGAGGGCTTCTCCTTGCAGTGGCTTCTCTTGTTGTGGAGCACGGGCTGTAGGCACGCGGGCTTCAGTAGTTGTGCCACGTGGGCTCAGTAGTTGCGGCACACGGGCTTAGTTCCTCCGCGGCATGTGGGATCTTCCCGAACCAGGGCTCGAACCCGTGTCCCCTGCATTGGCAGGCGGATTCTTAACCACTGTGCCACCAGGGAAGCCCCGGCTTTCATAAAATTCTTAAAGAGGACCTAAGGACCCCCAGTTTCAGAACTTTGGTGTTTGAATGTGTTCCTCCCCTCTCGTGTCGCCTCTTCACCAGGTGCGCTGCTCTTGAGGACTCTGCTCAAGTGTCACCTGCTTTCTTGCTTGACGTCCCCTTCGCGGTGTCCCCACGGCTCTGCTTACCGAGCACTTTCCCAGCTGGGATTCCACTAGTCATTCACATCACCTGTTCCCCTGCTAGACGCCGAGCCCCTGGGGCTGAGCGCTGTCCCTCTGTGTCCCGCCTCCGGCACAGCGTCTGGCATGTGGTCAGCTCGTAGTCTACACTGGTGGAAGAAGGAAAGAGACCACATTCTCCGTGGAGAGTCTCCACTCTGTCAAGCCATGGGACCGCTCCTGCCTCGCTCCCCCTCACGGGGGGGCCCGCGTGGGTTGCCTCCCTCTCGCATGTTTGCAGACGTTTAAGAGGTTGAAGGCCCAGCTGTCCGGCATTTACATGGAGCAATCAGACTTGCATTTGATGTGTGATGATTTTTAAATTACCTCTTGACAAATTTTGAGCTCTTTGTTTTTCTTTTCTTTCTCCCATTCCTTTTCAGATTGATGCACTGAGTAAAAGAAGCAAAGAAGCTGAGGCAGCCTTCTTGAATGTCTACAAGAGATTGATTGATGTTCCAGGTAAGCCCAGCGCTTGTAGCCCACCTGTGGGCATTGTGTCTGGTGAGTCAGTGGGCTTCTGGCTGATTCTTCCCAGCCTCCCTAAGGCAACTTCCCCAGGAAACTGGGGAGTTCTGGGAATATGAATTCTCCAAAACCCAGACTTGGGATGAGTATGGAAATCAGATGCGTATTTGCTGAAGTAATAGAGTTGCCTCCAGTGGATGCCTTTGGAACTGCAGAAACTCAGACCTGCGGGGCTACCTTTAGCTTTGGTTTAAAATGCTGCACGTTTCACAGAGAAGAAGGAGAACCCATGTGTGCGCTAGGCAGACGTCCTGGATAGTCACGATTCTGGGCTGACGAATCCCACGTTCAGGAACGGCCCTGATAGGGCACCTGGAATGCCTGGCTCCCCTGCCAGGTCATCCAGGGAATCAGTGGCCTCTGGCCAAGTCTTTCACTTAATATCCAAGAGCAAGCGGTAGCCCATCTAACTACGGTATATGTGGGTTGTTTTTTCTTTTGAAGGAACTAAAGAGTTAAAATTTTAATAATGCTTGCTACGCATTCCGAGAGAGAATGGCTCCCCGTTCCTTATTCTAGAAAAGTGAGGCGGAATATAGAGCACCCACGGGTCCCATCGACCCTCTGTTCTCGGTGGTCCACTCACCTCATCCGTGGGGAGGTGATGGACACGATCACATGGGTCCCAACTCAGTCCTGAAAAGACTCAGATCTGAAAATCAGCCACTTGAATGTCATCCTCCGCTGACCAAGGAAACCCAGTTACCACCACCCTCCCCTCCCCACCCATTAGAGCTGCGCGTTTGCCCTCATTAGGAATCCTCTGCGCGTCACTGGTATTACTAGAACTGCTTTAACCAAGCGAAGCAGAAACAAGTCTCCTTGGTTTTGGTATTGGATTCTAATTCAGGTCCACTGAGGGCTTTGCTGGCCCCTCTGGGAGCCGGGGTTAACAGAGGCCACACCAAGCTACGGACAGCAGAAAGTACCTTAGACACTTCGGACAAGGGGGTAGGGAGATCCAGATTCTCCCGCCAGGGCCTTGTTGTGAGGTCTTGGCCACATCCCTTTTCCCTCTCTGAACCTCAGTTTTCTCATCTGTAACACAGACTAAGGTAGGGGAACAGCCTAGTGATGGACAGGATTTGTCTTTGTTCTAACCTTCTGCTGTCTTATGAGCTTACCCTGCTCTTAGTTCCAAATGCTGCCCCTTTGATTTTCTGCAGGACTTCGTATCCACCTAGGGGTTTCCTGAATACTCTGGCTGAGGCCCACGTGGAGGCTCCTTCACAATGAATGGACCACTCAGGGCTCTCTTTCTCAGGCATCGGCAGTTTGGTGGACCCACTTGCATTTTCTTGTGCAAGTGCTAGTTTTGTGTTGGTGACTTAGTTGAAAGGCGCCTGGTTTATTTTGCCTTTGCCCAAGACCCAGAGAGCCTGCAGCTACCGTTTTCTAAATAGCCTACACTCCTTTTAAAAGTCTGATTTGTCTCTGGGTTTTCCCTTAGTGAGGTTTCTCCACAGGGAAGCCACTTGAACGACTCGTTGGGTTTCTTCTTCTGCAGTTATTTTCCATCTTGACTTCTTACAGACAAAAACGAGACCACTTTTCTCATCAACACTCGTCTGCCTGAGCAGTCCTTATTCATATACATACATAATCTTTATGGAACTCTGATCATAACATGACTGTATCGTTATAGGCTGCTTTTTTCACTTAATGTTATCCCATCAGCATTTTCCTTATGTTGGTGATATTCTTTGTAATTATCATTTTTGGCTGGCAGTTTTAATTTCAGGTGGTGGGCGCGAATAATGTTTGACGTTGTCTGTAATGATGAGTTCATCAGAGTACATTTGCACACCACGTAGATCACTTCTACCCGCCTCCCAGGTATCTCTCTTACAAACACTGTGGTCTGACACATCTAACAGCTACTTGAGAAGCAAGAATGGAGCTTGGAGCCTCACCCTGTGTTTTGGAGGCCGCTCATCGCTCAGATGAAGTCATCGTGTGGCTGGGGCTTACAGGAAGGGCCTGGTCAACAGCAGTGCCTTTACTGACGGTCAGCCACGCAGCTGGGGAGACTCGGGGGGCCTTAACTGTCTGTGTGCTCCAGGCTTCAATCCAGCTGAATCCAGAAATGTAGGTGGGGTGTGTCAAGTTCTGGTTTCAAGAAATAGCAACTTATGCTATCTCGGGAAAATCGAGGAAGCTCTTGGAAATAATGGGAAGGGTATTTTGGCCATGTGGCCCAGCTCCAGGAGCCCGGGAGGAGGTGACCAGTCAGCCCTAGCACATCACCACCACCCCTGCCACAGTTCGGGACATTTTATTTACCTGTGTGCTTTCTTGTTCCTTATCTGCTGGTCCTACTAGAATGAAAGCTCTCTGAGGACAGTTTTGCTTGATTGCTCTGTGCCTAGCACCTGGAGTAGGGCCTGGCACAGCACAGCTGTTGACATGTGACGTGAGGCTGTTGACCCAGAGCCACCCAGGGTCCTTGGCAGCGGAGTGCACCAGGGGTCACGCTGGTGGCTCCTGGAGCTTTGTTTCAGTTCGGTTCTCGCCCCTGAGTGTCAGCCTGTATATGCTCCTGGACATCCCCGCTGGGCTGACTGAGGGGCACCTGAAACAGCCCAGTGTGTCCAGAGGAAACAGTCTCCTTCTCTTGGCGAGCGACACCACCTGCTACCCAGCTGCTCACGCCAGAGCACTGGGTCAACAAGCCCTGGCTGTCCTACCCCCAGAAGGTCCTCGATTCCATCCACTTCTCTCCATCCCAACCTCCGCCCTCCACTCTGCGGTTCAGGCCACCTCTCCCGTGTCCACAGTGTGGCGATGCCAGGCTTCCCGCCGGCAGGAATGGGTCCTTCTCCTCGCCGTGGGCAGGCCCAGCCCATTCTGAGCTGATCTCTTCCAGCTCCTCCAGATTGACTTGTTGAGACGCTGCTTCTTGACCTCCCAGGTCTGGCCTAGGTGTGCCCTTTGCACGCACACACACACACACACACACACACACACACACACACCCCGCTCCCCACATCCTGTGTCTGTTTACCTCTGTTATAACTACAGTAAGTCCCCTACATACGAACGAGTTGTGTTCTGAGAGCACATTTATAAGTCCAGTTTGTTCATAAGTCCAGCGAGGTTGGCCTAGGTACCCAACTAACACGATCGGCTATATAGTACTGTACTGTGATCGGTTTATAATACTTTTCACACAAATAATACATAAAAAACAAACACAAAAAATAAAAGAAACCGTTTTTAATCTTACAGTACCTTGAAAAGTACACAAGTACAGTGCAACAGCTGGCACACAGGGGCACGTTCGCGTCTTTGAACGTTCGCAACTCGAAGGCTCGTAGGTAGGGGACTCACCGTACTTGCTCCTCAGCCCTTTTCCTTCCTGGCTGGGCGGACACTGGCGCAGGTGGTCTCGTCCCTGGTTATGTGCCTGGTCTCTACCCCGGCGCCTGTCACGTAGCAGAAACTCGAAAAATATTTGTCGAATGAATGACTAAACTAATGGATCCAGTTATTTCTTCAGGATCTTCTGAGGTTTATCGGTATCGTACCGTAATTGTTCGCATTGAACCCTATCCTGAGATTGACAGCTTGCCGTTGGGGAAGAGCCCTCTGGCGCACCTAACCACCTAAGTTACGAGAGAACCGAGTGTATCTTTCCTGGAGGTGGAGCAGTTTACTAGCTCTCTGAACTCTCCCTTCGCCTTGCTGTCACTCTGTAAAGATTTGCCTGCCTGCAGGGACATTTGTATGAAGCTTAGCGTTCGGGGCTCATCAGACCAGCATGTGCGCTTCAGAGGCCTTGGGTTTTGGGGGTCAGTACTGACGTCCAGAATCTGTGTTGGGTTGAGTAGCTGTCTGGCTGGCATCCCAGGCTTTACACACCCAGCCCTGAGCATGGAGCAGGGGGCCCCCCTCCACCCCAGCCCTTTCCTTCCCCTGGTGGTGCGACTCCATTGTTCAAGGCAAAAGAAGCAGTGGGGTCACCCGGCTCCTTCCTCTTCTCATCTTCCACGCCTGAAAATCCCAAGTAGTGTTATTTCTCCTTCCAAAGCCTCCTTCAGATTAAAGACACTGAGTAGACATTGAAAGACCTAGTTGTCCTGATGCATCCTCTGAACAGTTGCCATAGTTAAGACCCCACGTTTACCTCTTTCTCACTTGTCAGCAGATGCTCCTCATTCCCTCGTCAGTTTTGAGGGTATTTTAAGATGCTTTTTATCAGAAATATCCTGCCGCTGCTTCCCTGCTGCTGTGACCCTTGGCTCTGTGGGGCTACCGGCCAGCACTGGAGACACTGTCCACCCCCACCCCCGCCCCCTGCTGTGTCTCAGGAACCCTGCTGAGTGCTGGGGATGGAGCCGGGAGCAGATCCACTGAGAGCTTCCTGTTCTCGTGGGCTCGAGAGTCTGGTGGGAATGTGGGCATCCAAAAGTCTTCATACAGGGACTTCCCTGGCGGTCCAGTGGTTAAGACTTTGTGCTTCCAATGCAGGGGGCACGGGTTCCATCCCTGGTCGGGGAACTAAGATTCCCACAGGCCGCACAGCACAATTTGGCAAAAAACAGCCCTATACTTTCTGCTCTTTAAAATACCAGCCAGGGACTTCCCTGGTGACGCAGTGGTTAAGAATCCGCCTGCCAGTGCAGGGGACACGGGTTCGAGCCCTGGTCCAGGAAGATTCCACATGCTGCGAAGCAACTAAGCCTGTGCGCCACAACTACTGAACCCGTGCGCCACAACTACTGAGGCTGCGCTCTAGAGCCTGTGAGCCACAACTACTGAGCCCGTGTGCCACAACTACTGAAGCCCACGCACCTAGAGCCCGTGCTCTGCAACAAGCGAAGCCACTGCAATAAGCCCGCACACCTCAACGAACAGCACCCCCCGCTCGCCGCAACTAGAGAAGGCCCCGCGCGCAGCAACAAAGACTCAGTGCAACCAAAAATAAATGATAAATTAATTAATTTTTTTTTAAAAAGAAAAGTCATCCTGACTGCAGTTTGGAAACAGATCGGAAAGGGGTCCAAGGTGATGTGGGACGGGAGAGATGAGGTCGCCTGGTTTCAGCTGGTGGGGGTGAAGTTGGAGAGGAACAGACGCTTGAGGAAGGCGACTTGGATGACTCTAACCCAGGGCCCAGTTAACGCAACAGTACTTCCTCCATCTTTGGTAGCAGTATTGCTTACATGGTTCCATCTGGTTTACAAAATTAAAAGGAAGGCCAATAAAAAGTTTGCCAAATTAGCCTCCTGTCCCTAATTCGATTATCATCCCTCATTGTTCTAGTTGAAAGTGGTCTTTGCCTTTATTGTCGACATCATGGCAGTAGGAAAGTAGTTCTCCAGTTCGATTCATAAAGTTTTACATCATTAACCCAGATGGCTTCATCTGTGATTCTTATCACAGATTTTATATCGTAATTTATATGATCAACATAGCGATACCTTACACTTGCAAATATTTACATTTTTAATTTTAATAACCTCTGATAGAGATTTATATGCATTAATTTGCTAGTGGCGACTCACATGAGGAAAAGCATCATAGGCACCTGCTAACAGCGGGACTTAGTTGAGGACACCTGGGCAAGGCCCCCTGGGATGGGGAGCCCTCTGCGACTGACTCCCTAACCGGGAGACCAGCGTCCTTCTGCACTGGAATCTGTATCTGTGGGTGAGAGCAGAGGTCAGTGGCTGTTAGCCACAGTGACCCCCGGCTGTGCAAGAAACAGTTCAAGGTGTGCTGTTCAGAAATCATACTCACACATTCCCTCGGCCAGCACTTCTGGTGCCAGGCCCGGCACCGGGCACCCAAGATGCAAATGCAGCTGAGACGTGGCCCCTGCCCTCCCTCATGTGGCTCCTACTTGGGGGTGGGTGGGAGACTGTACAGCACCTTTGAGAGAATATCCCATAATTAAACAGGTGAAATAGGCAGCCTTCTTCCCTTACTGTAATGGA
Source organism: Tursiops truncatus (assembly GCF_011762595.2). Classification (NCBI taxonomy): domain Eukaryota; kingdom Metazoa; phylum Chordata; class Mammalia; order Artiodactyla; family Delphinidae; genus Tursiops; species Tursiops truncatus. Next base: position 7,932,972 of record NC_047048.1, read on the forward strand.
AGGAGAAATAAGTGTCTTGAGTCTTAAAGTGTGACCCTCTCAGATAGCTGGGAAAATTCTGGAATGACCTCCTCTTAAAGGCCCTTGCATAACTGGAATTTTACTGTGTTCTGAGCAGAATTACCACGGTATGCGTAATCTGCCAGGAATTCACGTCGCGTGGGTGACCTGCTCTTGCTTCTTGATACTTTTCAGATTTTTTACAATGAGCATGTCTTTATCTCTACAGTCGGGGGGTGCGGGGAAGCATAAATTTGTAAAATATTCAACTTGCAATCTCAGTTTCTGAATAGCCTTTAGTGATGGATTCCAGATAGGACCGTAAGCAGTAGTCGGTGGAGTATTTGTCCACACTTAATAATTGGTATAAAACACAACTGTGCCTTTTCAGTCCCAGAAGCATCTTGGCAAAGGTATTTTGGGGGGACGTTCCTAGAAAGGAGACAAGGTTGGCGAGCTGGGCATTGGTGCTGCAGAACTTCTGTTCTCTGGCTGCCGAGTCCATTGGAAGAGGCCCTGCTTGTTCTCATCACCTCCTGGCCTCTCTCTGGGCACCCCCACCCCCAACAGAGAGTCATCTTTCACTCCTCGCTAAGGTGTAGTTTAGGTCCTACAGACACAAACCCTTCAAACACAAAGGCAGTGCCCAGAAGGATTGATTTTAAGATTTAAATCTAAGGGAGCACGTGACCAGTGATATAAAATATTCATGGACTCGTGAAACTCCGCTGGTGCTCAGCGTTCCCTGACTGGCTCCGCTCACTTCATTTCCCTCGGATAACTGGCCTGCGATCAGAAGTAGAAGGTGTTAGTTTTCAGAAGCCTTGAAAGAGAACCAGCAGAAGGGAGCCCGTTTTGTAGGCTGCTCCGTTTTCAGCACCCACGCCAAGATGCCCCCGCTCCCGGGTGCTGCTGAGGGGCGGTCGGAAGTTTCCATCGGGATTTAGGAAAACCTTCTCTGCTGGAGAATATCGCCATCAGCCCTGCATCTGAGGATCCAGAAGTGAAGAGGGACATCATCAGTTCTGAGAGCTGCTCTTTCTTTTGGCCGCACCGTGTGGCATGTGGGGTGTCAGTTCCCCGACCAGGGATCGAACCTGCGCCCCCTGCACTGGAAGCACAGAGTCTTAACCACTGGACCGCCAGGGAAGTCCCGAGAGCTGCTTTTTAACGTTTCTGCCTAAGACTGAAATAGTGAGCCGGTCCTTCGTGCCTGTTAAGCTGTTTTAAGTGAGGACACACTCTCAGTTAAAACCAGAAAACACTGTTCTCTCCATTCTTTCTCTTTCTTCCCCGTCTGTCCCCCGATCAAGGCTGTGTAGTAAGCACTCCTGGCAAAAAGGGACAAAATCTTGTGATTAGTTAGAAATATCCCTTGCTTCTCATACCAAGCTTTTCACGGACATGCGTCCTGGCGGCGTTTTTGAAGGCTGTGCCGTGTGGCCGCCCCAGCCTGCTCCCGTGAGGCTGCTCCAGTCCGTGTCTTCTAGTCGCCCGGGTTGGCGGCTGCTGGTGACCAGGCCCCTCCAGAGAGAACTCTTAACCTCGGAGCCCCCCCTTTGCACGTTTTCAGTTGACCTTCCTGAGACATCTTCATTCACACGTGAGAATCAACCACCAGCACCAAAACGGACAAGAGAGGGACCAGGGCCGTGGCCATGGGATGAAGCTGTGGGCTGCAGGTGCCCCCCCTCCCCGCCCCGTCCCCTCTGCTGGGCTGCAGGACCAGAGCTGGTCCAGAGCAGCCTCGGGGGAGAAGGGGACAAGGGACAGTCACACTCTGACCAGTGCTGGGGTAACTGCAACCCAGATGAGCTGGCAACCTCTCCACCCTCCTTGATCAGCTTGAAAAAAAACCTGGGGCCCAAGGAGCTGATGGTTCGCAGGCTGAGGCAGCAGCTCCACACGTGTTAAAGGAAGGCCAGCCTGACGAGATGGGCGTCTGAGCCGCCTGCCGCCCCACCTTCAGCGCTCTCCCCCGGCCTCCTGTCCCGGGCCCCCGACCCATCTGGAGAACTCACGGGAGGTGACTCGGTGACTTGGCTTTCGGTTTGGCCCGGCGGGGGGTGTGGGGTGTGGGGCTGGCGTCTTCCTCCCTCTGCTGTGACTGTGGTGGTCCTGGCACACGCGCTATCTAGACAGCTTCTCATCAGTTGCTCATCAGCATGCTAATTGCTGTATGACTAATTATGCCCTGAATTCCAGTTGATTTTCTTAATGAGACAGCTGGGTTAATTATGTAATCGTATGATTACATTAGCCTAGAGTGCCCTGGCGGAGGGGAGCGTCTGCCGCGCTCTGATGTCATTGCGGGGATGGCGCTCACAGTGCCGTCCACACTCTGGCCAGTGGCAGGGGCTCTGTGCACACGTGGGCAGGGGTCCAGGGAGGTCAGTCCTTGCGGTCCTCACGACAGAAGCAGCCACCACCGCCTGCCCGCCCCGCACACACACGCCCCGGCACCCCACGGCCCGATGGGATCGGAGCCCCACTCCTCAGCCCCGCTGCCTTCCGTGCGGTGCAGCAGCGCCTCTTCCTCCTCCCGGGATGTCCTGCCCCGGGACTGTTGGTGTGACGGTGATCCGGGGCATCCTCACCAGTGTCCCAAAGTCCCTGCAGGACCACACTGCGCTGGTTTACATAAAGTCAGAACAGCCCAGGCTGGCCCCACCCTTATTGCCACCATCCCCCTTACAGGTGCTATTTCACACCTTCTTTCCTCCCTGATCTCTGCACACCTCGTATTTCACTGAGAAAATACATGTGCTCGGAGGATGACGTCTCTCTCCGCTGGCCAGCTGTCTCCTCTGAGAGTCCACTGGGCCTGCAGAACCCACCTCCCCCCTGGTTGTGCTCCTCCTCAGACCCTCTCTTTCTCTGTAGGACTCTGAGTGTGGGGTACCCTAGACTCCCCCTGGATGACTCTGATGTCTTTTTTTTTTAATTTTTTAATTTTATTTATTTTTTTATACACCGGTTTCTTATTAGTCATCAGTTTTATACACATCAGTGTATACATGTCAATCCCAATTCATCACACCACCACCCCCACCACCCTGCCGCTTCCCCCCCTTGGTGTCCATACGTTTGTTCTCTACATCTGTGTCTCAGTTTCTGCCCTGCAGAACCATTCATCTGTACCATTTTTCTAGGTTCCACATATATGCGTTAATATACAATATTTGTTGTTGTTTGTAGATTTTCTCATCATGCCCATTCTAACTGGTGTGAGGTGATACCTCATTGTAGTTTTGATTTGCATTTCTCTAATAATTAGTGATGTTGAGCGGCTTTTCATGCACTTCTTGGCCATCTGTATGTCTTCTTTGGAGAAATGTCTGTTTAGGTCTTCTGCCCATTTTTTGAATGGGTTGTTTGTTTTTATGATATTGAGCTGCACAAGCTGGTTATTTATTTTGGAGATTAATCCTTTGTCCGTTGATTCGTTTGCAAATATTTTCTCCCACTCTGAGGGTTGTCTTTTCGTCTTGTTTATGGTCTCCTTTGCTGTGCAAAAGCTTTGAAATTTCATTAGGTCCAATGTGTTTATTTTTGTTTTCATTTCCATTACTCTAGGAGGTGGATCAAAAAAGATCATGCTGTGATTTATGTCAAAAGAATGTTCTTGCTATGTTTTCCTCTAAGAGTTTTATAGTATCCGGTCTTACATTTAGGTCTCTAATCCATTTTGAGTTTATTTTTGTGTGTGGTGTTAGGGAGTATTCTAATTTCATTCTTTTACATGTAGCTGTCCAGTTTTCCCAGCACAACTTATTGAAGAGACTGTCTTTTCTCCATTGTATATTCTTGCCTCCTTTGTCATAGATTAGTTGACCATAGGTGTGTAGGTTTATCTCTGGGCTTTCTATCTTGTCCCCTTGATCTGTGTTTCTGTTTTTGTGGCCGTACCATATTGTCTTGATTACTGTAGCTTTGTAGTATAGTCTGAAGTCAGGGAGTCTGATTCCTCCAGCTCCGTTTTTTCCCTCAAGACTGCTTTGGCTATTTGGAGTCTTCTGTGTCTCCATACAAATTTTAAGATTTTTTGTTCTAGTTCCGTAAAAAGTGCCATTGGTAATTTGATAGGGATTGCATTGAATCTGTAGATTGCTTTGGGTAGTATAGTCATTTTCACAATATTGATTCTTCCAATCCAAGAACATGGTATACCTCTCCATCTGTTTGTATCATCTTTAATTTCTTTCATCAGTGTCTTATAGTTTTCTGCATACAGGTCTTTTGTCTCCCTAGGTAGGTTTATTCCTAGGTATTTTATTCTTTTTATTGCAATGGTAAATGGGAGTGTTTCCTTAATTTCTCTTTCAGATTTTTCATCATTAGTATATAGGAATGCAAGAGATTTCTGTGCATTAATTTTGTGTCCTGCAACTTTCCCAAATTCACTGATTAGCTCTGGTAGTTTTCTGGTGGCATCTTTAGGATTCTCTATGTATAGTATCATGTCACCTGCAAACAGTGACAGTTTTATTCTTCTTTTCCAATTTGTATTCCTTTTATTTCTTTTTCTTCTCTGATTGCCGTGGCTAGGACTTCCAAAACTATGTTGAGTAATAGTGGTGAGAGTGGACATCCTTGTCTCGTTCCTGATCTTAGAGGAAATGCTTTCAGTTTTTCACCATTGAGAATGATGTTTGCTGTGGGTTTGTCGTATATTGCCTTTATTATGTTGAGGTAGGTTCCCTCTGTGCCCACTGTCTGGAGAGTTTTTATCATAAATGGGTGTTGAATTTTGCAAAAGCGTTTTCTGCATATATTGAGATGATCATATGTTTTTTTTTTTAACCCTCCATTTGTTAATATGGTGTATCACATTGATTGATTTGCGTATATTGAAGAATCCTTGCATCCCTGGGATAATCCCACTTCATCATGGTGTGTGATCCTTTTAATGTGTTGTTGGATTCTGTTTGCTAGTATTTTGCTAAGATTTTTGCATCTATATTCATCAGTGATATTGGTCTGTAATTTTCTTGTTTTGTAGTATCCTTGTCTGGTTTTGGTATCAGGGTGATGGTGGCCTCATAGAATGAGTTTGGGAGTGTTCCTTCCTCTGTAATTTTTTGGAAGAGTTTAAGAAGGATGGGTGTTAGCTCTTCTCTAAATGTTTGATAGAATTCACCTGTGAAGCCATCTGGTCCTGGGCTTTTGTTTGTTGGAAGATTTTTAATCACAGTTTCAATTTCATTACTTGTGATTGGTCTGTTCATATTTTCTATTTCTTCCTGGTTCAGTCTTGGAAGGTTATGCCTTTCTAAGAATTTGTCCATTTCTTCCAGGTTGTCCATTTTATTGGCATAGAGTTGCTTGTAGCAGTCTCTTAGGATGCTTTGTATTTCTGCATTGTCTGTTGTAATTTCTCCCTTTTCATTTCTAATTTTATTGATTTGAGTCCTCTCCCTCTTTTTCTTGATGAGTCTGGCTAATGGTTTATCAATTTTGTTTATCTTCTCAAAGAACCAACTTTTAGTTTTATTGATCTTTGCTATTGTTTTCTTTGTTTCTGTTTCACTTATTTCTGCTCCGATCTTTATGATTTCTCTCCTTATGCTAACTTTGGGTTCTGTTTGTTCTTCTTTCTCTAGTTCCTTTAGGTGTAAGGTTAGATTGTTTATTTGAGATTTTTCTTGTTTCTTGGGGTAGGCTTGTATAGCTATAAACTTCCCTCTTAGAACTGCTTTTGCTGCATCCCATAGGTTTTGGATCATCATGTTTTCATTGTCATTTGTCTCCAGGTATTTTTTTATTTCCTCTTTGATTTCTTCAGTGATCTCTTGGTTATTTAGTAACATATTGTTTAGCCTCCATGTGTTTGTGTTTTTTACCTTTTTTCCCCCTGTAGTTCATTTCTAATCTCATAGCATTGTGGTCAGAAAAGATGCTTGATATGATTGCAATTTTCTTAAATTTACTGAGACTTGATGTGTGACCCAAGATGTGATCTATCCTGGATAATGTTCTACTCACACTTGAGAAGAAAATGTAATGTGCTGTTTTTGGATGGAATGTCCTATAAATGTCAATTAAATCTATCTGGTCTATTGTGTCATTTAAAGCTTCTGTTTCCTTATTTATTTTCATTTGTGATGATCTGTCCATTGGTGTAAGTGAGGTGTTAATAGTCCCCCACTATTATTGTGTTACTGTCGATTTCCTCTTTTAGAGCTGTTAGCAGTTGCCTTATGTATTGAGGTGCTCCTGTATTGGGTGCATGTATATTTATAATTGTTATCTCTTCTTCTTGGATTGATCCCTTGATCATTATGTAGTGTCCTTCCTTGTCTCTTGTAACATTATTTTAAAGTCTATTTTATCTGATATGAGTATTGCTACTCCAGCTTTCTTTTGATTTCCATTTGCATTGAATATCTTTTTCCATCCCCTCACTTGCAGTCTGTATGTGTCCCTAGGTCTGAAGTGGGTCTCTTGTAGACAGATATATGTGGGTCTTGTTTTTGTGTCCGTTCAGCAAGCCTGTGTCTTTTGGTTGGAGCATTTAATCCATTCACGTTTAAGGTAATTATTGATGTGTATGTTCCTATGACCATTTTCTTAATTGTTTTGGATTTGTTTTTGTAGGTCCTTTTCTTCTCTTGCTTTCCCACTTAGAGAAGTCCCTTTAGCATTTGTTGTAGAGCTGGTTTGGTGGTGCTGAATTCTCTTAGCTTTTGCTTGTCTGTAAAGCTTTTGATTTCTCCATCGAATCTGAATGAGATCCTTGCCGGGTAGAGTAATCTTGGTTGTAGGTTCTTCCCTTTCATCACTTTAAGTATATCATGCCACTCCCTTCTGGCTTATAGAGTTTCTGCTGAGAAATCAGCTGTTAACCTTATGGGAGTTCCCTTGTATGTTATTTGTTGTTTTTCCCTTGCTGCTTTCAGTAATTTTTCTTTGTCTTTAATTTTTGCCAATTTGATTGCTATGTGTCTCGGCCTGTTTCTCCTTGGGTTTATCCTGTATGGGACTCTCTGCACTTCCTGGACTTGGGTGGCTATTTCCTTTCCCATGTTAGGGAAGTTTTTGACTATAATCTCTTCAGATATTTTCTCGGGTCCTTTCTCTCTCTCTTCTCCTTCTGGGACCCCTATAATGCGAATGTTGTTGTGTTTAATGTTGTCCTAGAGGTCTCTTAGGCTGTCTTCATTTCTTTTCATTCTTTTTTCTTTATTCTGTTCCACAGCAGTGAATTCCACCATTCTGTCTTCCAGGTCACTTATCCGTTCTTCTGCCTCAATTATTCTGCTATTGATTCCTTCTAGTGTATTTTTCATTCCAGTTATTTTATTGTTCATCTCTGTTTGTTTGTTCTTTAATTCTTCTAGGTCTTTGTTAAACATTTCTTGTGTCTTCTCGATCTTTGCCTCCATTCTCTTTCTGAGGTCCTAGATCATCTTCACTATCATTATTCTGAATTCTTTTTCTGGAAGGTTGCCTATCTCCACTTCATTTAGTTGTTTTTCTGGGGTTTTATCTTGTTCCTTCATCTGGTACATAGCCCTCTGCCTTTTCATGTTGTCTGTCTTTCTGTGCATGTGGTTTTTGTTCCACAGGCTGCAGGATTGTTGTTCTTCTTGCTTCTCCTGATGTCTGTTAGACTCTCAAACTCCACATGAGCACAAGAGAGCAGCTGATCCCCCCCAGCCTCCCCTACCCCCGACCCCAGAAAGTAAATGGCATCACCATTCACGCAGTTGCTTCGGCCACAAAGGCAGGAGTCAGCTTGCTTTCCTTTCCCTCCCTCACACTTAGAGCTGATCTGTCAGTAAGTCCTGCTGACCTCGCCTCCAGAAGGCACCCCGAATTTGACCACTCACCCTGTCAGCCGCCCCTAGTGCAAGCCTTCGTTACCTCTCACCACTTGAATCCACTTCCTCCGCCCATCCTTTGCACACAGCCCACGGGTCTGAGTGGTCTTTGAGCTACTTTTGTTCGTGTCCCCCAACTGTAAAAAATTTCCAATTTGTACCCCCCATATATACTACTTATTTATTTAAATGATGTACATGTGTAACTATAGTAGTGTGAAATACATTGCAAATCATATACTAAAAACAGAATTAAAAGGACGTGATGAAGAGTAAAAAAGGACTTAAAATTTCCATTTTATTAGCAGTGCAGAAAACATTTTGCTCTCACTAGAAAAAAAATTTTTAAATCCACCTCATTGAGGCATAATGTATATACAATAAAACACACCTGTTTTGTGTACAATTTGATACAGTGACCAACCACACAATCAAGATATAGAACATTCATAACCTCTCGAAAGTTCCCTTATGATCCCAGACGCCGGCAACCGCTATCTGCTTTCTGTTGATCTAGCTTATTAGGTTCATTGTTTCTGGAGTTTCACATAAATGGGGTCCTTGGGGAGGTTCTCTGATGCGTCTGGCATCCTTCACTCAGTGTGGCGTGTTGGGGATTATTCACCCACGTTAACTGGGGAGTGGTATTCCACTGTGTGGATGTATAACGATTTGCCTGCCCATCCACCTCTTCATGGGCGTTTGGATTGTTTCCAGTTTGTGGCTATCGTGAATAAACCTGCTATGAGCGTTCGTAGACAGTTGTATATGGACATCTGTTTTCATTTCTTTTAGGTAAATACTTAGGACTAGAATTCCTGAGGCGTGGGGCAGGTGCATGTTTAGCTTGATAAGAAACCGCAAACGGTTTTTCCAAGCAGTTGTGTCGTTTTACCCCCACCCCCACCCCCAATATGCGCGGGAGTTCCAGTTGCTCTGTGTCTTCTTGTCAGTGTTTTAGATTTTAGACATTCTAGTGAGTGTAGAACGTATTTCACTGTGACTTTAATTTGCATTTTTCTTGATGACTAATGATGGTGAATTTTTATTCATGTGCTTTGGACCTTCGTAGATCTTCACTCGTAAGGTGTCTGTTTAAATCTTCTGCCCGTTTTTCTTATGGGTTGTTTGGCTTACTATTGAACTGTAGCTTTGCTGTAGTCTAGATACAAGTCCTTTGTCAAATGTATGCACTGCAAATATTTTCTCCCATTTTCTTGTCTTTGAAGAGCAGAAGTTTTCATTTTAATAAAGTCCAGTTTATTAATTTTTCCATCTATTGGTTCTTGCTTTTTATGTTCTAAGAAATCATTGCCTAGTCCAAAGTCATAAATTCTTTTCTCCTTTGTGTGGGGGTCTTGTGTGTGTGTGTGTGTGTGTGTGTGTGTGTGTGTGTGTGTGAATTTACATAGTTTTATCTTTTACCTTTAGACCTATGATACATTTTGGGTTAATTTTTATGTGTGATATGAGATAAGGGTTGAGTTTCCTTGAAAATTAATGGATGGTATATGTTTGAGTCTTTTTTTCTGGACCCTCTATTTATTTCACTGATCTGTATGTGTATCCTTATGTTAATATCGTACTATCTTGATTCTTGTAGCTTTATAATCAGTCTTGAAATCAGGTAATACAAGTCCTTTTTCTTTGGTCTTCTTTTTCAAAATCATTTTGGCTAATTGAGTTTCTATGTAAATCTTAGACTCGTCTCATCAGTTTTTACGAACAAGCCTGCCAGGATTTTGATCTGGATTCCACTTTATCTATAGATCAATTTGCGGAAAATTGACAACACTATTGAGTCTTCCAGTCCAAGCATTGTATATTTCTTGATGTCTTTAATTTCCCTCAGCAGTATTTTGTAGTTTTCAATATACAGGCCTGGCCCATAGTATTCAGTTTATCCCTAAATAGGTCATGTTTTTGGATGCTGTAGTAAGTGGTATTTTTTTTGTAATCTTTTTCCAATTCTTTGATGCTTTTATATAGAAGTGTGATTTTTTTTTTTTTTTTTTTTTTTTTTTTTTTTTTTTTTTTTTTGTGGTACGCGGGCCTCTCACTGTTGTGGCCTCTCCCGTTGCGGAGCACAGGCTCCAGACGCACAGGCTCAGCAGCCATGGCTCACGGGCCCAGCCACCCCACGGCACGTAGGATCCTCCCGGACCGGGGCACGAACCCGCGTCCCCTGCATCAGCAGGCAAACTCTCAACCACTGCGCCACCAGGGAAGCCCGTGATGAATTTTTATATAGTAATATTATATTTGTGACCTTTTAAAACTTACTTCTTAGTTCTGGAAGTTTTTTTGGAGATTCCCTAGACCGTTCTATCTTGAATGTCCCTTGTGCCCTTGAAGAGATTATGCACTTTACAATTGTTGGATGGAATGTTCTGTAAATTTCAGGTCAACTTGGTTGATAGTGTTACTCAAGTTTTTTGTGTCCATATTGATTTCCAATCTGTAATATCGTGTATTTCTTTTTCCTTTTCTTTTTCTTTTTTTTCCACGCTGGCCAGGACCTCCAGTACAATGTTGAATAGAAGTCGAAAAAGCAAACATCCTTGTGTTGGTCCCAACCTTAGGGAAATCATTCGCTCTTTCAACATTGAATAAGATGTTAGCTGTAGTGGGTTTTTGTAGACACCCTTAAAAGTTTGAGAAAAGTCCCTTTTAGTCCTAGTTTGCTGAGAGTTTTTGTCACAAATGGGTATTGAATTTTGTCAGATTTTTTTCTGCCTCAATTGAGCTAATCATATGATTTTTCTCTTTTATTCTCTTAATATGGTGAACTAGTTTACTTTTCTAGTGTTAAACCAACTTTGCCTTCCTAGGATAAGGCTTACTTGGTTATGATGTATTTTTAGAATTTGCTGGATTTAATTTCCTGATATTTTACTAAGGATTTCTGTATTTAAGTTCATTAGGAATATAGCACTGTAGTTTTTTGCCTGTTTTTTTTTTTTTCCTTTTAATGTTTTTATGAGTTTTGATATCAAGGTAGTAGTGCTGGTCTTATCAAATGAGTCAAGTGCTGAAAGAGTTTATGTAAGATTGCCATTACTTCTTCCTGAAACATCTCTAGTTCACCAGTGAAGGCATCCAGGCCTGGGATTTTCTTTGTTGCAAGGTGTTTGTTTGTTTGTTCTTCCATCGCTTCCACACCCCCTCTCCCCATTGTGAACCACAACTCTGTTCTCTGTGTCTCTGAGTCTCTTTCTGTTTTGTAATAACTTCATTTGTGTTATATTTTAGATTCCACACATAAGTGATATCATACGGTATTTGTCTCTCTCTTTCTGACTTCATTTAGTGTGATAATCTCTAGGTCCATTCATGTTGCTGCAAATGGCATTATTTCATTCTTTTGTATGGCTAAGTAGTATTCCATTGTATATAGGTACCACATCTTCTTTATCTATTCCTCTGTTGAGGGACATTTAGGTTGTTACCATGTCTTGGCTATTGTGAATAGTGCTGCTATGAACATAGGGGTACATGTATCTTTTTGACTTATAGCAAGGATTTTAATTATAAATTTTACTTCTTTAACAGATAGAGGTCTATTAAGATGTTTTATTTCTTCTTGAGTCAGTTTCGGTAATTTTTCAAGGAATGATCCACTTCATGTAAATTTATTAGCATAATGTTGTTGATGATATTTCATTACCTTTTAAATATCTGGGCTTCCCTGGTGGCGCAGTGGTTGAGAATCTTCCTGCTGATGCAGGGGACACAGGTTCGAGCCCTGGTCTGGGAAGATCCCACATGCCATGGAGCAACTAGGCCCGTGAGCCACAACTACTGAGCCTGCGCGTCTGGAGCCTGTGCTCTGCAACAAGAGAGGCTGCAACAGTGAGAGGCCCACGCACCGCAATGAAGAGTGGCCCCCGCTTGCCGCAACTAGAGAAAGCCCTCGCACAGAAACGAAGACCCAGCACAGACAAAAAATAAATAAATTAATTAAATATCTGTAGGATGGGTAGTCATGTCCCTTTTTTCATTCCTGATCTTGGAATTTGTGCATTCTTTTTTTCTTTCTTTCTTTTTTTTTTTTTTCTTTTCTTTTCTTCATCAGTCTGGCTAGAGCTTTCTGGAGTTTCTTAAAGTGGAGGCTTAGGTCACTGATTTATTTCACTGTGGCCAAGGAATGTGCTTGGTATGATTTCTGTTCTTTTAAGTCTATTGAGACTTGTTTTATGGTCCAATATATTTCTATCTTGGTGAGTGTCCCATGTGCACTTGAAGAGAACGTGTTTTTCTGTAGTTTGCTGAGTGGAGTGTTCTATAAATGTCAATTAGGTCAAGTTGGTCAACAGTGTTGTTCAAGTCTTTTGTATCCATTACTGATTTTATATTTAGTTGTACTATTAATTAGCAAGCACAGCATTTTGAAATCTTTATTATTGTGGATTTTTCTTTTTCTTGTTTCACTTATATTAGTTTTTAATTCATGGTTTTGAAGCTTTGTTTTGTAGTACATTTACTTTTAGGATTGTTATATCTTCTCAATGATTTGATACTTTCAAGTTTATACACTGATTTTATTTTTGTTAATATTCCTTGTACTAAAGTTTGCTTTGTTTCATTTTGATATAGGCACTGCAGCTTTCGATTAGTGTTTTCATGTTATATCATTTTCTATCCTTTTACTATTAACCTATCTTTTTGTTTTATTTAAGTTGTATTTCTTGTAAACAGCTCTGTCGTGTTTTTTTTTAATCCAGTCTGACAATCTGCCTTTTAAGTGGAATGTTAGATATTTTATGTTTCATGTAATTATGGATAAAGAGAGGCGTAAGTCTACCATCTTACTATTCGCTTTCTTCTTGTCTTACCTATTTTTTTGTTGTGTCTTTCTTGCTTTATTTTGATTTTTTTTGTGATCTTATTTTATCTCCTCAATTGTCTTATTAGCTATAGCTCTTTGTTTTATTTTCTTAGTGGTTACTTTAAGGTTTACATTAAGTGTCTTTAATTTATCACACTATACTTTCAAATAATATTATACCACTTCACATACAATGTAAGAATCTTACAGTACACTTTCAGTCTCTCCTTCCTGTGCTTTGTGTATTGTTATTTATTTTACTTCTCCATATGTTATAGCCCTACAATAGATTGTACTATTTTTGCTTTTAAATGGTCAATTATCTTTTAAAGAAATTAAAAATGAGAAAAGTAGTACTTTATTTTTACCCATATATTTACCATTTCCAGTGTTTATTCCTTTGTGTAGATGCAGGTTTCTGTCTGCAATCACTTTCTTTTGGTATGTAGCATTTCCTTTAACATATCTTACAGTGTAGGTTCACTGGCAATGAATTCTGCCAGCTCTTGTTCATTTGAAACACACAAACAAAATATCTATCTCACCTTCATTTTTTTAATTAATTTTTTTTAAATTTATTTATTTATTTAATTTTTGGCTGCGTTGGGTCTTCGTTGCTGCAAGTGGGCTTTCTCTAGTTGCGGTGAGCGGGGGCTACTCTTCGTTGCGGTGTGTGGGCTTCTCATTGCAGTGGCTTCTCTTGTTGCAGAGCACGGGCCCTAGGCGCACGGCTTTCAGTAGTTGTGGCTCATGGGCTCTAGAGCGCAGGCTCAGTAGTTGTGACGCACGGGCTTAGTTGCTCCACAGCATGTGGGGTCTTCCAGGACCAGGGCTCAAACCCGTGTCCCCTGCATTGGCAGGCAGATTCTTAACCACTGCACCACCAGGGAAGCCCTCACCCTCATTTTTGAAAGATATTTTTTGTTGGGTATAAAACTATATATTGGCAGTTTTTGTTTCAGTTTTTCTCTCTCTGGACTGACTGACATCATTTCTGACAGGAGGTCTTCATCACCCTTATCTTTCTTCCCCTAAGAGTCTTCTTTTCTCTGGCTTTTTTTTTTTTTTTTTTTTTTTTTTTTGGCTGCATTGGGTCTTCACTGCCGCGTGCAGGCTTTCTCTAGTTGTGGCGAGCAGGGGCTACTCTTTGTTGCGGTGTGTGGGCTTCTCATTGTGGTGGCTTCTCTTGTCGCAGAGCATGGGCTCTAGGAGTGCAGGCTTCAGTAGTTGCAGCATGCGGGCTCAGTAGTTGTGGCATGCGGGCCCTAGAGCATGTGGGCTGAGTAGTTGTGGTGCACGGGCCCTAGAAGCACGCAGGCTCAGTAGTTGAGGCGCGTGGGCTCTAGGGCATGCGGGCTTCAGTAGTTGTGGCACACGGGCTCAGTAGTTGTGGTTCGCAGCCTCTAGAGCGCAGGCTCGGTAGTTGTGGCACACGGGCTTAGTTGTTCCACGACATGTGGGATCTTCCTGGACCAGGGCTCAAACCTGTGTCCCCTGCCTTGGCAGACGGATTCTTAACCATTGCACCACCAGTGAAGTCCCTTTTTTCTGGCTTTTAAGATTTTCTTTTTATCCCTCTTTTCAACAATTTGATTGTGTTTATTGGTGTTCTTTGCATTTATTCTGCTTGGATTTTGTTGAGTTTCTTGGATTTGGGGGTTTATAGCTTTCACCAAATTTGGAAATTTTGCCACTTCTTTCCAATACATCCCTTGCCCCTTTCTGGGACGTGTATGTTAGATTGCTTGATACTGTTTTACAGGCTGCTGAGGTTTAAGTAACTTTTTTTTTTCAGTCTCTTCTCTGTGCTTCTATTTCGGCAGTTTCTGTGACTATGTCTTTGAGTTAGTTCTCTGATCTTCTCGATTTTGCAGTGTCTAATGTGCTTTTAAGCCAATCTAGGGAATTTTTTTCATTTCAGATACTGTATTTTAAGCTCTAGAACTCCATCTGGGTCTTCATACCTTCTGTTTCTCTCCTTATTGTGTTCATGTTTTTCTTTAAATCCTTGAGCATGCTTATAATTGTTTTAGTCTTTGTCAGCTACTCCCATTATGTCTTGTAATTTCTGGTTCTGTGTTTATTAACTGATGCTTTTTTCCCTTATTCTCCTGATTCTTTGCATGTCTAGTAATTTTTGATTGGATGTTGGACATTGTAGTTAACTGGATTTTGTTGTCTTTCTTAAGAGCGTTGAAGTATTTGGGGCAGGCAGTTAAATTACTTGCAGATCAACTCAATTATTCTGAGACATGTTTTTAAGCTTTTGGGGACAGGTCCAGACTAGCCTTTACTTTAGGATTAGCTTAGCCCTCCACTCTGGTGTGGCCCTCTGATGTCTTCTACTGAATGTCCTGCCTGTTCACCAAGCCTCTCTTCTCCGGCTGGTTGCAACTTGAAAGCCTCCCAACACTGCGAACTCTAGGAGTTGTTTACTTAGACCTTCCTTGTAGTTCTTTGCGCAGCCTTGTGGAGTTTCACCCTGCGTGTATGTATGTACCTTATCTTTTAGCAACAGATTTTATATGACTCCTCTGCAGATTTCTCTAGCTCTTTGTCTGCATATCTCCCTCCTTTCCAGGGCTCTGCCCTATAAATTCCAGGTAACTAAATCTCCTGATCTTTTGATCTCTATCTTCTCAATCCAAGAAGACCATCATCCTCTGCTTGAGTTCCCCCTTCCCTGTGCTGCAGTCGAGAAAGTGTTTCCTGGCAGAAAGTCAGGGTGATCATAGGGCTCACCTTACTTGTTTCCCTCTTTCGGGGATCACCATTCCTGCTCTGCTGGTTGTACAACATCTGTAAATGGCTCTTTGTTTCGTTTAGATTGCCTAGTATTCTAGTTGTTTATGGCCAGAGGGCACCTCCAGTGCCAGTTAATCTGTCATGGCCAGGAGTAGAAATCTCCCAAGTTTTGTTAATGTTGTTCTTGATTTTAATGGCTGTCATAAATGGCTGGAAAAGATAACTCACAAAGATACATAGATCCAAACCAAAGCGGTGCGTTATTAGCTAACTTTACAAAAATATGATTCATATTTTTGAAACCTGTATACCAGTTATAAGAAAGTATTAGTTGAAATTCAGCTAGTAAATTTGTATTTATCATGGTATATCAATTTTTCTTGCTAACTAGTCAGAAGATACTGTATTTTTTATATATTAACAAATGGGTTTGAAACTCCTTTTGGCAAATATTTCATCAGGTTTGAGTCGGTTGATAATAGGTAACATCTGTTGGGTGTTAACTCCGTGCCTGGTGGTATATCACATATTATCATAGTTAATCCTTAAAACAACCTAATGATATTGGCACAATTATTATGCCCAATTTATAGATGAAGAAAGTAAGATACAGAGATATTAAGTAGGTTGTCAAAGGTTGCACAACCCGTAAGTGTCAGAGCTGGGATTCAATCACAGGTAGTCTGGCCCACACTCTAAATAATGACCCTCCACTCCCTCTTGTCTGATATGAGGCATTGAGACATTTTTGTAGACAATGTTATCTTTGCCCATAAGTTTATATGATGATGGGAACATTTCCAAATATCCACTTTTAGAGTGCTGTCACTGTAGATGAGTTTCATTCAGGTAGTTTTTTTTTCCCACTAAGTATTAAAACATCACATTTACTTCAAAGACATAGATTATGTGTTTATATTTTTTAAATGTCTGCCAGGCAGCATATTACTGATAGCCATCTGTCATCACAGAACAGGGCAGCTAATTTAGAACACTTAGCTTTTTAAAAGAAAAATTGTATAACTCATCTTTAAGCTTAAAACTCTTAAATACTTTGCAACTAGAAAACCAACAAACATTTTCGTGGTTCAGAGTACTGCAGTTTTCTTCTCGCGCCACAGTGGTTCATTTTGCAAGAGTCCTATTATCTGGTGGCTTTTCCCATCAGGAGTAGAATTGAATCCAAACTCCATCCCTTAGCTCACTGTAGACACTGTATTTTCATGAGACTGACCTGCTACCTACTGTGCAACAGGACACCTCCGACATTGTATTTTCAGCTCTAGAATTCAGTTCGATTCTTCTTTATATCATCTCTTTCTCTCCTTAATTGTGTTCATATTTTTCTTTAAATCCTTGAGCACAGGCCTCCCACTCTGACCACTTGTCCTTGGCCGCTTTCCCTTCCCTTCATCATACCTCACTGGCTTCTCTCTATGCCTTGTATGTGCCCATCCTGGCACCCAGCTGTGGACCTTTGCACTGCCATTCCCTCTGCCAAGAGTCTTCATGTGCTCTCCTCTTCGACATCCAGATCTCAATCCCAGGGTCACCTCCTCAGAGGCCCTCCCTGTCCTTCTGTCTCCAGGACCCATTCCCCATTCTCCACACCCTGTCTCCTCTCTTCTTCATGCTTGGCAGTACTGAGAGCGTTCTGATTTGTTTGGTTTTACTGTTCGTCTGTCTCGCTCACTTCAGTGGAATGTCAAGTCTCTGAGAACAAGGATTTTCTCTTGTTCGCCACCGTGTCCCCCCAGCACCTAGAACGGTCCTGACGTCATAGAATGTGTACGTGGGCAGCGGCAGTTGGACTGAAGTATTTTTGTGGCTGTGCCTGACCCTTCCCTGCTTCTTGCTCCCCTGCATGCTGTTTCTTCCACAGGGATCGACTGCCCCACAGTCTCTACGGGTCTAAACACTGACTCTTCTTTTTAGAAAAAAAAAAAACTCCTTTTCCCAGTTTCTCTATGTGGGAATGGTCTTCCATGTAGCCCTTCTTGCTTTATCTTAGTTATTTGTGAACATGGTTTATCTCTGTGAAGTTGGGCCCAGCTGACTCTGCTGAATGTCCATCCCAGTGAATCAGTGCCTTGCACAGGGCAGACAGATGCTTAGGACCTACTTGTTACATTGGTACTCGAAGAGACAGTATAATTTCGTCGGCTGCCGGCTCAGAAGGCAGAAATCTTAATTAGACTTTTGCATACCTGTTTGCCTGGCCGACTTCTCTCCTCCCCCTGTCCCTGGGTGAGATGCCAGCGCCTGACTCGCTGCAGAGCCCCCTCCCCCCACCCCCACCCCCGACCTCTGGCTGTGATGGCTGGAATCAACGAGATGACGTTCCATGTACTTAGGGGAAAGTGCTGAATAAATGCAGGTGACTTGTTGTTGTTTGTTATAATTATGTTCTTTGAGTCCTGTGTTGCATAGTGAGCTGCAGAATGCCTCAAAGAGTGTGTTAGGAATGAACTATGAAGTGATTGTAGAGCACTTGGCAAGTTTGTCACATCGGGTGCATGGCACTGGCATGTTGAATTGGAGGCGGCAGGGAAGATGGGCTGCAGGTTTCCGTGTGATGCTGTTCCCCGTATGGGTGTGTGCTCTTGCCTCCCCCAGACAATTCCCTAATTGAGCTGCTGAGATCAGAGGCTTGTGACGTTCAGAATAAGACCTAACAATACTTGTGTGGGGTTTAAATGGCATTGGAAATCATTAATGAGACAAAAAGCTATGATTTCCCCTAGATTAACATGCAGGCTGGGGTTTGGCATGCCGAAATTCACTGTTTTGGTCTCTAGCCCAAACATGCTAGAGTCATTATATTGTCATGTGGTAATTAACTGTTCCTTTAATACAAGTAATAAATATTAAGCCTGAGAGGTACTTTAGCAATGCCTTTTACATAATCCAAAACGATATTCAAATGCTGTAGGCGTTGAGTCATTCAACTGTACTGTAGTAAAGTTTGAAGTTTAATACATAGAGATTTTTGAACATTCAGTTCATTCTTTATTCTATGACCAGTTCTGCTACTTAGGCATTAACCTTTGATCATGTTCAATTAAATATATATGCCGTAATGAATAATTACAAGATTGCCAGAATTTTCATTTACAATATAATACTTTGAAAATTTGTCTAAAGGTCCTAGTTACCATTCACTTGATAATGTGCGTATTATTTTTACATGTTACTGAATTCCTTGCTGAATCTAACGAGGGAAACTATTTTTTATTCGAAGCAGACACAGTGGGTCCTGGCCTCTTAAAAGGAATGGACTGGAAAAGTTGTCAAGAGAAATTTGGGGGATGGAGGGCAGCATACTAGCTTAGCTCTTTAAAATATAATTTGTACTGGCAGTTGTGCTGGGAAACCTACAGCGATGAACATTCATAGAGTTCTATAGAAGCACAGTGGCTCTCCTTCTCCTCAGTTCTTCCCTGACCCCTGTTTCAAGTTAAAGCTGTCGTTCTACATGGACGGGGCCACGGGCAATACTCTCTTTTATCTCCTTCACGTCATTTGCCCAGCATAAGGCCATGTGGGGAGTGGGAAGAGGAGTGGGGGTGGGAAGGGGTCCAGGGAAGATACTGAAATTAAAAAAAAAAAAAAAAGCTGCACCTGGAATGTTCTGAGGATGTTCATTCTGTAGCGCTATTACCGCTCCTACTTACAGGGAACCGTCTCCCCGAAATAGCTTTTGAAATCTAATTTAATATAAATATTTCAATGCTGATAAAAATAATAATGAGAGGCCACAAATGAGAAGGCAATGAGGTAGTCATAAACTGTATATACGCACAGAATCAGCGCCCGGCTGCCGGGGTTTCGCGTGATGGGCGGTGCTAAAGGCTGTGCTGGACGTGCCGCGGGGCCTGCCTTTTGTAAACCCCACCAAGACGCTGGCTCCTCAAAGCGCTCCTGGCTCCTGGCTCCTGGTGGCCCCGCCGACTGAGGCGTGGTAGACGGAGCCCTCGTCTCCAGGAACCAAGGGTGGTCTGAAAAATGAACTGCTCTGGTATTTGAAAATTCAGTGCGCGCCTGGATATATACCCTTGTTGATCCACTGGGCTCTGTGTTTAGCATTCCTCAACCGGAGACTAAATCTTCGCAGCCGTCTCACAAGTGACGCTGGCGTCCATACCAGAAATACCTTCCGTAATCTCTTCTAAGCCCAGCAGACTCGGGGATGCTTCTACTCCGACGGGGCCCCAGAGTCCCAGAGGAAGTGCCCCACTGGGGCCCGGCAGGTGGATTATAAGTGCAGCAGAAATAAAAATAAAGACCCAGCTGATGCCAGAAGAACATTGAATGTCTCTCCATTTTGTGCTGAATGAATGGTAAAGGCAAAGTCCGTGCCTGTACCCCGAATTCCACATCTGCAGTGTCCGATTTTAGGTCCAAATCTGTTGCAGGAAAGGGGACCCCTTCCGTGGCCCGAGAGTGGGCTCTTGTCTAACACTCGGAAATGAATTGTCCGAGGAGACACAGGTGCTGGCAAAGCAAGAGACTTTATTGGGAAGGGGCGCCCGGGCGGAGAGCAGCAGGGACAGGGAACCTCGGAGCACTGCTCTGCCACGTGGCTCCCAGTCTCGGGTTTTATGGTGATGGGGTGAGCTTCCGGGCTGTCTCTGGCCAATCACTCTGACTCAGGGTCCTTCCTGGTAGCACATCCATCGCTCAGCCAAGATGGATTCCAGCAAGGATTCTGGGAGGCTGGTAGGACTTAAGGACTGGCGTCTCCTCTCTCCTTTTGACCTTGCCCGACTCCTTCCGGTTGGTGGTAGCTTGTTAGTTCCGCATTCCTTACCAGGACCTCCCGTTGTAAGAGAACTCCTGCGAGTGGCTACTGTTGTGCCTGGCCGGGGTGGGCGGTTTCGGTCAGTGGTTCCCTCACAAATCCAGTTTTTCTGTAAGTGAATCTGATGGTGGAGAGCACATTGAATTGGCTGCAGGACCTCTCATGACTGGCCCAGATGCCCTTCTCCTGCTGTTTGTACTATAACCAGGAGTGTGGTGGCCTCCTGGCTGGCTGGCCTGCTGGCGCAGGACGGGTCACAGCAGCTGGGTCACCAGCTGTGCCTCTGAGGAAAGACAGAACCACCGAGAGCAGAAACCCGGGGTTCTCCCATCTTTAGATCACTAGCTGGTAAGCCCTGACTCTTTCCTGAGCATCCTTCATCAGTAAAGGGGGGCCGTGCCAGAAAGGGGAGCCCGCCCCCTCAGGGGACCTTCCTCTTTGGAAGGACAGTCACTGGATCTCACAGACTTGGGTTTGAGATCTCTCTGCCCAGCTAACCAGCCGGTAACCTGGGCCCATCACCCCGCCTCAATGAGCTTTAGTTCCCTCTTCTGTGAAAGGAACATGATCTGTGTGTCACATCTCTCTCCCAGGAGTGTCCTGGGGCTCAAATGAGAAAATGTCCGTAAAAGTGTTCTGTGATGGCCAGACGCTCTCCGGGTATCAGGTGTTATTTCCAACTTCTTAAGAATTATTGGAAACTTGAGGCCTTCGGCACCTTCCCACTCACTGCTTCCTCCGCGTGGGCGCTAGGTGATAGGTGATTTTCCCGGGCTCCTCCCCTTGCCGCCACATGTATCTTTCTTCCTATCAGATCAGGGAATGGAAAATCCTTTAAGTGTCACATTAGGCCAGGGAAGTGGGCAAATCCCAGGGAGCCCGTGGCCATTCCCACCCCGTTTTCATGTACTGGGTCGGTCTGCGTGCACATCCCTTAGCAGCCGCAGAGAAGCACCCAGTCCACCCAGCCGCGGGGCCTTGGGGAGCTGACTCCCTGGGAGCTGGGTGACCTACTCCCAGCCTCCTCGAGGCCAGGAAGGTGGCTCGAATGTGTCCAGAGGGGGATGACGTGTGTTTCCCTCTCGTGCAGATCCTGTTCCGGCTCTGGACCTCGGGCAGCAGCTCCAGCTCAAAGTGCAGCGCCTACACGACATTGAAACAGAGAACCAGAAACTTAGGGAAACTCTCGAAGAATACAACAAGGAATTTGCTGAAGTGAAAAATCAAGGTTGGTGGAAAATGTACTCATTCCTTGCTTTTTCTTTCTTTTTCTTTTCTTCTCTTTTTCCTTTTCTTTCTTTCTTCTTTTTTCTTTTCTTTCTTTCTTTCTTTTTTAATTGCCTTCCCCATACTGTTGGAACTAGCTCTGATTGTCACCTTCATCATAAAGTCCGGGTGGGGCAAGAATCAGAGTCATTAAAGAGAGATAATAATAATGCTTAGCAATTGAGAAGGAAAACTTTACCTCTGCAAAACGCGGATCAGGATTCTTTTAAAGTTCTTCCTGAATCATCCTGTGATAGGATCTGCCTTTTCAAAGATGGATGCGCTGCCTGCGGGTGACACCTGTCAGAGAGCCAGCTTGTGATCAAAGGGTCACATCCAGTAAGTCCTTTAATAACTGAGGCCGATACATTAAGGCTTTAGCCGCAGCCTCCACGTCCCCATACGTAAGCCCCGTGGCGTCCTGGTCACTGTCACCTATTCATGACGACGTTAACGAAGGAAAACAAAACAGCTTTTTGGCAACAAGGAAAGAGGGCAAAGGTCGCCTGGCTTTTCCTGTCAGGGAAGAACAAAGAAATCTCTCCCACACCTAAAATCCAGACGTGTCCCAATCGGGAACCTCGTGGCTTCCTCGTCTTGAGGAAAATCACAGCCCCATCTGACAGCCGCTGTAGGTTTCTCAGCCAAGTCCAAGTAGAAGTGGGCCTGTTTGGTTTTGTTGGGGGTGTGGGTGAGGAAGGTGACAGAAAAGAGAGCAAACGGCTTGGGGGACTTCTGAGGGCTGGAGAAAGAATTACCTGATGATGATTTTTTTTTTTTGCTGTGCTGGGTCTTCGTTGTTGTGCATGGGCTCTATGGCACATGGGCTTCAGTAGTTGTGGCGCCCAGGCTTAGTTGCCCTGAGGTATGTGGGATCTTCCAAGACCAGGGATCGAACCCGTGTCGCCTGCGTTGGCAGGTGGATTCTTAACTACTGTGCCACCAGGGAAGTCCCTGATGACGATTGTTAAAAGCATCCTTGGGGCTTCCCTGGTGGCGCAGTCGTTGAGAGTCCGCCTGCCGATGCAGGGGACACGGGTTCATGCCCCGGTCCGGGAAGATCCCACATGCCGTGGAGCAGCTGGGCCCATGAGCCAGGGCCGCTGAGCCTGTGCGTCCAGAGCCTGTGCTCCACAACGGGAGAGGCCACAGCAGTGAGAGACCCGCGTACCGCAAAAAAAAAAAAAGAAAAAAAAAAGCATCCTTGGGTTTTGAGACCTTTGGACACCGGCTGGCAAGGAGGGGTCGTGCGCGGAAAGGACCCAGGAAGAGGCAGAAAGGTCCAGGCCTGGGCAGTGAGGACAGCAGGCCCGAGGGCCCCTTCCTCGGGGATGCCACCTCGTTCTGGGCCACAGGGAGCTGTGAGCCTGTGGGACACAAGGGACAGTTTGGTCCTGCTGGGGAGCGAGGTGAGGACTTAGGAGCTTGGGGTCCAGTGAGAGAAATGCTCCCTTCCCCCTGCAGGACTTGGCTCTGGTCAGAACCACCCAGCGCCCGGGGGAAAGAGAACCTGTGGATTCTGGTTCTGCACGTTTCCTTCCAGTGGCCTCCGGCATCTTGTGTTGGCAGCTCCACCGCTTGGGTCTCCTTCAGCTTGATTTGGTTTGGTTGTAGGGCGCGGTCGCCCTCCCGCCCCTGTTTTGTCAGCGCCCCGGGGCCAGTTGCCCAGTGCAGGGTCATTGCCTCCCCAAAGGCCTCACCTGATGGACATTTCTAAATGAAATGCAGAGCCTAAGGGACTTCCCTGGCTGTCCAGTGGTTAGGACTGGACTTGGCGCTTTCACTGTAGGGGGCACGGGTTCGATCCCTGGTTGGGGAACTAAGATCCCACAAGCCACGTGGCGTGGCAAAAAAAAAAGAAAAAAAAGGGAGAGCGAGAGAAAGAAATGCAGAGTCCAAGACTCAAGAACAAAGGCTCCAAAGGCCAGCAGACCGGGCCGGGGTCCCTTGGTTGCCACCACTTCGCTGTGTGACCTGGAGCAAGTGGTCTCACATTGTTGAAGCCTCGTTTTCTTGGGTGGGGGCAGAATTCTCGTACTAACCCTGAAGGGCTGTTGTAGGATCAGATGAGATGCGCTGTTCCCAACACTCAGCAAATACCAGCTGCTCTTACCTCAGCGCTGTGGCTTTTTCCGGAAGTCGCCCCCCGTCCTTCTCTTTGTTTCTTGGCGTCTTTACCGATTTCCCGCTGCCAGGAACATGCGCTTTCCTCTCTTCTCTCCCCAGTATAAAAATGATTTGAATTTGGAAGGGGTTGAGGTGCACATCACTTGTTTTAGTCGTCACAGCTGTAGTGTGGATGGATCAAGTGTTAGAGCAGGACAGGAGTTTCTTTATCACATGCTGTAACTCTCCCCCACTCCATGTAAAGGTGAGTGAACGGGGCCCAGGTACAGCCCGTGGGAGAAGAGGTCTTTGGTGTCCTCTCCTCCACGCCGCTCTCCCTTCTCCCCTGCTCACATGGAGGGGACCCAGCTGGGACACACCCAGAGCAATGTCCTGGACCCAGGCCCAGGTGCCAGAGGAGGGACCGAGGCTCCAGGACAAATCCGCCCCTGGCTCACTGAGCAGCCCACCTGGGCTGGATGTGACCCTACTTTCATCATGAGCTGGCTCTCTGACAGGTGTCACCCGCAGGCAACGCATCTGTCGTTGAAGGCAGATCCCCACCAGACAGAGTGGTAGCCCCAGGCTAGTGCCCCAAACTCCCCTGGAAGGAGCATAGATGGGTCACACTGAGAAACCCATTAGGTTGAGCACCAGGGCCCAGGGGCTGCCCAGATGTTTCCAACCCATTGCTCAAGGCAGAAATGCTGCGTGTTTACAGCCGCACTGACCATCGACTAAAAAGAATGTGCAGATGTTTCCAGAGGTGACCTGTCGTATCCGCTTTGGACGTGTTCCGCTCCCTCCCAGCCTGGGCCCCGTCACTCCATGTTAACCATTGTGCTCACAGAGCATTTCTTCCAGGCCCCAAACACCCAGCCCGAGAGGCAGGAAGCCCCCTGTTCGTCTCTCAAATGCCCTGCCAAGGTCATTGGTCTTAATTCCCTCTCTCCTGCTCTGAGGAGAACCCTCTGGTTCCACTGGATGAAAAAGGCCAGTTTCTTATCTTAACGAAAGAGCCCCTAGCTTTTATGCACCAAGCCACGTGGGTACAAATGCCCGGCTGCCTGGCTCCCGCTTGGCCCGGTGTGTCCATGCAGCTCAGGGAGCAGAAGCTGACGTGAGTTACAGCCCGAAGGAACAAGGGCCGCCAGTCCAAGCACTTACATGGGCAGAGACCTGGCAGGCGACATTGTCGCGTGGGCCTGGAGCCCCGTTGTCACAGCCCCGTCGAGGCCTCACCCTGCTCAGCCCAGCCTCATGCCTCAGCCACTTTCCGAGCACCCACTGTGTCAGGTGCTGGGACGACCAAGAAACTCAGCCTTGCCTCCCACGAGATGGACCCACGCCCAGGCAGGTGCGGTTCCCCCAAGAGCTCCACCAGCCTTGGAGCCGGGGCCTCGGTGCTCTGCCTGGGGCTGGCTGGCCCGCCCAGGGGGGTGGGGGTGAATGGGGCAGGAGCAGGTGGAGTGGTCCCACCCTAGAGCCACTTACGAGTCTGAGTTAGGACCCTGCCCTGTTCGTTGCATCTGCTCTTGTGTTCCTATTTTGGGTCACTGAAGCAACTGCTGTAAACACGCACTTGGTGGTGGGGGAACCTGGGCTTTCCAGGGGCGGCCCTGACCCCCAAGGGACCCTACGTCCTGAGCACCGGGCCCTGCAGGGCTTCGTCACACAGCACTGCTTCCCACGCCTCTGGCACTCCCCCTCCCTCCGCTGAGGCTCCCTGGGCCCCGTCATCGGTTCTGCACACGCAGCCTGGGTCTGCCAGACTCTGGCCCCGGTGGAGGGTGCTCTCAGCACCCAGGCTCTGGGGCTGGTGCCTTCCAGCCGAGGAGACAGGTGCCCCATCCACTTAGTGCACCGTGTGTCTCATCACTTGGGAAACAGCAAAGCTGCAGCCCATGGCCAGGGCGGTCAGTAGGCTTCTTCCAAAATGTACGCACAATTATGAACCGTTTTCTTTGTAAGAAAGTACTTAAACCCACACTAAAACGTTATTAATCTCCCCTCAGTAGAGGACTAATTGAAGCCTCGTCAATAGGATGATACTGTATTTTACCGTTGATTTCCCCCCTCTTTTTCTTAAGTTGTATTAGAGAGACATAGTTCTTCTTCCCAGCAAAATCCATTGATCCTCCTCAACCTAAATGTTTAAAGTTCAATTTAACATTTAGGGAGTAAAAGGTCTCCGGAGGGACTTGTAACCATTGATTTTGTGTCAGAGTTGAAGAGCTAAAGTTTAAAACACACCAATCCTCCTAGGTTATGAAAGCCTAGTATCTAGCCACATGGAACCATGCTTCTCTTACTGGAGTATTTTTTCCCCCTTCTGCAGAGGTAACGATAAAAGCACTTAAAGAGAAAATCCGAGAATATGAACAGACTCTGAAGAACCAAGCCGAGACCATAGCTCTCGAAAAGGAACAAAAGTTACAAAATGATTTTGCAGAAAAGGAGAGGTGAGCACGTGTTGGGATCTGCACGCACTGGAGTGCTGACGTGACGTTTTACTTGTACACTTCACATCACAAGACAGCTTTTTTTAAATGGACCAGTGAAATAAGCCCAGGTTGGAAACCAAAATCCCAGGGGCTCTAAGGCACAATTTTGTTTGAAAAACAAAGGTGTCCCTTGTTTTGTAATTTGTGAGATTGTGAGATGACCTTGAGTGAAATGTACCAGTCTTTCCCTTTGGTGGGTGGTGTCAGGTGTGTCAAAGGGCGTGTCTGTCGGGGCCACATGGTGCCGGGGCTTGAGCACAAAACGTGTGTGGTTGGCACATAGGGGTGGTACCCGAGGTAAGATGAGAGGGGTGGGACCGTCCCCTGCTGTGTGTCTTCTCTGGGAACCCAGAGCGATGCTGAGCTCCTGATACCTTAAGTGAATTTTGATATTTAACATCTCTGTCTCTCTCTCTCTCTGTCTCTCTCTCTCTCTGTCTCTCTCTCTCTCTCACTCACACACACACACACACACAATCTTTTTTTTTTTTATTTTTTTTGTCTCTTGCCTCTTTTCATTACCTCACAGTGCTCCATACACCAAGGAGTTAGTATCAGCAAGATATCTTAACGCACCATCCAAGGGCTGTGAGTGTTAGGTTTCCACGGGCCTGCTTCCCCCAAAACTTTGCCACAAATAATGAGTTGGTTTTTCACTAGTGTGATGACTTAATGAAAGTTAGATTTCTTATAAAAACCATAGGAGTGTCGAACTTACCAATTCAAACTGCGTTAAGTCAGGTCTCTCAGAACTCTGGTGAAGCTAAGGTTTAAAAATCTAAGCCTGTCATGAAGAAACGTGAGTCCATTAACGAGAGGCAGTAAAAGTCTGGTTACAAGTGAAGAGGCAGGCCCCGTGGTGGGGTTTTGTGGGTGTTTCCCGTGGACTTGGAATGCAGCTGCTCGGACTTCTATGAGGCAGGCTCCGTGGAGATCTCGGGCATCACCAAGGCCTCTCTGGGCCACCGTTAAACTGGCTTCATTTAGAAAAGAAGAAGAATGCCCGCTACACTCATTGCCGGGCCCTCTCGAGATGTTGTCTCAGCAAGTGCCCAGGATAGACCTGCGGAGCAGACCATCTCATTTTACAGATTAGGCACCTGCCCACACTCTCCCAGCGAGGTACCCAGAGGTGGGGGCAGAGCCTGACCCACCGCTATGGCCCTGGCCTCCCTTTGCGCTCAGACTTGGCCTCCCAAAGCCCTCACTGCAGGACCAAAGCCAGTCCCTCGGGGCCAAGCCCAGACCCACAGGGGATGTCGCATCTACGCTGCTGGGAGAGCGGGGCTGGGCACAGCCCCTGGGAAGAAAGTGAGCCCCACAGAGTCGGGGTTCTGTGACCCAGCAGACGTGGAACTGGCACTAAATATGTCTCCTAGGAAAGCACTCTGTGCCCAAAGAGATTTCTCACCATATTACTGATGAGGGAGGGGAGGGGGGAATGCAAGCCATTGAAATGCCTTTGCCAACAGGAAATGGGTGCGTAAAAGTGTCCACCCCTAACGGGAACGTTATACAGCCATTATAAAGTAATAGTTTTGTTGAATTTGCAATTATACCAGAAATGTATCCAGCATAATGCGAAGTGAAAAATGCGTGATACTGAATTATAGACAGCGTGATGACATCTGCAGAGAGCAAACTTATGCGTTACAAAAGTAGGGAAATAAATTTCTATAGGACTTTAATATTATTAAGTTGATTTTTCAAACTAGGTGAAAGGATTGATTATATTAAAAGATGCAAATAACTGACCACTGGGGGTGGGGGATGAAGCTAGATCTTTATCTCATTCTTTACACCAAAAAACTGAAACAGATTAGGATTTAAGTATTAATAATTAAATCATGTACATATTGGAAGAAAACGTGCACATTTACTTTGTTTTTAATAATTTTGGAATCGAGAGATCTTTCTAAACATAAAAGAAAAGCTATATAAATACAGCTGCCTAAAATTTCACACAGACTTTTGAAAACAAGTAACAGTGGACAACATTTTTCAACCATCAAAAATCTGGGAAGAAATATTTGCACCACATAAGAAAAAGGGCTAATTTTCTTTATAAACAAAGAACTCTTACAAATTAATAAGAAAAAAACCCAGCGCTGCAAAAAATGGGTAAAGGAGTTGAGCAGACAGTTCATACAAAGAGAAATTCTCAGCTTCACTCCAGAGTAAAACTAAGTTTAATTTTATCCAGTGTTGGCACAGCAGAACACTCTCGAATGCTGTTGGCAAGAGTTTAAACTGGTGAGGCTTTTTGTTGGAAAGTTTCTCAATATCTATCAAAACAACAAAAACGGTTGCACATACCCTTTCACCAGTGTAGTTCCTCTGTTAGAATTTTATCCAACAGATTCATTGTCAGAATTATGCACCAGTACCTATGATGATCACTGTGGAATTGTTCAGTAGAAAGGGGTGGTAAACCATCTAAATGTCCACAGAGGCTTGGTTAAGTCAGTTGTTTCATAAGAATGAGGACGAACTATATATGCTGGGTAGAACGTTTCCACAGTACGGAGATAAGTGAAAAAGCTAGCTGCAGGATACCATGTGTGCTCTGATCTGATCCCTTTAGTATTAAAAGAAAGGGGTGGGGAGTGTTTATTCCACTATAATATATCACATCTGAGTTTATATTATGCTACAGTATGTTACATATTACATTGTATTTCTATACGTATAGAAAAATTCTAGGACTTCCCTGGTGGCGCAGTGGTTAAGAATCCACCTGCCAATGCAGGGAACACGGGTTCGAGCCCTGATCCAGGAAGATCCCACATGCCGCGGAGCAACTAAGCCCGTGCGCCACAACTACTGAGCCTGCGCTCTAGAGCCCGCGAGCCACAGCCACTGAGCCCACGAGCCACAGCTACTGAAGCCCACGCACCTGGAGCCTGTGCTCCGCAACAAAAGAAGCCACTGCAGTGAGAAGCCTGAACACCGCAACAAAGAGCTCTCCACAGCTAGAGAAAGCCCGCACGCCCCAACAAAGACCCAACGCAGCCAAAAATAAAATAAATAAATAAATTTATTTTAAAAAAAGAAAAAAAAATGAGGAAGCCCTTTATTGTATTAAAAAAAAAAAAAGTAAAGAAAAATTCTAGAGAACTACAAAAGAACTTTGAGGAGTGCCGGTGGAGCCCAAGGAGAAAAATTCTAGAGAACTACAAAAGAACTTTGAGGAGTGCCGGTGGAGCCCAAGGGAAAGGACATTTTACCTTCCATGCTCTCATGGTATTTGTGGTGGTGGTTTTTTTTGTTTTTTTTTAACGCAGAGCATTTATTAGTTTTATAATTGAAATACGTGCAAGCGCAAGCAGTGCTTTTCCATAGATTTCCATAAATTTGGGTGCCTTTTTTAACTGTGCCATTTCTACTTTTCCGTATTCCCAGGTTTCTTCTTTATGAGAGCATGTGTTATATTCATATGATGTAAAAATAATAAACTTATTTTTAGAGATTTTTCTGCCGATGAGGAGGAAGGAATGCTATTTATTGACCAGGGAATTCATTTGGAGATCATGGGAAATATAAATACGTGGAATGTGGCTGCAGACATTCCGCATGTCCCCATTAGGTATTAGAGTTGAATTTGCATTCCATTCCAACAGAAACGGAACAGCTGTCGAATCTCTTCAGTACATCCTTTATTCCAGCAAATTCCTTCATTGTGTCAGCAAAATGTAAATGTATCGTTCTTCTTGGGCTAACTTCAGGAAACAATGAGTGCGTGATGATGGTTTTTCTTCCTTTTTTTTTTTTTAATATCTGGCATTTCAAGAACAAGCTACATTTAGGATAACCTTCTAGATCAGTTGCCTCACGTCAAGTCCCACGGGAAATACACCTCCCCTCGTGTGATGTGCGGGTACAAAGTCTGGGTGTTAAAGAGCAAGGCGTCAGGGCTCCTGGCATTACGAGTTGTAACCGGCCGCGAGCCTCTCACCAGCCGTGCGAAGACGGCTCATCGCCGTAGCTCCAGAACACACGAGATGTGTGCGTTGCTAAACAAGGTGACCAATCTGGCTTCTTCCTCTTCCTTTTCAGAAAACTGCAGGAGACCCAGATGTCCACCACCTCAAAGCTGGAAGAAGCCGAACATAAAGTCCAGACTCTGCAAACAGGTGTGCTATTCTGCCTGCCGGTCAAGCTGCTACAGGCCGGGCTGACCTAGGGCAGGTTTGCGCCACCTCCCAGTCCCTCCATGTCCCCTCTGACACCTGTCACCGCCGCCGCCGTGGTGAGCCTGGAGGAGGGAGGGAGCCTTCGCCCCAGCGTGCCTCAGACCCCCTCCTCCACAGCTCCCCACCTCGACTGCATGAGTCACCCACACTGAGCAGTTGAGGTGGGAGGCTCTGAATCCCATTTGCATCACTGCCACAAGCCATCCTTTCTTCCTGCTCTTTTTCCAACAAACAAGTCTAAATCACCAAACTGTCAAGGGCTGACATCTCATTTGGAGCAATAATGAGGGCAAAAAAACCCCTTATTTCTACCCTGTGAAGTTAAGGACAGTAACAGCAGACCTTCAAAACTTTAGATGCCAAAAAAGGTGATGCTTGAGTTTTTATCGCTTCTTTGAACTTCTTCCTACCTTTTTTCTTTTTGTTCTGAAAGAGAAATGGCGCTATATATTTAATTTAAATGTGGGGGAAAAATCAGACGACCTCAGAGTCCACGTTTTAAAAAAACACAAGTGACAGAGTGGGAGAAACTAATCATAACAAATTCACAGTCAAATACTATCCAAAGACTGTAAAGCTCACCTACAAATCAAAAAAAAATAGATAAACCGTCCAGGAGAACAATGGGCTAAGGATGAAAACAGGCAGTTTGCGGAAGACGTACACGCGGCCAATACACATATGAAAAAATGTTAATTTTGAACAGGCAGGGAAATGCTAATTAAATCAGTAAAAGATTGTTTTGCCTGTCAGACTGTCGAATTTTTTTTTTAATTGATAATTTACAGTGTTGGTGGAAGTATAGGAAAATAGTCACACTCTTAGTATTGACGTGGATGTAAATCGACTCTTGGGAGGCCAGCCGAGTGAGATTTATCTGAAGTTGAAACATCCATGCTCTTTACCCAGCACCTTCCTTTCTAGATGTCCTGACTCCCCGGGCATGTGGCAAGCCCTGTACAAGAGCTAAGTTGTTACTGTCATTGCCAATGTCCCAGCATGGAGAGATGTCCATATGCCTGCTAAGGGCAAAGGGCAAATCTCAGAAGATTTTGGTATCATCCTATTTATGAAGGGGGAGGGGTGTGAAATATATATATATACACACACATACACTTACATATGTATGCAGTTAGGTATGGAAATATTTTTTAAATAGTGGAGTTTATTTAAAAGCAAGAAACTTACACAATAAACTAGTAACGGTGGTTATCTCAGAAGAGGCGCATGGGGTGAGGTGAGGTGGCAGTGGAAGGGGATTTTTCTGTTGGATGCTGTGTATCCTTTTGCAATCTTTGCCTCCTTTGAAATGAGAATGTATTACATGTATACTTTTTCTTTCTGACTTAATGTGAACAGTTAGTATATTATGGTTTTATGTCCTCTGCCTTTCAGCGCTGGAAAAAACTCGAACAGAATTATTTGACCTGAAAACCAAATATGATGAAGAAATTACCGCCAAGTAAGTCTCTGCCTGGCTCCCTCCATTGGCATTATTTGGTCAGGTGTCACCCGATTTTGCTATTCCATGAAAGATTTCCCTGCGTCACCCTCCTGTTTATTGACTTTGCAAAGCGGTACGGGGTTTCGAAGATGTTCGGCCTCTGAGCTGCTGTAAGGAACAGGGTTTCATTCCCATGACTTGCTTGCATCAGTTTAAAACCCAAGATGTGACAGTAAGCTCTATCTGGTGCTCTCAGAACAAGCCTTCCAACTGAAACTTCTTTCCTTAATTATTGTGAAGCCTGGCCACCACTGTGCCTTTGTCTAAGAAAGTTTGAAAAAGAGCCAGTGTAGAGAAGATGTGATACTTGGGACATTTTGCGGAGCTTGGTCTGCGCCAGTAGCATCACCTCTTACCTGTGCCTTCACTCCCACACAGGTGCATTTGTTCAAATCCCACCTTATGGTGCTGGGCGTCCGAGTGCGGACACACCCAGAGGGGGCGTGTATCTTTGGGCAGGTGTATCACACAAGGGTCTTGTGGGGAGGAAATCAGTGATGCACTGCGGGTACGCTGTGGCTAGCCTACCCTCCACGCAGAACACCAGGAAGCAAGAAATAATGCTGACGTAAATCAAGAAAGATGAAGGAGCAACAGATCATCCCCTGACAACACCAGGCTAGAGTCCGAACAACTTTTTCCTGTCCCACCTCCCCCAGAAACCCATGCGTCCCCAACACCCACCCCACCCCAGCCCTGACAGCTGTGTCTCCAGTGAGAAGCATCTCCTGCTGTGCTCACACCGGGCCTCAGTGGGCGCTGGCGAGTGGGGAGGTGGCTCTGAACAGCGTCGCCCTCCTCCCCGGCGCCTGCTCCGTGTGGGGCTCTGGTACTCTGCACCCCTCGGTCCCATCACCTTTGCCCTTGGCCTTTGAGGTTGCTGCTGGGCCAGCTGCTCTCAGGGCACATTGAGGGGGCAGTAGGGCGGCCCTTGACCTTTGCTCTGGGTTGTTTAGCAGCTCGAGATCTTGAGAGCCCAGCTACCCAGGTCTGGTGGTCAGAACCAATTTTGATCATGAGCAGAGATCTAAAACATCCTGCGCAAAGACTGCGCAAAGACTAAAACATCCTGGTCCGTCTTGGCGACTCCGGCTGACTTGTTGGCATGTCTAATCCCGGGGGACCCCGCCAGATCACTGTCCCGTCTCGGTGTGCTGAAATGAGACTTCAGGTGGTACAGAAAGAGCCGGTTCTAAGGTCCCGTGACCGTTAACATTGCGCTTTGAAAACTGGTGGTTCTGGTATTAACGCTTCCGACCCCGGGCATCACTGTCAGTGGGCCGGCAAGCGCGCGTCTCCGCCCTCCCCTCTGAGCCCACAGCCTGAGAGTTCCTCACCTCCCAAGACGTACCCTCCGAGGCACCACGCCAGCTGCTGTCACCCTGGGGTTCCTCGGTGTCCGTGTGCGGGTTCCCTCTTCTGCCCGCGTGTCATCCTTGTTTTTCTACTGTTTCCGCCTGGACTTTATTCTACTATGTAGGTTGTTTTTCTCAGTAAATTCGATTTTTTTAATTATAATGTTTTAGTCTGATACATAGCTCTAGCCTTAAGTTTATAGCATTTCTTTTCTAAAAGACTTTGATCTGAAGTTGCTGTGCTAGTTCCCTGATTCATTCACTCTTATCCACCTCATCTTACTTGCTGACAAAATTCATGATGACTTTGGGGGTGATAAATTGGATTATCTCATTAGTTTCTGTTAATTTATTTTTGTTAAACCACATCTCTTTCTAAAAGGCATAGATACATCTTGCATATCTACAGTCAACCAAAGTTGGCTTTATTATACACTTAAAAAAAACTTCTCTGAGCCCAACCTCTAAGCCCGTCTAAGCCCATGGTTTTCAAACTGGGTCACAATCGCCAAGTCACTTTAGCGAGTGGTGACTGGCTAGTTGGGTAATAAATAGAATATAAAACAAACTAATGGAATAGAATAGAAACTGTCATGGCTCGTGGCACACAATAAAGTTAGGCATTGTTTTGTGACCCTTTTAGCTCGTGTGTAAATCTGGAAGTACAGAGTTATTGAGCCACAGCATAAAATGTCGTTCTTCCCGTGGCTCTCAGTCAAAAACCATTTCGAAAACCGCTGCTCAGAGACTGTCACCAGAGCTCAACTTCCAGAAGCCAGTGTCTCCCGCCGTGTTCCCTGCATGCGGTGGGGGGGGGGTGGTGGTGTACCTACTGCCTGGTGACACCAAGCATCTGCAGAAACTATTGGGAGTTGACAGCCAGGAATGCCACCTGTCATATGATGGCTAAGTACTGGGCCCTGGCTGAGAGCCACAACTTCTTCCTTCCTTCTTGGCCTTCCAAAAAGCCACACAGAAAATTTGTGTCCACGTAACTGGTTTGCGTTAGGGCTTGAGGCAGCAACGGCACCGAGAACAGCCGTCTAGGAAGGACTTAACCTTCCCCAGCTCACAGCTGTAGGTCTTCTCTAGGGAGGGCACGTGGCGGCCAGGAGTGCCTGGGAGACAGAGAGAGGGAGGAGGGGCCATCTTGTCCCTGTGCCCACCCTCTCCCTGCCTCCCTGTGCTCGGGGCCAGGGTGACGCTTGGGGATGATTCCCGTCTCTCAGCCAGCAAAGAGCTCAGTCACCTGCTCCCAGGTCATGCTGCTTCCTGGGAGGGGTCAGAGGTGCCTTGAGATGTCGGGCTGATTTTCAGTCTTCAGTCTTGTCCTAAGTTACCATCTATAGATGCAGGGACCCGGGGCTGTTTCTAAGCCGCCAGCTCTGTCATCTGACAGGTAAGATCATTAAATCTCGGGTCACCTGCGTCAGCAGGGCTACCCAGGGGAGCACCAGAGGCCGGCCCTCCTGCCCCCAGACCTCTCCTTGAACTCTGAGCCCACCGGCCTTTGACGAGAAGCGGTGGTGGTGGACGGGGCTCGGGGAGAAATGTCTCTAGACTGTTTCCCGTCACATCAGTGTATCTTGAGTCCAGAAAGCTTCTTTTCCCTCCAAATCCAGATGAGTGAAAACCCGCACGTTACTTGCTCATTTTCACTGAACTAGAGTAAACGGAGAATGGAATAAAAAAAGCATGGGGGTCAGTTGTTCTGTCACATAAAATGCTTTGCCTCTGGGCTGTGGCTCTTGTTACCAACTGCTGACGGGGCCACGGGTGCTCTCGGGGTGTGTCCCCTCCTGTGATCATAGCAGGAGGTCCTTGTCTCCACGGACAGGCGGGGAGGCAGAGGTGTGGCATGCACGTGGGCGCAGAGAGAGAGCGAGCCTCATGGGCACACCTCAGAGCCACTCGTCAGCGGCGCTAGCATTCCTGGAGGCCTCCTCGGGGAGGCTCGGTGGAGGGGTGCGGGGGAGAAAAGCTGTTGTGAGCCAGCGTGACCCCTGCTGTGATGGAGGGGACATTAGTTAGCGCAGCACCTGTGCCGTCAGGGTGTCCACAGAAGACAGCCCACTCTAGCTAGGTCGGTCAGAAGAGAGTTTAACGTGGACACAGCGGGGACGAGGGAGACCAGCGGGGTCCGGGCACCCTGAGCGAGCACTGGCCGGACCTCACCCCACCTCCGTTTGGAGGGGCCACCTGGAGAGGAGCTGTGACCTCTGGGAGGCGACGGGGATCCCGGCAGCGCCAGCAACCCCTGACCTTACCCTCCTCCCCTCCCCAGCCAGGGGAGGGGCAGGGGGAGAGGGAGCTGGCGCTGGGGATGGCGGGTCTCCAGTGCACACGACCCCACCCCGCTGGAGCCAAAGAAAGGACTGGAGGAAGCCTTCCTGAAAGGGATGACCAGGGGTTTGAGGCGTTGCTAGAGGCAAAGGAGGAGCGCCCTCTGTGAAAACACCAGGCGGCGAGGCCGATCTCCTGGAGGACCAGCCCCAAGCTCCGACGGGTGGATCTGCCAGGGCAGGTGGGCATGGTGGGCGCAGGGGCTGGACTGAGGCTCGGATGGGGATCGGCATTTCCCAAATAGATGGACGGCTACCACAGGGCAGCCTAGGGCCAAACCCTTACTGTAAATGGTTCCCAGAATAAGTAAGCCACAAAAAATGTAGAGAATGGCCTGAGATAATAATTGCTACTTTCTTTTAACTTCGGAGACAATCGCTTCGATCTTGGACATCCCACACGGAGCTGCCCCCTCCGCATTCCTCCCCGCTTTCATTTTCTGGGAAAGGTCTGTCACTTTACCATCTGCTTCCGGCCCGACTGACGTATACTGTCTTAGACTAGACAGCTTTTCATTAATACCTACGAATATAAGCCCCCCAGGGGCAAATCTCACAAATGGTCTTAAAACATTTCAAAACAGTGTTATCTTCTCCCTTCGAAAGGAGGGCTTTTAAAAAAATGTGTTGACAGAAAATGCAGGAAGGGGATGGGGGAGGCCCTGTGGAAGGTGGGCTTTGAGTGGATTGCCGGGGTCCGCTGCTCACCCTCTGTGTGTCCCTGGATAAGCTAATTGACCTCCGTGACTCTCTTTTCTCGCCTGTACAATGGGCATAATAGTAGTCAGGACGCCGGGTGGCTGTGGAGAGTAATGAGGAGGTGTGTGTGCAGCGCCCAGCACGGTGACAGCTGTGGTCACTGTCACTAATGGCTGTAAGCTATTCTATTGTCAACGAGTAGAAGCTGTTCCCCACAAGCTTGCCCTGGGCTCGGGTGCGTGCGTTTCTGAAATTAGACGGGCCTGAACGGCATCGTCTCCACAGGAGGTTGGAAGAGCCCACGTCGCCTGTCCGTCCCTGGGAGATGTCACTGGGGTGACCATCCCCGCCCCCACTTGGGACCGAAGCCTGCAGGTCAAAGGCAGCGAGGCCATCGGGAGCCCCCGTTGACTGGGTGCAGCCCTCGGCCTGCGTCAGCTGGACCGGCCCGGCTGGCTGTGGCGGGTACAGCAGCAGGAAAGTTTTCCATGTGTAGGCTTGAAGCGAAATGTAATTAGCCTTTATGTGCAGAACAAGGCCTCATTGATGAATACAGCTGGTCTTTGTTTTGTCCTGTCATTGAGAGTGGGAGGTAAAGTGCTCTTCTTCATGTTTATTAATGCAAGGTCCCTTAGACAAACGGCAAGCACAGTTTACTATTTGTTGGAACATTGGGGGGCTTGCCAAAACAGTTGCTGTGGAAGAGGATTGCAGGGTTTCAGATTATAGCCATTTCTGGGTTAAATAAATGAATTATTTCTCAGCTTTTTTTTTTTTTAAGTTAAAAACGTATGTCCTCCTCAGCTGGTCAGGCTGTGTACAGATCTTCTGCCTTCTCTTAGCAAATAGAGATTTAGCACCCCACTTGACATTAACGTGGAGATTCTAGCAACGTCGAGCAGGTTGGATTTTAAGATTTCAGTGGTTCCCCGGGATGGCCTTGGAGAAGGAGGGCAGACAGCTTTTTGGGCCCCGGGAGAGAGGCCTGGAAGCTCCCCCTGCCCCCCGACTCCACGCCTGTCTCCTGCAGCTGTTCGCTTGTAGTTGCGCTTAGGTGGCCGCTGCCCACGGTGGGAGCAGTGTTGCCCTCCCAGCCAAGATACCAGCATTCTGGGGGAAAGTGCAGGAAGTCCCATTTTCGCTCAAGTCCACGACCACCCCTTTGCTCTGTCCCCCAGAGTCCTGGTTGCAGAAGGAGCTTCAGTTGTAACACACACAGTCAGCTTATTACATTCCTCTTGACTTGTGGGCGGAGGCTCTGAGCCTCTGATGAAAGAAAATATTGAATTGCACTGAAATGCTGCATTTTTTATAGCTAATGTTAGTCTTAGAAGAATTTGCACCTCCCAAACCTTTCCTGCCGGTAAAATTCATATTTCTTAAGGTTACTCATGTTGTATTCCTTGCCTGTATGCTTTTTAAAAAGAACCACATCGTATGCACACATACTTACATAGTACATTACAAAAGAGATGTTTATGAGGAACTTCACTTGGGTGCATTTTAGAATATTTACTCTCTAGCATGTACATAAACCGATGTATAATCACCAAATGCATTATGCTCTGAGAAAGCAGGAAACTCCCAGGCGAGCTTGGCTCAGGGCTTTACTGAAATTGTTTAAGGGAGCCTGTACCCTGCACCCCGTGTTTTGGAGGTAGGGGGTGCGTGTGTGCCAGAAATGGGCGTGGAGGACCTCAAACGAGATTTGAGAATGTGAGGATGCCCACAGTTGAAGATTCGACGGGGACCAAGACGGTGCACGCATCCGGGTCACTCTGCACTGTGTCATGGCACCTTTGTGCATGATACCTTGTCTATTCTTTCCAGCAGTCGTGGAGGAAGTGTTTGTGGTGTTAATTGCATAGACAAGGAAACAGTGCTGGGAACACAGAGGCAGGCCTCAAATCCAGTCCTTTGGACTCAGAATCCAGTGCTCTCTGCACTCCCACCGTGGCCTAGAAAGTCTCTTCCTGTGCTGTCTTCAAAGGGCTGAGTTAGGGAGTGCCAGCTCCCTGGGTGACCGGCCTTCTTGAAGGGTTTCACGTCTTCTCTCCCTCCCCACGAGCCCCGCGGTATGTACCCTCGCAGACCGATTTCTCTTTTATTTATTTTTATTACAGTTCCACATGCAAGACTCAGGAAACTGGGCCAGGTAGAACTCAGTAAGCGGCATACGCGCGTTAGACAGATTGTGCTTCCCCGGCTGCATTTACAAAGACCAACCTCAGTGTCCGGAAGTGGAGTCTCCCTGCTGTACCTTTAAGAATGTAGCATTTTCTGTTTCCTGGCTTTCTGATGAGTCATCAATTTCCAGTATGGGTTGCTGTAATTATCCTGGTTAGATTAATTTCCCTAAAAATAGAGAAGCAGCTACTTTGATGGTTTCGAGGGGATGGACTTGAATAAAGAAACCCCTGTCCCTTAAACCTGAGAAAGAAATCAAACTTGCTGGGAACAAATGATGCCTTTTTTTGCCCATACCTTATCTGCAAAAGGGTGTGTGCATTTTGTAGAATTCCTGGGATTTTCCCTCTCTGTCCAGGCATTTTTCTTCACACCTAAAAGTCAGTGCCTGCATGAGCCCTAAATGGCTTTCCTAGGCTTTTGCACTGACTGAATCTGTTTTGCCTTTTCCAAGCAGTACAGCCCTGATCTGGAGTTTTCCCTGGTCTGGGAACTGCGTAGAAAGAAGGGTGTGGCTTCATATTTTCAAATCCAGTAGAAAGACCTCTGAGTGCCAAGGATTCTTCACCTGTTCCATGGACTCCGTGGTCTAGAAATTATAAGGCATCAGTGAGAATTGGCAATCTTTACCTTTCCTCCCTTCAGCTAATCTTTTTATATATATATATATATATACGTGTGTATATATATATATATATATATATATATATATATATATATTTCTGGCTGCGTTGGATCTTCGTTGCTGCGCACAGGCTTTCTTTAGTTGCGGCGAGCGGGGGCTACTCTTCGTTGCGATGCATGGGCTTCTCATTGCAGTGGCTTCTCTTGTGGAGCACGGGCTCTAGATGCGTGGGCTTCAGTAGTTGTGGCTTGCGGGCTCTAGAGCGCAGGCTCAGTAGTTGTGGCGCACGGGCTTAGCTGCTCCCTGGCATATGGGATCTTCCTGGACCAGGGCTCGAACCTGTGTCCCCTGCATTGGCAGGCGGATTCTTAACCACTGCACCACCAGGGAAGTCCCCCTTCGGCTAATATTAAAACTCTGTGTTAAAATGCGGGCATTGTGTCAGGTGCTAGAACTACAGAGTAAAGCGGGCAGGGAGAGTTAACAGGTGTGATATGCACACAGACATGGCTCACGCTCTGCACACAAAAACACATGCCACACATGTGTGCATATTGCTGTCCTATGTGCGTGTGTGTGCAAA
The DNA here is from genome assembly GCF_011762595.2 of Tursiops truncatus. Lineage (NCBI taxonomy): Eukaryota > Metazoa > Chordata > Mammalia > Artiodactyla > Delphinidae > Tursiops > Tursiops truncatus. Next base: position 7,972,533 of record NC_047048.1, read on the forward strand.
CATGTTTATGAATATGGAGATAGCAATCACATTCATCCAGCGTCCTTGGAGAGGGTAGTGTAGAGAAAAGTGTTCACAGGCTGTCACTTGGGTTTGGCGTGCTTTTATACAAATTTTGGGTTTTTTTTTTTTTTTTTTTTGTGGTACATGGGCCTCTCCCGTTGCGGAGCACAGGCTCTGGACGCGCAGGCCCAGCGGCCATGGCTCAAGGGCCCAGCCGCTCCGCGGCATGGGGGATCTTCCCGGACCGGGGCACGAACCTGTGTCCCCTGCATCAGCAGGCGGACTCTCAACCACTGGGCCACCAGGGAAGCCCCCAAATTTTGAGTTTTTAATGATCCTTGAAGTTCTTCTGATCCACTGTGAAGGACAGTCTTGGAGAACTCACAGTTTGAGGCTAAAGGAAACGGGTAAGGGACTGTTGGAGAAAACGTCAATTTGTAGAAGATCAAAGCACAGCAAATGAGCTGCAAAATGGGCATCATCAGAGGCACTTTCCTGCTTGTGGGGCTCGAGGAACAGGATGGGCGTGTCCCTGCAGACCGCCCAGAGTTGGCAACGTCGCCTGACCTGCCTCAGAGGAGGGCCCTCACCTCGGTCCCTGCACACCACGGGCCCACTGGCATCATCGACACGTGAGGCTTTTGTTGAATGAATCACTCCGCGGGTGCCTCCGCTGTGGAGACCGGTGGTTCAGGGGTGCAGCCGAGGGACCAGTCTCGGCAGTGCTGAGAGCCCGACCAGCAAGTCCGTTTGCTCTCTGGAAGGGCAAACTAAGGAAGCTGTTGGGGTCTAGGAAGAAGGCAGGAGCCACCTGAACCTTTGAAGTGCTTCATGAAGACAGAATTGTAATGGAGGCCAGGCTGGAATGTTCACGCTGCCTTCTGCCCTCAGTGAGATTCCTCCCGAAGCCGTGCATTTCTGACCCCCACCCCCGGGAGTCCCTGGCTGCAGTGGGGGCCGTGGCCTCACTGGTCATTGTGACACTGCACATCTTTGCTTCCACAGTGTCGGGAAGAAGGGGATTTGACGCACTCTGACCAGTCAAGCGCCCTTTGAAGGGAGGCAGGAAAGCTGGCGGAAGTGGGAAACTATCTTTCGCTTGGAATCGCCCCACATCAGTGAAGACTAATTCCTTTTATGTGACATGTATTATTTTTAATCACGAAAGCCACACATGTTTATTATATGAAATTTAGAAAATTCTAGATTTTTAAAAATAGATCATCACTTATATCCCACAACACACAGATAACTTAACATTTTGGCATATTTCCTTCCAGTCTTTTTTCTATATGGTGCTCTATTTTTTTTTTTTTTAACTTTTTACCAATGGCATCAGACTGATACTCAGTTTTCATTTCTAGTTTGTTTTTTTTCTTTTTTTTACTTGCCATGTAAATATGTCTTTCTTGTCATTACCTATTCTTCAGAAATGTGATGCGTGCCGCACAGTATTCCCATCAGTAGGTGTACCCTGAGACGGTTACCCCTTGAGTTCCCTCTCGTTTGGGAGCCTGATCTGTCATACTGCCGTCATTGCCGCACAGGTTTAAACTAGGAAGCTTCACCCTTGCCCTGTCTTTTTGTGCCTTTACATTCTGCCAGTGGCCGTGGCATCTTCCGGTGGCTTCCCTATGGTATCATCGGACGAGGGAGTTTGGGACGCCAGAATTCTCTGAGGGCCCCGTTCGCAGACTGCTGTTCGGTGATCTAATAGATGTCCCAGCCTCCCCTGGTTGGTGGACAGTGGAAGGTGCTGGGCCTAGAGTCAGGAGACCCTGGGTCGGATCCCAGCTCTGTCACTGCGTGTGGCCAGCACAGCTCCCTGCCTGGGCAGCGGCAGTGTCCTCATTAGCAAAACGGGAAGATTGGACTAACCCACAGGCAGGTTTGAGGAGCCTGACCGTTTCTCGGCCTCTTGAACTTTATCACCCAGGTTCTTGCCAGAAGCTGGGATCTCCGATCCTCTCCCAGCAGGGCCTGCACAGCCATCCGCGGAGGGGCCTTCGGGGAAGGGGCTGTCCAGCATGTGGGGGTGGTGTGAGCCTCAGGGGAAGAGCCCAGGTCTCAGGGTCACTACAGGGTTTGATTCCTGGTGCTGTGAGTGCAGAAACCTTGTGCAGGGCTCCCTTGCCTTACTCTGGCCTTAGTTTCCTCCCGAGCGGTGTGCAGTCCGCCGCAGAGAGCCGGGCGCAGCATCTGAAGGCATGCCCTCGGGAAACAGGGCTGCGGCACTGCTGTCAGCTGCAAGGCCCCCTGCCTGGCCCACTGGAAAAACGCTCGTTCACTTCCCCCACCATCAGGTCTCTTCCAACCCTAAAGAACCCCGTCATTTTCCATGTGTGACCTGGGAAGATCAGTCTGTCTGCATCACAAGACCTCTGTCTGTATTTGCATGCCGCAGCTGTGGACTGAAGTGCACTGTTTCGTGTCACATCATCATCCTAAGAGACTGAATTTTAAAATCTTAACCAGTTACCATTTGGGTGCTGCTAACACTGGGCGTAAAAAGTTCTGAGTTCAAATGATTGCAGGACCGTTAGTGCCTTAACCATGAAATAACCACCTTCAGAAATCTACGTGCCATGTGTGTGTGGGACCCACTTTCTAAAGCGAGAACAGCGTGGTCCCCTCCAGCCACACATCGGGGCAACTCTTAGGTTCAGCAGAGACCTGACTCCACACGTCCTGGAGAATTTGGGGGTCCCTGGGCTGGTGTAAAACAAATTAAGAGAGGTGCCCAACATCTGGGCACAGGCAAGGATGTCTAGGGCTTTTGTCCTGGGATATCGTATTAAAAAAAAAAACAAACTTTTGGGAACCAGCCTTCAGAATGAGAAGTTTCCTATAGGAAAGCGCGAGGGAGCTAGATAATTGAACTCACTGATTTCCTTCACGGCTTGTTTGCCCTTTCATTCTCTTCCTGAGGTGCTGTTTGTTGAGGAATGTCTCCAATTGCCAGAAAGACAGTGGGGTGTCTCCTATTTCCCCGCCAGCTCTCCTTTCAGCTGGAGCCGAGCTCTGAGGCGAGCCTGCAGTATGAATTTTTAATGCAGAGCTTTACGGCATCACTCTGGCAGCCCGGCCGCATTGCTCTCCTGAGCTTTGAGATTTCATGCTCTGCTGAACAGAGCAAAGACTGGGGGCATTCAGCATCAGTGAGGATTAACCCCCAAGTGACCACACGTGTACCCTCTGATGTCCCTCAAGGCAAACCTAAAGGAGTTGCGAGAAAAAAATTAGAGCTATGTAGTGTTTGGAATGTTATCAACATAGCCTAGGCATAGAAACAGAGCATAATCTTGAAATTTCATGGGATAGCGTATATTTTTAGCTTTTCATTTATCTTTTTTAAGTTGGACTGTTTTCACTTGGATGCATTTCTGTGATCTTTCCAACCCTGGAAAAAAAGCCAGTTTGTAGGATTTGCAGAACATAAAGATTATTAGACACTTCCGTTTTCCATGGAAAGCCCCAATGTAATTAGAAATTTAGAATTTGTCGTCGATAATGGAAAAAGGACCAGTTACGTAAGTGGTTAATTCTGTGTGTAGGCATATGGTTGATTGGCCCTTTCTTCTGGTAGCTTTCTGTATTTTTGAAAGTTTCCAAATTAAGGGGAAAAATTTTTAGAAAAAGTTGTCTATAAAAACGGCTTGAGTTTAAATGCGTTAGGGAAGGACGAAGCCTTCGATCAGCGGTGGTGCTAGAATAGCTAGCTAACACCCAGAAGACGAGAGTCAGGGCAGAGCCCCGTGCAGAGTCAAGCCTAGATGTTTTCAATATTTACATATGAAAAACAAAGCCATGAAAGCATTAGGAGAAATTGCCGATGGCTATTTTTATAATGTGGGGGTGGGGAAACCCTGTCTAAGCACCATGGCAAAGGTAGAGCTCACACAGGAAACTCACAGCCTGCTGGTGATTGATGACTGACTGGTAGATAAACTGGCAAAAATATTTGCCTTGTGTATGACAGAGTGTGTGTGTGTGTGTGTGTGTGTGTGTGTGTGAGTGTGTGTGTGTGTGTGAGTGTGTATACAGGCACACCTCGTCTTATTGCACTTTGCTTTATTGTGCTTCAAAGATAATGCATTTTCACAAATTGAAGGTTTGTGGCAACCCTGCATCGAGCAAAACTATTGGTGCCATTTTCCAAAAGTATTTGCTTTACTTTGTGTCTCTTTGTCACACGTTGGTAATTCAGACTTCAAAATTTCAGACTTTTTCATCGTTATTTTATCTCTTATGGTGATCTGTGGCCAGCGATCTTTGATGTTACCATTGCAAAAATATTACGACTCGCTGAAGGGTCAGATGATGGTGAGCATTTTTTTAGCGTTCAAGTATTTTTTAAATTAAAATATGTACGTGTTTTAGACATAATGCTGTTGTGCGTGTAACAGACCACAGTCTAGTGTAAACATAATTTTTATTTGCACTGGGAAACCTAAAAATTCGTGTGATTCACTTTATTGCAGTATTTACTTTATGGCGGTGGTCTGAAACCAAGACCTCAGTATCTCCGAGGTATGCCTGTATATATAAAGAGCCCTTACAAAGCAATAAGAAAAAATTTAATACCCAAAGAGAAAGCTCTCCATTTTCTTTTTTTTTTAGTTTTTATTGGAGTATAGTTGCTTTAAAATGTTGTGTTAGTTTCTACCGTACAACAAAGAAAGCTTTATATTTTCAAATCCAACTCCTTGCTAGACATAGGCATCTCAAACTCAAGCAAACTCATGATCCCTTCTGACTTCCCTCTAACCTGCAGGCAGCTTCCCTTCCATTTTTTTCCCTCCCTCGAGCATACGTGGTCTTCCTTTATTCCAGAGACGGAAGGTCCTCCTTGTCCCTGCTGTCTAATCCACATTAATTACACTTCCTTGAGACCTTCTCATTCCTCAAGTCTTTGTCTCCACTGTCACTGCAATAACTGGGCTTTTTTCATCCCTTGGCTTCGCTCCTTCAATATCTTAACATCGGATCTGCCTGCTGCCAACTTCTCCCTGGACTAAGCCATCCTCCAAGTATCTGCTAAAAGTATCTTTCCAAAATATAAATTTGATTCTGTTGAAATGAGTCCTTAGAATCTCCACGGTTCTTTCTTGCCACCACTGAAAAAATGATGCCACAGCGCCCGAGATGCTTCATGACGCAGCTCTGCCTTCATAACCCATTTCCTACCGATTCTGACCCCCTCTGTAGAATCGTGGGCCTTTCCCCAGCTCACCATGCTCCCACATCCCGATATATAGCTACCAGCCTTTCTTCACGAGCACATCCCTGCCCCTCCACCCCCCGTTCCTGCATCCCTCTCCCTGCACGCCCCATTCCTGCGCCCACACTAACAGCCTCTGTGTGCCTGTGAGAGGGGGGCTCTGGTCTCTCCCATTCCATGGAGAGAATTCAGGGGTCTCGATTTTCACTAAATCTGACTGCAATGTAGCATTTCTTTCCATTGCGAATCAAGTCAACACACCAGAACAAGAACAGACCTGTGACTTTGCTGCAAGCGGAAATCCTAGTATTTTCACATCACATCACAGTCCTTGCAGATACCTCAAAGACTGGTTATCTCCATCGCTGCTTCAAAATGTCAGTAGTTCTTAGACCTGCCACGAGATTCGTTATATGGCGCATCAGTAAAGAAGAACGTTTGTTACGGGGGCTTCCCTGGTGGTCCAGTGTCTATAAGACTCCACGCTCCCAATGCAGGGGGCCCGGGTTCGATCCCTGGTCGGGGAACCAGATCCCACATGCGTGCCGCAACTAAGAGTTCGCATGCCACAACTAAGGAGCCCACGTGCCGCAACTAAGGAGCCCTGGAGCTGCAAAAGGAGCCTGCCTGTCACAACTAAGGCCTGGTGCAACCAAATAAATAAATAAATAATTTTTTTTTAAAAAAAAGAACATCTGTGGGCTTCCCTGGTGGCACAGCGGTCGAGAGTCCGCCTGCCGATGCAGGGGACATGGGTTCGTGCCCCGGTCCGGGAAGATCCCACATGCCGCAGAGCGGCTAGGCCTGTGAGCCATGGCCGCTGAGCCTGCGCGTCCGGAGCCTGTGCTCCGCAACGGGAGAGGCCACAACAGTGAGAGGCCCACGTACCGCAAAAAAAAAAAAGAACATCTGTTACTAGATCACAGACTTGGGGGTTTTCTAGTATTGTAGTAAATGCACTTCCAAATATTTACTTTCCCTAGTAGACTGCTGTATTTAAAACATTATTCCAGGTAGGAGGTCCATTCTCTTCACCAGAGGGACCACGGCACCAGAAAGGTTAAGCATCCTCGTCAGATTGGCAGCGTCTTGAGGGTGGCAACTGGACCTTCCTAATTTTTTGCCCTGGCACTTTGCACAGTGCTTCCTACATTACACAGGCTCCTAGTAATAGTTTGTTCATGTGGTTTTCATAAAACCTACCTTTTCCGGGTATGAAACGGTTGGGGCTGAGATGGGCCTGGGTCAGATCCGCACATGCATGGAAGCAGGTGGTCCCTGCTGGCTGTGCGGGGTGAATGCTTCCTTGGGGGACCGAGGATGCCCGCTGGGTCTGCACGTCACACACCTCGAACCCCGTGTGAGGCGACGTGGGTATTTAGGTCACCGGAGGGCATACACCATTAATATGACATGGGCCGTGACTTTAAGTCAGCCACGGGAAAAGGACAAGCATCAGAGAGCCTGCGGCCGGCAGTGGTAATGAACAGGAGGCGTTAAGTGTATTTTCAGTCCAAGCTAAGGGACATTTCTCCTTTCATAAAAATGGAGGCAGTGCCACCTATATCAGGCCGTGTCACCTATGTCATAGGTGTCAGTGCCACCTATGTCGTCAATTCAGTAAGTCTCTCCTGAGGGCCTCCTTTGTACAGGGCACTGTTCGGGCACTGGTGGGGCCGCAGTGCGTCAGGGCTCAGTCTTTGCACTTGCTTAACCCTCTCCCTGGGAGGCTCACTCACTGCTGTAACTAAATTCCATCTCCCTGGCGCTGACTCCTGTGTTCACGTTTCCAGCCCAAACCTCCCCCCTTCACCTCCAGGCTCAGCAGCTGCCCTTAGGTGTCATCTTAGCTTCACCCGGACGAAGACCAACTCCTGAGCTTTCCCATAACACCTGGCAAAGGAGCGGCCAGAGTGATCCTCCCACATTGTAAGCTGGTCCCGTCACTGCTCTCGGAGCCCTGATGGCCTCCTCCTGGCGGGCTCTGTCCTCTTTCCCACTTTATTTTTCTCCTTATGACACACCCTGTGTTTCCCGGTGTGCTGAGCTCTCTCTACTCACCAGGCTCCAAGTTCCGTGAATCGTGGTACCGTGTTCACCACTGTGTCCCCAGTGCCTAGCATAGGGCCTGCCGGGCGCTTGAAAGATGTTCCCTGGATGAATGAAAACGAAGGGCCTGCTCTCCTGGAAGCAGTCTCTGAGCAAAAAGCCGGCTGCCACATAATAATAAAAGTTGAGTTAGTGTCCAGTCCTGCCAAGAAAATTAAAGCAAGTAGAAGGAAGGGGGCGTGGCACAGAGGGGACGGGAGCGGCTGGCTGAGGTGGGTGGTCAGGGAGAGTCACTTGGCTGAGAATTAAACGTCACAGCCTGTAGCAGGGGCTCTGCTCTGTACAGTGTTTAAATGGAACCCACGTGTGCTGGCTCTGCTATTCGTCTTTATTATGGGCATCTGCTCAGATTATTTTAAATGAGCGGGAACCTTGGGCCCGGCCCCGACATGAGAAGGCTCGTGCTGAAACATAGAACTCCCCCAGTCCGGTCAGACGAGAAAATAGATGGTGGTTCCAGACGCCTTCTGGAAGGGCGGGGTGTGCGGTGCCGGGGCAGTCCCGCACATCTGCAACCTGTGACACTGCAGCTCCAGCCCCTACTGTGGAAGCACTGGAATTCGGTAAATCGCCCCTCGTCACACAGGTCAGTGACTCCTGGACTTGAGTGGATTCCTCAGAGCATTGGTGTAGAATGCTGATCCCTGGGCCGCACCCCGGGGTGTCTGACTCAGTAGGTCTGGGAGGGGACCCAGGACTCTTCGGCCCTCCACGCACGTGGGGTCTGCTGACCACACTGTGGGAAACTCCGATCCAGTTGCTCTCATTTGATCGTTGATTTTTGGTTTAAGGAAAGAGTTGTCCAAATAAGGACAAAGGGACAGCGCTCTGATGGCCCCCCTGGGACCCCTTATCTCTGTCCCCGTGCTCAGGTGCTCACCTCTACGGGCCACCAGGTGTGTCAGACCCAGCGTCTGATCTTCCCGTCTGACGTACCAGAATGGGAGCTCCTCGGGGGCTCATCTCTGGGATCCAAGGGTCTGGGGCTGTGCCTGGCACACAGCAAGCATCTGAATCGTCCTTGAGTTAATGTCCGGGATGTGCGGACACCTTCCCCACATCGTCTCGGGTCATTGCCTTTAGGGCTCTCACACAGCCGCTACGTCCCACCCCTTACCCAAGGGTCTAAAGAGCGAGATTCTTGGAACGTTATTTGTTAGAACGTGGCTTTTTTTTTTTAAACATCTTTATTGGAGTATAATTGCTTCACAATGCTCTGTTAGTTTCTGCTTTATAACAAAGTGAATCAGTTATACATATACATATGTTCCCATATCTCTTCCCTCTTGCGTCTCCCTCCCTCCCACCCAGAACGTGTCTTTAGAGCCAGCAAAGGTGAGGACACAGATGGAAGGTACACGCTCGTGGCGTGGGTGATGGCTGCAGCCGGCGCGGCCACCACGCCTGTCCGCACCGCCTGCCCATCCCAGGCAGCTCTGTGAGGCTCTGCTGTGTGGTCTCCAGCACACCTTTGAGGAGTCCCGGGGCCAAGTGTGAAAATACCAGATGAGGGGTTTTCTGATTCATAATTCTCAGGAGGCAGCCAGGTTGCTGGTTCAAGGCTGGCAGAGTTCACTCGGTGGCCTGGGGGAGCCCCAGGGTCTGAGAAGCTCCAAAGTGATGTGAAGGGCTCGCTGGGGCAGGGCTGGGTGAAGACCGCTAAAGCCCTCTGCTCTGGTCTTCTAGAATCCATCTGAGTTTCAATTGCTCGGTTAGTCTGTCTTTTATTACCCTTTAAACAATGAATGCGGAAGCTCTTATATAGAGCTATGGAAAGACCTTTTACTTATGTGATTGAGTGAAAAAAGCCACGTTCAGAACTGCGTGTCCAGTATGCTACATCTGCTTGTGCATTTACACACACACACAAAAAATGTGAATGTCTAGAAGGAGATCTGGGGGACAGGGAGAGAGACGCTCTTTCACTGTAACCTTTTCTGAATTTTGAATATCAGATTAAATTAGAACCTATTGGACTTCCCTGGTGGTCCAGTGGTTAGGACTCCTCGCTTCCACTGCAGGTGGCACGGCTTCCATCCCTGGTCGGTGAACTAAGATCCCGTGGCCAAAAATAAGTAAATAAGTAAATTAGAACCTATTTAGTCCCTCCAGCCCTGGAGCCATCAGGAGCCCCTCCTCTCCGTAGCTCAGAATCACCAGGATTAAACAAGAAAGCACTTTTGAACCATCTTTGTGAACGCGCGTATCTTTAAAGCAATTTGTGCTGGATTTTTAGTTAAACGTGCCTCCAGACCCCAAGAGAGGAGGTACAATGTGCGGGAGCCACATCCGGGGCTGCACCTGCTTCCACCTCCCTTCCGACAGCGGCCCCTCGGGCAGGTCTCTTAACCTCTCCTGGCCTGGGTTTCCGTCCTGTAATGGCGTCTGCCACCCCATGAGTTCCTAGGAGTGAATAAAGTGCTCTGTGGTCCCCTCGCCAGGGTTCAGGCCATATTAGCTGCCACTATCATTATTAATATCTGATACCCTCCAGGCTGACTCCCGTTGGAAAGCTGGCAGTGACCACGAATGCCAAGTGCACGTCCACTGGACCTGTCTCTGTCGTTTGCAGTTAAATAATTAGCCATCCTTGTAGCAAAAAAGAAAATCTGAGATGTGCTCTGTCACTACCTGACCAGTTCTGTGACCAGGAACACACACGTCTGTACACATCTCGGATGCGCACGGCTCTGCACGCGTGTGTCACGTGGCTGTGCCCACTTTGCCACTGCGGCTGGACGTGCTCAGGACATCCCACTCTGCTCACTCCCCTTTGTCCTTTCGGCCTGATATTATTTCCTACAGTTTTTTGTTTGTTTATTTGTTTGTTTTTCAATTTTTGGCTGCGTTGGGTCTTCGTTGCTGCACGCAGGCTTTCTCTAGTTGCGGCGAGCGGGGGCTACTCCTCGCTACGGTGTGCAGGCTTCTCATTGCGGTGGCTTCTCTCATTGGGGATCACGGGCTCTAGGCACGTGGGCTTCAGTAGTTGTGGCACGTGGGCCCAGTAGTTGTGGCGCACGGGCTTAGCTGCTCCGGGGCATGTGGGATCTTCCCAGACCGGGGCTCGAACTCGTGTTCCCTGCATCGGCAGGCGGATTCTTAACCACTGTGCCACCAGAGAAGTCCCTTTCCTACAGTCTTTAGCACCCCTGCTGATCTGCTGATCTGTCGCTTTGACGGCAGGATTTTGTTCTCCTCTCTCGATGAATTGGACTTCACGTAACCATTCTTGATTTGCCTGCCAGCATTTTGGTTTTTTCGGTTTTTCATAATGAATTTTTTGTTTAGAAAAATAATTTTTTAAGATACTTTTCAGGGGACTTCCCTGGCAGTCCAGTGCTTAAGACTCCGCGCTTCCACTGCAGGAGACACGGGTTCAATCCCCAGTCAGGGAGCTAAGTAAGATCCTGCATGCTGTGTGGCACGGCCAAAAACTATATTTATATATTTTTCAAGAAGAGAGATCATTGGGGCAAAAGGGGTGCTGTTTCAAGGCTCCTTAGCGTGTCCTTTGCAGGGGGAAGAACCCATTTAAACAGCTGCAGCAGGTGCTACAGGCTCTCTCCCCTCCCACAGCCCCAATTTCCAAGGTGTACCCCGAGCTCGGCCTGGCCTGGGGCGCTTACACTGCTTGTCTCGGACTTTTGCGCCAAGTCCAGGAGATGGACTGCAGTGGGCGGCAGCGATTCCCGCCGTCTCTCTGCTGTGCCACGCGGATGCTCGTCGGTGCTTAACTTGATACTCGTTAGCACAAGACTCGACATTCTCCCATCTGCGTATTTCCTCTCCATGTGTTTCCTTATCACCCATGAACGTGGGTACAGTGGGAACAGCGTAGTAATTCTACATGTATTCTGTATTTTAACTACTCACTCGCATTTATCATTACTTTTACCTAGCAATTGATTTTCTTTTGAGTTTTAGTGATTTCATTGTTCAGTAGTATAAATATATGAGATAGGTCCCATCAACCTTGTTGTTAATCATTATTAGTATGGTTTCAATAATAGAAAATGGGGGCTTCCCTGGTGGCGCAGTGGTTGAGAGTCCGCCTGCCGATGCAGGGGACACGGGTTCATGCTGCGGTCCGGGAAGATCCCACATGCCGCGGAGCGGCTGGGCCCGTGAGCCATGGCCGCTGAGCCTGCGCGTCCGGAGCCTGTGCTCTGCAACGGGAGAGGCCACAACAGTGAGAGGCCTGCGTACCGCAAAAAATAAATAAATAAATAATAATAATAATAATAAATGGGCTTTCCTTCCCAATCCATTTTCTTATGTTTTTTTTATGATTTATTGTATCTTTAACCTGGAATTTTTTATAGCATATGAGGTTAAGGTATGTGTCTGTTTATTATTATTCATACTAATTCTGTTTGACCAACAATGTTGATGATTCCTTCCTTCAGTATTTAACTTTGGACAAATCAGATGTAAGTAATTACATGTGTCTCTGGATTTCTGTCTGAAATTTCATTCCATTGATCTGACTTTTCATTCTCGTAAGTACCAAACAGTTTTAATAATGTTCTTTGTTTTCTAGCTTAATACCTACAATTAGTTTACTGTTATTGGGGTCACCTAATTTTTCTATACGCATCTTGTCATTTTACCAAGTTTTATAAATCAACTTGGGAGCTAAACTTACATTTATTTATCTTTAACGCAACCGCAAATAGTAAATGTCATCGTTAGCTTTCTTTGCCACTAGCATTTTGTAATTTGATTTTATATAGATGGAATTTATACCATGTTGTCTTAATTCCCACATGTTTAATATTTGTATCCCTGTTGTAGATGAGATAGTCTTTTATTTCATTTTCTAGATATTTATTGCTGGTACATAGGAGCTTAGTGTTTTGTCTTTACCCAAAAACGTGGGACTCTGCTGAATTCTTGGGTCATCTGTGCCCATTTGCTCAAGTGAATCCCTTGGATTTGGTGAGCATGTGACCATATTACCTACAAGTAGTGAATTTTTGTGCTTTTGTGACAGCCAGGATATCTGATCTTCATCTTTCCTGGGCATCTCTCTTATTTGTCTGTGGAGAGCAGTGGAGGCTCTTGGTTTAAGTGTCTGTCCTATGTGAGACCCCGCACTCTTGTGATCCCCGTTTAAATTCAGATGTGACCTGGGTTTCGGGTTCCATGTGACTGGAACCCCTTACCTACATCATATGGTGTAGTTCGTTTTCTAGTAGGATGATACTTCTATATATTGCATTTCTTTCCATTTTTATATTATGTATTTTATAGATTTTCTCGCCTTGTGACTTAAGACAAGTTCCAGCTTGTGGTGTTTTATTGTTTACTGTGCCTCTTAGTATGACTTCTTTCTCTGTAATGTTATTTTGCTACATATAACATTGGTTAGTGTGGCTTTAAAACCTTACCGTAGCCTTTTGAAAAAATCTAGTTAATCATTTCCTCTTTACTTGAAGTGTGTTTCTCCAACATTTTGTTAGGTTTAGGATTTTCTTCAAATACGCATTTTATTTTTATAGGTGAATTTGGCCTAGTTACATTTACCAGTATCACTCTTCTCTTAACATTTTTCTTTATTCTTAATCCTCTTTTTTTTTTTTTCTAATTCACAGCATCTCTGTCATAAACTTTCTGATCTATTTAAGGAAGATGGACCACAGAGCTTAACTGACTCTCTGAATGTCCTGAGCCTTCCAGTCCAGCCCTGCTCCAGGTCCCCTCTTTTTACTGAAATTCAGTGTCAGATGCAGAACGATTGAGCCCTTCTGAAACCTTCTAAGAGCCATATATTTATTTTAAAATCTCTTACCGTACTGTACCCTTATTGCATTATATGTCGAGCACAGCAGCGAGTTATAGTTCACTACATTAACCTCACCACCTCCCTCTGCAGTGAGACACAATCCTTTATAGAATACTCTGAACCTACACATTCCTGCTGGTGAATTCCTGAAAGTTATTTGGATTTTCCAAGAATCTTCTATTGCCTTCAGAAAGCAACTCCTGCTTAGCAGGATCATCAGCTATAGGGATAAGCATCCTTTATTCCCTGGCGTACAGTAAACATTTTGCACAAACTTGAGGCTTCAGGCAGACCCCAGAGCACAAACAGAGATACGTTCTTATCATCACATTGTTTAACTTTTCCTAAACTCAGAAATGTACCACCTGGGTCCTTCCATAAGGATTAAACCCAGGGAGCGGCCTACCTCGTCGTTTGGGAAGTGACTGGATCCAGTTTCCTGCCCAGAATCCCAGCGGCGTTGTACCTCAGTGGTCACGAGCACAGCTAGCTGAGCTGTAAGACAGTTATTTGCTGACTGTGTCTTCCCGACCGAGGATCCTCGGGGTTCCATCCACTGAAGGTTCCAACCAACCATGAATGTATGGAAGAGGGTTTGACTTGTCCAGTAAGAATCCTTCCAAAATGAGTTCTCTAATAAAACCGGGAAGGTTGTTTGTTTGTTTAACTTCAAAGTTTCATCACACCTACGTCCAAAAAGTATTCCAGGTACCTTTAATACAAGACACAGAATCAGTGAGGCTCTCAGAGCAAAACCTGGGAGTTCGGGCTTCGAGCTCCACGGGGAAGATACTTCTTTAAGGCTTGGATTTGAATTAGAAGCTCAACGACTCGATAACCTGATGTGACTAAGACATTCCCCGCACAGGATTTTCAGAGTTCAGTGTTCCTGTGACACCCTGATGTACTGTTTGCTTGGCAACGAGGGAAAACTTTATGTTGCAGTTAACCTTGGTATTTTTTTCCCTATGTCTAAGTATTGTGAACTTCCTTTGTGGTATTTTAGTGATTAGACAGGATGGAGGGTGTTCTGAGAGATTCATGGCCAAATCCGATGATGTCAGACCAAAGGGAAGGGATGGTCTTTGTGGGGCCAGCAAGTCTGGCCCCGTCTGAATTGTTTGTCTAACACTTCACAAGCAGAAGAGGAACCGCTGAATTATTCATTCTCAAGTTGCCCTAAAAAAGGCACTTATGCTGCCGAAATGCAGACTTTCGGTGCCAATGAGAGGAAGAGGAAGGATGCCGTCTTTCCTCGGGATGCGCTGCTGCGTTTGGCCGCCTGGTTCTCCAGTTTCACTTCCCAGCCCTGCGGGGGGAAGGAGACAAACCACCAGCTGCCTTAAGTGCAGGGCAGTTAAGGGGGCAGGGGCTGTGGACAGATGCTGCGAGGGCCTCCGAAGCCACAGGTGAGCTGAGCACTGAATTGACCGGGGAAAGACCAGGTGGAGGGGAGGCTCTGGAAGCAGCTTTGAAGGACCGGCAGGAGACGTGTAGTCAGAAGGCCCCGGGGTGCAGGTGTGATCAGAGAACAGCCCGAGCCTCTAGATGGGCCCAGGAAGGCCCAGGAAGTCATCTCGGCCTTAGGCTTGGAGGGGAAGGGACCTGAGTGTAATAACTAGAATGCAGCTGGAGAGCTTTTCTTCTTCTTAGTTTTAGCTTCTCTGCCACCCAGCCTTTTCTTAACAGCCCCTATCAAGTAGCACTTAGGGGAGAAAGGGGGTAATTAGAATCCCTCACACTCGGGCATAAAAGCAGCGTTCTTACCCTAGACCGCTACTCGCTGCAGCCTTGAGCTCCTTGGCCACCACTCGGCCCCGGCCTCAGTTTCCCCACCTATGAAATCCGAGCAGTGTCCTCCTGTCCACCTGTGGTGGTGGCACGTCCCTGTCCCGCGGGCGGCGTTAAGAGCAGCAGGTTCGCTGCCCAGGATCAGAGGCACCTGTCGGCCAGAGGCAGGGCGCTTACAGGTTAAGTCGACAGGGAAAGGGAAACGAAATCTGAAAGGCGGTTTTGAAAGAGCAGAAGCTCAAATGGGGCAGGCAGTTCTCCAGCTGCCAGAAAGACATGCTGACAAACTTTACACTAAATATGTGAAGCAGAGCTTGAAAAATACGTGTAGGTGGCGCACCAGCAGCCCTTCGGAAACATTTCGTCAAAATCTGGAGGAAAGAAGCAGCAACCTGGGTCCGCAGCCCTGCTGGCCGTGTCCTGTGCCCAAGACTCCCAAAACCATCAGCCAGCTCCTGGGGTCCGGGCGCTCAGGGTGGCAGAGCCCTCATGGAAGCAGCGCCTCCTGAGAGCCCCTTTCGCGGTGGGATGCAGGGTGGACTCGGCTGTCCCCTCCAGGATCCACGTTTTCTGTAGCAAAGAAGAGTATCCACGGATGATTTTTCAATCATGTTCTCTTTGCAGAGATGGGCTTTTCGTGCCTGTTTTTTTCCCTCCCCTTTAATGAATACACTGAGATTCTGAGAGGTTAGCTGACTTGACTAAGATTAGCAAAGCACTCCTAATCGGTATTCTTTCCAAGGGGGCCCTCTGCAGCCTCGTCCCAGGCACAGGCCTGCCTGTCACCTCATTTCTGTGCAAACGGTGGTCAACGTCATACATACCGACTTTATAGTTGCCAAGCGCTGATGGAGAGACACAAAACTGTGATGGTCTATGCTTTTTTATCACCTTATACTTTTGTTTGTTTGTTTACTTTTTATTATGTTAAATTTCCAACAGACAGTAGAGGACAGAGCCCCTGGGTTCCTGCTGGGCGATCCCAGTCATCCCATCCCTGGCCTGCCTGTCCCCACCCCTGCCCCCATTTTATCTTGAGGCTTCTTCAAGAATCCTTTCCTTTCACCTCTACATGGTTTAGCGTGTAGAGCCTCACATTAAGGAGTCTTTAATATAGCCACCATACTATTATCACATTAAAAAAATAATTTCTTAATATCATCAATGCTGAAATTTGAAACTACCCCTAAGCATCATAAATGGGATATTTTCCCTTTTTTGGAGTTAGGATCCAAATAAGACCCGCACGTTGCGATTGGTTGGTATATCTTTAAGTCTCATTCATCTTATAGATCTCCCTCCGTCTCTTTTTCTTTTCCTTTCAATCTATTTGCAAAAGAAACCAGCTCACTTGTCCTGGAGAGTTTCCCACAGTCTAGATCTTGCCCTTGGCATCCCCAGATGTAGTTTAGCTTATTCCTCTGTCTTCTCATTCCTGCGAGTTTGTAGTTGAACCTAGAGGTCTGATCAGATTGAGGCTGGAGATCTGGGGGGGGGTGGGGGGGGGGTGGGGGGGGGCAAACCCACTTCACAGGTGGTTTTGACCTAATGGTCTTGGGTGTTGAAAATTAGCTCTGACCAGAAGAGAAAGATCCTGATTTTCGTGCACGGCAATAATAATGAATATGTGCGTGGGTTTACGAAGTTTGCTTTTTTTTTCCTCTCCATCAGTACTCTTATTTTAGCCTCGTGCCAGTTTCTTTGAGAAAGGCCACATTATTCCTCCCGTACAGATGGCTGTCGCGCGCCCCGATCTGCGCAAGGTCAAAGGACCAGAAGGCAGTGGGGGAGGGTCCGGCCCGTTTGCGGTGCCAGCCACACTCTGGTGGCTCTAGCCCTTGGTTTCCCTGATTTTACCTCCAGTCACTCCATCCCACTTAGGACCTCATGGCACTTGATTTAAGGGAAGAAAAGGATTTTCACATCCAGCCTGCTCCCCACTGCTTTTAGAGCAACGGTTTTAGAGAATGTTAGAGAAGGGGCGAAAAGCATCGAAGAGTAATCCAGACGCTTATCCCAAGAGGCTTCCATGATCTCAGAAGCAGCAGCTTGTAAACTAACTCTCTGGCCACAGCTGTCCTGGGTCCCTGCCCGGAGAGGACTGAAGCCTGAGTGATGGTCACAGGCTGTTTCTGATCACACCAGGGTCATACTTCAGGGAGTGACCAGCCTGCTGGAGCTGCCCTGTTGGTTTGGCACAGGTGGGAAATTTGCCCCATGTGGGCAGTAGCAGACCACTTCATTGGTCAGTTAGAGACTCAGATTAAACCAAAGCAGGATTTTATTTAAATTATTTCATGTAAACAAGTCAGTTAAATAGTGGGGCGAGAAGGGAAATTTTCTTCCCATTCGGGGTTGATGAGGCTTAACAAACATTGATTTTAACTGTTACTTGTATCATTTACATTTAAATATGATGGTCATAAAAAGGAATAAATTGTGGTCAATTTCTGAGCAGGCAGAGGTGACCTTCTGGCCACTTAACTGTCTCTCGATACAGTTTCACTTCCAAGAAGAGTAAAAACCACTTTTTTTTTTTCAGAGGGTTTCAGAGGGTTTTTTTTTTTTTTTTTCCAGAGGGTTTGACAGCAGTCAAACTCTACAACCGTCTCTGCCTAGACCTCGATTTGATCAGAGAGGGAGGGTCGGCTCCTGGGTGACACATTGGATCGGGGGCTTGGAAGGATGCCAGGTAGTTTCACCCCCCCCCCCCCCCCAAGCAGAGGTGGCTTCACTGGGTGGAAAATGAGAGAGAGGACCAATCATACAGCTGGAGGTTGTCAAGAAAACCCTTCCACAAATGATGCTTTCTCCTCCTGCCTCCCCGGCCAATATGTGTTGAGTCCGATTTGCACCCAGCTCCGTGGGCACGGGGAGGATCAGGGAGCTAGGCCGATGGCCCTGCCCTCCGGGAGCTCACAGTCCCATGGACCTGGGTCTATATATACTTCTTCTTCCAGGGAGAGTGTTGCCTCTTTTTCAAGGGCTACAAAAAGTGGTAAGAAAAGCGAATTATTTTTCTTCTGCCAAAACAACTTACAGACTCTTTCCTTGAAAGTCATATTTACGATTTGGCAAAACAGCCCTATACTTTCTGCTCTTTAAGATACCAGCCAGGGACTTCCCTGGTGACGCAGTGGTTAAGAATCTGCCTGCCAATGCAGGGGACACGGGTTCGAGCCCTGGTCTGGGAAGATTCCACATACCGTGGAGCAACTAAGCCCGTGCGTCACAACTACTGATCCTGCACTCTAGAGCCTCAACTATTGAGCCTGTGCTCTAGAGCCCGCGAGCCACAACTACTGAAGCCCGCATGCCTAGGGCCCGTGCTCCGCAACAAGAGAAGCCACCGCAATGAGAGGCTCCCACACCACAACAAAGAGTAGCCCCCGCTCGCCGCAACTAGAGAAAACCCATGCGCAGCAACAAAGATCCAACGCAGCCAAAAATAAATAAAATAAATAAATTTATAAATTACCAGCCATTGAGTTGTTGCCTGTCACACGCCGGGTGGACTTGAGGAAGCAAAGGCGTCGCAGGTCTGCATCGTTCATCAGCCAGGATTTAGGGAGCGCCTGCTGTGTTCTCTGGGATCATAACCGTGAATAAACACATCATCAATATCTGAACAAGATACTTAGAGGCAGGAATAAGTGCAGTAAAAATAAATGAGCAGGGATTCCCTGGTGGCGCAGTGGTTGAGAATCCGCCTGCCGATGCAGGGGCACGGGTTTGTGCCCCGGTCCGGGAGGATCCCACATGCCGCGGGGCGGCTGGGCCCGTGAGCCATGGCCGCTGAGCCTGCGCGTCCGGAGCCTGTGCTCCGCAACGGGAGAGGCCACAACAGTGAGAGGCCTGCGTACCGCAAAAAAATAAAAATAAATAAATGAGCGGACAATGCGGGGCAGGGCTGCCGGGAGACCCTCAGAGGACGACGGCCCCTGGAGCTGAGGACCGGATGTAGACAGCAGCCCCCCATGGGGATCTCAGCAGAGGGGACAGACGTGCGGGCAAGTGTGGTGGCTTCAAGGAACAGAACAAGACTGAAGAACCCATAAGGGTGTATGCTGATTGAGCCGCCAAAGGAGACATGCACAGAATGCGTGTCACTAACCGGGTGAAGGCTCAGCCCCAGCTCAGCAGCTCTGAAGAAGCAGTTCTGCACTTAGGCCTCCTTGTCTGAAAGACTGGAGGGTTGGAAAAGTGGGAAACGAAGCTGGAAGAGGAGTGAGGTGTTGATGGGAGGTAGTTCTCTAGTGGGTTCTGCTCCCTGCAGGGATCCTGGCCCAGAAGACACTTCGGGTCTAACCAGCAGGGAGGGGGCCAAGGAACAGCTCGTGGAGCCCACCGCGCCATCGAGGGCACACTGGCTGTGAGCCCTGCCCCAGGAGAGAGCAGGACAGTCAAGTGCAGGCAGAGGAGGCCGCAGACCAGGAGGGGAGGTGGGGGCCCAGGTTCCGCGGGCCTGGGGACGACGGCGGGAGGCGGCCGAGGGGAGCCAGGCCTGGGTGCAGACTCCGCGGGGCTCGCCTCGCCTGCCAGGCGACGTGTTGAGACCATACAGGTGGGATGTGGGTTCAGGTTTTATAGAGTAACGGCAACCAGTCTGTGACAGCTTCACTCTGTCTATGGAAAGAAGGAAATGCCTTCCAAGTGTTTCGTGTGACTAGCTGACAGAGAGAAGACCAAAGAAACGAGAGGCGATCTCATCTATCAATACTTATGGGGAAAAAATGTTCAACAAAATACTAGCAGATAGAACTCAGGAGCACATTAAATGCATAATACCCACAACCAAATGGAAGCAGGTGACTGTCAGTATAATTTACCTTTTCAGCGAGTCAGAGGAGGAAAACCAGCTAACTAGCTCCATAAATGCTTAAAAGGTACTTAATCAAATCAATGTCCGTCTTCTATTAAAAAGCCTCAATAACATAGGAACAGGTGGCTGTCACGTTAACAAAATACAAACATATGTATCTAAAGTCCAAAATGATTAAGGTGCTTGACGGTGAACCATTGGAGGCATCGCCCGTGACGTCAGACAACAGGCAGGGTTTCCACTGTCACCCTCGCTGTGTGACAGGGCTCTGCATGGCTTCTGCCATCACGAGAGAAAGAAATAGGAAGCATAGAAGGGGCAGAAAGAGGCTGCCCTGTCATGATGGGCGGGGAGGGGGCGGGGGGCTCGACGCCATGGAAACACAAGATTGAAGGGCCCCCACTGCGTTGTGGTCTGGTTGTCCATCCCTCTGCCCTGCTGTTCTCTACCCAGCAGACTCATCCTCCAGGATGCAGACCAGATGTCCACTTCTCCAAGAGGCTCCCTCCTCCTGTTTGCAAAGCCCGCTGTCCCTTCATCTGGGCTGTCACTGGACCAAAATTCCTTGGGCGCCTTCACCTCCCTGCGCCCACCCTGAGCAGGCAGTTACAGGGTCTCATGTCTTTGAGCTCCTGGGATGGGCATCCTCTGTCCCGTGTGCTCCCGATAAGGCGAATGCCATTGCCCAGTGCACTGCCAACCTGGCACCTGGGAGCTTGGGTCCCGCCCCCCATCGAGGAGATGCCAGTCCCAGAGCCAAGAGACCTTCCTCACCCCTGGTCCTCTGCCTCCTTCTCTTCGTTTTCCCACCTGCTCTTTCTGTGCACCGTCCAGTGAGCCCTGCTTCGGGGACTCAGAGTCCCGCCTGGAAAGTGACCCGCCTTCCTGACGGCCCAGGCGTCAGACGCAGCATCCGGTGGTGGGGGGAGCGTTTGCTTTACCAAACATACTGAAATTTTTTGTTTGTTTTTAAAGCAGGGAGAATTAATCTTTAGATATTCTTCCTTTTTTGGCCGTGCCTCGCAGCTTGCGGGATCTTGGTTCCCCGACCCGGGATCGAACCCGGTGCCCCCTTGCAGTGGAAGCGTGGAGTCCTAACCACTGGACCACCAGGGAATTCCACATATTTCTTCTTTTGATACCTAAGAACTTTACAATCTAGTACTGAGACTACTGGCTCTTGACCTGGGTCCAAGAAGGTACACTGACCTTTGAAGGTCACCCTGGACGCTTTTTCAACTGTCTTGTAGACGTACTTTGTTTTAACAGCTCCCGATGTCGTAAGATTGGGGTTGAAATAGGCCCCACCCTTGCCCTGGGGCCATCCCTCAGCACTCGGGAGGCTAGTGTGAAAGGAAACACAGGGTTTCCATCGTGGACAGTGGACACAATTTCCCGGCCGTTGGCCTTGGCCGTGTCCTTTTAAGTTCCTCATAAAAATCACATGCCAGCCCAGAGAATACCCTGGAATGATCTGTGGGGAACCGATCGAATGAACTGCATATTCCAGCCCAGGCCAAAGTGATCCGCGGTTTGAAGCCAGAGCAGAGCATACTGCAGCACAGGTTAATAGATCAGTGAAAACTGTTCTGTCAGCTCATAAAAAGGTGAGAGAACTAAGTTTTTATAATAAATAGTTCTGCTGAGCAAACAATACCTGTGGTTATTACGGACTTTGGAAAATAAATGATTTAGACTAATGTCAGGCTCCAGATCCTGACGTGGTAGTTGAGCCTGCGAAATGAAAAGAATGAAAAGCCCCTCGGAGTCTTGTTGACGATCCTGCTGTGAAAGCACATGCCGTTTAATTCATCGCTGTACTTTTCAGATAACGTTTATAGTTGGCAGTATTAACCTCTGCGTGCTTTCATGTTACTTATTGAGGGCAGCTGTCTGGTTGGAGTCGTGTTGTTGAGGGGCGGGTGCGAGCCGCAGTTTGGCGAGAAGTGGGTCGTACAGGCCCGGTGGCAGACGGGTTCTAAAATGCAGCCGGCACCGGCGGGTCGGCCAGCACCAAGGGCTGCGCTTCCCGTCTCCAGAAGCCCTGATCACATTTCAGTACCCAGCCAGCTGTATTTTTCTCTCACCTTTTAAAAAGCGTGCCCCTTGGGAAAGTGAATCACGAGCCTACAGACTTTTAAAATGATCATCTGAACTTTTCCTCACCCACCGCATCCCTGCTTCCTTCCACTGCCTCCTTCCGGGGCTTCTGGTCCCATCCGTGAAGGGGAACTGCAGCCCCTCTGGGCCCCGCAGTCGCCAGGGTACCTGGTTTTGAACTGCCCAACTCTGTAACAGCCGGGCTCAATGTGGGCATTATCGGCTGAAAGCTCTGGAAATATGAGACTTGCTCTCGTAATGAAAGGTAAGGGCCGCACTTGTTATCACATTCAATATTTTGGTCAGCTTAGCAGTTGCTTAGTAACCAAAGTTAAACTGATGAGAAGATGGAAAAACTTGAAATTCATTTCCAGGGATTGCCTCAGACTGCCAAGAAGACACCTTCCTGTTTAAATGTGACTAATTTTTAATAAGTGACGTGACATCTTTTGGAGATGGTACGTTGTTTTCTGGATATTAAGCGTTGTAATGACCATCCAAAGCCATTCACCTGAGGAGGCGCTCAAGCCCGCCCAGGCCCCCTCACCCTGGCCAGATCTGGTGCCACTTCGTAGACCCGGCAGGTCCCAGCTTTGCCAATCTAGCCTCTAGGTGAAGCCAGACCCCTGGGAATCCCTCTCTTTTTTAGCCCAGGCCTGTGTCTGACCCTGTCCTGGCCCCATGGCCAATGGCAGTGGCCAGGCAAGGAGTGAGGAGTGGATAAAAACAGGGGAGGGTGGGCCCCCAGGCAGCCACATCTCTACCCCTTATCTCCAGAGCAGAGGTTGGGGAGTTGTACCGGGAGGATCCCCTGCTCCTAATGCTGAGAACTGAAGGGGAAGCTCTGGCCAGAGGATTTTTCTGGTGGAGGGGAGCTATCAGTGTTTACTCCGGGGGCCTGGGGTCATCCCCTGCCTCTCCTCCTTCACTCGGCAAAAGACATTGAACACTGCTGTGTGCCTTCAGTTCATCCTGAGAGACACACAGCGGGGCTGCCTCTCTGTCCTCCCTCCTCCCCCATAAACACTGCCAAGAAGAGTAGCTGGCTCCCCCAGGGAAAACAGCAAGGCTCCAGAGGAGCACACCCCTGTCTGGAAGACAGACCCCCAAACCCATCAGCGTATGTGATCTGAAGACAGGCAGATGGGCCCCACGTACAAAATAAGCGTGAGAAATACACTCGAGGAAACATAAAGCAAAACCAAGGAATAATTTTAATAATGAATGGAGTGGGAATGACAGGTATCAAGAACAGAATAACTAAACTAAGGAAGCAGAGAGAAGAGATGGATCACAGGTTGAGCACAGCTACAGGGGGGTCAAGTTGAAGAACCGCCCAGAAGGAGCAGGAAAGGATCGGGACATAGCAAATGTAAGGAAAAGTTGGACGACATGGAGGACGGAAGTAGACGGGCCAACAGTAGCCAGATAGTAGGAGACCCAAACCAAGCAGAAGAAACATCTGAATGACGAAGATAAATTAGCCAGAATTAAAGACGAAAGGGCTCACGAAGGACCCAACAGGAGAGATTCGGAAAACCCTCCCTGAGACCCCACGCTCGGGATCTCTGCTCCCCCAGTCCAGGCCGTTCCCCTGGCCACCAGCTCCCTGACGTGCGCCAGAGAGAAGAAGATGGGGCACCGGGAGGTCTCGTTTCAGGTGTTCAGCAGGAAGGCGGGGGCTCCTGTCCCCCTCTGTAAACGGGGCACCGGTGGGCTGTGCAGGAGCCACGTCTGCCTGCGCCTTTCCCGTGGCCCCTGCCGGGGCCAGGGGGCTTGTAGGTGTCGGAAAACATTCACGGACCGAGGGAGAGAGTGCTTGGATGACGCCAGCCGCCGGCAGGCTGGGCGGGTGGCCGTGTAGATCTGGACTTTGTAAATACCTAGTGCATAACTGTTTGATTAAAGTTCAAAACTTCACTTAACAGTTGTGACTTGCCTTAAAAGAGAAGTTTGTTAACTTTTGATTGCCTCTCATACGCAGTGAAATTTGCACTCCATCAGCAGGTTGTCAAGAAAGCTTTCGGTCCTGGCCGCCGTCAGGTCCCCTTTTCCGTCACTTGAAGACCAAACGCTTTCAGTGCTGGTTTTACCCTCTGGAGTCGAGGCAGTTTCTCTCTGAGATCTTGGAGGTTTCTGTTTGCCATGGTGCATTAAGATGTTTTGTAATTGAAGCCGCCCCCGGCCCCCAGCATTTCTCTGCGGGGGCCCAGTTTGGGTGTTTGTCTTACAGACACTGCCTGCTTCACGAAGTTGTCCTAAAAAGAGCTTCGTGTAACTAGGCCATTTGATGAGTTGTTTCGGACTTTTCCCGGACGAGTCTGCAAGCAGGATACTATTTCAAACAGATACGACGATCGGTGAACCTGATCACAAGGCATCTGTTACCCCGTGTGGGCTGCTGGGAGTTGACGAGATGGCCTTGAATCGCAGGGCGCCGTGAAGGCTGGAAAAGCCTCGGGGCCAGAGGAGAGAACACACGATGCAGCAAATGGCAAAACCGGACCGGCCAGGGCCTGGGTAGTTTGTCCCACTCTCTATGTTAAGGGTGGATGGCCAAGACCAGAGAAGTAGGTTTGGGGGACAGAAGAACCCTGGAGTCGGCCCGTCCGAGTGCCCCAACCTGTCCCAGGGAATAGACTGGCCCACTGGCCCGTTGCTCGCAGGACAGGCCGCGTTCAGGACCCTGGCCTCCAGCTTGATGCCAGGCCCTGTGCTGGCAGGGATGAGGGTGAAAGAGACGCACCCTGGCAGGGAGGGAGAGCTGTGCTACCTCCTGAGATGGAGCCCCTGGCAGGGTTGGAGGAGGGCTGGGGGGTGGGGGTGGAAGTAGGGGATGAGGTTCCCAGGAGTGGAGGGTGACGGGGCACGCGGCACACGTCAGGCTATGTAGGGGCCGCCACGTGGTGGGAGCTGCCTGAGCACAGGGCTGCGGGGGCGGGAGCGGGGCGGGAGCCTCGGCCCAGAAGGGCAGCCAGGGGGATTCAGCAGGCAGAGAGGCCGGCGGGGAGGGGTGGAGCTCAGTCCTGCAGGCGGCAGAGCCAGCTCAGGTCCCCGTGGGGCGTGGAATGAGGCGGCCGCGGCAGGAGGGGGCGCACACGCCCACTGCTGGTCTGCAGCTGTAACATTCCCCCCCACCTCTTCCATGGCTGGGCTGAACCTTCCTCGGGCAGCAGTCTCGGCCGTGGCCTCCTCATCACAGGGGCCGTCATCGAGACTCGTCTGGGGCAGTGACTTCCCTGGGCGTTGTGTTCAAACCTGCCACAGACTTTTGGAACTGACCTTCTCGGTAGAACTCTGAGCATTCCGCTCTCTCTCGTGCTGTTGTGTGTTGGAAGCATGTATGTGCCTTCCAATTACTCAAGAAAGTACTTTCAGAGCAGAAAAAAAGAGAAAGAACAAACAACACCTGGAAACCCCCTGTGTGTGAGCAGGCTGAGGGAGGATGACGGAGACCCAGGTGGTTTTATCGCACAGACTGCGGAGCCCCCCATCCTGCGTCCCCAGCCTCCTCCCGCCTCTCCCACCTGCTCGTGGTTCTCTTGGTCCTAGCAAACTTCTACGCATCCTTCAAAACCCAGTTCACACATCACCTCCTCTGAAACCTTCCTGATTCCCTCCCCCAAGGAGAATTCATCTCTGCCGCCTCTGTTTTTCCAGAGCATTCTGTTCAGAGTTCTGTTCGCTCTCTTGGCAGGAGGCACTGTCTCCCCAAAGAGACTGGCGCCCCTCAAGGGCAGGCGGGCTCTCCCGCCGATGCAAGCCCACCTCCTCCCAGTGGGTGGCAGAGTCCCCTTCTGCGTGGCCCCTCTCCCCCGACACCGACCTGCGTGCCTGTGGGTCATGCTGCCGAGTTGGAACCGCGGTGGCCCCTGAGCCTCCCTCGCCGCTGACTAACGTGCTGTCTCCCTCTCACCTCCCCAGGGCCGACGAAATTGAAATGATCATGACGGACCTTGAAAGAGCAAACCAGGTAGGACGTTTGATGGCTTCAGGCGCGCAATCGCAAGAGCGTAGCCCTTTCTGTTCTCTCACAAGAGGCTTCTCTAAGCTAGGAGGCCGGTTAGTCTTGTACCTTTCACATACAGCTGTCCACGTTGACGCTTTTTCTGATGTCATGAGAAATACGTTAAAAGGCCCAGGCGTGATTTCCTTGGGAAAGTCTCTGACGTGGTCCCAGCATCCCAGGCATCCCGTGGTGATGCTTTTTCTTTTCCTTAATCCGTCTCTTAAATCTCCGCTCTGTTCCCGTGGCAGCCGTTATGCCGTAGAGTTTATACCAGTGCGTTACCCCGTAGCAAAGTCTGTCTCTCCACCTTCCGACGGGATGAAGCCACTCGCTCTGGAGAGGGCTGCCAGCTGCCAGCCCCTCGCGGTTGATACTTAGTTGTCACAATGCTCTGCGCAAAGTACCCCCAGCACCGTGTCCGGCATGAAGTAGGCACACGGTATCCAGTGGCTCTAAACACTCAGCTGCCTGGGAAATTTGGCCACCCTACAGAGCCCCGCCCCTCCCCAAGGACTCTGCAGAGCAGGAGAACATTCTGCTTCAGCATATGGTGCTCCTGCTTTGAGAAGAGAGGGGTCTCTCGTTTTAGTTTATTTATTTGCAGGGAGAAGCAGCCAGGGCTGGGTTGCGTGTCTCCGCCGCAGAAGGCCGGGGCAGTGGTGGCCTCTCCACACTCAGTTTTACAGCTGGGTCACTCCAGGCACTTGGAAGCTTAGCGGTTTGCCTCGAGTGGCCCCATGGGATGAAAATCTTTCTCGGATCCATGGTCTCAGCTCTCCACCTTGTGAGGGTCCCACGGGGTGCCTGTGCCCCTGACTGGCATTGCTAACCCGGACCTTGGCAAACACTCAGCAAAGAGCGGCCCTGTCCATTCTTTGGCCCATGAAAATATCCTGAAATCTGATTAAAATATGAAAGTCAGTGTATGCATAAGAATGATCATGGAACGTGTGGATTCCTTTCTTCTTTAAGGAAGACTTTGTGTGTTCGGTGTTGCACACTCAGACTCACCCCTGAGTATCCTGGGCCTGGTCCATAGGGGTTGCTCAGTAGAGATGCGTGGACTGCCCCACCCGAGGTAGCATCTTTGTGTAGTAGCTATGCTGGTCACGGTGAGAAGAGCTGACCGTTGTCGAGTAACTTATTTTGTACCGATTGTACCGAACTTCACACGAACCAAGTCACTTAAACCTCACTGTTTTCCACCCAGGTCAGTGTAGTTATGACTCCCATCTTACAGATGAGGAAACTGAGGTCAGTGGCCGGTCAATTGCAGAGCCAGGCCTGGCGCCTGTGCCATTCACCACACTGGGAAACAAGGATAGAGCCTGGGGGCTCACTTGGCCTTTCTTTATGTCCCAAATACACCCATTCAGCTCCTTGCCCTAAAGCACTACTTCGCTTCACCTCACAGAGATGCCTAAGCATTTATTTACCTTAATTTGCTAAACGAATTTAGTTTGGCCCCTTTGTTCTTACTCAGGTAGCACTGCTCGACTTTGCAGAAACCTTATTGGTGAACCTTCCCTGTCGCGGGATTATCATTGGCATTTCTCAGTTTCCACTCCCCACCCTCTCCCTCCCTCCAGGCCCATCGCGGGCTGCTTCCCCTTTTGGCGGCACTTTGGGGTAAGCTCTAGCTTGTTAGACAGATGAGCTGACTCTGTGCATGTCAAGTGGTCAGGCTCCATCCAGTTAGGCCCCAGGTACTAGGACGTTTGGCACAGTTGATGTGCTTCTCAAAGTGCTGAAGGCCACTGGGTGGATCCAGGTCCTCGGAGACACCAGACAGGACCCTGAAGAAAGGTGCCACCTCCACGGTGACAGTTGGTTCAGGTCCGCACTCGGTACTTCCTGGCCATAGATGGCCTTGGACAAGTCTCTCCACTGCTTACATTTCTTTTAAAAAAAGGAAAAGAAAAAGATGAACTTTGCAGACATTACGCTAAGGAAAATTAAGCCGGTCACAAAAAAACAGACTGTGTGATTCCACCTACATGAAATCCCTAGGGTCGTCAAATTCATAGAGACAGAGAGTAGTAGAAGGGTAGGTGGGGGGGACTTCCCTTCCCTGGTGGCGCAGGGGTTGGGAGGCCGCCTGCCAATGCAGCGGATGCGGGTTCGAGCCCTGGTCCGGGCGGATCCCACATGCCGCGGAGCAACTAAGCCCGTGCGCCACAACTACTGAGCCTGCGCTCTAAAGCCCACGAGCCACAACTACTGAGCCCACACACCGCAACTACTGAAACCCGCATGCCTGGAGCCCATGCTCCGCAACGGGAGAGGCCACTGCAGTGAGAGGCCCGTACACCGCAGCTGTGGTGGGTGGACCCCACTCGCCACAGCTGGAGAAAGCCCACGCACAGCAACAAAGACCCAACGCAGCCAAAAATTAATTAATTAATTTTAAAAAGAAGGGTAGGTGGGTGTCAGCGGCTGGGGGAGCGGGGAATGGGGAATTACAGTGTTTAGTGGGGACAGAGTTTCAGTTTTGCAAGTTGAAAATTTCTAGAGATGGTTGCCCGACAATGCGAACATACCTAACACTACTTTAAAATGTACGCTTAAAAATGGTTAAGATGGTATATTTTGTGTGACTGTATTTTACAATTCCATTTTTTGTTAATTTAAAAAATTGTTTATGTACGAGAGAAAGGGAGGGAGGGAATGATAACTCGTACAGGCAGACCTCGGAGAGATTTCAGGTCCCAGACCACCGCAAGAGTGGGTATCAGGATGGGAGTCACACAGATTTCTTGGCTTCCCTGTGCATATAAAAGTTAAGTTTATGCTACACTGTAGTCTCTTAAGTGTGCAATAGCATTATGTCTAAACAAGCAATGCACATACCTTAACTTTAAAATAATGCTGTTGGAAAAATAGCGCCAGTGGACTTGCTCAACACAGGGTTGCCACAAACCTTCAGTTAGTAAAAAGCACAATAAAGTGAAGCGCAGTAGAACGAGGTCTGCTTGTACATCCTTCACAAGATTGTTTTGCGGATTAGAGGTAAAACACCTGTAAGTGCGTGCTTAAATTCATGCTCTGTAGTTGCTAAGGAAGCCTGGGTTCGCAGGGAGAATTCTGAAGTCCTGCCCAGGAAGATACCAGCACAGTGGGGGTGGGGAGAGGTATAGGAGAGTCTCACCAGCCTCTCAGGCTACATTAGTAGAAATAGTCTCTGGAGTGAAGGGGGTGGTGATTCTGCAGCCGGCTGTAGCAGTTAGTTCATGCCCGGGGAATTATCGTTTGTCCTGGAAAACCACACACACTAGAAGGAAACCAGGCACATGCAATGCATTCAGGCTCCACTCCATGGCCAGGACGGGAAAGGGGCCCTCACACGAAAGAAACAGGGAGGTCTGGGGACATCCCTGTTCTTTGGGGAGCAGGGAAAGAAGACAGAAAGACTTGACACATCAGGAACTTGGGATGTTAAGAGATTAGAAAGGGGAAGGCCTAGGGCAGCGGTTGTGGATTCTGGCCTTGCAGCTGTCCAGGGCTGGCCAGGGAAGGGGTCGGGCTTTTTCACGGCCAAGTGCAGAGGCTGATGGGAGGGAACTTCCTCCCGATGCAGAGGTGCCTGGAGCTGCCTCCGAAGGGAGTGAGCTCCCCGTCACCAGAGCTGTGCAGGCAGATGTGGGCCAGCCCTCGCTGAGAGTATGAGGTGGAGGGTCAGACACAGAGCAAACAGAAAGGGGCTGACTCGGTGGCTCAGCGGCTCAACAGGGATGACTCAATGAGGAGGAAAACTCCCCCGGGGGACAAGGAGGAGGGCAGCGCCCAGGCAGGCAAGGAAGGGCTCCGTGAGCTCTGGGGGCTCCAGGCTGTTCCGTAAAGCCCCTGCGGAAAGGTGGGCCCAGAGGAGGGGGTCTAGCCAGGTGTGGGGAGGGCCTCACCCTGAGAACAGTGGAGAATCACGGGCGGGAGTGAGACATCAGATTCAAGTTCTAGAAGGATCGCTCTGGCTAAACATCCAGAGAACAGAGGGGAGTGAAAAGCCTGGAAGCCGGGGGAGCAGTAGGCAGCTGTTGTGATGTGTCAGGGCAGGGATGATGCGGGGCCCATGGCGACGAGGCGGAGGCGGGCTGGGCCGGAGGAGGGGTACCGGGGCCGGGCGCCGCCAGGCGTCTGGTTCCATGCCTTGCCCATCAGGGGAGAGCCCCGGGAGGAGCAATTTACTACTGCATTGGCATATAACATTATTTTTGCACTGGTTTATAGTCAAAATGTCCTACTGAGACCTGAAGCTCTATCTTATCGCTGAAGTACTTGTGTTTCTAGCGAGGAGAAGTGAGTGGAAGAGAGTCCGACTGGTGACGGGCAGTTAGGGCTGGGTCTCACTTAACACCTCTTTGTCCGACTTGGAGGAGCTTGTATTAATACTGTCTTACTTGGTGACAGTAAAGGTTCAGAGCTTTTCGGGGAGGAGGGGGTAGGGAAATTGGCTCTTACGGCTTTTCTGAAATCGTGGCTCAGCAGCCTGTGGGCCGTAACAATCTGCGTCTATGCAGGTGGTGTGATGCTGGGGGAGGTCCAGCTTTCAGCCTGGCCGACCCGAGAAAAGAAATCCAAATCAGTACCCATCGCGTCCCCCAGAAACACAGGCGGGGGGTCCAAACGGGACTCCGGCCACCAGCACGGGGCCGGCTTGGGATGTGTGGCGGTAACTCTCTCGGTGGACCTTTCCGACCTCTCTCCTGCAGCATCACTGAAGCGGGTCCACCTCCGGGCCCTAGCTGTCCTCCGCAGTCGAGTGTGGGTGTTGATCTGGGAGGGTGACCGGAGTTAGCTGTGCACTTTCCACAGCGATGGCATCTGTTCCCTTGGAAGGTTGCTTGCTGGTCTCCGTAGTCGTGCTCCCCTTTTCTCTCCCTCCAGAGTCCGGGGCTTTGAGGGGAGCGGGTTGAGGAGTCATTCCCGAGGAGAGCTTGCCTTCTCCTGGAAATGGTCCAAATGTGTTGTTTGTCCTTGAGGACTGCGGTGGCCAGAAGAGCGGCCCCCAGAGGTGTCCACAGCCCAATCTCCGCAACCTGTGCATAGGTCCACTTACCTGCAGAGCACAGTTAAGGCTGTTCATCTGCTGACCTTGAGATGGGAGGGTCCCTGGGGTTATGCAGGTGGGCCCTCCATAATCACCAGGGTCCATGGGTGCAGAGAGGGAGACAGAAGAAGCAGAGCGATGGGATGTGAGAAGGATTTGACTGTGGCCACTGCGGGCTCTGAGGTTGAGGAAGGGGTCGCAAGCCGAGGAATGCGGGCAGCCTCTAGGAGCTGAAAACAGATCCTGCCCCGGAGCCTCAGGAAGGGACCAGCCCTGCAGCGCCTTGATCTTACCCCAGTGAGACCCACAGCGGACGCCTGACCTCAGAACTATGACGTAATAAGCTGGTCTTGTTTGAATCTACGGAATCTGTGGTCGTTTGCTCCAGCAGCCTTGGGAAGTTACTGCAGGAGGGACAGCCCGCCAGCAGACCCGTGTGCCCAGCCGCGGCCCGTCTCCCTGGGGGCACTGCCCTTGGCCAGCTCACACGGCTGCTGTGTCACTAAAGGGACTTGCTCACCTCTGGTGTCCCCAGAGGTGGGCTTTCATGGCCACACATATAAAAGGGACAAGAGACAAAGCCTAGGGCCAGGTTGGGCAGAAGGCTGGATCAGAGACACCCCTCCACCACCACCATATAAAACCAGGGGACTCAAAGCCACACCTTAAATGGGTAAACTGGGGAAAGCCTGCCCGACAGGGGAGGTGGTGAGGATTCCCTCACATCCCAGCCTTGGTGCTGGGGGAGAAGGAAACACCCCCCGCAAGGGAACCCCTGAGCACAGCCCCCTTTCCCTGGGCCCCGGGCCCAGGGCTGTGACCGGCCTCACCAGCCGTCCCCTGCAGGCTGCAGCCGCCTGAGCCTCTGCCCTTGCCTCCTCCGTCTGCCCCACCGGCCGTGCTTCTCCACATTTTATGACTTCCTGGTGACAGCTGAAGGAAGCTGGAGTTTAACCTGAAGACCAGCTACAGTCTTTAGTAACTTTCCCCTAAAAATTTTAAGATTTTAAATTTTAAAATTTTTCCTCGGGACTTCCCTGGTGGCACAGTGGTTAAGAATCCGCCTGCCAATGTGGGAGACACGGGTTCGAGCCCTGGTCCGGGAAGATCGCACATGCCACGGAGCAGCTAAGCCCGTGTGCCGCAACTACTGAAGCCCACGCACCTAGAGCCCGTGCTCCGCAACAAGAGAAGCCACTGCAATGAGAAGCCCGCGCACCACAGCAAAGAGTAGCCCCCGATCGCCGCAACTAGAGAAAGCCTGCGTGCAGCAACAAAGACCCAACGCAGCCAAAAATAAATTAACTAAAACAAAAGTTTTTCCTCATTTTAAGATAAGGAAAGAATCGTGGCCACCCGAGGAAGCACACACCAGGGCCCAAAATAATAATAATAATTCTTCACTGGACGCCTGTCGCCGCGTGGTGGCACCGCTGGGCACCGGGCTCGTGTTATCTCACTGGTCCCCAGTTGTCCTGTAGGGCCGCCCTTTCTATCTTTGGAGTTACCACCAAAATGCAAAGCAGCGCCCTCACTCATTCGCGTGCGCTCTCCTTCCCCTCACGCTTCCAGCATTTACCCTCCCTTCTCAGCAAAGGACAGAAAGTAAGAAACAGCCAGCAAATCTCTCAGGAGGGCAGCTCAGGCTTGGCCAGGCTCTGTTCTCACCGTGGGGTGGCCGCTGAGTCACACCCACGATGCCGCCAGCTGCCCACCGGGGCCCTGGCCACGATCCCCAGGCTCTGCCTCTGCAGGGACAGGGGAGGAAGAGTCCCGTCAGTGGAAACGGGGAGCTGGATGTCTTATGGCAGCTACGGCCCCGTGTCTGGGCGTCCAGATCAGTAACCAGCACCAGAGCTTGCCCCCTCCCCACGTTGATTCCAATTCTAGAAACACAACTTCATCTGGCCAGACTGTGGTCGTGGGGAAGATAGGAAACCCTGGCAACAAGGGAGACTGCGGGGCCAACCCAGCACAGCACCCTTTTCCTTCCGCCTCAGCCGCCAGCGGCTGGGCTGCATTTACAGCTACAGAGACAGACTCACCGCGGCAGCTCCCGGCGTCCAGTACCCGCTCCCTCCTTCCGCAGCTCTTAGGCCCCCTTTGACTTTCAGCTGTTCTGCTTCGCGCACGTTTAGCGGCACAAACACCTCAACTCGTTTTGTTTTGTTTTGTTTTTGATGTACTCAGGCTATAAATCCTGAATAAATAATAAAAATCCTAAACAATCAAAAAGTTACAGGGTGGGACTTCCTTGGTGGCACAGTGTAAGACTCCGCGCTCCCAGTGCAGGGGGCCGGGGTTCGATCCCTGCCCAGGGAACTAGATCCCACCTGCCGCGACTAAGAGTTTGCATGCCGCAACTGAGGAGCCCGCCTGCCGCGACTAAGACCCGCCACAACCTAATTAATTAATTAATTAGTTAATTAATTGATTTTTTTTTTAAAGAGTTACAGTGAAGCAGCCGAGTCAACTTAAACGTGATAAGAGGCTGTGACCACCGAGGACAGGCCCCAGGTTCATGACTGTACGTGAACTTGGAAACTGAACCAAGTGCAGAAGCTGTGGAGAAATTATGAAAACCGAGGGTGAAATCATCCACAGCTAAGATCCCTTATTCTGTGAGCCCCCAGCCTTTGATGGGGCAGCACTCTGCTCCCAGCAGCGAAATGCCCGCATGAGATCCTGGCCACGAAGCCCCTGCCTGGGCTGCCCCAGCTCTGGTGCTTCTGGAACATTTCACAGCCAGTGTTAGTGGGTGGGGGCGGGGGGATGCTGCCTCATTGGCTGCCACCAGAACTGCTTCTCCACTAGGCTAAGCACTGTTTTCCTTAGTCAGAAAGGCTAGAAATATGTCAAAATACACCTTCTTCCTGGCAGAGCCATGGAGGTTTTATGCCCAAGAGTATAACTGACGAGAAAGACGAGAGTAAACTTTTCAGTAATATGACTCGATTATCAGAAAAACGTGGACTGGCTCATCTGGAAACAAACTAGGGGAAATCTTTTTCACTGAAGGGGAGAGCTTCCTGCAGTTATCGTGAACCAGAAGTCACCCCTGGCATCTTGGCCATACCGGTCACATCACCGCCTTTCCTGACACGGGCGCCTCTAGACGGTTTGCAGCGGAGGGTGGGAAGTGGCTGCTCGAGCACAGACAGGCCCGCCCAGGCGCCGAGGGAATTAGATTGAGTGCAATTCCAGGAGCTCCTGGAGCGGCGGGGCGGGCAGCCACCAGCACCACCCTGGGCAGGAGCAGCTACTGTTAGAAATACCCTAATATGTCTGGATGCAGAGCAGATAGGGCCGCGCCGCCGTCGTAGAACCACTTAAGGCTGCCAAACCCAGTCGTCGTACAACTAGGTGGACCGGCGAGTACCGGGCAGGCTAACTTCTTGCTTCTCTTTTCAGTTCTTTCTTAGCAGTTAGTCGGCACGCACTGTCACACCACAAAATAAGAAAACACACGAAATAGCCTTAGTCAGCCAGGCTTTTCTTGTTCATCTTTTCTATGAGCAGAATGTACGTCTGGTAGAAAGAAGCAGTGATCACTCCTCAGTCCACGTGCCCAGTGTCAATTAGCTACAGCTCCCCACCCATCCTTGCATTTCGTCTCAGTCATTGTAAAATCAGGACAAGCCCATTAACAAAGCACTTATGAATGAGGGCGCTTCTGGGTGTTAATCCTCGCGAGGTCCCTGGGAGGGAGACGGTGTTCCCATTTTACAGATGGGAAGGTGGAGGCTTGGTGAGCTGAGTTAGGTGACCTGCTCTCATCCCTCTGGTCCCAAATGCCCGGCTCCTGCCCGCTGCACCACGGTGTCCTCTTGGGAGGTGGGCACTGGAGTGACTGTTCTCGCTGACCAGTGGGAAATACTGGTTTGGTTTGCTCTCCGGAGCGCTGGTGTCCTTGTCCGGGAATTACAGCAAATGACAGAAGCGTCCACCCGTTCCTCTTGCAGCCTCCTCCCTGTGGCGGCTCTGTTCGGCCTCACCCCCTCAGCAGCCCCTCGTTGGCCTGGCTGGCTGGAAATGCCAGCCTCAGCATTAGAAAACTTGGTCGGGTGAAGGGTTAAATACGTTGAAATAAGCCTGGTCCTCACAAAAGAAGTGGTATTTACACCCCGTCCGTTTATGGAAATACTTGCTGGAGGAAAACAACCACAACATTGTGCATGTTTTTAGGAGGAGAATGGCCAGAGTGTCTTTAATTCACTGTTTACCCGTGAGAATTACTCCCAGGAGTAATCCTGCAATAAAATCTTCTTGGGCTATGAGAATAGAAAGAAATTGAATCAAAAGACTCCATTTCCACTTGTATTTATTCAGTCTGGGAAATGCAGTGGGCCGGAGCGCTGGTATCAGCAGGG
Organism: Tursiops truncatus; assembly: GCF_011762595.2. Lineage (NCBI taxonomy): Eukaryota > Metazoa > Chordata > Mammalia > Artiodactyla > Delphinidae > Tursiops > Tursiops truncatus. The sequence continues at coordinate 8,007,787 of NC_047048.1, forward strand.
GATTCCTTGCTCCTAGCGTCAAATTACTGTCATAATCGCTCAATTATTTCTTCCTTGTACTGTTTAAAATAAAAATCCATCACATTCTCTGTTTTTTTCTAGCATTTATTAGGTTGAGTGTTTAGGAAAATCAATTATAGTCAGTCAGGCATGAATTGATGAATGTTTCTTGTAATAATTGTCAGTTGTTAAACTGAATGTACTTTCTCTTTCCGCCCTTTTCACTTCCTTCAGAGGGCAGAGGTGGCTCAGAGAGAGGCGGAGACCTTGAGGGAGCAGCTCTTGTCGGCCAACCACTCTCTCCAGCTGGCCTCCCAGATCCAGAAGGCGCCGGACGTGGTGGGTAGCCCAGCCCCGTCGCCTCGCATCTGTACCTCTGTGTGTTAACAGCCGCTTTCTTCTTTGGCTTTAGAGCGTCCGTTTTCGGGGGTGATGTTTGAAACAGTCCTGCTGCCTCGGTGGGGAGTGCGTGTAACAGTCTGGGGGTGGAGCCCAGTAGCGTCAGAGGGAAGAGCTTTACTGGTTGTGCGTCGGTGCCCGGCGGTCAGCGTGACGCCCACCCGGTGGAGAGCCCATCACCAAGAGAGCAGCTTCCCAGTTAGACTGGTGGGTGGACCGCTGGCAGATGGGTGGCGATCCGAGGCTGGAGGCTTGCAGGACTGCACAGGAGAATTGGAGGTTTGGTCTTCTGGATGTGTCCTTCCAGAGCGGAAAACAGTTCATGACGTGGGAGGAGCGGGGGAGGTAATAACACAACCCGCTCTGAGTCCGCGTGATAGTCAGGATCTCGCCTGACGTGCGGGCATTCAAGAGGAACCAGGCACACATCTCAGACCTTTGCCTCTTGATTTTTCTAAGACTAATGAAAATTGCTCTTAGCTGGAACTTTCCCAGCTCGATCAAGGCAGCTTTGAACTATCGGACTCCAGACTCTTTCCTTCAATGCTGTGCAGCAGTACAGAGCGGCGGTGTCATTAAGACCGTGGCCCCTGGAGCCAAAGCCCTGGGTTCCGAACCCAGCTCTGCAGCTTATCAGCTGTGTGACTTGGGGCAAGTGGCTTAACCCCCCTGAGTCTCAGTTGCATCATCCACAAAATGGGTTTTACGAGGGTTCTGGAAATGACTCTGAGCGAAGCCTCCAGAGCACGTCCTGCCGCATAATCCGTCCTCAGCCAACCTTAGCGGTTAGGCTGGCTGTGGTTGGCATCAGCACTCTGGTCCGGGAGCCCCGGTTCCAGAGCCAACTCCGTCACTAGTTCACATACAGTGATTAACTCAGGTGGTGGCGCTTACGAGGCCTGGTGTGCAGGATAAGGAGGAAGTAAGTGATCCTGAGGTCCCTGCAGCTCTGATGGCCTGTGATGGGTGAATTGCACTTGTAGCTGTCCTTTTATTTAATAAAGGGTTGGAGAGCCCTTGCTGTGTGCCGGGACCCGCAGTGGATCCTGGGAGAGCCAGGAGGGACGAGCCAGGCCCTTCTGGAGAGAAGACAGTCCAGTGGGAGATGTGCTGCTGTAATAAGGTCACACATCAGTTTGACTACCACTACCCCCACCCGACCTATGAAGCAGGGCATTGTTATTTCTTTATATAGATGAGGAAACGGAAGCTCCCTGGATGTAAGCCCCTTGCCCCAGAACGCTTGGCCCCAGCGGCCAAGCCAGGACTCAGCAGGGGCCTCTGCCGCCCCAGACCGGAGCTTTTAAATTATTCCCCAGGAATGGGTCCAAAGCAAAGTTTTAGTGTGAGGACCCCTTTTAAGACTGGATTTTTGTTCTCTGTCTTTAAGTTCACCTTAACTAAAACATGACTTAAGTGTTTCAGGCTACAGAGAAAAGTTTCCCATTTAAGGAACCATCACAACCTTTATACTTCATGGACTCTGGTATTAATTTTGCCTGAAATGTCCCCTTGGCTGTGTCACGGTGCCCTTGTCCAAGTTTACCTGGACTGGACCCAGCACCGGAGCCGAGGCGGGAGGAAGCCCTCGAGGATGGAATCGGTGCGGCTTCTCCTGGCCTCTGTGGTCGCTCAGGGTCCTCTCGAGAAAGCCGTGCATCGTGTGTCTACCCGGGGCTCCTGAGCTAAATGTTTTGATTGAAAGGATTTCTGGCCATCCTGGATTTCAGTCCATCCTGGACTGCAGCAGCCGAAACATTTCAGAAGGAAATGAATGTTTTCGCAGGTAGAGCAAGTTGTGGGTCCTCGGGGTGCTTAAGCACTGCGGCATCGGCTAAGTGCAGTGTTTACACGGTCCCGCTTCAGCCTCCCGCGAGCCGGCCCTGCCAGGGCTCCCCTCAGGGACACGTTCCCGTGTAGCCCGGCAGCCCCAGCCCCAGCCCCAGCCCGTTGGGGAGCAAACGAGCAAGCGTAGGAAACCAGGCCAGCGGCACGATGTCTGTTGTGCTTGGCTGGCAGAACTAGGTAGAGAAACGGTGGAGTCTGTAGATCCAGCAAAAGCCAAAACCGGGCATTGGGCCATTGGAATCACCAATTCTGGAAGGCGAGCCGCCAGTCAGCCAGCCCCTGCTCCGCATCAGAGGCCGGGCGGGACTCTGTGCCGTTGTGTCTTTGCTGCGTCGTGATGCCACAGTCGTTAGAGCACGGTTTTATTACCTTCATTTTCTAGGTAAGCAAACAGGCTCAGAGGAGTTAAGTAATCTGCCCAAGGTCACACAGCTGGGAAATGACCGAGCTGGAATATGATCCCGAGTTTGTCCTGCTCCCAATCCACTCTTTACCCCTCCATCGAGCCACTCCTGCTTCGTGCACATTCAAGGAGACAGGAGGCATGCAGGCCCTTTGTCAAGTATTTACAGGCAAATGTTAGTCTGGGGCTCTGGTGCACCACACCAGGCCGCCTTCAACCTAAATGGCTGTCTGTCCATCAGGTGAATATACTGGACATAGTCGGCACATGTCGGCCACTTAGTGTTGGCAGGAATAGCGGGGTGATGAGAAGGAAGGAGAACTGAGCCTCTCGTTCCCTCAACCCTCCCCGGGGAGATTAGCCTAGACTCCGAGTGTTTGCCTCGTAGGCTGGGGTCCCGGCCCACCGTCACCGCACATCAGGTTTCCCTCGTGTTCAGTGAAGCTCCTGCATCTCGTGTGAAAATGGCTGCAGGGTAACAGAGATCATTATCTGGCTTCTTCCGGCCTCGGTGTTCTGGTCTCTGTAGGAGGATTTACGTGACCTGTGATAGTTCACACAAGCGGTTTGGCAGAAGGGGGCGGGCGGTTCCGAGGGACAAAGTTTAATGGGGTACTCCCTCAGCGACTTCGGTTTCTGGGTTCATTCTCCCCTTGGGAAACATGGGGAACACAGGCACCGTGAGGAACGCAGGCCCTTACCTCTGAAGCCTGGAGCCTGGGCAGGTCCCCCTGGGACAGACTCTCGGGACCCCATTCTGGTGCCCACCGGGACCTGTTGTCAGACTGAGAGAAGTCAGTTTCTGTTCCTTCCTTCCGAGGCTTGTCCGAGCCAGGGTCCTGACCCTGGACCCCATCAGAATGAAGAGGGAGTCCTTGGGCCCTACCCCAGCCCCCTGAACCACAGCTGCCAGGGCAGGGCCCAGCTCCCAAGGGGTTTGGGTGGGGCTGAGTCGAGGCCTGGACAGACACGAGGGAGCCAGTGGTCCTGAGTCCCTGAATCCACCTTTTCTTCCCTTCTCAGTAATCATCTCAAGGGCACCTGAACTGCCAGACGCCGACCCCCCTGCAGTTTTCCACGCCCCCCCTCACCCCCCCCCCCACCTTACCCAGCACCTTGTGCACCCTGTCGTACCATCTCCTTTTAGCTGGTGCCCACGGACCGACAGGCCCAGCTCCATCACCCAGGGGCGGGCCTCTCCCTCCACCCGCAGCCCCGGTCAACTCCCGGGCCCTTGTCTGTTTCTTCCTCCATTTTCTGCTGCGTCTTCACGGTGGGACAACAGGACGCCCTCGTGTTGCAGGTGGGAGCGAGCACGTCTGGGCTCGGAGTAGGAGAATTAGATAGAATTCTAATTCTATCTAATTAGATAGAAGATAGAATTAATTTCTATCTTAATTCCAAGGTCTCGCTGCTTCGGGGTATATTGTCTCACCTCAGCTTAGTTTATGCGAGACACAAATGGTGTCTGCTCTGTTATGAATGAGGAATCTGTGGCCCGGGTTCGTGAGTTAATTGATGTGCCTGAGGTCACAGGGTCAGCTTGTGGCCAGACCAGGCTGGGCCCCAAGAGTTGAGCAGCCAACTGTACCCTGGGACTGCCCGTCCCCCGGTACCCATCCTGGACCTAGGGCCACACTGAGAGCTCCTGTTTTTACGCAGGTTCTCTGAACCCTCATCCCTGCTGTGATTTGCACTCGCCCATTGAAAGCCCCAGATCACCTTTGGGCTTGTGTTACAGATTCTTTCCCTAAGAGCACTTTAAACAGTTGCTATGGCTGCCATCCCTCAGGTTGGACGGTGGATAAATAAGTTAAATTAGATACCGTGCCACAGCCTAGACGCACCATGAGGCCAAGCTCCCTGGGTATCACTTTCATCGTGTCCCCCTGCTGAGTCCAGGCCCCTCCTGCCACCCTCCCGAGCCGTCACTTTCAGGTGCCAACATGCTCAGTCCTCTTCGAGCCAGCCTCTCGGCATTGATCACCCCTTGCTCGTGCCCTGCTCCCTGCCCCTCCCACCCCTGTGCCCGCCTGTGGGGTCCCCGCCCTGAGACGGAGCAAGATCCACCAGCCCGCCTACACCCCCCGTCCCTCCTCAGGACCCCCCCCCACGCGCTCCTCCCCCGTCCTCACTGCTGGCAGGACTTGTCTGCGGTCCCTTGGCTCCTGACCTGGGTTCTGGCCAGAGTTGTCTAGGGCGGCGCTTCCTAAATTCTCTGTGGTGAAGGATGGTTTTATTTGTTTTGTTTTGTTTTGAATTTCCAATCTGTTGCAGACTGATAGTTTTACAAAAGACAATAAAAATGTCACAGCAAAGTCAGATTGCTATCAAAGTTTCTAAACACTTACTCTCAATTTCTGTACTTGTCTCACTGTGTACCAGCCACGGTGTGTGAGTTGGCACCAGTCCGTGGAGCCCACGCTGAACAGAACGGGTCTGGACAGCATGTGCCTCTTTAATAAGTTGGCGGGAAGATGCTCACTGGGGCCCCAGGGCCACGGGCAGATCCGCCAGAAGTTAGGGGAAGTGAAGGACTTACTTTATAACATTATACAAACCAGAGACAGACGGGGCTCCCTTCTTCGCCCACAAAACTTCACATTCTTACGTGGTAAAGGCCATAATTTCCTGGGAGGGAGACATGAAAAATTATTTCCATGGTGACTGGCTGTCCCCAAATGGTGAAAACCCTGTGACAGGCACATCATGCATGGAATGGCAGGGCTGCCCCTGCCAACTGGGGCTGTAGCTGCCACTGTTTCCGCCCCAGTATAGGCCAAATCAGGGTGTGCAGCGGTGCACTTCCGGGGGCAAGGGGACAACAGCCAGGATGGTGGCGTTCTACGCTGCAGTGTGAGCCGCGTCCCCAGGTCGCTGCTGTCACAGGGACCTTGCGGTCCTGCCCTTCCTGTCCCCCTCAGTCATGCCCAGAAGTGCTCCGCCCGGCACTTCCAGACAAGCTTCCAGAACCATTCAGGAGCTATGATTACTTCTAAAACTTGAGAAAAGTACTGCTTTCATCCTTGGGAAGTGGAAATAAGAATTTGACTTTAAAAAAAATACCTTTTCCCTGTTTTGCATTTTTTCCAAAATGAGCACATCTGAGGGGTGGGGAGTAAGTTTTTTAAAACAGCAATTATCAAAAGAATTCCTGCGCAAAGGAACCCAAATATGCACCTTCCACGTCTTTTAACTCTTTTTTTTAAAATGCTAACTGAGAATCAATTTGTCAAACAGTATCTCAGCTTCTAGGTAACAGAGTAATGAATCAAAAGGACACTGCATCTCATCTTGTGGTAAAAAGTCCGAATGCTTTGGAACATTCCAGGAGCTGTCCACAGAGCCTTCCCCTCTGGCATCCCCAGCCATCAGCAAGGCCCTTTCCACCACCTCCTTCAGGTCTCTGCTCAAATGTCACCATCTCAATGCGGTTTTTCCCGACCACATTATTAAAAGCCCCAGCTGCCCCTTCCCTGCTTCAGTTTTTCCGTGGCATTCTTCATCATCCGACACACTCTCTGCTACTAATAAGCATATTTAAGGCATCTCATCCCTGCCCCATCCCACTGGACCAGAAGCCCTGTGAGGACAGGGACTTCTGTCCTTTTGTCCCCTGCTGTGTGCCTGCTACATGGTGGGTACTCGGTAAATGCTTGTCGAACAGACGAATCCAGGTGGCAGCTCCCCGTGCAGACGAGAAGGTCGGGGGGAGGGCGACGGGCAGGTGCGGTCCAAGCAGAGGCAGGACGTGATGCCGTATCGTCCACGCCACCAACCACATCCTTCCCACTGCCTGCTTCTCGCCTCGGTTGCCAGCACCGGCAACCCCAAGCGCCCGTCCGAGGCCGGCGCGGTTTTGTCATCTCCTTTCTCCTCCGCAGGAGCAGGCCATAGAGGTCCTCACCCGCTCTAGCCTGGAAGTTGAGTTGGCCGCCAAAGAGCGGGAGATCGCGCAGCTGGTGGAGGACGTGCAGAGACTCCAGGCCAGCCTCACGAAGCTGCGCGAGAACTCGGCCAGCCAGATCTCCCAGCTCGAGCAGCAGCTGAGTGCCAAGAACAGCACCCTCAAAGTAAGGGCACCGGGGGCCCCAGGGGCCGGGGGAGGGCCGCACGCGCACACCCCACCTCCCTCCCACGTGGCCCCGGAAGGAGCCCGGGCTCGGCAGTCCGGCTCCCCGCCGACACCCCGAGCTCTTCAGCGGGGCACTTCGGCCCCCAGTGTAGTGACCACGGCAGGGGGGTCTCGCCTCAAAGCCAACTAACTCATTTGCCCCGCCGTAGCCGTCGCACACATGTATCTCGTTTTTGTTGTCTGCAAAGGTCATGGTTAAAACTCCTTCTCTTTTGAAAGCAGAAATGACTGTTGGGGTTTTATCTCAGGTGAGCTGCAGCCATCAGCCAAGTCTTTCCCTCCAGTGAGACCGGTATAAGGAGGCGTGAGGTCCCCTGGACACGTCACTCAGAAGCTCCATCAGGGCTCTTGTCTGGAGAACACCTTGTCCTGACTGACAGCAGGCATGGCAGCCTTGACCTCTGTGAGGCAGCCAGAAGCAGAGCCCTGAAGCCCAAGGCAGCGAGGCGGGATGGGCCTTGACCCCTCCCGTCAGCCCCTGCCCAGGCGGCACGTCCCTCCTGGTCCGCTGTCCTCGCACGCAGCCCGTTGTAGAAACCCCGATCCTAGGTGCCCACCTGCCCACAGCACACCGCCTGGGCTGGAGTGCCGTCGGGGCGCAGGCCATCCGCAGACGCGTTAGTGCAGCTCTGCCGGCCTTCCCTGGCTCCTGGAGAAGGTGCCAGCGGGAGGACCCCACACACCGAGACCCCAGCCCGCCCTGTGCCCAAACGACATGAAAGCCAGGGGTTCGTGGAGGGCACATCTGACCGAGCCCCGTGGGCCCTGCTCCCCACCTGCAGGGATGGTTTTGACCCTCAGGCCTGTGCCAGGCGCCGGGGCCCGGAGCGTGGCGTTGCTTCAGCACGGGGAGCTCCCACCATCAGCCGCTGGTCTCCCTCCGGCGTCTTCAGCAGTCTAGCCGAAAGCTAGATCCTCTAGGGACTTCTCGTAAATTGGTGTCCCACATTCAGAACCCAGAACCTTTTACGTTATATTTTTTTAATTACACTTTATTTAAGGTATTCCCAATCTGTTGGAGTTAGCATGATGTGGAGATAGTCGTGGCACCCCAGATTCACACGTCAGAGCCAGCAGGGACTCCTCGGTGGTATCTTATTTGACAGGGAAGAGACAGGACCGGCGAGGGCGCGGCATCGGCTCTGCCGTCCCCGCTCCACCGGGCCCCCCCCCCCCCCGCCCCCGCTCAGCGCCCATTCGAGGCGGGTGTGAATGGATAAGTGACCGACTGCCAATTGTAGTCTCTGTGCTCTAAAGAAAGTGGATCAGAGTTGGTTGTAAAAATGTCAGGAAAACTTTTTCTCATGTAAGGTAATTCCAGAATGTGGTTAGGCCCATTTTGATTTTTTTTTTTAATTGAGATTTTCTTTTTTCCTCCACGCATGACCATGCTTCTGAGGCAGAACTCAGTCTCCAGCAAGTCTTGTCCTCCCGGCAGCCCCCTGGCCTGGCCTCGCTGGCGCCGGGGCACCCACAGCTCAGCCTCACTAGATCCTTCTCTGCCTCTTTGGGTGGATTTCATCCACTGTCTGAGAAACTGCCGGGTGCCCGGGCCCCGCGGAGGAGACGGTCCTGCCGGGATGGGGAGATGCTTGAGGCCCGGCCACACTGAGGCTCTCATCAGCCTGCCCACTGAGCGCCAGTGCTCACTTATTATTTCCAGATTCAGTGTCATTTCCTCGCGTTATAGCCATTTCTGACCCCAGCAGTGGCCCTGCTATTGGATAATTGGCCTTCCCCTCCTTTGTTACAGTTAAAGGCTTCGACTCCAGTACATGATGCGTTTGACTACATGAGAGGGAGGCTGTAGGCCTTACGTTTTTTATTACAGAGCAATTTCTTCTAAATCAGTTAAGGTTTTAATGTTTGCCTTCACCAAAAATGAAACGCAGTTTCACAAATTAATGTTCTTTATCTGTATCTTGGGGGAATTCTTTAATACTGTGCAGTTAATGAAACAATTCGGCAATACTTCTTCCAAAATTATTACTCCCTTATCTTCATCTGATCTAATAATCAAAATATGTCCTCTAGTAACAAGACTTCTCTGATTTTAATTATCTTAACCCCTTGTCGCCAGGAGTGAAGCTCTCCCTGATATCGAACCCACACACAGAAGGTATCCGCCTTCCCCAAACGGGCCCGTCAGCCTCCCTCGCCCAAGGGAATAAGGTTAATTGAATGAGATACTTCCCTGGGCTTTTTTTTCCTCCTAACGTGTATAATTTATAGTCTCAAATCTAAACTAAGCAGTGAAACAATTACTAGAAAAATATTTTATGAATGAGACCTGTCAAATCGACCACCTGATGCTTCTGTGGCGGGGGTCTGGGGCCCAGCCGTGGTGGCCGCTGGACGCAGCCGGGAGCCGCCCCTGAGCTTCCCATTTCCTCCTCCTCCCGCTTCCAACCCCCAACACCCCGTCTTTTCCATCTTGGACGGTGCTGTCCAGCTTTGTGGGATCTACGTCTGAAGATGCTCCAGCCTCCAGCTGTCTCTCCGCATCCTGGCGTGGTGGGTGGTTTCACCATGGACGCTGACCATGACCTCGGAGAGAAATGCTAATGTGCTTGATGACGGTGACTGAAGGGATGAGGGGCACTGGTCTCACAGGGGCAGGAGGCGTAACGGACAAGTCTTTTTTTTTTTTTTTTTTTGGCCATGCCGTGTGGCACGCAGGATCCCGGCCAGGGATCGAACCCGCGCCCGCTCCCAGTGGAAGAGCGGCGTCTCAACCACTGGGCCGCCAGGGAAGTCCCACGGACAAGTCTTGAGATTATGGAGTCTTGAGCTGACTGGGAGTCTCCTCCACCAGGACCCCCTGGGGGTGCACTCTGTAATGGAACACGTTTGGGGACTAAGTGGTTTGCTTTTCCGAGCACCTTGAAACACTCCCTCTCTTTGCGACTAATGCTTTCTTCCCTTCGCCTTCGTAACTGATTGATAATTATGAGGATAAATTGCCAGCTGGATGTTTACCAGTCTCTCTCCCCATACTCTGCTTTTTCAAGCCAAGTTCACCATCACTAGCCGCATACAGCGGTGCATCCTCTAACCTTCAAATAGACATGAAAACCAGCTCAGAAGTGGGAGCTGTTTCCTCCTGCCTGATCTGACAAGCACTGGAGCACCGTGCCGCTTGTCGAGGATAATCCTGTGTTCATAATTAGTGAAATAACGCGACTGCCATTGCGAGGCTGCTGCTTTTGATAACACTATTCTGGGGCCTTCTGTTGGAACGCTTCAGTACAGAGGCGGTGTGACGCGGCAGTCACCTGCGCTCTACTCGCTAGGGCACAGGAGACAGTGCTACCAATAGCTCAGGTGTAAGATGGGGGTTTGTAAGGACTGACTGAGGCCCATCTCCCCTAGGGAGAAATGATATTTTCTGCAGTTGCTTTAAAGATCAGTACTTCTCACTGATCAGTACTTCTCGCTGGGCGGGTGGGCGGGTGGGCAGGTGTGCTCCATTCACCTGGGGGCCTTTTTCCGAACTGCACAAGCCTCCCCAACCCTCCGCACCCCTCACGCCACCTCCCGAGGTTCCGATGGGTCCTTTTGAGCCACTGTGGGGCACACTGTGTCCCTCGCGGGGTGGAGACAGGACCAAAGACCGACAACCACTTCTCTGCACTCGTTCAGCGCCTTTAATTCTGGACGCTGCCTCTTTGGTTACATAAGTTCCCTCACCGGCCGTGTGTTTCCTCTGCACCGGGGCTGCCCTTGACCGCGTTTTAACGAGCATCTCATCATCGTCTCAGTGTGTGAAGCTCCGACATCCACGTTCCGTTGGTCGCTTGCCGCGGGTGGGCATGATGATAATCGCTGTCTCGGGGAGGGGGTGCCAGCCAGCCCGTGGCTGTAGCGGGGAGGCCTGTGTGTCCTTCCATGGCCCCTGCCCTCCCTGGACGGCACGAGTGAGTTTTAACGTCACACATCCCGGTATCAGAGAGCCCGGGAGCCGAGCCTCCCTGAGCCTCGTCCTGGCTGCATCTTGAAGGCACTGTGAGCACAGATTGAAGGAAGCCATCTGTGCAATTGAAGGAAGCAGTGAGCCTTCCACGGGGAGGAGGGGGGTGAAGGGGGCCCCGGGAAGGGAGGCAGCAGCGGAGATGCCCCAGAGGGAAGAAACCGAGGGCCTCTTCCCTCTGGGGCATCGTGCTAGAGGCCTCAAGACCAGTTATCTGCATTGAGGTCACAAGTAAATCGCTGCAAACCGGTGGGCGTTACTGGAAATGCTTCAGGGAGCTAATTGTGGGAACCTACGGTGAATCCTCTTAGACACACGTGCCCCTGGTCACTGGGTGAGTAAATCTAGATACTCACCTGCAGGTGATCCCCAGCTTGTGGCCCACTTAGCCAACCATACAGTGTCCAAGTAGCTGAAATACTGAGCCAGGACCTTCCTGGACGATGGTGGCACGATTCCGTGAGAAGGAGCTGCTCCCGTCCGCCCTGTGCCTGGGTCACAGTTCATGGAGGCTGGAGGTGACTTGTGATGGGGTTGCCACACAGGGGTCCCCCTTGTGTCTCCAGAGCCGCACTTCTCCAGCTGGCAGCAAGGCCTCCAATGTCATGGTCACTCTCCCCACCCCCTGGCCTGGGGGCGGGGGGGGGTCTCCCCTTTTTGTCTTGCGTTCTCAGCCTCCCCGTAGTGCACGCACAGCGCCCACCTTGGGCGTCCCTGGGCTTCTCCCCCAGGCCAGCCTCAGCAGATCCTAAATTTACGTAACTGCCACCTCTCACCAAGGAACAGTGGAGACCTGAGGGGGTCCCCGTTCAGGTGAAAAGGAGGGGCACGCTGCCTAGTTCCAGACCCTAGAGAGGCAGAGTCAACCTCAGACCCCTGCCCGGACCAGGGAGCCCAGTCACACCCGCTGGGTTCTGACTGGTGGCCCCTCAGCCCCGGGGTCCACGTCAGGGTGAGGGGTCACACACCGATGCCCCTAACCTGAGCTGTGGGTCTTCAGACAGCACTGCCGAAAGCCTGGCTCCGATTATCCCAGAGGAAGAAGACAGAGCTGCCTGTAAACCGCAACAGTCGCCTCTCCGGCCCCGTCCGTTGTGTGGCAAAGGCGTGTTGCTACCTTGACCCCTTGCTGTGCAACCTGGAGGACGAGGTCTTTCGAGGGTCTTTGCATTAGTCTCTGTGCCAGAGGTCCCTTAAGTTGGTAGCCCTAGGCCCCATGTTATAACTTGACTAAGACAGATATCTTTTATAAATTCAGTACCTAATTTGCTGCACACCAAAATGCTTTGCATTTTAAATTAAATTACCTCATTATTTGAGTCGTAGCCAGGATTTTAAGAACTTCAGATAGATAATGCTTCTAGCAATTCAAGAAACATTCGATGAGCTCCTACTAAGTCTGGAACCACATACGTGCTCTATAGTATTAAACGTGTGTGATTAACGTATCATAAAACCACCGTGTTTGAGGGGTGCTGGCAGCCTGCACTTGTGCATCCGACATTTCCTCACCACTGTCCTCTGGAAACCCTTCTTCTTACTCTTCCCCCCTTCCCATATGAGGAGCGTGGGGCCCGACAGCCTAAGCCCGTCACCCAGGGTCACAGCAAAGTGGGACTGAGCTCGAAGCCCAGCTCCACCCTAGACCTTTCCTCCCCTCTCTATACAAGGTCAGAGTGGGTTCCTTTACAAGAGCCCCTTTTCAGGAAGGCGACCCGCCTGCCGGATTCTGCATTCATGGCGCAGGATGTGGGGCTGCCTTTCCTGCCATCGGCATCAGACAGCCAGAGCTGCTCTGGGCCTCCGTCCTCCTCCATGGATCTGCCAAAGAGCCGCAGGGACGCTCGGAGGTGGCAGACTGGGCTGTGGAGAACTTCGTAAATGGAGTGCCTGGATCGAGGACCACAGAGTGTCTTCAGAACCCTTTCGTCGTATTCAGTACCACCCACCAGGGATGAAGTAGTCATAACTACAGTAATAACAGTCACCATCGTTACTGAGTGCTTTTCCACAGGCTAAGCACTCAGTATTGCAGTTGGGGCTCTTGTCTCTGCACGTTCCACATCCACGGACTCGGAGGGCCAAGTGCCCTGCGCCATTCTGTGTAAGGGGCTAGAACATCTGCAGACTTGGTACCACAGGGATCCTGGAGCCAGATCCGCCTCACTGCTTCCTGCACTTGCTCTGGGCAGCCTCGGGCTCTGCCACGGCCTTTGGTGCAGACCCCCTGTGGGTTTTTTTTTTTCTTTGTTTCTCTGGACGGACAGACAGATGCTCTGCAGACGTGTCGCGATAACTGGATAAGATGACATGTGAGGTGCGGAGCCGGGCCTGGGATCTAGGAGCACCTGCTGCCCTTTCCGGGCAGGACCCCCTGAAACCAGACGTTACGGGCGCCCAGCAAGGAGTTTCTGGCCAAAGAACAGAGCTGAGGGCACTTGGGCTCTTGCCTGTGTGGGCCCACGCCGCCTGCTGCCTGCCTCCTGCCCCGGCCCACCCCCAGCCTGCCGCCACACGCGGGGTCCTGAGACGGCGCTCCGCTGGGAGCTCGGTGGGGACGGGCTTTGTGAGGCGCCCCCCCGCCAGGCCCCCGTCCAGGTGTCTGCTCCACAGAGGTTTGCAGCCGCCATGTTGATTTCTTCCCGACTATGCTGCCCCCCAGGCAGATGGCAGAAATTTCAGTGGAAGCTGTTTGGTTCTCAGTGAAAACTCATATTTAACCAGACAGATTCCAGCCCGAAAACCTTCTGATCTGGGCTGATCGAAGGCCTGCAGCCGTGCTCTCAGGGAACCCGCAGCAGGACCTGGCAGCGACAGTGGTCCCGCATCGAAGGCCCCTCGGCGCCAGCATCTGCACCGGCTCCTTGTCTCGTGCCCCTTCGCTCAGTACTCGGAGGTCACCGGCCTTCCCGTCTCACAGATGAGCCGCTGACTGACGTGCCCAAAGGGCCCGGCTCGTGAGTGACAGAGCTGACTCCAGGTTCTGGGCCGTGCCAGGTCCAGAAGCTTCGTGTCTGCCGTTCTTCCTGCCCGTCTCCTGTTCTCTGAACGTGACCACTTTTTATGCGCGCTCCGCGTGCAGCGTCAGTGAGTCCCACCCTCCGAAGGTGCTTTGCGTCCGGCAGCGCTGGGCCATCTTGTGTTAGGAAAGGCTTCCCACTCTCCGACCACAGGGAGGAGAATGAAAGAATCGTGTCTTCATGAGCACCTTCTCAGCATCTTTCGTCGGAAAATGAGTGCATGCTACCCTGTTTGATTATGAGGAGAAACCATTGTAATACAGGCAAGAGGTCTTAAAAAGGAACCAGGGCAGAGCAATTCTACACAATGGGAAACACACACACAAGAAACCGCCAGCAAAGGCAAAAGGAAAAGACGGGCTAAATGGGGCCACGTGGGATTCAGGTGGGAATCTTCTCCCCAAATTCTAGAATGTTCTCAGCCGGCTGTAAACTGTGATCGTAGACGTGGCTGGTCAAGTAGAGCCTAAAAAGGTAACTAGAAGCCCTGGGGATGGGAAGGGCCTGTTGATTCAAGAATCGGAATTTGCTCGCCCCAGGCTTGGAAGGATGCTAAAGGGGCAGGACCCCCTGCTGGCTGAGGCTTTGCGTTTTATGTCAAGCTGTCTTCCTTCCCACAAAGAACTCCTTTGGTGGAGGGGGGAAGGGCAAAAACAAACTAGGCCAAAAGCACCTTCAGAGAAGGAGGCACCCTCTGCCGCCCACTCTACAGCAAAGGCTCTTCCTGGCAAGAAGGCCCCGCAGGGCTCCGGGCACAAACAGCCACGTGGGTACCACGTGAGCTCACAGAGGTGAATGGAGCACAGCAGAGCATCACCGCACCTGGGAAGCTTGCCAGAGGGCCCCTGACCTTCCCTCTGAAGGGCATTCTAGGGTCAGGGAGTCAGCCATGCCCAGCCGTGGCCCTGCTGGCCAGGGTGCCCTGCCAGGGCCCTCCCTGCAGGACCATCTGTCGGAGAAAGCAGTGACCACCCAGCGGACCGGCCTCCGCTGCTAAAATCCCCCGCGTCTGGGGGGACCCCTCCAGAAATACAAACGCATTTTCCCTGGTGCCTATCTGATGCTGACCTCAGTGACAAAAGGGCCGTATCTCTTATCAGCAGGGTCCCACCAAAGGTGTTGACAACTAACCGTACGCGTCAGCTGGCCTCACGTAGTTTGTGAAAAGCCACACGCTGCTTTTCAAACACCAGGAGAGCGTCTCTTCATCCTGTTGGCCATTTTGTGGGATTTCATACAAAATGGCCTTTTCGTAGTTCGGTTTTCCACTTCTGTAAAGCTTTTTCCTTCTACTTTCATTGGGGTTTATGTTACAACCTTACGGTTGCCGTGTGTGTGTGTGTGTGTGTGGTGTGCACGCACGCCTGTGCCCACTCAACATCAGGCAACGAGCAAAGGACAAGGGACGACTCCACAGTTGTCACCTTTCACTGTGCATGTCTGGGCTCCCTCGGGGCTGCTGGATGCTTTACAGGGGACGTAGTCAGTGAAGGGTCTTAGCCCATTGGGGCTGCCATGACGGGATACCAGAGACCAGGGCATGTAAACAGCAGACACTTCTGTTTCTCACAGTTCTGAAGCTGGAAGTCCAAGATGAGGCTCCAGCATTTTCTGTGTACGTTGAGGGCTCCCTTCTTGGTTCACAGACTGCCGTCTTCCCGCTGCGTCCTCACGTGGCCCCGAGAAGGGCCTCTCAGGGGTCTCTTTTAAGTCACTAATTCCAGTCATGACCTCGACACCTCCCAATAGCGCCACCTCCTGATGCCATCACCGTGTTGGGGGTTAGGATCTCAACATTGGAATTTGTGGGGACACCCCATTCGGTCCATGGCAAAGCCCAGCACCCTTCTTCAGACACGACCACTAATAAAATCCCTCTCTGTTTTCAGCAACTGGAAGAAAAACTCAAAGGACAGGCTGACTATGAAGAGGTGAAGAAAGAGCTAAAGTAAGTTTGGAGATGCAGCTCGGCCATTCACGAGCCAGGGCTCGTTGGAGCCATGTACTAAGGAAACCCCGTGTCAGCGAGGGGGCAGCTGCGGGGCCCCTGGCTCAGGCTCCACCACGGGGCCACATCCGGGGCTACTCGCCGTGGCGGGTGTTTGCACTCAGGCCTGTGCCTGAATTCTTTGGACTTTTTATGGAACTCTGTGCATAAAAGTTACCAGTCTGCACGGAATCAGGGGAGATACTGCCTTTGTAGGAAATATAAAATACGAGCTTACTTTTTAGCTGTAAGTCCCCCAAACAGAAGGAGAACAGAGCAAGGAAACATTTTCCAGTTGAGGCCTCACGCCTCCCTGGCTTAAACTATGGGACTTTGATCCCCCGGCCTCCACCCGAGAGGCAGCAGCTGAAAGCTTGTCACCCTTTGGAGCTGATGCTCACGTTCCCACGCTTAGAAGCTCCCTCCTCGGGCCCCGGCGCCCAGCCTGACCCTCCCGCCTCAAACTCCTTCCCCTGAGCTGCCCTTGGCCCGCCTAGAGCTCACGGGCAGTGCCCCGACAGTGCACACGGCCGCCCCTTGCCCTCCCTCGCCTCGAAGAGTCTCACCCGAGCTGCCCTCTCCTCCCCAGCCAGGTTGGCAAACACTGCAGAGGGGTCCCTGGGCCTGGGTCCCTGCAGGCTCCGGGCCTCTCCCCTGCTGCTGGCCGCCTCTGCTTCCCGGGGGCCTTGCCACGCCCTCGGCATACCCTTCTGCCCCCAGCTGCACCCCGACCCCTCAGCAGACCCCCCAGTGCTCTGCCTGACGGAGGGGACAGACGCCCGCGGCTCCCGGAGCCCCTGCCTCGAAACGACTCCTCTGGTCTCGGCTTCTCCCTCCCGTCTCTCCAGGCTGACCCCGCCACGCTGGTCCCTTCCTTCCTACTCCTCCCATCAGCTCGTTTCGCTCTTGCTGACATTTTTAATTTCTCCTTTTAAAATAAGCCTACACCCACTCCCCATGCTGTTCTTCGGATTCTTAGTTCCATTCCCTCGGGTTTGCTAAAAAAGCCCACGTGAAGGCCTCTTCGACCTTCTCGCCCCCTGCGTCAGCAGCCTCCTCCCTGGCGGGGTGACTCCCGGGGGCTCCACTCACTTCTCTCCCCGAGCATCCTCACCCCCCTGACACAGCGGGCCTCTGCACGCCTCCTTGGACACCCCCTCAACTCTCTGCAGGTCCAGCTTCTTTGAGCTCTGTCCTCTCCCCCACCGCATTTCCGGGAGGTATATTTTTTACTTCTCTACCCGCCTCCTCATCCCTTTCCCTCTTCTTCCCGCCTCAAAAGAAAAAAAAAAAAAGGGCTTCCCTGGTGGCGCAGTGGTTGAGAGTCCACCTGCCAGTGCAGGGGACACAGGTTCGTGCCCCGGTCCAGGAAGATCCCATATGCCGCGGAGTGGCTGGGCCCGTGAGCCATGGCCGCTGGGCCTGCGCGTCCGGAGCCTGTGCTCTGCAATGGGAGAGGCCACAACAGTGAGAAGCCCACGTACCGCAAAAAAAAACGAAAACAAAAACAATGTGTGCCCTCCCTAGTGTTGAATCGAAAAAACTGACTTGAAGGCCTTCTCCGGAGCCCCCGCCCTTCCCAGGCTGAGGCCAGGCCCACACCCCCTCCTCTGAGCTCACCTCTCTCACCGAGAACCAAGGCTTCTTGGCCCCAGGCTGCTCCCTCCCAGGTCCGCCTGCCCGGCCACTCGCCGGCCCTCACCCTCTCCCAGGACAGCCGCCCATATTCCTGCCAGGGCTTCTGCTACATCTGCCCAACACGGCCCCAGCGCAGCCCCATTCAGGTGGCTCTTCTGCTAGAAGGTGTCCCTGGCTTCCCAGTTCCTGGTGATCCACACGCCCTCTGGATGCACGCCAGCGCCCGTTCCGTCCCATCTCTTCCCCTGAGGTCCCCACCGTGCCCCACCCCAGGAGTCTGTAAAGCATTCTGCTCCTTCTCCTGCCCGGGTTTTCTCCCGCTGGTGCTGTTTGGATTTTGTCTTCCACCCAGAATCACTGTAGGGTCCCTGAGGATGAGAAGTGGTTCTGAGTCTGCACAGCGCCAGGCACGTAGTAGGCTGTCGGTAAACTTGGTGAATAAATGAAGAGAGGGCTTCCCTGGTGGCGCAGTGGTTGAGGGTCCGCCTGCCGATGCAGGGGACGTGGGTTCGTGCCCCCGTCCGGGAAGATCCCACATGCCGCGGAGCGGCTGGGCCCGTGAGCCATGGCCACTGAGCCTGCGCGTCTGGAGCCTGTGCTCTGCCGCGGGAGAGGCCACAACAGTGAGAGGCCCGTGTACCGCAAAAAAATAATTAAAATAAATAAATGAAGAGACACTGATGTTTTCAGTATAAATTCAGACGCACTTAGTCTTTTCTTACATGATCCTAAAGAGGCCCTCAGACAAGAATATAGCTGCAAACAATGTGACAGCCACAAAGAAAAGACAGGCTTGTCCAGACTGCTCGCCTCTTCTCTCCTGGCTGATGCAGTGCGGCCCGAGGCTCTTATGATTCTCGGTAGCAGCTCATCATAAAACAGAATTATGAGCTCCTCGTTCCCGTTTTGTTAGTTTACACGACAGGGGCCACTACAAAGATACAACCACAGGGGAGCTAAGAGCGGTCGGCTCCTCACTGAACCTCCCGGGGGCCGTGGCACAGAGAGCCCCCTGGGCCCTGGGCACGCTGTGCTCTCCGGATGGCACTGCCATTGATCTTGTAGAAGGGCCGAGGCTAGAGTCCCAGCTGGGAGAGTGCAGGAGGCCCGGTGCCCGGGATGGAAGCTGCCCACTTTCTCACCTTCCCGCCTCGAGCGTGAGGGGAACGCCTGGGCTCCTTGGGGCCACATGGACCCACAGGAAGAAAGGAGTGTCCACGTGTGCGGAACGCTGTGAACAGCAGTCCTGGGCACCCGCGCTCACTCAGCTCTCGGACTTGTTGACACAGGCCGAGACCGGAGCAGTTTCCATGGTAAGGAGAACAAAGGAGACGTGAGCCCTCGCGCCCACACCTTGGTAGTGGCTCCTTCCCCAGCCTGGGCTGCAGACGGTCCGCTGCCGCCTTTGAGCCACCCAGCGGTGGGACCTCGCTCCTGGCCCATCCCCGGGCGGCAGCGGCCAGGGGCATCGGTTCCTCTCCCCGGCTTCCTCGTTACAGCTTTTTCAGCCCTTCTCAGCTTTACAAATACATTCCACTTGCAGCAGTGTTACGTCTGCGTTCAACTTAACTTTAAAATTATACTCTGAACAGACCTGGTGTGATTCCATATGGAATGATTTACATGCTGGGCAAGAAACTTTCGCTGGCCAACTGCTAGTCGAATAGTTATTCCAGAGACGCTATCAGATGATAAAGCTGCCAGGGAAGTTGTTAAAGTTGTCAGCTCCTCGGTTCCTGGAGAGCAGGAAGCGGTGACGTGGCCGCTCATTAGCGCGGCTGCCCCCAAAGGTCCGAGCAGGGCTAACGGCTCTGTCTTGCTCTCCGCAGCATCCTGAAGTCCATGGAGTTTGCTCCGGCCGAGGGAGCTGGGACGCAGGTACATGGTCTCCCTTTGCTTTCCGTGTGCGTGAGCATCCGCGTCACTGCTTCGCCGTCGCGGTGTTTCTCCTCAAGGATATTTCGCCAAGTTAAAGCAAATTATCTTTAACTTAAAAGGGGCAAGAAGAGAAAAGTTAGTGTCTTTGAAACTGGTAACCGCGTTCACGTGAAATTGCAATTTAACTTGGGCAGGTCCTGAGAACGTGGGTACAAACGATTTCAGGTTGTGTTAAACGAGCAGCCCCAAGTGGACTGACTGACTTAGGAATTTTTATTAGCTACTGCCTCACGTGGACAAGAAACGGGCAAGATGACAATGGCGCACGGTAACCCAGCGGCCAGTTAAAATTTTCAGTCATCACGTGGAAGCCCGCTCCCGATGCCCAGAAGGCAGCCTCTGACTCTGGGTGGCTGGCGCCCAAAAGCGATCCCCTTTGCAGGCCTTCCTGACAGGTCTGTGACTCCCTTGCCTAACAAAGCAGAGGTCTAGATGCGCGGATTTGGGTACAGAAGAGGGAACGATGAGCTGTCTGGAAGCTGTGTGAGCCTAGAAAGAGAGAAATTACTTCAGCCGGAATGAGTTATCTCAGAAAGGAGCTCGAGTGTTCTCCACGTGCGTGGAGCATCTTCGGGGAGAGGGCGGGCGGTGGTCAGGTCAGAGCCGGGATCCTGGGGGTCCGGCGGCCCCGCAGTGAGCCCCGCTCTGCCCCGTCTAGGACTCATCCAGGCCCCTGGAGGTACTCCTGCTGGAGAAGAACCGCTCGCTGCAGTCCGAGAACGCCGCGCTGCGCATCTCCAACAGCGACCTGAGTGGTAGGTTGACAGGGTCTCGCGTCCGCTTGGCCCCTCCCGGGGTCGAGGAAGAAGAAGACGAACCGTGAGTCTGGGCCGATGCATGGCGGGCGTCACCGGGCGATGAGAACCTTGACTAACGAGTGTCCGTCTCCTCCTCACCCCCCACCCGCCCCCACCCGCTCCGAGACGGTCCAGGCGAGGCGCGAGGCCGCAGGGCGTCTGCGGAGCGCAGGCAGGGCCGTGCTGCGGGAGAGCCCACGCGGGCGCTCGCTCGCGGACGGTGGCTTTTCTGGTCTCTTCTTGGTTGTGCGGCCTCTCCCGTGGTGTTTCCGGGGCTGCTTCCAGGGCCAGGCCCTGCCCTTCCCGGCTCAGTGGAGCTTTTCTTCCTTTGTCAGGTTTTCCTTGGGAACGCCTCCCCCATCCTTAGCCTTTCTTTGCTCGTCCCGAAGTGGTGGCGTCACTGACTGCTTCGGGTTTGGCAGCTGGTAAAGCGTTTAAGAGTGTCTCGGGCTCCGATGATATTTCATTCTTAAAATGTGCGTGCCTTCGATCGAGCGGACTCGGTGCGGTGCGTTCGCCTCAGAGCAAGTGGTGTGAGAATCCGCGGGTCCCAAAATGTCAGTGTTTGCTGCTCCTCAGGTGGGGCCCTTCTGGTTGTAGCTCAAACGCTAGAGGCCCGATGAGAGGCCCGCGACCTGCCGACTCTTTACTGTGTGTGGTACCGGCTCCTTGTCACGTTAGGAGTTTGAGTCTATGTCAAGGGGAACTCTCCAGGCTGCAACGTACAAGAAAGGTGCAAACATGAAATGCATGTTGCTTGTTTCCGGGGGGCCTCGTTTGGCTAATTTAAAAATTCAATTGAAAAACAAACCAACACACCTCATTGGCCCTTGTTAAAAAAAAAAAAAAAAAATCTGCACTTTTTTTTTTTCCCTTTTGCGGGGCAAACTTTGCATCCTGGTCTTGGTTTTTTTTCCCTTTTGAATCCCCCATAATGCATTATGTTTGCCCTTCCTTGTAGGGTCAGCCAGGAGAAAAGGGAAAGACCAGCCTGAGAGTCGGCGTCCTGGACCTTTGCCGGCCTCCCCTCCTTCTCAGTTGCCCCGCAACACGGGGGAGCAGGCTTCCAATACTAATGGTACACACCAGTTCTCACCAGCGGGGTTAACGCAAGACTTTTTCAGCTCATCCCTGGCAAGCCCCAGCCTGCCCCTGGCTTCTACGGGAAAATTTGCACTAAACTCTCTCCTCCAACGACAGCTAATGCAGTCCTTCTACTCCAAGGCCATGCAGGAAGCAGGAAGCACAAGCATGATTTTTTCAACAGGTCCATACAGCACAAACTCCATATCTTCCCAAAGTCCATTACAACAAAGCCCAGATGTAAATGGCATGGCCCCGTCTCCCAGCCAGTCAGAAAGTGCTGGGAGCGTCTCCGAGGGCGAGGAGATGGACACTGCAGAAATCGCCCGGCAGGTGAAAGAGCAGCTCATCAAGCACAACATCGGGCAGCGCATTTTCGGACACTACGTCCTGGGACTGTCCCAAGGGTCCGTGAGCGAGATTCTGGCCCGGCCCAAGCCGTGGAATAAACTGACGGTGCGCGGCAAGGAGCCGTTTCACAAGATGAAGCAGTTCCTCTCGGACGAGCAGAACATCCTGGCTCTTCGCAGCATCCAAGGCAGACAAAGAGGTGAGAGACTCATGGGTTGGTGCCCATGCGTGAGCCCGTCATGGAGAGGTGTGCGTGTGTGTGTGTGTGTGTGTGTGTGTGTGTGTGTGAGATGAGACATCTGTTGTGCATCACACATCAGGTACAGCTCTCAGTCCTGCCATTGCCGGAGCTCAGGGCCGAGGGGCATGAGCTAAGGCTGTTAGACTTGGTGGGGGGGGGGGGTCTGGCCTCTGAAAATCGTTCAGCACCTCACACGTAGTAGACTCGCTATTTCAGTACCACGTACTGAGTCGGAGGGAATTACCTCACGCTCGACGTTCTGATGCGTTTCGTGTCCAGCGATCCTTCCGGCCTTAGGTGCCGGCCTCACGTGGGGAGGGGCCCGTGGGTACCACCCGGCCCTAGAGCAGCAGCATTGGCCGGGGGCGGTCCTCACGCAACGCTGGGTCCACGCGGAGGGCAAGCCGACCACGTGCGCCCCCCTCCTCCCTCCGCACCAGCGGGAGCGAGGCCCAGGGTCACAGTCCCCGTGTTTACGTCCAGCTGGCGATCTGTCTAGCGTTACCGGCGAAACATGCCTGCCTTGAGTAAAATACATGAACGTTGCATTAAAACACGCTTCCTACCCCCCCCCCCGCCCATAAAAAGATAAAAAGTCCGTCCAGTCCCTAACTGCCAGAACTCCTTCCCTCTTTAACGACAGGGGATCCTTCTGCTAAGTCAGCAGCGATAGAGGAAGGGGCTCTTCTCAGACGCACTGGAGATGTAGACTCGGAGAAGGGAGACGCTTCAAACGGCGTCCATGCGCACGAAGGGCACCGAGGCTCTCACGGCGATGTTAGCCGAAATTGACTGTCTCTGCATGATTTATGCGAGCTTTGTTCCGGGGCTGGTGGGCGATCCGCTTGGCGGCCCTGCTCCCTCCGTTTGACCCCCGTGGCGCTGGTGCCGCAGGCCGCCACCTAGGTCCATCTGATCCCCTTTGGTGGCAGAGCCGTGGCCTCTGTGAGCCGGTCAGCCAGGGAAGGGCCTCTCCAAAGTTTCTCGTGACTCCCAAGTGGCACAGGCAGCCCTGAGCCCTCTCTGTAGTGACAGCGGCTCAGATTTCATATCACGCAGCCCATAACGTCAACAGCACCATCCCCCTGATTGTTTTGTTCTTACCACACTTGTTTTTCAACAGAGAATCCAGGCCAGAGCCTGAACAGACTATTTCAGGAGGTACCGAAACGAAGAAATGGGTCTGAAGGTATGTCGCAGGCAGGTGTTTTTCTTTGCAGTTAGTAACCTAGGAAGCAGCATGTCCTTAGCTGTGTATTTGGGTTAAAACTGTACAGTGTGATTCTGGCCTGGAACCTGATGGAAAAACAGAGCTAGTAAGTATAAAACAAAGCACGGGTTCAAGTACGCACGGCCCCTTCCCCCTGTGCTGCCCGCGCTCTACCGAGCGCAGGAGGGGGCGGCACCACTAAGATGAGCCCCAAAACGCGAATCCCACACCCGCCCCCCTCTTAGATTCAAATTACGCCTTTCCCCATTTCCCAAGAAGCAGGTGAAAGAGTAATTTGTTGCTCTGAGAAGAATCAGGTGACTGAGTCAGATGAGATACTGCTGCTTCCTTGTACCTTCCCTGAACTCTGAAATGTGTCGAGGGCATGACAGAGGGGACAGATCCCAGATGGAACCTGCTCGCCAGCCCCCGTGGCACTCCTCGGAGTCGCAGCTTCGATGGGGTTTTGTCCCGGTGGCTTGCCTGTTTTTAAATGGTTCAATGTGGCGGTTCACACTGAGTGAGGGAGTGACCGATTCAAACGCGTGGACGGCTTCCGGGAAGAACCGGGCCAGCCCCCGGGCCGTAGTAGCTTCAGCGCATCTGTGCACGCGGCTGCGCGGCGGAGCATCACCATGTGACCGAAAGACGGGATTCTTGTCCTTTAGGCATGTCCGCAGGCCTCTCTCCTTGTTCATAAATTTTAAAAAGATAGTATGTGATAAGAGACCCGAAAATGTTAACTTAAGCCTTCAGCCTCTTCACCTTGTACGAGCAAACGATAGCGAGAGAAGCAGCCTCCACCCCTTGCCCTCTCTGCCCATTTTTCCGCTCTGGAACAGTGTCCTCAAGGACACGTACAAAGCCTTGAACGTAGTCCCAAGCCAGAGCAGCTGCTGGAGTTGTTTTTAAATGACTCACAAACCAAGCGTTGCCTTTTAATCCTTCATCTTTTTTCTCATACCGGATTAAATGATTCGCTCTCCCTGGTCCCACCCCACGGGTGACGTCCAGCTTGGGTAATGTGAGAGCTTGTCCCGCTGGCCGAGTACTGTCTGACTCGGTGGAGTCAGTGGGAAGCCCTTCCTGCCCCGGGGCCGCGGCACCTGCTGTGGAGTTGCATGTACAGCAGGTACAGGTAAACGGGAGGCCACGCCTGCCTCCGTGTCGTCACCGGCCTCCGCTCGGCCGCTGGTTATCAGAATGACGTCTTTGTGCAGCCCTGAGTCTTGTTCCAGGTGTGGGTCTGATGTCGTTGGTGTGGCTTCTCCCTGCAGGTAACATCACCACCCGGATCCGAGCCTCAGAGACCGGGTCCGATGAAGCAATCAAGTCCATCCTGGAACAGGCCAAAAGGGAGCTGCAAGTACAGAAAACCGGTACGGAGTCCAGGCCTTCAACCGCTGTTCTCCACACTTAGTTGAAAGAATTGTCATGAGCGTTCTGGTCGGCAGTAATTAACTTTGTTAAAAAAAAAAAAAAATAGAATGTATGTTTTCAAGCCTTTAGGCAAGCACAGAGGGGAGCAGGTCTGTGTGATGTCTATTTTGCTAATAGTTACCATTCTAGGTCATTCCCTAGCATTGACTCAAGAATGTACCCCTGGCCTAGAATCTCCATGACTTAAATTAGCAAGTACTTTGTATCAGATTCCCTTTTTTTTTTGCGGTACACGGGCCTCTCACTGTTGTGGCCTCTCCCGTTGCGGCGGGGCACAGGTTCCGGACACGCAGCCTCAGTGGCCATGGCTCACGGGCCCAGCCGCTCCGCGGCACGTGGGATCTTCCCGGACCGGGGCACGAACCCACGTCCCCTGCATTGGCAGGCGGACTCTAAACCACTGCGCCACCAGGGAAGCCCCCAGATTCCCTTTTTTAAATGCAACACAGGCTTTTGCTACTTGGATATATACTGACCACAGCTGCTTTATGGAAGAGACGTTGCCAGAGAGGAGCAGGAAGTGTTAAAGGGTGGATGGCCCCACCTCTGCAGTCAGTCGGCTTCAGGAATCGGCCCTCATAGCCCCCTGAGAGCTGCCTTGTGTAAGAGAACACCCACATTTCAGCTTTCTTGCGGCTGAACTTTGCTTGAGAGGCGCGCCAGGCTGTAGATTCAGCTCAGACCTTCCGCTGGAGAGGAAACCTGAGTGCTCTACCCGGGGCTCAATACAGACACACCCCTGCCCTGTGCCCACGAAGCCCCTGCTCTGTGGAGTCCTTCCGCCACAGACGTGGCCGCGAGGCCCCACCAGGCCTGGCTGCAGGCAGCTGTGACCGCTTAGCACCTGCCACCACCTGGTCACTCCCCTGGGTTCCTGAGCTAGGGCCTGCCCACTGCCCCACACACACACTGGCCCTCCCCCTCCCCCTCCCCCTTGGTGGCCACACCGTAGTCACCCACCCGGAAGGGGATCTGAGCTAACAAAACCACTGGAATTTTGGGATATAGCACATGAGAATGTTAAGTCTAAAGTGATCCCGGAAAGAGAGTCACAGAGCATTTGCACACGTAACCCCCCCGGCCCCGCCCCCCATCACACTCGTGATCATAACTTACCCCTTCGGCTGGTGTGTCGCGGAGGCCGTGTGGTCGCACAGCAGGCGCGTTGGCCCCTCTATCACTGCTCGGACAGGGTGCGTGAACGTTTCACGACGGGGGAAACGTTGGAAAAACAGAGCCGTGAGGTTCTCCCCAGTAACCTGCATGCGGTGGCAGGTCGGGTCAGGATGAAGTGGAGTGAAAAAGCACGGGGCGGTGCCGCCACCGTCTCACCTCTGTGTTTGCTCCGCAGCAGAGCCGGCCCAGCCTTCCTCGGCGTCCAGCAGCGGGAACTCCGACGACGCCATCCGCTCCATCCTGCAGCAGGCCCGCCGCGAGATGGAGGCCCAGCAGGCCGCCCTCGACCCCGCCTTAAAGCCAGCGCCGCTGTCCCAGACAGACATCGCCATCCTGACCCCCAAGCTAATGCCCCCCTCGCCCATGTCGTCAGTGTCCGGTTACTCTCCATTAGCCGTCTCCCTGAAGAAGCCCCCCTCGGCTCCCGACTCCAGCGCCCCCGCTCTGCCCAACCCCCCGGTCCTGAAGAAGGAGTCCCAGGACGTGCCCGGGCCAGACCTCCCGGGGGCGGCCGACTCCGCACAGGGGGTCCTCAGACACGTGAAGAGCGAGCTGGGCCGCAGCGGCGTGTGGAAAGACCACTGGTGGAGCGCCGTCCAGCCCGAGAGGAAGAGCAGCGCTCCCCCCGAAGACCCCAAGGCTGAAGAAGCCAGCGGCGGGAAAGAAAAAGGCGGCGGCGGCAGTGGCGGGCAGGCGCGGGCCGAGCGCGGCCAGCTCCAGGGCCCCTCCTCGTCAGAGTACTGGAAGGACTGGCCCAGCGCCGAGTCGCCGTACTCCCAGAGCTCAGAGCTGAGCCTCACCGGAGCCAGCCGCAGCGAGACACCCCAGAACAGCCCTCTGCCCTCCTCCCCCATCGTGCCCCTGTCGAAGCCCACCAAGCCCTCGGTCCCTCCGCTGACCCCTGAGCAGTACGAGATCTACATGTACCAGGAGGTGGACACCATCGAGCTCACCCGGCAGGTGAAGGAGAAGCTGGCCAAGAACGGCATCTGTCAGAGGATCTTCGGGGAGAAGGTAAGGGACTCGATGTGGGAGCCTGGGTCTTCCCATCTCCCTTCACTGCTTAGGACTGCGTATCTGTCTGGAGGGTGTGGCCGTCACCCACTTAGTTAACCAAGGAGCATTGTGGCTCGTCCACTCCCAAACTTCCGGGGAGGCTGGCCGGTGAACGCTCCATTTGCGGCATCCCCGTTGGGGGCCAGGTTCTGGGTGAGGCCCTCTCACCCTCCATGGTCCTTTAGACCTCTTGTCTCACACTGTGAGGGGGTGGCAAAGTCGCCATTTGACAGATGAGGAAACCGAGGCTCAGGGAAGTTAACTATGTGCCCCAAGCTAGCAGGTGACTGAATCGAGTTCTGTCCCCCCAGCCAAGTGGAGCCCAGAGGCGCCTCTGTAGGCTGTTTCGGCCAAAAGGATCTGATCTGATCACAGAGAGAGACGGCCAGCGTGCAGAGAACCAGAAGGCACTCGATAGAACTGGCAACGTAAAGCGTAGTTGTACCTCTCTCATAATTCAGAACGTGCTTGGGGCACCAGAGGGGTGAAGCAACCTGCCCAGGGATGCACAGCTAGAGGTGGCACGGGCAGAGCTGCACAGAGCCCAGGCTGTGCCCAGGACTGGCCTCGAAGACCCTTGTTTCCACATCGGCCTTCCCTGGCTCACGAAAGGCCATGGTTTGTGGATGGGCTACCAGACCCTTTCTGTTCTTGGCACTTCCTGGTCACTGAGATTCTGGATAATGGGGATTTACCAGGCCTGCAGAATATAAGATAAACGTAATACCCCGGGATAGTCTTAGATTAAACAATGAATTGCTGAGCATAATGAGAAGCGCTCCAGTCCCCTAAAAGACAGCCTCCCCGGGACTTCCCTGGTGGCGCAGTGGTTGAGAGTCCGCCTGCCAGTGCAGGGGACACGGGTTCGAGCCCTGGTCCGGGAAGATCCCACATGCCGCGGGGCAGCTAAGCCCGTGCGCCACAACTGCTGAACCTGCACTCTAGAGCCCGCGAGACACAACTACTGAAGCCTCCGCGCCTAGAGCCCGCGCTCCACAACAAGAGAAGCTGCTGCAATGAGAAGCCAGCGCACCGCCACGAAGAGTAGCCCCCGCTCGCCGCAACTAGAGAAAGCCCTCGTGCAGCAACGAAGACCCGATGCAGCAAAAAAAACAAAAGACGGCCTCCCCAAGGGCCACGTGGCTGGGTCAGCAGGGGCCTGCCCCGCACCTTCCTACCCGCCTTCCCAGGTCCTGCCTCGAGTTCAGTGTTTGCCACGTACTGTGCTGTGAATCCTCGAAACACGGTTGTGAGCTCTTTGTCCCAACTTCGCAAAAGGTGACGGGGTGAATAGAAATGAGGATGAGAATTGAAAGTCCCTTGAAATTTCTAGTTCAGCGTTGTAAAAATATCATTTGAGAACATTTAAATAGACATTTGTGCTCATGCCTTAAATTTAGCAGAGACTTAATAGCATTGAACTTGTTTGGCCCGTGAGTGCAGTTTATTCTGGAACTTGAGAACTTTTCAAAGAGTGATCGGATGCGGCCCCTAAATATCTCTGGGCTGCATCTGTGTCCTGTGGGGGGTGTTTGTGCCCATACATATGTATGGCCATATGCGAGCGTAACAAAGTCGGGGATGTACGTGCAACTTGTCGATCGTCTGCAGTGAGCTTCACTCCCAGGCTGGCTCCTTGGTTGCCACCAGCTCACCTCTGGGCCCCTACCATCGAGCAGGATGTGATCAGAGAGAGCAGACCTTTCTAAATGCCAGGCTGGCCCGGCGCCGGCAAAGGAGACGGGCGCCCGCGTCCCGCCAGCATCCGTCGCTCCTGCTCTAAAGGGGTCCTTGGCCCCCAGCACCTCGGCCTTTGCTGGCGCCACCAGGCAAAGAGCAACAGAGTTTCAGTGCTTCCTCCTCGGGCTGTCAGGACGACAACCCTGCAGGCTTGGCAGGATCGAGACCCTGGAGGGAGCCCCTCCCCTCCGTTTGCCCACCCTCCTCTCCCTGGGAGCTGAAAGCTGGGACTGTGGCCGTGGCTCCCCGTGTCAGGGCATGAGCCCACTGGTGACCTTGAAAAGCTTATCCCCCACCCCAGGCTGTTGCCACCCACCCCCAGGGGCCGGTTCCGTGCTCGGCCCCAGGAGCGCTCCCCACGTGCCACCCATCCCGACCACGCCTCCGCGTGGCCACGCGTGTACCACTAACATTCTGCGGCCTCACACCGAACCCGGGGTGCTGATGCTGTGTGTCTTTGGTCGCCATTCCAGGTGCTGGGCCTGTCCCAGGGCAGCGTCAGCGACATGCTGTCCCGGCCGAAGCCGTGGAGCAAGCTGACCCAGAAAGGCCGCGAACCCTTCATCCGGATGCAGCTCTGGCTGAACGGCGAGCTGGGCCAGGGCGTCCTGCCTGTCCAAGGACAGCAGCAAGGGCCAGGTAAGGGCAGCCCCGCCCTGGGCTGCTGCAGGCGGTGGGGGAGGGGAGCCTGTGCGGGGAGACCACCCGCCACGCTGTCAGCTGCTGCCTGAGAGCCACCCCCCTTCCTCCACCACCTGTTGCCATGG
This sequence comes from Tursiops truncatus, assembly GCF_011762595.2. Taxonomy (NCBI): domain Eukaryota; kingdom Metazoa; phylum Chordata; class Mammalia; order Artiodactyla; family Delphinidae; genus Tursiops; species Tursiops truncatus. The sequence continues at coordinate 8,036,986 of NC_047048.1, forward strand.
GACTGACTCAGTTTTTGGGAGAGAGAAGATTGTGCCTAGCTAATTTTATAAGCAGCAGAAAATGCGTTACCAATTAGGAAAATGCTGTTTATACATAAATATAGGTAAGAGTCAAGTAGCTAAATCAGGGCAGCAGGAAAGGAAATCAGCCAGAGGAGCAGAACGAAGGGTCTCGTGGGTGACGGCCTCCGCTGGCTCGCCAGCCAGTGGCCAGCTTTCTACCGGCAGCGCCTCGCCTGCCAGCGTGGACGCCCACCCCCCGCCCCGTTCTGGCCCTCCCCGGAAGGAGTGGGTGCCCTCCCTTGGGCCTTTGGGGCCCTTATTGCTGTGCTCCGGGTATTAGGAAGCTCTAACCCCCCCCCCCAAGTTTGTTTCCTCATTTAACTGTACCCATTTCTCTCGTTTAGTCCTGCACTCCATGACGTCACTCCAGGACCCCCTGCAGCAGGGCTGCGTGAGCTCAGGTAACTAGCCATGTCCGGTGTTTTGAATGAAACATTTCCCTGCCTTTTGTGTTTTCCTCTGGTCTGTACTGGGGAGACTTGAAGGATCCCTCGTTCTGGATCCGGTGAGCTGAAAACATGGTACCCTCTAGGCAAACTGGATTCGTCGAGGTCGTAGTTTCTAACGGAGAAGGAGAGAGTCGACGGCCGAGTTCAGGTTCCTCCAGCGTTTTCTTGTTCCTCACCGTGCGCTTTCATCAGTCCGTCGGCTCCTAGGTGTGAGGCCCTGTGTTCGGGGCTGGGGGCTGAGGTCCGAGTCAGAGACGGATTCTGTGCTCAGGGGGCTTCCAGTCTCATAGCAGGGGACAGGGGACAAGGAACGGGCATTGCAGTTCAGGGCGTGACACTCAGGAGAGCGGGACTGAGGTTGGGGTCCAGCCTGGGAGCAGGTGGTGGAGGGCCTGGAGCCCGGGCCCAGGAGCTGGGGCTGCTTCCGGCGGCATCTGAGAGCCCCGAGGCCTGGTCTTTGAGGTCACATCTCCGCCACGCGGACTCCTGGACACGGCGGCCCGGGCTGGCCCACACCCCTGATTCCTGGACCCCCTCCTTGTCCTTCCTGTGTGCCCGCCTGTGCCAGGCTTTTCCCACCCAGCTCCCAGGAGCAGCCAGCATCGTGAGCTGTTCCTCTTTTTTTCTTTCTTTATTTTTCTAAACATGTTGATTAGTCTCCACATCCCATTGATGCATTGAAAACACAAACAAAGCTAAGTGAGGAGCGTGGAGCCCGCCAGCCTGCTGGAAGTTTGACGAGGGAAAACACGTGTCGTGAGGGGAACAGCTGGGCGGCAGCGGCCTCCGCCGCCTCGGAACTCCAAACCCGCACACAGATGCAGCCAGTGCCGGGCGCCGCTAAGCTCCCGGCTGACGTTCTCTTGTGTTCGGGGTGTTCCGTCTTGAGGGGTGGAAGGCTGTATCTAGCCCAAGCTCTTGGTTCTCTTGGCTGGACCTCTAAATGGAGTGGTTGGCCCTCTGAGAAGGATCAGGTGTACTTCCTTCTCCCTGCCTTTCTGCGTTGGCCAATTTCATTAGCAGGTACTGGAGAACTTACACAGCACTGGCGCCCATTCAAAACACATTAGAGAAAATAATGGACGCGGTTGTTTGTGCTACAGTTTTGCAGACGTTTGCATGGAAAATTCTCCTTGCCTCTTGCTCTAATGGAAAGCTGGCCCCTGTTAAACTCTCCGAGTACCCGCTGCCCCATCAGAGTCAGGACCCAACTTGGCAGAATGTGACTAACGGTTTTTAGATCAAAACCCCTCGTTCCTAAATAAAAGGAGAAATCGCCTGCAGTCCCAGGTCGGCTGCGATGGATGCCAGAACCTTCCCCGTGTCGGAACAAATCCTTAAAGAATGGCTCTCGGCTTTCTATTGTATAGCAAACACTCGCTGCTGTGCTGCAACATTCCTATGACAGCCACGTTTCCAACCTGGGAACAGCTCGCAGGGCTCCTCGGAGGGACGTAAGTGATGTTTGTAAGAGATCAAATTACTTTATAAAATAAGGAGATCTAAACTCTTGGGGAGCCTGCAGATTGAAGGAGGGAGGGAGGCAGGAGGCAGTGAGCCCCTGGGTACAAGTGAGTGCTGCAGAACTTTCCCCTGCTTTCTGTGAAGAGGCCCAGGCAGGCCTCTCCGTGTCATCTCCGCACGACGGGAGGTGGATGGCCGGCCTCTCACTCGACGCGCCTGTTGTGAGTCAGCAGTTGGGAAGCCATCCGTAGAAGTAATAACTATGGTGATTGTGGAGAAAGGTGGAAAACTTATTTCTTACGTTCTAGGAAAATAGAAATTTTTTTTTTAAGTCACGATGGTAGCTAAGCGAAAATGTTTCTCTGGATCAGGAGAGACTAGAAAGTGCTTGTCAGAATGAAAAGACAGATGATCACATAGCGGCAAGACTGTGGGTGGCAGCTTTCCTTGTTTGAAATTTCTTTACTATCAGCGTTATCCGTTCAGGAGTGTTTCTAAAAATTAGAGTAGCCGTGCCTTTCGGTATGTGGAATTCAGATTTGAAAAACAGAATTCTCTTATGATGACGAGTGTTGGTAAATCAGTGGGATGAGTGACTATTGGAGACGCCGGGATCTTTGACAGCCTAGAAAATCAGTGTCTGGACTTCCCTGGCAGTTCAGCGGTTAAGACTCCGCGCTTCCAACGCAGGGGGCGCAGGCGGGGAGCTAGGATCCCGCATGCCGCGCAGTGTGGCCAAAAAAAACAGTGTCTCGGAGGAAGCATTCAGCATTGCCCCCCAAAAGACAGGGGAGCAACGCCTCTGGCCTAGGATTTCTCCAGGATTCTGATTCCCTGCTCTCGCCGTGGCTACCACGGAATCCTTCCAAGAGGCCCCCAGACCCAGAAAGATGCTCTGTCCTTGGGACTCCATGAGGCCTCTGCCCAGGGCAGCTCAGCGTGGTGGCAGCACGTGGCTGCAGGAAGGTAATTCGGACCCTGGGTTGGTCTGTTCCTGAATATTGGTGAGAAACACTCAGTGTCTGAGAATCCAGGCTGCTGAACTGGCCCGGCCATCGGTTCAGCCTCCCAGGTGTGGAAGGACTTTGGAAGACCCACCTTCTGTCCACAGCCTCGGTCTGAGCAGAGATCCTGTGGGTCTAATGCAGGGCTCTGTGCTTAGTTTCCATGGCGATGAGGTGCCCCGGGGGGTGGAGGGCCTCACTCAACTAAACAGCAAACTGCTGACACGGGACTCTGTTTTCCTCGCTAAGAATTCCTGTCTGCCTCTTTCTGCCCAGCCCTGTTGCCCTCAGCATCTCCATTTTCCTTAATGATTTCTGTGTCAAACTTGCCGATCAGGTTCATGATAAAGGAGAGAGAAACTGAAGTTTCCAGTGCCTCATCACTTTTTCCTCCTGGTGGTTGTAACCATTTCTGAACGTTCCTTTGATGATTCGAGACGTGGGGTGATGGCCTTGGACACTGAGGAGAACTGATGCCACTTTCAGTGAGTGACCCGCGCTGTTGAGGCCTTGAGGAGGAGAATGGAGGGTTCCATACCGGTCATATGAGTAACTTAAAAAAAAAACAAAACCGGTTTTTAAAGGACAGAACTTCAGATCAGTTACCTGTTCCTGTATTTCCTGGTGGTCTAGTTTCACATTTTTTTTAATATCAATTTATTTATTTTTGGCTGCGTTGGCTGTCCGTTGCTGCGCGCGGGCTTTCTCTACTTGCGGCGAGCTCTTCGTTGCGGTGCCAGGGCTTCTCATTGCGGTGGCTTCTCTTGTTGCGGAGCGCGGGCTCTAGGCTCGCGGGCTTACTTGCTCCGCAGCATGTGCGATCTTCCCGGACCAGGGCTCAAACCCGTGTCCCCTGCATTGGCAGGCGGATTCTTAACCACTGCACCACCAGGGAAGTCCCTCTATACACATGTTTCTGTTGGCTTCTTTCAAAGTCCCCAGTGTCTTGGGTTGTCGTTAATAATATGGCAAGACAGGTGCAGGTAGTCCTTTGGGATTGGTTCTCCGAGTCTCGCATTTGTTTGTCTCCCATCCCAGCTATCACGCATCAGCTACCCTCGCCCTGCGTAGCAGTAGCAGTGCTCAGGAGAAGCAGAGGAAGCGCTCAGAGAAGGAGAAAGGAGGGACCAAGTAAGGCTTGTTTTCTCTGAGTGTGGCCTGTGGTCATTGCTTATCAGTTAGGAGGGTGTTTCTCTTTTAAAGAAGAAAACCTTGAGATGTAGTGAAGGTGTACGTGTGTGTATCCGTGTAGGTAGTACGGAGGTACCTAGTTAGATGTGATCTACAATTGGATTTTTTTTTTTCCTTTTCATTCCTTAAAGCTCATTTCATATTCATGGTTCCTTGGTGTGATTAATCTTTTTGCCCCAAGGGAAAGAAGGAGACAAGAGACAACTCCAAAGCGGGGAGAAAGAAAGGGGAAGGAACAGATTTTTCTAAATGCGACTCAGTCACTCATCACCTTATGGAGAATTGACAGGAGTTGCCCATGCGCTCAGCTTTGTAACTTTTTACTCTGGGAGCACTTCGTTACTGTAGCTCACAAGCTTCCACGCCCAGATGGATTATTGCAAGCCATACCGACGAAAGGATGGCCCAGTCTCCTCGGATTAATTATAAAATACCCAGCTTTTTCCCAGCGTGTCAGGCAGGAACTGCGGGTTCCGGAATCTTCTCCGGCTGTGGAGAATTCCATGGCTCCTCGTCACTGTTCTCACCCAGCCGACCGCCAGTTCCCTCTTGAGAAGATAGCAGCTGCGTCCCTCTCTAACGTGGGTGGTCCCACGTGTGCCCCCTCCCTGACATGAGCACCATGGGGCTGTATGCTGCACATGGCCTTACGCAGCCAGAGAGTCCCAGAGCCACAGCTCCCAGTTAGGGACAGGCCAACCTTCCTTTTTAATGTGCGGCTCTTGCTCGGTACCCATGAAATGACCAGGAGAACACGTCCACGGCTTTAGTGCTTTAAACTCGGCTTCCTTGAATAAGCAATCAGTTCCTCAGTTTTGGTGACTAAGTCAGGGTGGGGCATTTGCATAGCACATTAATAAGAAGAGGAAGGGCTGGTCGAACCCCCAGAGAATTCCGTGGCACCATCTAAAGGAGGCAGAACGCTTTGTTCAGTGCCCTAGACTAGAACTGAGTTGATTTTTTTTTTCCTTTCTTTTTTTTTCTTCTCTTTCATGGAAATACGTCAGTGAAAGTAACTATTGGTGCTGTCTGAAAAGAACTCTTCTAACTCGTCATTTATTTTGAATACCTGAAAAGATTTGTATATACATAACTGATGTATACATGGCCGTAGGCAACAGATCAAAAACAAAAGAGAATTCTGGAAAGCCACGTGTGAGCTAGGAAGCGACCCCTCCCGAGCAGGTGGCTGCTCTGCTCATCATTAGTCCTGGGGCTCAGCCTCCGCCCCCCACTCGCCGGCCATGAACTTGGCGGCCAGAAGAACCAAGTGCGCATTCCTTTCTCTCTTTCTTGGTCGTGCCCTGTACGATGGCATTTCGGTGTTACCAAGAGTGCCACGATAAAGGAGTTGTCTGTCCTAAGATCAGAAAAGTCAGGTTTCTGGAATCAGACGCAACCTACCTTAACGTTTGTCTGTCATCTAGTACATGTGGGCGCAGGCCGGTGGGGAGGCCCGTGGTGCTGAGGGCGCCCCAGGAGGTGGCTGGGCCGTGAAGGGCGAAGGGGTCAGGGCGGAGAACATTCCAGGTGGAGAGCTCTGCGGGTGCGAACGTTCGTCGATGGCTGAGGACGGGGCACGTGCGGAACCTTTGAAAAAAAGCGAACATAGTAGAAGCCCCGACTTAGAGGCCTTCTGTTTTTCTTTTAAAATAACAGGAGGAAAGTAGATTACGGAGGAGTTTTGTCTTTTCTTTATGTAGAATAGGGTTCCTGTTGCCGCCTTAAGGCCCGTTATGATAAGAAAAAAAGTATGGAGATCGGGACAGAAGGGGGCCTCCTTGCTCCTTTGAGGTGCCCTCCGTCACCTGCCCCCGTGGCGGCACTGGGCCCCGGGATGCCCAGCTGCCGCCCCGTGGGCGGCTCTTCATTGAGAGGAGGTGGGCTTCCAGGGCAGCGAGAGGCAGGCTGAGACGCAGCGCCCCCAAGAGCGGCCTCGGAGGGCGGGGCGGGGGGAAGGCTGTAGCGAGGTAGGACGGCTTCTCGTGAGCTCCCCGGAAGCTGCGCCTCCCTGCGTCACCTCCGCGCCTGCGCTGCCTTTTCAGCTCTCCTAGCGGTTCCCGGCATTTGTGGGATTCCTTGTGGCGCCTGAGCACGACCCTGAAACTTCCTTCCCTGCAGCTTTAACCAGGAAGGCAGAGGGAGCACGGAGAGGCCCTTTCACTCCTGGGACGCCGCGGGGTGGGGTGGGGGGTGGTGAGGGTGGTGGTGGAGCCGAGCCGGCCCAGCCTGCCCTCCCCTAGAGCACACTGCACCCGCAGGCCCCGCACAGGCATCCCTGGAGCAGCAGCCACTGAGCCAGCCAGCCCACTCGATGTTTTCGTCTCAAAGCAGCAAATGCTGTCACCACGATCCCTGGGAAAGGCTGCTTCTGCACAAATCAGCCCCCAAGGGTCTCTGTTTCTTAAGTGGGATTTGTCACTGGGTCTCTCCAAAAAAAGACGAGAGAATCAGAGTAAGAAACTTTTATTTTTAATTATGGTTTGTGGGTTTTGGGGGTTGTTTTTTTTTTCTTTGAATAAGTAAAATGCATCATGGCTACAAAATGCAGGATTTAAAAGAGCTTACACCCTTTTTCAAAAATAAATCGCCCTCCTCCCTCATCCCCAGGCCCCCAGGTGCTTTCCGCCAAGGCCCTCCTGTTCGTTTCCTTCAGAGAGTCTGCATCTAGATGTTCGTTGCACACAGAAGGGAGCACGCAGTGCTCAAGGTGTGCTTTGCTTTTCTTACCTGGCAATAGTCTGTAGAGACTGCCCTAGGCTGGGACATAAAGAATTTCCTCCTCTTTTCACTGCTGTAGGGAATTCCTGTATCTGGACATACCATACTTTATTTAACCAATCACTAGTGAGAGATATTTAATTTTTTTTTTTTTTTTTTTTTTGCGGTACGCGGGCCTCTCACTGTTGTGGCCTCTCCCGTTGCAGAGCACAGGCTCCAGACGCGCAGGCTCAGCGGCCACGGCTCACGGGCCCAGCCGCTCCGCGGCACGTGGGATCTTCCCGGACCGGGGCACGAACCCGCGTCCCCTGCATCGGCAGGCGGACTCTCAACCACTGCGCCACCAGGGAAGCCCCCTAGATTGATTTTTAACAGTAGAACCTAGGAAACGATCCTGCGGCGAGCAGCCTTGAGCACGTGTGAGCAGCAGCAGGACGCGGTGGCTCAGAGCCAACTGCAGAGGGCTCGTCTCATCTCGGCCACTGAGCACCTGTGTGGCCTTGGGCGAGTGACTTGATCTCTCTGTGTCTCCGTTTCTTCTTTAAAATAGGAAAAATAAAGTACCTATCTCCTAGACCTTCAGGAGTTTTAAATGAGTTCATGTATAAAAGCCTCCAGGGCAGTGGCTCGCACAGAGGAAGTGCTAGTTGAGCGTTTGCTTTCCTACTGCTGCCCTTGAAACCACTGCCATTATGTCATTTCGTGCGCATGAAACGTCAGGCTCCTGGCTTTAAAGCAGAAAGCCGGTCCAGCACTCACTCCTTGGGCGGAGACTATCAAGGGAGAGCCTTGCTGGGTGGCAGCCGGCGCAAAGGGTCAGCTGCAGGATGACCTTCATGCAGTTCTCCAGATTCCTGGCTTCCCTGAAATGCCATCCATCTTTGAACATTGTCAGTCCACCTGCCATTCCATGAAGTTCACCCAAAATCTTGAGCTTCAAGAGTAAGACTACAGGGCTTCCCTGGTGGCGCAGTGGTTGAGAGTCCGCCTGCCGATGCAGGGGACGCGGGTTCGTGCCCCGGTCCGGGAGGATCCCACGTGCCGTGGAGCGGCTGGGCCCGTGAGCCGTGGCCGCTGAGCCTGCGCGTCCGGAGCCTGTGCTCCGCAGCGGGAGGGGCCGCAACAGTGAGAGGCCCGCGTACCGCAAAAAAAAAAAAAAAAAAAAAGAGTAAGACTACAGGTCATCGCTCAGGCCATTTGGGGCAAACTAGTGCCGAGCCAGGCCATCTCGTCTGGATACAGGGGTGGCTATGGGCACAGGGGAGCGGCAGCGCCGTCCCGCTCGGCTGCGCTGGGCTGCGTGGCCTGGGCCCTCGGTGCTGGCACGCCCCAGCTGCCCGTTAGGAGAAGGCCCCGGCAGGCCTTCGTCACGGGCCTCTGGACACGGCTCCCTTCTCTTCCCCGTAGACTTTCTTTGGAGAAGGAAATTTGCAGTACATTGGGCATTCAGTCCAAGAGGCAAAAGTAGGTCACAGGTGCAAATGAGGACTTCAGTTTTCAATGGTTTGCTTCCAGGGAAGGATGAAGAAGCTTAAATGCTTAAAAATCCTCAGGTAATTTTTAAAAGGCAGTAAGAGTACAATGAAGCAACTCATATACTTGCACCTTTTATGTGCCAAGCGCAGCACTAATACCTTTGATCCCTAAGTGGATCAAAGTGGAAATGATTTATAAATAAATTTATTAAATAATAATAAAATAAAATCAGATCCAAGATGAACACTTAACAGGAAATCAGATGCCTCAGTTACCCCAAGAGGCATGCCCTTGTGTTCAGGCTGGGAGCTGGGCAGAGGGAAGGGAACCCAGCAACAAAACAGTGGCACAGTCAGAGCCCGGTTTATGAAGTTTTGCAGCAGAAAGTGTTGACCCATCTGGCCTGTGATGCGGGTCCATGCTGCTTTGAAACCCCTTCCAGGCTAGATCCAAGGAAGGTATGCGCAGGGGCCCAGGGTTCCTTCCCGTGCAAGGACAGCCCCGCCCTTCAGCTTCATGCCCTCTCCCTGCTAGTGGCCCTCAGCCAGCCCAGGACCTGGGGCCCAGCCCCCTGCTGACTGGTCCCTGGGCCAGGGTCATGCTCAGGAGTGAGAAAGGGGGGCCCAGAGAGAACGAAGCGAGCCAGGCGGCTTCCGTCACCGGCTTCATCTTGATTTTGTGTTTTGTTCTTCCCTGTGGAACTGGATTCCTAAATATAGCCCGAGTCTGAATTGGCAGATGTTGGGTTTGTCCTTTACAAGAGGGCCAAAATTAGTCTGTCATTTGGCACCTAAATAAAGCAGCCAAACTGCCTTTGTACCAACTTTGCGATGAGGAGGGACTGAAGTTGCCGCATTTCTCTCGACAAGGAAACTTTCTCGGAAGCTGGAGCGGCACCTCTGAAGCCAAGAGGCTGAGTCCAGAGGGATGCGCTTTCCTCCTGGCTAGACCCTCTCGTCTCTGAGTTACAGTCAGTGTGTTCCACGTAGCTTAAATACCTCATGAGATTGGAAGAGGAGGATCAGTACCCCACAGAAATAGCACTTGGAGAGAGCAGCAGTGGTGACTTTGATTTGGGGAGGAAAAGAGCAATCTGTCCAGAGTGCCTGGAGCTGGGTGAGCAGAGGGGCTCCCCAGGGGCAGCAGAAAGATGTTATAATCAATTACCACATCATAACACTGATGTATGATAATTACTGAGTGTTTCTCCTGAGATAGTGCAGCATTTGGCTGGGATGCAGTTCTTTCATGGTCCACTGCCTGATTAATATGCAAATAATAGGCTGATTGCATGATGACTGCAGAAAATGAGTTCGCTGATAACGTGAGCACTGGAGCAGGAAGATGATAAATTACTTTTACTGACTGTCGTACATTAAGTACCCTTTCTCAACAATTTCATCACAAATTAAGTAAAGCAGTATGGAGAGATTAGGAGGATGTGTAAAATAATGTACCTTAATAGCTTTTCTTTCTTTTTTTTTTTTTTTTATAAATTTATTTTATTTATCTGGTTTTGGCTGCGTTGGGTCTTCGTTGCTGTGCGCGGACTTTCTCTAGTTGCAGCGAGCGGGGGCTATTCTTCATCGCGGTGCACAGGTTTCTCGTTGTGGTGGCTTCTCTTGGTGCAGAGCACGGGCTCTAGGTGCGCGGGCTTCAGTAGTTGTGGCTCGCGGGCTCAGTGGTTGTGGCTCGTGGGCTCTAGAGCGCAGGCTCAGTAGTCACGGCGCACGGGCTTAGTTGCTCCGCGGCACGTGGGGTCTTCCCGGACCAGGGCTCAAACCCGTGTTCCCTGCATTGGCAGGTGGATTCTTAACCACTGCGCCACTGGGGAAGTCCCCTTAATAGGTTTTTCTGATACCATCACATACAACGAAAATGTCACTTGGTTCTGCTCGGCATGGCCTGGGGCCCGTGTAGGGCCAGATCAGTGCACTCAACCTGCGTGTTGTTGGGAAGGCGGGAAGCAGCAGCCCACCACACCAGCTATTCAGTCAGCGAAGGATTCTCTAAGGAACATCCCATCACAGGCCAGACATCACCTGCATGCCGAGCTGCCTGGCAGGGTTATCGAGAGGGGACGGGCTGCTCTTGGGGCCAATGCTGGAGCCTCTGCGCAGATGGGCACTTGCAAGCCTGCTGTCCACCAGGTGCCTGGAGGGAAGGAAAGTTGCTGAGCTGCAGGCCTAAAAGGCTCAGAAGTAAAACACTATTGAAAACCGCCTCTTAGCTCCTCCAAGCCTTAGAAATCTGGGGAAATGAACGCCACCGTCAGAATGGCAGTATGAGCTGCCTGCCAGAGAGAATCGCTACCGGTGAAGGATGGGCCGGCCTGCCCAAAGCCAGAAAGGAACCCTGGAGGAAGAAAACACACGCGCACGGGTGCGCGCGCACGCACACACAGTGCTTAATCTTTGATTACAGCAGAGCAATTTAACTAGAGAGTTTGTTTTTACTCATCTCAGTAATATATATTTAGACTGTTTGTATGACATACATTTTCTCTTAATGCACAGGGACGCGCTGATAGTGTTCATGCACACAGCTGGTTCGGTAATAAGGTTATTGAAGGTAATGTGAAAGCGTTATTTCTAAAGCAGTATGGATCTGCAGGAAAGCTGGGAACGGGGGAGCACTGCTCCTGAGGCCGGCCCAGCGGTGTCACCAGGGTGGTCCCCGCAGCCTCGCCAGCCTGGGAGTTCACTACCAAAGTTGAATTGTAACTTAAGGAAGGTTTTTCATTTTCAACATTCCCAAACTCTGCTTTGGACACGCGTATTTCCTTGAGAGCCCGTAAAAGATGCACAAGAAGAATCATGGAAGCCTGAGGGGCAGCAAATTTGCAATCCCGAGTGCCCGGCAGCGCCCAGCCCTCGGGTGAGCGCTGCTGGGCTCAGGACCCCGTCACCTGGGCAGCTTCCCCAGGTGCTGAGATCCTTCCCCGCCATGTGCTTTCCTGGTTCGGTTCAGGGAGAAAAGAGGAGGGTGAGAAAGCACCCCAAGAGTGAGGGAAGCGCAGGTGGCACAAGGCGGTGCCTGATGGAAGGGGCCCTGATAGACTCGAGAATCACAGCCTCACCCTCTGCCCCATGTGCTGCGCCAGGACAGAGGCGACCTGCCAAGGACGGCCCTTCCACCTCCTCCCTCCCTCGAGCGCCGACTTCCCGCCACGGGTTCGTCATCCCCTCCGGTGAAACGCAACCAAAATGGAGCTCAGCCTTTTCTCCCCAGAACTGTGAAAGCACCGCCGTCCCCGTGGTCCCCTGAGCCAGGGCCCGGGCAGCTCACCTCAATCCCCCCTCCCTCTTACCCTGCCCCCTCTCTCTCTCTCTCTCTCTCTCTCTCTCACACACACACACACACACACACACACACACACACGCTCACACTCACACGCTCACACTCACACAGTTTCTGTTTCCTAAACCTCCAGAACCATCCCTCCAGATCGCACATCGGGCTTGGGCCCTCCCCTCCTTCAGCCCCTTCCCTGGGGTTAAAGTCCCGCCTTCTCAGTGTGTGACCCTGCCCGCCGCACCACCACCACCACCACCACCACCACCCCCCCGCCACCTCTGTCTCTTTCTTGTTCCCTCCTCCCCAGCCTCAGCTTCAGTGTCACAGCGCTGTGAGCTGCCATCACCCCCTGGACGTCCCCCTCCTAGGTCTTTGTGACAGCCAGCTGCTTAGTGATGTCTGCCTGGGTCACCACTGTGCCCCACCTCCTAGCACCCCGCCTGGCACTTAGAAGTTTCCCTTAGTGAGTGAAGGGCACAGGCCCTCTCTTCAAGTGGCTTGGAAGTCAAGCTCGGGGATGTAAGCTGGCACAAGTTAAATACAAACCTTGCTTTTATTAAACGGGTTTTCGTTGTTGATAAGTAAACTGTTGTGGCTTTTAAGTCACTATAAGAGTTCCTTAGGCAGACTTTTTTAAATGTTCACACACATACACCAGCACCTACTGTCTCCTTTTTACTATTGAAACAAAGAGTGAGTGATTTGGTAGGTTTGCTGGGATTTTCAGTGACTTAAGGCAATGCCCAGGCTGACTGAGGGCCAAAGAGTACTGCCAGCCCGGGGCCAGCAAGGAGGGCAGGCCGGGCCTGGCCGTGGGAGGGGTGGGCGCCAGTGTGTGATGCCGCCTCTTTGGGATCGGGCTTTCCCCGGGCTAGGGGGAGACCCGCCCAGGCCCTTGGGGATGGGGCCCGAGACCCCCCGTTACCCCCGCACCGGCGTCAGGCGCAGGCCCTTGGAAAGCAGGCTGTCCTGTAGTGGGGCCACATCACGCGCTCCGACGTGCCTTAGTGTGTCGTTAGGTTACTTCTGTTCCTTCTCCATAGCAAGCGTGCAGTGGCGTGGCGGGAGGGGTGTGAAAGGTCCTGCGTGTCTCCGAGACGTCTATGAATGTCTCCACGTATTTTCTTTCAAGCCTCTGCTAATCAGTCCAAAGACCACACATACGCAAAGCAAAATGCTCCGTGTTTTATGGGGTTTTTTGGATTTTTACTGGGGTGGAGTTGAGTTACAACGTTGTGTTAGTTTCAGGTGTACAGCAAACTGAATCAGTTATACATATACATACAGCCGCTCTGTTTTAGATTCTTTTCCCATATAGGCCGTTACAGAGCATTGAGTAGAGTTCCCTGTGCGCTACAGCACTAGTCCTTACTAGTTACCTGGTTTATATATAGCAGTGTGTATATGCCAATGCCAATCGAAAACTCCACGTTTTTATGTTGGCTGTGCCTAACGGAGATATGTGGCTGGAGAAATAGGATGGGGGTCCCGATGGGTGACGAGCATCTGCTCGGAGACTCGGAGGCAGGGAGCCCCCCCCGCCGCCCCCCAGGAAAGGTTTGGTGCTCGGGGATGTTAGAGAGAGGGTCTGACGTCACCATGTGGCACTAAAACCCAGGCGGGCAAATTAGGCAGCCGTTCACTTTCGACACAGAGAAGCTCGTTATTTCTAAAGAGGCCCGGCGGCCATGAACCCTCAGGTGGTGGGCGGGGGCGGGGGGGGGGGTCTCTTCAGACAGGAGCCGCGTGAGCCGTGAGCACGTCCCTGTGTTTCGGCTTGGGTTCTGTGTCCCCTCCACGATCTCCACATCTGAACTCGGCTGGGAAGCGCCCCGGGCGGGCGGTCATCCTGCGGTGGCCTCTGAGCTGTCCTCACTGCCGAGGCCCCTCAAGCTGGGCAGGGTCCTTCCAGGCCACCAGGGCTCCCGCTGGACCGAGGACGCCAGCACCGGGCACTCCAGAACCTTCTGTAGGTCCTTGCACGGCCGTGCCGCTCGCAGCGCCGAGGCTCCCGTCTCCCCTCGGGCTCCGTCTCCGCCCTCTGCCTCCCCGGGACCCCTCTTCCTCCCTCCCTCAGTCGTGTTTCCATGCGCCAGGCCGTGACCCCACTGCTCCCCCAGACTTCTCCTTCTCTCTCCCATCTTCCATACTTGACAGTCTGTGGAGTCGCTTGGAATTTCCTGGCTTGGCGCGGGCTCAAAGCCTAAACTATGGACATAATGAAAAGCGGTGCATCAGACCAGCCGCCAGTTAAATAATGTTTGGGTTCTTGTCAGAATGTCACAGAGTACCCTGTCATTTTGTTTCAGCAACTTGTCCTTCTGAACGCGCAGTGCGCCTTATGGCATGCCAGCAGTAAAAATGTCACTTACAATAATTACTTTTTGGTGAAAATGCTTACTGACTTCCTACCTTCAAGCTGTTTTTTACACAGTGGGGAGATAATAAGAAATGACTTTATCCTGACTGCTCAAATGAACACTAAATGGAATTGGGGTTATATTATTACTGCAGATGGAGATTTAAACAGAGGATTGGGTAATCTGCGGAGAGATTTGTCTCTGAAAATCATGGCGGGCGTGGATTTTCAGTTGGAAGTCACGGCGGGCGTGGATTTTCAGTTGGAAGTCACGGCGGGCGTGGATTTTCAGTTGGAAGTCACGGCGGGCGTGGATTTTCAGTTGGAAGTGACGGCGGGCATGGATTTTCAGTTGGCTTCTATGAAAACCTAAGGCAGCTGTTGTTTGCCTGCTGTTTTTGGAATATAATATTTTTCGTAATCCTTTTATAGTTCCTGAAAGCTCTGTGTATTTCAGAGGGCCTTGAGTCACTATCTGTGTCTTCCTAACCGGGCTACTCTTCTGCAAGATTCGAAGCCTTCCCCCCAAAATTCATCCTCACAGATCACTTTTTAAATGTAACACCTTACTATTGCCATCAGAATTGGATAGATGGTCTGTGTAGCTGGGCTCTTAAAGCGAATTGTGCATTTTCAGTTGCCCCAGTCCTGCAGGCTGCAGACTCTCTGAGAGCAAGGTCTCTAATTTCTCTTATCCTTGGGGATTTCCCTGGTGGTCCAGTGGTTAGGACGCGGCCCCCGGTTCAGTTCCTGGTCGGGGAACTAAGATCCCACAAACCGCGAGGCACAGCCAAAAATAAAACAAAATAAAGCAAAACAAAAAATTTTGTCTTATCCCCACTGCTGAGCAGAGTGTACGACACAGAGCAGGTGCTCTAAGAGAGTTTGCTTGGGCGAGTGAACGAATGAATGAAGGCAGAGGCAGGCTGCTGTGATACCGCAGTGCCTGGCCGGTGGGGGCTTTCCACTCCTGAGCTGGTCAGCTCCTCGCTCCACCCAAGTGGCCTGGGCCAAGTCACAATGCCCGTCGGAGCCTCGGTTTCCTCGCCTGGAGCGCGGGGTTTATGTTTCCGCCACAGGACTACCGTGAGGATCGAATGAACCAGCGTGTAAATGCCCTTAGCCCGCGGCTGCGTTCAGGCGAGGTTGTAAAGGTGCTTCAGTTCCCTTCCCTCATCCTACAGGTGGGTTGGCTTTGAGGGCCTCACCGTCGCATTTCTGAGGTCCGGGCACGTGGATCCGTGCCTCAGCAGTGCCTGGCGCACAGTGAGTGTGCAAGAAACGTTTGCTTGAGCACTAGCTGCTGTTACAACAGGTCATAGGATAGGGTTTCTTTTATTTATTTATTTATTTTATTTATCATTGGCTGTGTTGGGTCTTCATTGCTGAGTGCGGGCTTTCTCTAGTTGCGGCGAGCGGGTGTTACTCTTCATTGCGGTGCGCGGGCCTCTCATTCACTGCGGTGGCTTCTCTTGTTGCGGAGCACGGGCTCTAGGTGCCCGGGCTCAGTAGTTGTGGCGCACGGGCTTAGTTGCTCCTCGCACGTGGGATCTTCCCGGACCAGGGATCGAACCCGTGTCCCCTGCATCGGCAGGCGGACTCTCAACCACTGCGCCACCAGGGAAGCCCAATCCTGTATTTTTAAGAAATAAAACATCAGCCTCTCCCTAGTCTCATTCCTCCTAGAAGTCAGCTACCGTCCGTCCTGAACGTGCACTTTGTCTTTCCTGGACGTGATTTTATACCCGCACTGCGGGTCTAACTGCCACACACTGCACATAGCGCGTGCAGGCTTTCGGCCTGTGCACCAATGTTGTCACCTGTTTCGTTCTGCGCCTTGCTTTGTGGGCTCACCGTTACGCTTTCATGCTGGTCCACGTGGCTGTAGTCCTGACCCTCTTGCCGCTGTTTATAGCACGTGTTATATCGTATGAACGTGCCCTGGCTCCCGACTGCCCCAAAATTAAAACAGACACCTTAACCAATTCAAAGGCCCTGCACAACCCAGCCCCTGGGGACCACCTCTCTTTGCCTCATATTCTTGCTACACTCAATTTTATTGATGACTGAAACCCACCAGGTGTCTGGAACAATCTATCTCCCTTCCTTGTCACTGCTACTCCTCCCAACTTAGCTGGCTAATTCCTGTTCATGGCTGAAGTCCCCCTGAAATGTCACCCTCCCAGGAGGTCTCTGATCCCCAGGCCACATCAGCGTCCCCACCCCCCTGCTGTGTGCTGCGTTCACTGCCGTATTCCCACTGGCCTGACTCCACACACTTAGGGAATGAGTGAAAGAAGTATGGAATAATGCATCTTCACTCGTTCTTCCTGCTGGCGCTTTTGTCCTAAGTAAGTTGATAACGACACGTAATTCACATACAGTAAAATTCACTCTGCCCGCATAGAAGCCTTCTGTGCATCTCAGCAATCAAGATATAGAGTAATTCCATCAGCCTCCCAAAATTCCCTCGTGCCCCTTTGTAGGCAACTCCTTCCCTTCATCCCTAGCAACACTAGGGATGTTTTCCTAAACTAGATCTGTTTTCCAAATCTAGATCTAGATTTTTCCAAATCTAGATCTAGATTTCCAAAACTAGCTCTGTTTTCTGTCCCTGTAGTTTTACCTTTTCCAGAATGTCATCTAAATGGTATCACACAAGCTGTAGCTGTTGAGTCTATCACCAGCATCTCAGTCGTGCGCCAGGAACCATGGAAGAAACAGCAATAAATCATGAGATTTACACTACGTGCAGGGGAGACCTTTTTTTTTTTTTTTTTTTTTTTGGCCGTGTTGGGTCTTCGTTGCTGCACGCGGGCTTTCTCTAGTTGTGGCGAGCGGGGGCTACTCTTCGTTGTGGTGCGTGGGCTTCTCATTGCCGTGGCTTCTCTTTGTTGCAGAGCACGGGCTCTAGGCACGTGGGCTTCAGTAGTTGTGGCACGCGGGCCCTAGAGCGCAGGCTCAGTAGTTGTCGCCCACGGGCTTAGTTGCTCCGTGGCACGTGGGGTTTTCCGGGACCAGGGCTTGAACCCGTGTCCCCTGCATTGGCAGGCAGATTCTTAACCACTGTACCACCAGGGAAGTCCCAGGGGGCCTTTATATAGACAAATATGTTCAATTTAGTAACTACTCTTTTTTTTTTAACATCGAAATCAGGTTTCCTTAGCGCTGACCACGTGGCAGATTCGTTCCTCATTACAACCCTGTCTGCATTTTTCAGATGAGGAAACCGGGATGTTGCGGGAAGTTAGGAATCCTATTCAAGTTAGCACTGCCAGCTGGTAGAGGCAGCCCCCGTCCCCAGGCTCAGTGCCTTAGTGCCAAGCCCAGGGCTCCTCCTTCTTTTCTTGTTTAAATTATTTTTAGTTACACAGAAGAGCACAAAGCCTTGTTCTTTCAAAAAGTCTTGTTTTAATCAGAGGGCTCCATTTGCTAATTTTTGGAAAAGCAAATATTTCTTCTTCTCTATTGACCATGTTTCTTGCTCTGTCAAGATGGTGAATCATACGGGCACCTGTCCTCCCGGCATCGAGGGGCCCGGTCCCCTCGCCAGGGGTCGATGGGAGCTGGTTGATGGGTCTGGTTTTGTGGTGCTTACTGGAAGTAGCTTTCTAGAGAATTGAATTACTTTCCAATATGATGTTCCGAGCCTGTGGATTCGTGGTGTGTCCAGCGAGGCCGCCCCAGAAACGTGGGCCCGATTCTGCTCTCGGTGACCTGAGACCACGGTGGCACCTGTGTGCACCTGTGTCTGTTGGTGAACAATTGTCACTCAGCCAGTACAGTTTAGACACAGACTCAGGGTGGAGGTGCAGATACCAGCCACCCAGTACGTTCCCAGGCCCAGTGGGGTGTTGATCTCGGTTGGGGGGGTGGTTACCTTTGTCTGCAGTCACGGTTGGGAGCACAGAGGGACACGAGTAACGTGTGGCGAGCACCTCTGGTCGGTTCTCTCAGAGGGTTTTCCTGGCAAAAATGCGTGCGAGTGTCTTGCTGAGGATGCCTGGAAGAAAGAAACATGCCTCCACTCGAGCTATTCAGGGCGCCCGCCTGCGCCGGTGCCCAGAACAAAACGGGTGGTGCTCGGGCAGCAGTGCCGGCCGGTGTGTTCTCCAGGCAGCCATGATTCTGACCTTGCTGTGGGTTAAAGGACACAAACCTGAGAAGAAATCTGTTTATCATGTGGGGAATTCATGCCATCCTTGACAGTATACAGTGAGCAAGATAAATGATCTGCCAAATTGGTCCCTCGCCTGGGTGACTCAGGGCAAGTTCACAGTGCAATTCCATTGCTGCTTCAGATTCAAAAATAACGTTTGCTGGGTTTTATATCCAGTTGTACGATGACCTGGAGGTGAGCCGAGAGGAGAAATCCGATTTGTAGGATTCAGCTTGCCTTAAGGATTTATATGGACCATTCCTGCTGTTTACGTCTGTCTCCTTCACAGCTTCACAAACCAGTGTTTTTTGGGGGGGTTTTATTTTTAACCTGATTTTCCAGGTTGAGGACACAGCGTTATGTGATGGTGGAACTCTGTCCTGGTTTAGGGCGACAGATGGGTTTATCGGTTGAATTGCAGTTGTTTTATTGGGGATTTTCTCTTTCTAGGTATTTATACAAAATATCCCTTGTATCTGGAATACAGTTTCCATCCTCTTGAGTTGAGAATAGGTTGTCCTCCTGGATATCGTATGTCCATCGAAGGACCCTCCAGTTATACGATCAGTTACAATTCAGTTGCTCCTTAGTTTTACATTTTCTTTAGTCAGGTCGCGGGTATTGGGGGTGGGGGGGGCGCCCACGTGTGCTCACACTCAGTGCGTGGCCCGGCCTCATGAGCTGTCATCTCTCTGGAGCTGTAGAGCCCTGTGACAGCGCCTGGCCTGGCCCCTCACACAGGGTGCTGTGGGATCTCCCCGTGTGCCGTGCCTGGTGGGAGCGGGGAGTGGGGGCAGAGACTGAACCCAGACTCTGGGCCAAAGGCAGGTAGGACCGCAGTGCTAGGTCACTTTGCGTTTTCTCTGTATTTGGAAATTAGGAAATGGCAAAAGCCCTTATTCCAGGCATCCCAAAACTAGAACGGATGTCGGGTTTTACGGGTAATGCTAACAGAGAGGCCCGAAGGGACCACTCAGCAACAGAGCACGGTGGCACTCCCTGCCGGGCACCTGCAACAAGACAGCTCCTTCTTACGAAAGGAGAGCGTGGAGACCTGACTGCCCACGCTGGCCCCGTCTCTTCCGGTGTTGGTGACGGCATGGCATAGACAGAGAGCTAGGCTTTCAGAAGCACGTCCTGGGCTCTGGCAGAGAGCAGGGTGGGCACTCCTCTTCCATCGATTCCCTCCAGGTAGGGCGCCATGGAGCCCTCCGGGATCACAGTGAGAACCGACCTGGGGTCGCAGCTCAGCACTAGGCGGCCGAGGACTTACGTCTCACCTTCAAGGGTCTTCATCGCTGTGGTGACCACGCACCGTAGGCAGCCCTCATTTAAAATACTATGTCTATTCATTTTGTGCTGGAAATTATGGACAAAATACGTATGCAAATTATAATCTAGCCAAGGTACTTCTGAATTATAGAATTAGGGGGTTCCATCGGAAGAAATCCTGACGGTGATAGCGCGTGACTAATAGGACGTATTTTTTAACAGAATGCCCTTTATTGAGCCTTCAGACCTTCTCTTTAAACCCCTAGTTCTTCTTCTGTTGCTGTTTTTTATTTTTTAATACAGAAAATGAAAGGTTAATTCTCAGCCAAAAAACTGTGAAACAATTCATTTAAATCCATAGACCGCCATGCTGTCTCCTTCTTAAACAGACGTTTAATTAGTAATTCCTAGATCAGGAAAGTAGACGCACATGGTGAAAGGCAGCTGTTTTCAGCCTCGGTTTTCTGTGTGCTTTGATTACAGAAAGCACTCCAAAGACCTCTGCCAGCTGCAGCCCTGCACCCGAATCACCGATGAGCTCTAGCGAGTCAGTGAAGAGTTTGACTGAACTGGTCCAGCAGCCCTGTCCCCCCATTGAAACAAGTAAGGACGGCAAACCTCCGGAACCCAGCGACCCGCCCGCTTCAGACTCCCAGCCCACCACGCCACTGCCTCTCTCCGGACACTCGGCTCTCAGCATTCAAGAGCTGGTGGCCATGTCTCCAGAGCTGGACACCTACGGCATAACCAAGCGGGTCAAGGAGGTGCTGACCGACAACAACCTGGGTAGGTTCCCTCCCCCACTGCTGGGTCAGGAGGTGGCAGGTCGTCTCCCGTCGGGAGTCCTCAGGAGGAGAGAGTGGAAGGGGGGCCTCAGGCTGAGCCAGCCAGAGGGTTTAAACATTCACAGGCTGCCTGTAAGAACCTAAAACGTCCTACAGTTGTGAGCAATAAGGGTTCATGAGGGTGTTAGAGGTCTAAGGTCAGTCCCAGCCCAGCCCCGCCCCACCCCTGTGCCCCAACCAGGACCTCTTGGAAGACAAGCATGCCGGCCGGAGCCAACTCAGGCCATACACTCCGACCACCGATGGGGGCGTGCCCAGTGGAGCTCTGAATCCTGGGGGAGGGGGTGGGGATCGTGCAGAGCAGGGCAGAATCAGCTGAGCCCAGGAGCATCTGGATGGCGTCACGGGAGAGCCCGGCAGGCAGGGTTCAGATTTGCTGTGAAGGCAAATCTGCGATCTGAGGGGTGAAACTTTTCACACCAGGGAGACGACCTCCTCCTCTTTGAGCAGAAGAGGCTCCATCGCAGCGTCACCCTGGATTTGGAGATGAGAGGCATCTTCACGGTTGCTCAGCTGGTCTTGGCTTCTCCGGGAAAGAAGATGCCTCCACTCCCAGGGTGTGTGAGAGGAGTAATAGCCACGAAGGGGGCCAAGTTACAGACGAGTTAGGCAGCTTGGTCAAGACTCAGTCATCCTCTTAACCTTTGACCTGGGATCTTGGGGGTGTTCATGGGTTAGTCTCTTAAAGTCATAGCAGGCTGTGTGTGTGTGCACACATTTTAAAGGGTGAGGGCCAGTAGCTTTCTTCAGGCTCTCAAATATGTCTGGGACTCAAAAATGATTGAGAGCCACTGCTGTGAAACCTCTAAAAGTAATACAGATAATTTTCTAAGAATAATCTCTTGCTTTCCGCCCCCCACCCCCACCCCCCGCCCCATGCAACTGGGTGGGTCAAGCAAATAGTAACTAGCTGTTCATATATATCGCTTTCCTGAACATAACAAGCTCCTTGGAATGAAATGAGATTCACTTGCCAGGTTAGAATTAGGTAAAGTTTGTTGGAAACTACCACAACGAAAAAATGGTAAGGACCTAGGATGTGTTTATAGGTTAAACTGAGAGTTTAAAAAGCAGAGAAACCACAGGTTTACCAAAATCAGTAAACGTATATCTCAGTTAAAATGACTGATATCAGAAAAACTTCACTTCTCAAATCCAAAGCTTTCCGTACAGTAAACTTTTGCTTAGAGTCCCGCTTCTTACGAAGCAGTGCTCTTGTAACTGCTGTGAGCGCAGCTGGGGGTGTTTCCCTCTCACAGATGGAGGACATGAGCCGCAGGGGGAACAAGCCGGTCGTCCACGGTCCCCCTGCACTAAGAGGCAGAGCCGGTGTCGTGATCCATAGGCTTTATGGTACCAGACACTGGCCTCTGATCCCGGTCTCCACTTCCACTAGCAGTCCTGTTCATTTAAGTCCTCCCGTCCAGGCCTTCAGGTTGTGCCTGGTTCTCGTGCGTACCTTTAAAAGTGGTGGGGGCTTCCCCGGTGGCGCAGTGGTTGAGAGTCCACCTGCCGATGCGGGGGACACGGGTTCGTGCCCCGGTCCGGGAAGATCCCACATGCCGCGGAGCGGCTGGGCCCGTGAGCCATGGCCGCTGAGCCTGCGCGTCCGGAGCCTGTGCTCCGCAACGGGAGAGGCCACAGCAGTGAGAGGCCCGCGTACCGCAAAAAAAAAAAAAAAAAAAAAAGTGGTGGCCGCTCTTCACCGGCAGCTGAATGGCTCTCAGAGAAGAGACATTTTCTTTCTAAGCCTCCGACGAACATTGCAGACCTAGCGGCGCTGTGCGCTCCAGAGCGCGGTAGCCTCTGATCAGCCTGGGGAGCGGGCTGCTTGAACTGCGGGCACAGACTTTAGAGTTGGAAATGGCCTGCTTTTCAGGAAAATAAAGCTGAGGAGCTCTTTCTTCTTCTCTTTCCTGCTGTGACCTTGGGTCAAGTGGCCTGTTTTCTCAGCAGGACCTGGTAACCTCACTAATCGTGAAGGGAGCCAGTGCAGACGGCCCTGTGGTTTGAGGCTGTAAAAGGAAGGTCTCCCCATGAGCTGCTCAACTTCCCGAGCTCGGATTTGGGATTAACCACCTCTGATAAAAGCCGCAGGTGTCCTCCAGGCCTCGGTTCATCCGAAGCCCAGAGGCTTTTTTGAGAGAAACCTTGTGTGTAGCTGGAACGCAAGAGTAATACTGACTCCGTCACCAGTGGAGTCTGGCACCAGTCTGGTTGAGGAAGTGCTTCTACAAAGTGCTCCCTCTGAGCCAGGACCCAGCTGATCGGACTGTGGGTCTCGAACCCCCATTTCTGATTTCAACCTGACACATGCTGCTTCCGCCAGATCCCTGGGGCTCGGCAGCGACATCACTCTTGGTCGTGTTCTCTCTCTAGGTCAGCGCTTGTTTGGGGAGACCATCCTAGGGCTCACCCAAGGCTCCGTCTCCGACCTCCTGGCTCGCCCGAAGCCCTGGCACAAGCTCAGTCTGAAGGGGCGGGAGCCCTTTGTCCGGATGCAGCTGTGGCTGAACGACCCCAACAACGTGGAGAAGCTGATGGACATGAAACGGATGGAAAAGAAAGGTAACTCCCTGCCGCCTGCCCCAGCCAATCGCTTTCTCATTTATAAACGCGCTGTTGCTTTTAAAGGCTTCGCACCGAGCTGAGGAGGCACACTGGTCCATGCCCAGGGGACTGTAAGGCAGGGTGAAGGGTCTTCTGACGGTCGTCCACCTATGAGGACCGAAAAGGACTGGGAAGATTTGTGGCTTTTTCTGCCCAGCAGCCTGAGCCCACAGGCATTTAGCTTCTGCAGGGGACCTCACCAAAGAGCGGGCATCACAACCACCCACGTGACTGTGCGCGGCCCCACGGCCAGCGCGCCTGAGCCGGGGGCGGGTGGAGCCAGGCTCGTACCCTCTGAGTTCACCGGGGGCGTGTGCTGCTCACCTCCAGCCGGGCACCACTGTCCTCACCCAGCCGGGGAGCGGGCTGGGCTCCTAGGGGGAGGGAGAGTCTCTGCTCTAGAGACTTCTAGTTTCAGAGTGCCTCCTATTTGCAGACACTGTGCTGAGACTTCACTCAGCCCACAAAACTCCATCCGGTAGAGATGTTATTATCCAGGGAAAACGGGGCTCTGGCATCACGAAACTTACCTGACTTCAAGCTGGCCTAAGCAGGAATCTAAACGTGGGCTGTTAGGCTTCACAGCCAGTGCTCTCAGATATGCATGTGTTCTGCTGCCCTGGGCCGAGTGCCTGCCACGCCAGGACCACGTGCCCAGGCAGCGGCTGCCACGCCAGCCGGGGCCCTCCGGGGGGCTCCTGCCCTGCCCGCCCTCAGGCTGCAGACCAAGGCTCTGACACAGGCTGCAGCCGTGGGCAGCTCCAGGCAGCTGCCGGCAGTGCTGCAGGCTCCAGAGGCCTGGTGCCACGTCTCACACACACACACACACACACACACACACACACACACACACACGCAAAACTTTGTGACTTTTTATCATGGGAAATTTCAGACATAAAAGCAGAGAGAATGGTATCATGAACCCAGTACGTCCATCACACTTTCAACAAGAGCCCCACGCGGCTCTGGAGCTGCTGCTCTGCCAGAAGGCATCCCTCTCGAAGCCGCCTCCTGTGCTCGGGCCCTGGCCGGACCACTCCCTGCTGTGCTGCTCCTGGGCCAGCAGGAAAGGACCTCAGCCTCCACAAATAGATCTCTGGGGGCTTCCTAGGCCTCCACTCCCTCCTGCACAGGCTCTGGGCGCCATCTTGTGTCACAGAAGAGTTACTGTCTCACTGGGGCCCAGGCCCCTCCTCACATCCCAAAGTCCCTGAGCAGCTGCAGGGCCCCCGTCAACTCTCACTGGTAGGGATGCTCATAACCAGCCCCCGCGGGAGGCCGAGGCATCTGACCCCTCAGACACAACAGCGGGTGACCCAGGGCACAGCACTTCCTGTGATCTCCATAGACGATCGGTCACCCGCCCAGCGCGAGGGGGCTGGCTGGACAGACCAGGCTCATTTCTTTGTAGCCTCTTGACTCTTCACCACATTCATTTTAGGGGGAGAAGATCATCTTCTCAATTCTGTCTGAGTTCTAATCATAAAATGGCATGTTAAGTAACTCCCTAGTCTAAGTTGCTGCATCTGTAAAATGGACGTAATGCTTTTTCCAGTTGTAAGGATTAGAATGTACCTAGTATAACAACCAGCACATATAAGCGCTCACTAAATGAGAGTTATTAAAATAATTTGTATCCCTTTAAAATAGATGAAAATAAGCTTTGCCCCCCAGTCTAGCCTACGTTAAAAATTCTGCAGGACTTCCCTGGTGGCGCAGTGGTTGAGAGTCTGCCTGCCGATGCAGGAGACACAGGTTCGTACCCCGGTCCGGGAAGATCCCACATGCCGCGGAGCAGCTAGGCCCGTGAGCCATGGCCACTGAGCCTGCGCGTCCGGAGCCTGTGCTCCGCAACGGGAGAGGCCACAACAGTGAGAGGCCCGCGTACCGCCAAAAAAAAAAAAAAAAAAAAAAAAAAAAAAAAAAAATTCTGCAGCAGGCAATGCAGACTGTACGATTCCCACGTGTGCTGTACTTCCTCCTCTTCCGTAAAGCTTTTGCTGCTTCTCCCTTTAGCGCAAATCTTTTATTGTTCTCCTTTCTTTCGTTCTTGTAAATCTCTTTCTCTACCCTAGTCCGCCCTCTGCTTTCTGTTCCCTTCACGAGATAGCCCTGAACCTACCTGTTCACACAGTTCCAAGCACGTGGAGACACACACACGCAGCCTCAGCTAGCTCGGGGGCTGGGCTCCCCTCCCCGGAGGCTACAGGTGGACCCTGATAGTCTTCTGAGACATTTGAGACCCACATGTCAGTGCTGCTGAAGTGTGTCTCCCTGACTTCCCTCGGCTCCCGTGGACACAGCCCCGGGCCCCGCTCCCGTGCCGTGGCGGGGCAGGGCGGAGGCGGGGAGCGGGGCTGGCCACCATCTGGCCGCACAGGGCAGGCAGTGCTTCCCAGAGCAGACTTAGGTCAACCTCAGTTCTGTCACTCACTAGCCGTGTGACCTCAGGTGAATCACTGAACTCTTAGGCTTCAGTTTTTCCGCCTGTAAGTAGGAATGATACCGGTCTGTCTCCTGTAGGGTAACTGTGAGAACTAGATGACCAATGTCTGCCCCTGCTGACACACACTGCTCTTATTACTCCGTGCCGTTGGAGTTAAATAGCACTGTTTCTCAACTTTCGTCAGTTGTAAGAAGTTTTGAGGAATTTTCAGACCGTATTCCAGATTAGTTCACTAGAATGACCTCTGTGGATTATTCGTTTGCTCAAGAAGTCCAAATGGTTTTTAAGTTGAAGCGTAGCTGGTGATTAATGACACGTAACAACAGAAAGGAGCAGACGAAGCACACGTAGCACTGGTAGAGCAAATATCTCCCGGGAATCACCCCCCATTTCCCTCGCAGCCCACTCAGCACATCCCCAGGTGACAGTCGCCCCTGAGTCCCTGAGCCTCGTCTCAGCCCGCTGCCCACCGCTCCTAACCCTTATTCCACAGTAAAAAGACACGTGAACAGCACACGTCCTCCCCTCGCGCCAGCCGCTCTGCCCTCCAGGCCACTCATTTCCTGACCTCTGAGCCCTGTTCTGGCCGCTCCTCCACTCCTGGGTTAGGAGCCTCCTCCAAGCTCGGTCCAGCAGGTTTTCTCGAAGGCCCTTCCCGCCTCCATCCGCCGACCTCCTGCTCGCTGTCTACGTTTTCTCAAGACTGCGGCCCCTGGATCAGCGCCTCCCTCCACGCCCATGTCCTGCCTCATCCAGGGGAATTTTAAGACCCATCTGACCTGTGCAGCACCCAGGCCTCAAGTTCTTTGACCTCCTCAACCCCTGATTCCCCAAATTGCATCCTCGCCCGCAACTACTCTACCTCTCGAAGCCTGAGTTCAGGTGCCCTGTCACTGACCACATTCCGCTGTCCGTCCACCTTTCCACGTTTCTCCGTTCATCCCACCTGACCCCAGATGGCCTCCAGAGCCTGGATATCCCCTCCCAGGCTTTCCCCCAGCAGCTTGCCCTCTGCTGCCCTTCTCTCCTTCCCCAGAACACCACCCCCCGCCCTGACCCCCACTTTGGTTCTCTCTGGCCACGATACTCTGTCGCACACCTTTTCATTCCTCATCCCCCTGCAAATCCCAGCCTTGACTTAGCGCCCTGCCCGTCTTCTTCACCCAACCTCCTTGGCATCTGGGACCTACGCGGGTCGGTGCCGCCTCAGATTTGTATCTCCGGTTTCAGCAGGGTCCTCTGTGCTTCTCCCCACCCCCGCCATCACCCCCTCCATCCCCACCACCATTTCTCACCGACCTGTCTCAAGACTCCATTTCCATCTCTTCAGATCACCTCTCCTCCTGCCTTCCTACTTCATAAAGAAAACCAAGGCCGTCAACTCTCCCCACCTCAGTCCCTATAAATGTGTCTGTATGTCCCCGCCTCCTGCTCCTGTATTCAGGACCCACCTCATGCGCCTCCGGTGGCCGTCTCCTCCCTCACCTGTAGCCCCAGCTCTCTCTGTCTTCTCCCCCATCAGCTTGGAAACATCAGCTCTCTCTCATCTTTAAAGGGCCACCCTCGACCTGGGACTTCCCTTCTAGAAGCCATCCTGTCTCTCACTTTTCTTTTACAGTTAGGCTTCTTAGAATAGTAACTCCTGCCCACTACCTCCACTTTCTCACCTCCTGTTCACTATTAAGTCCACTGCAGTCTGGCTTCTGCTCCCACAGCTCTGCTGTATCTGCTCACCGAGGCCTCCAGTTACCTCCTAATGTCTAAGCACCCAGGACATCCTGGGTGCTTGTTGGACCTTCCTTTCTGCAGCACTGACACAGGGACCCTCACTGCTCACTCATCCCTTCCTCACACCACTGTCTCCTGGTTTGCCTCCCGTCTCTGTATCCTTCACGGCTCCTGCTTCCTGGGGTACCCTCTGCATGTGGGGCTTTTCCAGGATTCCATTCTCGGCCTTGCTCTTTTTCATCAAGGTCGCTGACTTAACTACAGGTTCTGTTCTAGTGGTTCCAAGTTCCTCTCTCTAGCCCGGACCATTCTTCTGAGCTTAACACCTGTCTTTCCAACTGCCTACAGAACACCTCGACGTGGGTGACCCAGAGACCCCTCAAACTCCACGTTTCCAAGACGAACCATCATCTTCTCCCTTTAATCTGCCCCTTCTGTGATACCCAGCCCAGTGACACCAGCACGCACCTCACCTCCCACACCTGAGCCCAGGGGGCCGTCCTCAGCGCCGCTCACTCTGGTCCCTCGCCGAGTCAGCCACCACGTCCTGTCAGTCCCACCCCTCACAGCTCCACCATCTGCCTGCTTTTCTCCGGCCCCATCACCGCTGCCTTGGTGCAAATCTTTATTCTTCTTTCCTCCCGACTGGGCTCCTTCCTTCCAGTCCTTCCCACTCCACCCTCCGAGCTGTCGCCAAGGCAGCCTTTCAGAAACAGAGAGCTGATCACATCATTCCCCTCATTAAAATCTTTTCGTCTCTTCCCACTGCTTTCTAGGTAATGTCCAAACTTGTGGCCTACCCTGGCCGCCCATCTCTCCACCTTTAGGTCCAACAACTCCACCACACCCCACACCCCATGTGCACACGCGTGCGCGCGCACGCACACACACACACACACACACACACACACACACACACACACACACACACACACACTTTGACCGTGCTGTTTCGTGCCTCTGTGTGTGTCTTTGCACACACCATTCCCGCTTTCTGGAGCAGCCTCCTACCATCTTCACTTCGCTGCCTAGTTTTTCTAGTTAATCCCTTTGTCCTTCAAGATTCAGTTTATAATCACCACGTCTCCCAGGAAGCCTCCCCGGCCCCCTCCCCAGGCTGAGCTGAGTACTCTCCCTCAGCGCCCACCTCCGTGGCGCCCCACGCTTGCCTCCCTTATCACGCCTTACTGGGGTCACCTATCTGTATACTTCTCTGTGTCCCCACTAAACCATGGGTCATGCAGGGACAGACGGGGACCTCACGTCACGACAGAGCAGGTCCTCGATGAGCGTGTGTTCGGTTTCAGAATGGTTCTAGCCCAGGTGTTTCGAGATGCTCTCAGAAGAGCAGGGAGCTGCCACAGTCCACACGGCAATGTCTGGGAGTGGAGGGCGGAGGGCGGAGGGCGTACCGCGTAGTGGCGGGCCGGGGCCGGGGCCGGGGCGGGTCTCCCCGCTGGGCCTGCCCCTCAGTCTGCCTCCTCTCCCTCCCTCAGCCTACATGAAGCGGCGGCACAGCTCGGTCAGCGACAGCCAGCCCTGCGAGCCGCCCTCCACTGGCATCGACTACAGCCAGGGCGCCAGCCCCCAGCCCCAGCACCAGCTGAAGAAACCCCGAGTGGTGCTGGCTCCCGAGGAGAAGGAAGCTCTGAAACGAGCGTATCAGCAAAAGCCATACCCGTCACCAAAAACCATCGAGGAGCTCGCCACCCAGCTCAACTTGAAAACCAGCACCGTCATCAACTGGTTCCACAATTACAGGTACGGCCCTGCTCTCACCCAGTAGGTCAGCTGCAGCTTAGAGGACGCGCGTTCACCCAGTAGGTCAGCTGCAGCTTAGAGGACGCGCGCTCAGCCCTCGGGAAGAGGCCGACGGGTACTGCAGACGCTGGCTGATCACCGTGCACAGGGACACGTGCTGGGGACTGATAACTTGGTGTTTGGTCGGTTAATTGGCTTCTTATTCGTATTGGCGTTGTA
Organism: Tursiops truncatus; assembly: GCF_011762595.2. Lineage (NCBI taxonomy): Eukaryota > Metazoa > Chordata > Mammalia > Artiodactyla > Delphinidae > Tursiops > Tursiops truncatus. The sequence continues at coordinate 8,066,050 of NC_047048.1, forward strand.
AACCCCAAAGACGTAGGGTCATATGGTTAGAGACCAGAACAAAAATCTCTCAGGGCTATCATTTAAAAAGGGAGAGTGTAGTCATTCATGGTTCCACAGTAGTGACCGTGTATTTGGTGATTTTTTTAACGCTTTCTCAGGGTCTTGTACAGTATTGTTTTCCAAATTAGTTTGATTAGTTTTGTAATTAAATCAATTAGGTAGTGTAAGACCCTTTCTTCTGGGAAAGTCATGAGTTAATGAAGATTTATTGAGCATCTACTAGGTCTACAGACACTGAGCTATGTGTTGTAACCAGCACTGTATCACTTGATCCTCACAACTGTGTAAGAGATATAGTTTTTTCCACGTTTTATAGATGAAAACATAAAGCGCAGAGGGGTTAAATAACTTACCTGAGGAGGGAAGGGCCCAGTGCTCTCCTCTAGAACAAAGGACTGGGGTAAAATATTTGGATTAGATAACGGAGATCCACTGACAGATAATGAATTGGCGATCACCGCTAAAACCAAGACTCCCTACTGCTAGAAACCAAGAACTCTCAGTGGCCTGATGGAAATTCCTGCCTGTTTAGTGCCTTGTATGCGGCCATCTCGATCGCTAGTTCCCATCAAAACATCATTTTCCCTAGGGCTCAGCAGAACTGGGGTAGGTGCTCCTGGTTATACCAAGGTGACAAGTACACATGTATAACCAGTGCAGGCGGAGCCCTCATGGTTCCTCACCTGAAGTAAGTGGCAGGTAACAGAAGATCACAGACGGTCAGGGGCTAGAGGGAGGAGTTGTGTCTCAGACTGGGGCCTGCCTCATCGGATAGGCTCTGCTGGAGCTTCTGACAGAGCACAATTGTTCCCAGGTTCTGAACAAATTGGAAAATTTTTAACTATTAGATGGGAGCCAAAATAATACCTTTATTGCTGATGAAGGCCACGTTAGCAGATGTAGCTTAGTGTGAGAGCCAAAGAGCCTTGCTCCCTGACCCTGAAAACCAGGCCAGTTTATCCGTCACGGCACCACTGGCCCCCGCAGGCCTCCCCGTGTGTAGGCTGGCTCCCAAGAAGACGAAGTACATGAGCGGAGCACGGCTAGCTCATCATCCTAAACTTACCAATCCGATGAAAACAGAGGCAGAGTAAGGTCAGCAGTTACAATAACGGAGAGCTCCCTCTGCACGGAAGGAAACCTCCGAAGTAGTAAACTAAAGTGCAGTGAAGGCTAGTGAATGGAAACGTGGGCAGAAGCTCACCCGAGCCTCTCCTTGCCAGGCGTCCTTTCACTTTCTAGACACAAAGGTGCGTTTGAATGTGTACTTTTGAGTCTTCTGCGAGTTATGTCCATTTTAATCCAAGAATCATAACCCTGGACAGGGGTGCCGGGAGCTGTAGATGGCTGAGTATCTGGGTAAAGGTGCTACCAGTCGCGCAAAACATCTCCAAAGCCACTTCCCCCGGCCCTGCTGGGGCCACCTTTTTTTTTTTTCCAGATCCCCCTACAGGCCTCAGTCGAGTAGCAGTCACTGCCTCCTGGCCAGGGCACGTGCTCTCCACGTTTCCCAGCTGGCCTCCTGACCACCACAGTAATGCCAGCTGGTCATTGTGGAGATGCCTCGCTTGAGCATTTAAGCAGGTTCAACTATAAAGAGAGAAGGGGGAGATGGGAGGAATAGCAGTAGAACCTCAAAAGCTAGCCATGAGCTCAGGTCCGGACCTAGAGTAGGTGGATGCGCAATAAACGCTTTCTGTCAAACGTACCCCACAACAAAGCAGGCTGGGAAGTCAAGTGGCACAACCGAGGGCAGAGGTGAGTTTCACCTGCAGAGATCTGGATGGAATATCCTGGAAGAGGTATGATACGGCAGAGTCTTGAAAGAAGAACTGAACTAGAGAAGAATTTTATAAGCCACAAAATAGGCTGGATGAGAAGCGACACCAGGTCATTCAGAACTGGCATAAAGCCCAAAGAATTGCAGTCCCTTGCCTAAGGTCACCCAAAGGAAGAGTGCAGAGCAGAGATTCCAGCTGAGCGAGCACTCTCTCCGTGGCTTTAGCTCTTCCGCTTAAATGCTTAGACTAGACCCGCTTACCTGGTACGTCCCTCAGAGATTCACACGAGGACGAGCGCACAGTAGCACTCAGCACACATGCGCTGAACGCGTTTTAATTCCTAAGCGAGAGGGCAGTTTCTTAGGTTCTTTCCACAGGAGTTAAACAGAACTTGACTTATTTTTTACTGCGCCACTGGAACCCTTCGTAATGTTTGGGGTCGATTTTTGCCCCCATCAAAAAAATAAAATAAAACTTTACTTCCTCTTATGCTTTCACCCTAAGGAACTTAGAAGTACTCTAGGGTGACCATTTACCCAGGAATTTCAGAGCAACACAGCACAGGACACCTGGTCTCCTGCAGAAGAACAGGTCCATGAGAAGAAACTCTTCCAAGCCCTAAAAGCCATGGCGTCCTGTCAGCCTTGCATGACGTGTGTCTGAAAAGCAGATTTGTTTCTGGGACCTGATCTTTCTAGACCAGAAGATAATCCTCCTCAGGGACATGGAGACAAATCTAGGCTAAGAAGGATGACGTCTCGTATCTGCTGAGCATATAACATGTGCCAGGCACCAGGCCAAGAGCTTTGTAGATGTTATCTCATCACTTCCTCTGATCAGCAGTCGAATTCAGTGCTTGCTGCCAGCCCCGTTCTACAGAGAAAGGTTATTATACACGTTAGCCGAGCCAGCGAGGGTGGCAGCCTGGATCCCAGGCCCTGGGCATGAAGTTGTCCCTTTCCTCCCTCAGCCCTTCTGTCTCAGCCTCAGTGCTTACAACGGGGACTTTGTCGTTGAAAAGGCAGCTAGATGGTAAGAACAGAAGAATAGTTCCTTTTTTTTTTTCTTTTACTTTTTTTTTTTTTTTTTGGTCTACTTTGTGTCCTGTAGTATACATCAATATTTAATTGTAACATCTCTGCAGGGAAGACACTATTCTCCATATTTTTCTGCTAAGGAAACTGAAGCTCATAAAGGTTAAGGAACTTGCCCAAGTTGCCCGGCTAGGGAGTGACAAGCCAGATTTCAAACCCAGGTTTTGCCTGGTTCCAAAAGGCCTGTTCCCCAAGCCGGGCCAGGCTGCCCCTGAGACTCAGAGTTAGTCCAGGGTGGGCCTGTGGCCTGGATGGGACCAAACCCTCAGCTGCCCGGCTAGCCTCCCACCTCCGTAACCAGGGTGGAATGGGCATTTCTGGCTGCCAAAGGGCATAAAAGCCAGTAAAGAGCAGGTTCGCCCTCCCAGCAAAGTGCCCAGGAACCCGTTTATGGGAGCTGCCATTTCACAGGCTCCCAAGGGCACCCAAGGGAAGGAGAAAAGTCTTCCGTTATCCCTGGGAACTTCTGGGGGGCCTCAGGATCTCACCCGGGTAGCTCTGGCTCAGGAATCATCTTCAGGACAAGGGTCAGAGCTCACCCTATGCGTGGAGCAAAAAACTATGTAGCAGATAACCGTGACCAGAGTTCTGATATACTGGACGCAACTACAGCCGGATTCTCCCTGGCCCCAGCCTCCCCACGTCCAGCACAGGAGCTGGCATATCGTGGGTTCTCAAAAAATGTTACCTTTATTGAGTTATAGGCACCGTATAAAATATCTTCGCGTATGCCTAACCCCAGGGCTTTCTGCAGGCCCAGTCTCTGCAGGACACTGGGCTTGGTGCTCATTTCCCTGAAGATGCTTTTCCACGAACAGTTGGCTCACGATCAGAGGCTCTTTCAGCTCTTTGGAAGAAACACCTAGGGAGACTTCTGATTGAGCCCAGTACTGTGAGCGTGATGGGAAGAGAAATTCCAACACAAGACAAAACAGACTTAACAACAGCCCTTTCATCACGTCACAAAGGCTCCAAAACAGGGAAGGCCAGGCCGTCCCTGGTGGCGCAGCGGTTGGGAGTCCACCTGTCGATGCAGGGGACACGGGTTCGTGCCCCGGTCCGGGAGGATCCCACATGCCGCAGAGCGGCTGGGCCCGTGAACCATGGCCGCTGAGCCTGCCCGTCCGGAGCCTGTGCTCCGCAGCCGGAGAGGCCACAACAGTGAGAGGCCCGCGTACCGCAAAAAAAAAAAAAAAAAACACAGGGAAGGCCAGGGCCCTTCTGTAGCTGTTTCCTCCAGACCCCACAAAACAGTGAAGCACACTTTCCACCGTAGGCTGAACTCAGCTTGATTAAAACATGCTTGGTGCGTTGGAGCACGTTATTTGGTCTCCTTCCTGCTTGATCAGAAATGACCCTTTCCTGGTTTTCTTTTAGACGAGGGAGTTAGTTGAAATACATAATTTGTCAGAATCCCGCCTCAGCCTTGACCAGAGGCCCTGCCTGGCCCGTGGCTCAGAGCGGGACACTGAAGATTTTCACTTTGGGCGCCGTCTAGTAATTGGTTCTCTGTCACAAAGTCCAGATGAGGAAGCAGTGGTTATCATTCATGCTCTCCTTCCACATATGAATTCAGTCGCCCTTGATCACTGTACACCAAGCACCATGCTAGCCTGGGGTGTGCTAGGAATGGGACCTCGCCATTCCCAGCCTGGTTGGAGGTCGACTGGCACGGAGGTGGAGGAACCGTGCCATTAAATAAGTAACGCTGGCGCTCCATCCTTGTGAAGAGGGGACTGGCGTGCCAGCCAAGGGACAGGTTACGCAGAGGCACCGAGTTTAGGAAACCGCGGGGTCTTTGCTGGCTCCCGGCTGGGAAGGGCGGGGCGGCTTTAAAGAGGGGCCGCCCAGGAGCCGGCCCTGCTCTGCTCTGGGGCCCACAGGGGCCTCAATGGCTGTTCGGCGGGTGGGAGTGTGAGATGCGGTGCGGTGGATGGAGAGAGGGCGTCGGGGCGGAGATGGCAGGAGGCTCAGGCCGCAAGGGAAGGGGCGCAGAGCGCCCGTGCGCGGCGGCCCCCTCATGGCGCCCCCCTGCTTGTGTCTCGTAGGTCTCGGATCCGCAGAGAACTGTTTATTGAGGAGATTCAGGCCGGGAGCCAGGGCCAGGCCGGGGCCAGCGACTCGCCGTCGGCCCGGAGCGGCCGGGCAGCGCCCAGCTCGGAGGGCGACAGCTGCGACGGCGTGGAGGCCGCCGAGGGCCCGGGCGCCGCGGATGCCGAAGAGTCGGGCGGCCCCGGGGCCGCCGCCAAGTCTCAGGGAGGAGGGCCGGCCGAGGCGGCCGCAGCCGCGGCCCCGGAGGAGCGGGAGGAGGCGCCGCGGCCGGCGGAGAAGGCGGAGCCGCCGCCCTCGGGGACCCCGGCCCCGGACGCCGCCACCGACGAGAGCCGGCCCCAGGCGCCACCGCCGCCGCCCGAGGGCCCCGCGGACGGCCCGGGGCCCGTGCCAAACCCCGCCGCCGCCGCGCCCGCGGCCGGGGAGGACGCCGCTACCTCAGCCGCCCCGCCGGGGGAGGGCCCGTGCAGGGCCCGGGACGGCGCCGACAGGAGTTCCGCTTTGCCAAGCACCAGCGCGCCCGCGGCCGCCCGCAGGCCCAGCTCGCTGCAGAGCCTCTTCGGCCTCCCGGAGGCAGCGGGCGCCAGGGACTCGCGAGACAACCCCTTGAGGAAGAAGAAGGCCGCCAACTTGAACAGCATAATCCACCGCCTGGAGAAGGCCGCCAGCCGGGAGGAGCCCATCGAATGGGAGTTCTGAGAGGGCGCCGCCCGCCCGTCCCGCCGAGCCGGGCCGAGTCTGGCCGAGCCGGGCCGCGCCTGACCGGGCAGGGCAGAGTCGGGCCGAGCTGGGCCTAGTCGAGCCGAGCTGGGCCGAGTCGAGCCAAGTCTGGCCGAGCCGGGCCGAACCGGGCCGGGCAGGAGGGGGGGCGCCGACTCCGCGGCCTGGACCTTGTTGCGCACTTACCGCCCTGCGGGCCACAGGGCAAAATCGCCATAGGCCAAGGTGCATATAGAAAACAAAGGAGCATTAAGCCCAATCTATGTCGTGTTTTCAAGGAAGAAAACGGAAATGTGTAGTCGAGCTTTTTTGTACCCTGAAGTGTTTTTTTTATTGCCCTAAGTGATTTCCACAGGTTCTGGAATAACTCTTACAGCTTTGCCTTGCGCCCTCCTCTTTCGTGTGGGCTTTAAAAAAAAAAAAAAAATCAAACCCACATATTAAAAGGGGGCTTTTTATCTGCCATCTAATGGCTTCAGAGCGATAATACACTATTATCTTCTTAAACCAGGAAAAAAAGGGGGGGGGGATTTTTCAGAAAAATTTAAAAAGAAAGTTTTTGTAGCTCTTCAGTTGCCACTAAGAGATTGCACAGTCAAACCGACTCTAAACACACTAGTTTGGATTCCTAAATATTTTCAAGCAAAGAATCTTCTCCTTTGAAACTTTGAATTAAAGTAAAACACATTTACTTCACATATTTTTTAACAAAAAGAAAAGTCACATCAGGAAACTCTCTGATTTTGTGGTAGCTGACGTAGTGTTTTCTCGTGCGTGAATAGAATCCTGACACGTAGTGCACATTGATCCATAGCTTTAACTGACTCTGGGCTTTTGCTGACCAGGGTTTGTTCAATACACTCCATTCTAGGCCAAATCAGGACAAAAAGAAAAGATCCGAATCTAGGTATTTTATAATCTGCTTTTTAACCTCTAACCGCAGAGCACGCTGATCAGACCTCATATCTCGGAGGTGTAGGAGACAAGTTAGAACTGTAGCATGTACCCGTTCATTTTGTTTAATTTATGGTGTCTTACGTCTGTGTTAGTGCGTCCTGCACACGTACGAGCGTTGAAAGAAAGGAGGAAAGAGTAGGCCGCGAAGGTCGCCGCAGGCAGATCTGGGGCCACACAGGGCCCCTCGTAGGCAGCAGTCTTTCCACGACACAGAAGGCACCGCACCTCACACCACTCTCCCGGGCACCTGATGGACTGAGCCCCACCAGGGGACGCCGCTCCCTGGGCCTGGGCAGGGCTTGCGCATGCGCACACGCGCTCTCTCTATCTCTCTCTTTCTCTCTCCCCCCTCCCCCTCCCTCCCTCCCTCCTTCCCTCCCTTTCTCTCTCTCTCTCTCTCTCTCTCTCTCTCTCTCTCTCTCTCTCTCTCTCTCTCTCTCTCTCTCTCTCTCTCTCTCCCCCCCTCCCTCCCTCCTTCCCTTTCTTCCCACCACAAGCACTGATGACTGTTGACGTCGTGGGAAGCCTCCTTCCTTCCCTGCAGAAGAGAGAACGTGGCAGTCTGGGCTCGGCTCCCACCCCCGTAGAGATGGCCCAAACTCACACCAAAACGCTGATGCTCTTCACTTCCAGACCAGACCGTTGGCCCTCCATTCATTTTGCCTCTTGGAACGTTCTTTTATGCACAGTTTAGGGCAGTCTAAGTACAAATCAAAAGTCTAACTTGTCTCTGATTCCTCCTGTCGTCTATGTGTATATGCGTGAGAACAGAGGTGGATGAGAGTGTGCGTGTGTGCGTGTGTGCAATTTTATACGTCTGTGTATTTTCTTAAGTACCTGTGCACACATAGAGTGCATTACTGCCACCTTTTTTCAATAAGCTGTTTTATCAGTTATGGCTTCTACAAGTTTGCTAATTTAGACTCCTTTATTGCCATATCTTTAAACTAACAATAGATGATTTCGGTATATATATATATTTTTTTTTGCTTATTTATAGGTGCTGTATTTTATTATCTGATTGTTAGGAAGGGATGAGAGGGGCAAATATTCTTTAGCGGGATAGACTGCCGGCAGTATTGGGTATAATTTACAAGATGTAGTTGTCATACTGTATATTACTGATTGAAACCTTTTTGACCGTATTGTGTATCATTGAAACCTTTGTCTTAGGTCAACATCTTTGGATGACATTTTAATGGTGCATTCATTATTTCTTAAGTTTAATTGATATTACCTTTTTTTGATTTGGGGGGGTGGGAGGGAGTTCTAATTTTAAAGGTATGCTCCCGCTATTACACCTCAGTGTGCTTGTATTAATTAACTTGTAGGACTTTGACTGTAAGATGTGAAACCACATTTCTTGCATGATGTTTTAGAAATTATGTATTTCATTTACAGTCTTCTAACCTGCAACTGCAGCACTTAGTTCAAGTTTTCACAAGTTTAAGAGTCACTACACTAAAGACTATGCCTTTTCATGAATAAGAAGTTTGCAGAAGGCTCTAGGAGGCTGGGAGGCAGGCCGTTTGTCTTTTGATGGTTGCATATCATCTCTGAACTTGAAATCTGGTTCGGTGAGCAGAGAATTCAACATGGAGGAGCTTAAGGGGAAAACGGATTCACATCTGGCTGAATCCAGGTGCGGTGAGAAGAGCGAGTTTGCATTCGTGACCCTCAGGACAGCAAGCAGCAGAGCCCCTGACAGCACTGTGTGGCCCTCTCCACGAAAACCTCGCGGAGGGATGCGGTCACCACGTGCGCTCAATCTCCAAATGCCTGGTTTTCATTAGAACGAAAAGCAGGGCGTTAACAGGGAACACTAGGGTAGTATTTTCGTTTTAAAGGCATGACTGTTACCTGCTAAGGTGTGAAATCTGAGGAAATTGAAAAAGTATAAATCTGTCCATCCTAGTGGCCAAATAGTACCGTCTAAAACAGCCGCTTTGGCTCTTTCAGGCAATTTAGTCATTTTTGTTGTCGTCTCTTTGTTTTTAAACTAGGTTATTGTTGATTTCCATTCTATCTTTTTTGCCAGGCTTACATCTGGGTGCTCGATACAATCAGTTGGTTAAATTTTGCTTGCAGTTCCATGTTTGTATTTTTTCTCTATTTATTTTATTTTTATTTTTTTTGATTGCGATCCCAACACTATGATCTCTTGTGTTAAGCTGTCACTATAATACTTTTAAGAGCTGCCACTAAATAACAGAAACCTGGCGGGGGGGAGTGTCCCCCTCCTCTTTGCGCCCCTCATTCTGAGTCCAAGGGTTGATCTTTCATCTTGAGAAGCAATATTCAAGTGCCTTGAACAGCATCCTCTCCGTGGGCTTTACCTTCAGCTGGCTGGCGTTCCAAGCAGTAGCTCCCACAGGCAGCCGACCTCTTCCTCTTTCCGCTCCATCAGTTTAAAAAGCTGATTTGTACCTCTCCCCTGGGGAAAACGGTTTCGTATAAAACACTAACACTTAATTACAAGCTCCATTATACCATTTTAAATGGCTTCTTTTTGTTAATTGAAGGCAGTGTTCGTAAGTTAAGGTTTTTGCCATTACTTAGCTGGCTGAGTGGAGGCTCCGCATACAATCAGTGTTCACGTTCAGCCTCTCGACCCTTGGTTCCCGCCCACGTTCTCCTGTGGTGTCTGAGGTGGAAGGGGTGTGGGTTCTGTCCCAGCCCTGCGGTTGTCTGTGATCTCTGTCTACCAGACCGCCCTTCTTTAGGAAGGATTACCGCAGCCATCTAGCTCTAACTCGGTTTTCCTCAGAGCCTACCTTCCCAAAGAACATCACGACACAAGGTGGCTTACGGTCAGCAGACTGGGGAGAAGTCTCCAGGAAATGCCAGGATCTTGTATGACTACTCTCAAGCCATGGCCACTACGTCTGGGAAAGTGACCGAGGCAAAAAGATGAGAGTTCATGGCCTCCCTGGGACAGTTTCCCTGAACTTCCAAAGCACAAATGCCTCCCTGCTCACCTCCCTCCTGTGGGCCTCTTTGTTTTCCCCCCGTTTAAAAGCCAGATGCGCTGGTTGTTGGTCCCGACCCACAGTACGACAGAGCTTTGGGTTAAGTGTGCGTCTGTTCTCCCTCTGGCTGCGAGAGACCCTCCCCAGCCAGCCCCAGGCCCAGCCGCCAGCTCCAGGAGGAAGGAAACACCCGAACGCCTCCATGCCTGGGGCCACATCAGCCCACAGCCCTGAGCAGACCAAGCAGAGGGCAGGTTGTACGCAAGCTCTGGCATCAGCTAACTACCCTCAGATCACCCAGCAGTCGTGCCCTAAGAGGTCGGGACGAGAGTCACCGGACAGCTCTGTCCGCAGGCAGGTGCCTTTCCGGCTAAAGTTGGCCTGGGTTTCTTTGTTCTCCCTGAATTCATGTCCTTACATGCAGGGGTGATCAATGAACTCTATTGACTTTCTATGCAATGTTTTTCATTCCTCTGATTGTAGGAAAACAAACCTCCCTGAAAATAGCAGAGGAGCCAGGGGGAGCATAACGGGCCGTCCTTCAGGGATGAGCACAGAGTGAAAGAGCGATGGTGATTTACTAGGTCTTGAACTTGGGGACAGTAGCCTTTGCCTTAAATGCACTGTGGCAGGCACCTCTCGACGAGCCGGTGAAAACAAGAGTCTGTCCTTAGCCGTCCCAAGCTGCTCCTCTCTGAGGCCAGTAAGCCAGCTGCGTGGAGGGAGGGGGTAGAGCAGGGCGAGGTCCTGGCCAGCGTGGTGGGCTGGTGGCCGCGCCCCTTCAGCCTGGAGGTGTGGCTCCCTCCCTGATGTCCTTTGTTGTCACACTCATGTGTCCCCTTCTACCTCACTAACCATGCTCCCACTCGATCTCACCCCTCACCCCTCAGAAGCGTGTGGCAAGTGGGATCCGGGAAGGGAAAACCTAGAGGCGTGGCGTCCGTGAGTGCAGGCGGCTTCCCTCTTGCACAACACGGACAGACAGCTGTTCTCTGTGAGGCACGGGGACTCTCCTCGTGGCTTCCACCTGTTCCTGAAGCTCTCACAGCTGTTTCCTTTGCAGGCAGGGGCCGTCTCGGGCCTCAGAGGGCCTTGCCTTTGGCCGCCTCTGCACTCTGTCCATTCCTGGTCAGCTGTTAAGATCCGTCACAGCCATTTCCCTTGCCCTGGGCTGCCCCTCCATGGCCACGTGAGGTCACTTCCCCAGGATTCCCACTTGGCCTCGGGGAGCTCTGTTGTCTCTGGCACTGGGAGGTTATCGTTTCAGCACCTCCGTGGGAATCTTCTGAAGGACAGGAGAGAATACGGCCTTCTCCAGCCCTCATGCCCAGTCTTCAGTCACGTGACCCTTTCTTCCCCAGAGAATAGGCCAGTTTCCGCCCCGTGCTGAAGAAAACCAGCTCCTAGGGCTGCTGGTTAGGTGTGGTGGCCAGAGCGTTCTGATGGAAAGAACTTGGAAGCGCTCGCCAGGAAGAGCTTAATTTGGAAATCCCCCGGCTGCTGCTGCGGTCTCGTTTGGGCCTTGATGGCGTTAGGGTAGCCTTTGTGACCCCCGAGGCAGAGCTCCTGCCCTAAGTGTCAAGGTGATGGCCTGGGACTCCAACATGCTGTACGTCTGTTTCCCCAGTGCACTGAATGTCGGTCCGGCCAGCACACCTGCTTGCTAAGAGGATGGTCCAGTTTGGCAATGTTCATTCCCATTCCCATCCGTCGCTGCCTTTTGGTAGATGAAAACTACCGGGAAACGAAGGGAAAGCAAGTTAAAGTTCCAAAAAGATCAAGGCTTTGAGACCCTTAGAGATGTGCAGAAAACCGAGGCCAGAGCACTCGGGGCTGATCGAGGTGGCAGAGGAAGGGGCGTGGGCAGTGCCGAGCTGAGCATAAAATGAGCCCTGCCCTGGAGTCTGCCCTGCCCTAGCAGCCTGGGAGCCTCATCCCTGGGAAGAAGGACATGCAATTCCCCACCACCACCACCACCACCACCGTCTGTCCCATCGCAGGAACTGCCCCCACCAGCCCAGGCCCTGCTACCACCCCTTCCGTCACCACCTTCCCTCCAAAGAGACTGTGTCCACGCTGTCAGTGGCATCCTCCCCATTTTCATTTTTGGATGAAGTGACATTTAGCTTTAACAAGACATTTCCAAAGCGCCTAGTCTCCTCCAAAATGCTAATTTTAAAAGTTGGGCATTGTAGGTGAAGGACCTTAAAAAAAAAAAAAAAGGCTAGTGAGAGAAAGACATTAGGCTAGGCATAAATGCGCACTTCCATCCCCGCCATTCAACATCTAAAATAGCTCTGAGTTGCTTTTCATGGATCATTTTAGCTTATCCAATAGTGTAGAGTCTGTGTTACTGTAATTTCTGTAGTGTTTAGGCTTTCATCTCTACCACAAAATATGCTATATGCTATGAATCAAGCTTTCTGTGATCAGAAAGGAAAGGTGCCTTATATCCCAATGTCATGGCTACATCCCTATGGAGAATAATCAGAAGCACAGTGTGTACGGAAGCATTGGGACTTCCGTTGGTGAAACCAGACACCAGTCAGCGAGACGCATTGAAGTGGCACGGGGCTGCTTTTGTTTTCTGGTTCCCTTTTTTCTCCTTTTCGTTTTCCTTTTTTTGTTCTTTTCTCTCTCTCTTTTTTTTTTTTTTTTTTTTTTTTTTTTGCCTACTTCGCTTTAAACAGAAAGCACTTAAATAGAGGACCATGTGTGAAAGCTCTGTGCAGCAGAAATCACTTTTCTTCATTTTTAAGAGGTAACGTATTGCACGCCAAATGAACTCAAAGTAAGCTTTAGACCAGGGCGACTCAGGTTGTGGAGGAGTAGGACAAGTTTGTCCACTGTAGTTCCGTGTGTTCATGAACTGAAGGGAAAACGGGCCTCCCCGGCATCCCCCCCACCCCCATCTCAGCTTGCCTCTTGCTGCCCGCCAAGCTAGGCGTGTAGGGCCCACGGGCACCCACCAGAACTGGCTGGGTGGCAGGGCGGGCGGAGGGGGTCTGTGACTCAGCAGCTGAGAACCTTCCCCAGTGTGAGACCACAGCTATCCCTTCCAGCACTTAACCTTTTCTTGTTGAGATGGATTGCTACTGACCCGCCAGCGTGCGTGAGGATAATTATAAAAGGATGTTTCCTTGAGAAAAAAAAAAAAATTATTTCTAGCCTCTTCTATTTATTATTAGGTTAGTCCTTTAAGTACTTACCAGGAGTATATTGTTATTTTGTGTCGTTGTTGTTGTCATAAATGCTTTTTGCTATCACTCCAGTGGTTACCGTCTTCTGCCCCCTGCCCTCCCCCGCCCCAAAGAACCCAAGGGTCTGAAGATGCCGGTGGGGGGGCGGGGGGGCAGCGGGGGCTTCTCCAGCAGAATCAGACATCTGTCTCCAGGGCAGCCACCCAAACACTGGTGGTCTCCACACGTCTAACTTTTCAAAATGAGAGAGTTGATGAACAAAAAAAAAAAATGTACCAATGTAAGGAAACGCGGGTTGAAGGACGCTTGCGTGAGGAGCTATAGAGGAGACTTAGAAAAAGCAAAGCTCAGTTCCCCAAAGCCTCCTAGAGCCTCTGGTCAGACTTCTGGGTTCATGACGTTTCAGGAGCCCCGGGCAGAGCGGGTGCGGCGGCCTGGTCGAGCCTGACTTCGGGTGAGAGAGGTTTCCGGCAAGGCTCACATGGGCTGGCAGGTTTCGGTTGGCTTTTGTTTCTGTTGTTGTTGTTTTCCTTGCCTGCGAAGTTGGTCAGAACCTTCTTGAGGAACAACCGTGTTTCTTAGTCCGGCTGCGGCTTAAGGACCCACCCCAGGGGGGTGGGGTGGAGTCCCTTATCCCCTTTCACGTGGTCAAGTGCGGAGGAAGTTTGGACCAGGGGCACAGCTTTCTGTGGCTAGAGGCACAGCCAGCAAGACACCCAGTTGCTTGCTCATCGGGTGTTGGGGTGCAGTGGGACTGGTGGTGGAGGCCAAGGTGGGGCTCCCAAAGGGCCCACCGACCGCCGACTCACTCTCCGTGCCGTGACTTTCCCTCCTCTGGCGTCATTTGGGGTCCTGCTTCTGTCCTTGTCTCTTTGAAAGAAAGCCCTCTGATGAAATAACGGCCCCCATCCCTCCCCCGCCAAAGGGTTTTCATTTCCCTCCAAGTAGTCTATGCATCTCTCTCTCTCTCTCTCTCTCTCTCTCTCTCTCTCTCTCACTCACTCTCAAACCGTTTTCTGCCTCCTCGGAAAAACGGGCATCTCATGTCCCACCCTCTGAGACCCCCTCAGAAAATGCTGTGCAGTTTGGAGGCATGAGGATTCGTTCAAACTTCCAAAAGCATTTGCGGATAGCTTGTTATAAAATAAAAGTGGGAAAAAGCAAAAGAAAACGCGGTGTCCCCCACGTCCCTTTCCACTGAGTAAGACCTATAGCTCTTTGCGATTGTGCAATAAACTACTTGCCTTGAGAGCGGGTGGCCGCGCTCCTGCCCAGACTACTAACTAACACAGCGCAGGACGGCCGGCCGCACGGCGGGCCTCTTCCAGACGACTCCTAATAAGCTCAGCTTCCCCCCCGCACCCCGTGTCTTGTGGTGTCTTACATTTTAGCAGTATTTTATATTTTCTGTAATGCACTAAGTCTTAGATGTTTTTAGAGCTCATTTGTTCATACTCACCATCACAGACTTTTTTTTTTAATCCTCACAACGACCCGATTGACCAAAAAAAAAAAAAAAAAAAAAAAAACAATCGTTTTTGTACAAATAGCTTTGAGAAGGTCTCTGTTGTGTTGCTGTGAGCCATCTCTAGTAACATTTTATTTCTGCTATTTGTTTTCGACACGGTAAGTCAAAAGTTGATCCGCCGGGCATGGGGGTGGGGGGAGGCACCCGTCGGCCCCTGGGCGTTGTCCCTTCTGTCTTTGGTCAGCCATACGATGTTTGTTCTCAGCACTGTACAACGGTCCCTATATGATATGGAGAAGCAATATCACTGTATGAAACTCACACCATGTATCATTATTATTCACTAGCACCGTAGGTGTGATAATTGAAGTAAATATCTTTTATACAAACACAAGAACGTGTGGGTCGTTTTTATTTAAAGGGCTCTGGCCTGAGGAGGAGCAGCAAACACTTTGATTTTGGGTCCAAAGGGCACCTCGAGAATCGCCTTCCCGTGCTTCCTGGGGCGTGTGGCGTCGGGGCAGGCGTCGGCCGGAACCTGGGCCGGGGGAAGGATGCGCGGGGATCTGGGGACCAGCAGGCCCTGCGGTCCTCAGGTCGCCGTCTGGGCACACGGTGACGTGCCCCGTCGCGGCCTGCATCGCTGCTTGCTGTTGTGTCGCCCTTACCGTTCGGGTACCTTTGAAGCGCTGGCCCTCCTGGCAGCCGCCTCCTTGTCTGTGAAATGGGGGTACCATCGCGAGTCGCACAGGACCAGGAATGGCGGGCGACCGTGTAGGGTGTGGCGCCGGCGGCCTGGCCTCAGCCTGCTCTGTGGGGTCTCTTGCTTCGTCCCTGACTCCTGTGATGTGAAGAAGGACAAACTCAGGGCACCTGTGAATACAGGCGAATGGGTGGGAAGACAGAGGCAGGAACCATGTCTTGTGGGCTTCCAGCATGATCGGCTCCTGAGAAAGGGCCTCTCCAGCCAGCGCTCGGGGCTGGAGGTGGGAGAGCCCTGCAGAGTTGGCTGCTATGCGCTTGTGACCGAGGAGGCTTCTCGTCTCGAGATTTACAGGATTGGAAAAGCATTGCCATCCTTGCCAATGTATGACTGGTGCGGGGGGTGGAGGGGGTGTATTAGTTCGTTGCGCCTTGATGTGTAGGTTTCAGCATGTGAAGCTGCCACACGTGATACAGAACCGTGAGCTAAACGAGACTCAATTTCCCCTCCATAGGAGACCCCAGAGCAGGGAGAGTCTCCCACCCGCGCTCGGGGCTCCCAGCAGCCCCTGTCTCAACCCGTCACTCGGCTGTGGAAGAGTAGAGCTGTCCCCGAATGTCTGCCCACCCACCCTCCATGGGAGAAGTTGGCATAAAACCAGTAAGGCTCTCCCAGGTTGGCCCTGAGAAACTTAAACCTCACTGGGAACCTTTTCTGTTTCTAGTTGAGGCACACCCCCACTTTTTAAAGACCCTTTAACTAAATTAAAAGATATAATGTAAAAAAAAAAAAAAGCACTTAGCACAAACTCCTTTTACCCAGAAGATCTCCCCAAGTGCTTTTGCCGTGAGATTTAATTAAGCAGAACTGCAGTTGCACATGGTTTTGCAGGGCTGACTCTTGTTTTTGTAAACGGGCAGCTCCAGAGGCAGAAGAACAAGCAAGATTTCACGCTCTGACTGCAGTCGGGTGCTGCCCCCACGGAGGCAGAGCGTTCCGCCTCCCTGTGCGCGGCCTTTCTCCTTTCTCTCTGGTTAAGTGGCTCTGGGCAAAATTATGTGCCTTATTTGATGCACTGGGGAATTGCAGGTTTATACGGGGTAAGGCGACACGATGATGTAATCATTAAAGTGCGTGAGTCGTCCACAGCCGTCGGTCTGCTGGTGTTTCAAAGGGCTTTCAAGTGGCTGCCTTGGGGTGTGTTGCTATCTCCTCCATGGCCCTAGATGCTGGATTTGGGGGGCACGCAATTTGCAGGCCCATGTGTGGGGAGCCAGGGTGAGAACCCAGAGGGCTGTGGAGAACTGTTGTGACGTTGGTGGGCACTTGGGAAAAGGCTAGCAGATTTCACCAGAGTGGCCTTAACGTGGGAGGTGGCATTTGTGATGGACAGGCAGGGAGGACACCCAAAGCGAGGGGCAGCACGTGCACAGAAGAAGGGCGACAACCCGTCGGGTCAGTGGAGCAGGAAGCCGCGGTGCTGCGGTAGGGCGTGCGAGGTGGGAGGCGGATGACCGTACTGTTCGTAAGAACAAAGCCAGGTCTGGAGGGATGCTTCCCTAGGTGATGCTTGTTCTCTGATGTCAGGAAAGATTCGGGTGCAGCCGACAGAGTCTGCAACCATACTTGGAGTGAGGGGGCCCCAGCCAGGGAGGACGTGCCCTCCACCCCCTGTAGCCCCCCAGCAAGTATGCACTCACTGATTGGGGTGCAGGGTCGCCCTGGGGCTCTGCGCTGGCAGATCTGCTGGCCCAGTGCCAGGGCACAGCCTGGAGGGATCCGGGTGAGGCCTGAGCAGTTATCAGGTGGTGGGTCCAGCAGAGGCCAGCTGGCCCTGCCAGGCTCCTGCCGCCTGTGCCCAGCCACCTCTGCCCCAACCTGGGAGACCCTGCAGCCCTGGGGATCCCTGTGCAACCTCCCACCTAGAGGAAATGGTGCTTCCCCGCTGGGCGGAATCCACCAGCGAATCGCACACTGAGGGTTCACTGTGGACCACTGCTCTGGGCGCTGGGGTTATAGCAGGAGACAAACAAGGAGCTGACCTTCTAGTGGGGGGAGGAAGATGATAGACATAATCAATGAATAAGTGAATCACATGGCCACTTAGACGGTGCTAAGTGTTATGGGAGTAAAACCAGGCAAGGGGACAGGAAGAGCAAGTGGAGGGGTTAAAGTTTTAAACAGGCGGTCAGGGTAGGCCCCACTAAGAAGGTAACATGTGGATGGAGTCTTGACAGAGGTGAGGGAATGAACCATACAGACGCCCAAGGGAAGAACGTTTCAGGCAGAGGGAACAGCAAGTGCAAAGGTCCTGTGGTACAAACGTGCCTGGAAACCAGTACAGCTGGAGCACAGTGACCAAGGGGAGGGGCGGGAGGCGACGAGGTCGGAGCGGCAAGGGGGAGGCGCGGCAGGTGGGGCCTGGCAGGGCTCTGGCTGTTGTTACCCTGAGGGATGCGGGGGCCTGTAGGATTTGGACAGAGGGTGGTCTGATCTTACTGTTTAAAAGACTCTCTGGCTGTTGCTTCGTGACTAGATTGAAGGGGTGAGGGTGGAGGAAGGGAGGCCAGTGCGGGGGCTGTTGCCACAATCCAGATGGGAGGTTGCGACCCGGACCAGGTGGTGGCAGTGGTGAACCTGATTGGATTCTGGATCTATCTGGAAGAGAAAGCCAAAAGCAGGACATGTGACAGATGAGATGTAAGGAGTGTTGGAGAAGGGCAAGGATGGCCCCAGGGGTTTGGTCTGAGCCACTGAAGAATGGCCTTGCTTCTGCTCCTCTCAGCCCAGAGGGCCATGGGACTGGGGCTCCTGCTGGGGCGAAGCAGACTGTGGGGCGGTGTGGGGGGGGCGGAATCAGGCTTCAGTTCGGACCCGTTAAGTTTGAGACGTCACTTAGACAGCCAAGTGGAGGATAAGCCCAGGAGAAGGCGTAGACTGGGGATGTGCGTGCATTGGAAGGTCATCGGCTTATAAATGGCGCCCGAGGTGGCCAGAGTGAATGAGAGGAGAGAGAAAAGCGTGCAGGGGCGGCGCACTGGGCGCAGCAGCGTTCAGACCTTAGAGGGGAGAAGGGCCAGCACAGGAACCCGAGAAGGAGCGGCCAGCAGGGCAGGAGGCCCGGGACAGTTCCCTGGAAACAGGTGCTGATGGCTCAGTAAGATGAGGGCTGAGAAAGGAGGACGGAGTGAGGTGTGAGGCCATCAGGGACCTTGGCGAGGACGGTTGGTGGAGTGGGCGTCCAAGTCTGACGGGGAGGGTTTACGGAAGTGGACACTCGAGACGAGGCACCTTCTTCAGGGAGTTTGGCTGGAGGGGTCAGTGGGGTCAAGAGAATGGGAGGGTGTGCATTTCAGATGGGAGGATAATGTGCTTGTGTGCTTGTGGGGAGAAGCAAGGGCCGCAGGACACGGAGGAGACTTGCTGAGGACGCGCAGAGCGAGGCGCTGGCATCTGCAGGCACAGGGGGGCATCTCTGGCCGCCCGTGGGGATACCCGGGCACAGAGGTGGGGAGGGGGCGGGTGAGCTAGCGGCTCACCTCCCCTCAGATCCCTCCAGGCGCAGAGACAGTGCACATCTCCCGCCTGGCTCGCAGGTGGCTGATTTAATAAAGGGGTCCCCCGTGTTCGGGAAAGCCCTGGGTATGACACCACCCGATCGCGATTGGGGTACGTTTGTGCATTTGATCGCCCTGCACTCAGAAATCAGGCCTTGACCCGCAGTCGTAGTCCTGTCTTCTTAAGTCTTGACCTTGACGTCGCTTTGCTTTCTTTCTCCCCTCTGTGAAATTGAAATGCACCCCCTAGAAAGCCCTTCCCGGATTCTCCCAGAAGGACGAGGTCCCATAAAGCTTCAGACCCACCTGACGTGGGCCACCTTTCAGAGGCGAGGGGTCTCTCTCCACCACCCCAGCCCCAAGCCCCGCGCTCATCCCTCTGTTGCCCCTCCCCCTCCAAGACGCAGCCTGTCTCTCTGCACAGGCTTTTCCCCGGGTTGCAGACACTCCATCCTGCAGCATCTCTTGAGCATGCCGCCCCCCCATCTGGCGTCCGTCCAGAGCGGGCTTGTCCCCACCTCTGCACCCCTACTGCTCCCCCGCTCCGCCACGACCCTGCCCGAACGCTCCAGCCTTTCTTGAGACCCCGGTGACCCCTCCTTACTCACTGACGGTCCCTGTTCAACTTGGTGTCTTAACACGCTTCCTCCTGATCTCCCCGCTGCTTCCTGCTACCTCTTCTCCGGGTCTTTTCGGGACACTCCTGAAAAGGTCAGCATCCCCAGAAGTTCTGGCCGTTCTCACGCAGCACGCTCTGGGCATCCACGTCCGCTGCTGGGCGCTCAGTCACCCCAAGACCCGGAGGTCTCCGCAGCCTGCATCTGCAGCCTGTGGGTCCCGCTCCCCGCCATACACGTCCCCTTAGCCGTTCCACTAGCGCTTCAGACCTGCCATAGCCCAACCACCCAGCGGCTCGCCCCTTCCCCATCTGGGCGGCCACTTCCAAGCACGGGCCTACCCTCCTGGGTTCTCCGCAACAATGGGGGTCACGACTCTTTCCAGGGCCTTCTACTGCCTTGCCCCAGGGCCAGAATTCAAGCCCAGGTCGGCCAGACTCCAGCTCAGGACCCTCCCTTGACACCAAGTGGCCACCCAGAGACGTGATCCCAAATCTGGGTCTGCACGTTCCCGCCCCCAGCAGAGGAGACGGAAGGAAGTGAGGGGAGGCGGGGCCCACCCAGCGCCTTCCCGCAGCCTTGCCCCATCACCTCCGCTGCCCCGCCTTTGCCCGGCTTCTTCCCGGTGCCCCACGGGCAGCTACCCCCGCACGCGCCGTGAGGGCACGCCAGCCGGCCCTCAGGTTCACCCAGAGCCACCTCTTGGGGAACAGCCACCGCCATCACTCAGCCGTGCACCCCCGGAGGTCTCCTCAGCGGCTCACCCGCTGCCTGGCAGCGTCTGCAGCAGTGGCTGAGGCCGGCCCTCTAGACCAGCCTAAGCGAGTGGCCTGGCACCCGCTGGCTGGGGCAGCCTAGCACAGAGGGCTTGCTGGCAGGGCCGTCACACGTGCTCAGGGTGTCACGTGTGCCCGGGCAGGGACCTGGATACCCACCCCCCAGCACCAGACAGGTACAGACATGCAGGGAACCCGGCCCGGATGTCCCCTCGTCTCCCCTCCGCCCACGGACGGCTCCTGGAGCTTCAAGCCGCTCCTTACCCAGGGGCCTGCCGAGGAATGGTCTCACTGACATTTTAGCCAACGTTTGTGCCGTGCTTGGGTCCCCTCGGAACCACGCTGCGTGCACACCTCCCGGGACTGAGCAGCAGGCCACCTCTCCACGGGCTCCCCGACCTCCACCCCGTCCCTTGTGTCCCCGGGGCCCTCATCCCTCAAGGTGGGAGGCTGCCCACCTGAGCCCTCTCTGGGCTCCACACCCGCCACTCATCCCCGGGGTGGGGGGGCGGGGGTCTGTCCACCCAGAGCCATTTTTGGACGTGGTCCTGTTTGTGGCTGTCCCTATGGACGCCCGGTGCCCAGAACTGAACCTGTCGCCTCCCTCAGTCCAGGTCCTTCACCTCTAATAATGATGCCCTCAGACTTCCCCGGCAGTCCGGTGGTTAGGACTCCACGCTTCCACTGCAGGGGGCGTGGGTTCGATTCCCAGTCAGGGAACTAAGATCCCACATGCTGTGCGGTACGGTGGAAAAAAAAAATTTTTTTTTTAATTTTTTAAAATTAATCATGATGCCCTCTCCCTACATACACCTCACCATGACTCCCGTCCACCTTCCTCCTGTGCATGTGGGATGGTCACCAAGGCCCCGTCGCCCAGGCTGGCGGGTGATGACACTTGGGGGGCCTCTCTGGGCCTCTCCCCTCTGGGCTCTGCTTAAAGCTCCTGGAGGCCCCGGCCCTGCCAGCCACGCTCCTCCCCCGTACCCCAGCCCCGCCCTCGGCTCCAGCCTCTTTCCCCAGCCCCACTGGACCCCTCACTTCGGCCGACACCACCTACCCGCCAGGTACAGAAGGAGCTCAGTGGTGTCTGATGGAAGAAATCCACTCAGAGCCTGAAGCGGGGAGACCCTGATGTGGGGAGGGCTTAGACAGAGTCGGCGGTGCACACCTTGGGGTCTGGACGGTCCCAGGCCGGGAAGCCTCGGTTCCTCCATCTGTAAAATGGAAATCATCTGATCTGACTGATGGGACTGTCGTGAGGTGTGTAAAGGGCTGGGTGTGCAGCAGGCACCCAGGAGATGGAGCAGGTGGGGGTGAGGCTGTCCAGTGAGCAGGCCACACCGTGAGGGGTGAGTCTGCCCAGGAGGGCCCGGGGCCAGTCTCCTGGCACTGCCCACAGCCTGAGGCCTTGGGGGCATTTCTGAGGCAACAGTGCCCCCTGGTGGCCACCCAGTCTACCCCAAAGCACAGCACTCCAGGCCTCAGGCCTCAGGCCTCTGCTACCCTCTCCGCGGCTCTGAGCAGGGTTTACTGTCGCCATTTTATAAATTAGGCCCAGAAAGGGCAAGTCGCTGCCCAGCGTCACACAGCCAACCAGAAGTAGGGCCAGACCGCAAACTCGGGTCTGCCCAGCTGCCAGGCCACCGCCGTCCGCCCTGCCGACAGCAGCTGAAGGCGCCCACGGGGGCTGTGCTGGGAGACTCGGCAACATCTCCCACCCTCCAGAAAGGCAGGAAAGTCCCCACACAGAATTATTTTGGATTCGCTTTGTTGTAAAGACACCTGGCACCGGGCTGGGAGAGAGGGACGGGGCTGTGGGCCAGGGGAGTCCTGAGGGAGCTGCTCCACCCCTAACGCTGCGCTGAAGGGGGCCGTGCAAGTCTGGTGTCAGTGGGAGCCCTCACTCCCCCGGCCCCTGCTCGGTCTGAGGGAGGCCGGCCTGCGCCCCTCTGCACCTCCCTTACCTTTCTCCCCACTCCTACCCCCACCACGGCCTCTCTCTGGTCATTATCCCAGGGCATCAGCCCTGGAAGAAACTTGGGGCTCGTTGGGTTCAGCTTCCTTGCCCTGCTTGACAGAAGCAGTGAAGCCTGGAGACGGAGAGGGGCTGGTCACAGCGGAGCCGGGGAGGGGGCTGCCCATTGCTCCTAAATCTTTGACATGGGCCCCTTCCCCTACTCAGAGAATTCCATGAGCAGCTCATGCCAGGAGTGCCCCACCCCTGCCGGCTGGGCTAATGCTGGTCCCTCGGGCAGGGGCACAGGCTGTGGGCTGGGAGGCACAGAGCCGGGAGAGCACCGCGGGTCCCACCAGGCTGCCTCTGACGGCCACGTCTTCCTTTGGCACAGGGCGCTGTGCAGAGCTGCAGGTCCATGTCACTGAGGTCATGGCCACAGCAGCCGAGCAGAGGGACCTGATCGCCCGCCTGGAGCAGGACCTCAGCACCATCCAGTCCATCCAGCGGCCGGACGCTGAGGTGAGCCCACCCCCCACCCCGCCCCCTCACCACCTGCCCAGGGCTCTCTCGGCCTCACTGGATACGGCCCGTTCCTCAGGCAGCTGGTGTCCGCCTGACCCGCCCCCCGCCCCACAGGGACCGTCACCTACAGCCTCTGGGTTTCGTCTGCTCACTTCATCACAAAGGCCCAATTCGGGATGCCCAGCCACAGGGCACAGGGCACGAAGCCCCTGCGTCCGGGCACTGGCTTGGACCTCTGCCCTGGGAGCTCTGGGCGAAGCAAGGCCGGGATTATCCACCCATCTCACAGCTAGAGGACCTGAGGCCCCGAGGTCAGGGAAGGCTGGAGCCCTAAGGACCCTTAGAGGTCATCACATCACCCACCTCATTTTACAGATGAAGAAATGGGGCTCAGGGAGAGAAGCTGGGCTGGCCCAGGGCCACACAGCAGGCTGGCTGGCAGGGCCCGGTTCGCCCGGCCTCTGACGCCCGTCAGGGCCAAAAGACCCGGTGTGAACCCCACCGCTGAGCTCTGTCCTTGGGGTGAACCTGGGGCCCAGCCTTATCTTCAGTGGCCCACATGAGGCATCCTCTTAGGTCCTGCCACCGCTGTGCCCAACCCCTGCCTCCAGCCCGCTCCTCCTGCTCCTTGCCCCCTATTTGCTTGGCCCCTGGGAGGCTGTGCTCAGTGCCCAGTGCAGAGGCGCCCCCTGACCTCTTCCTCTCACCTGCAGGGCGCAGCTGAGCTCGGCCTGGAGAAGATCCCCGAGCCCATCAAGGAGGCCACCGCCCTGTTCTATGGTGAGGAGGGGCCTAGGCAGTGATGGGCAGGGCAGGAAGGGAAAAGAGGTGGTATGGCCTGGGCCCTGGGCCCTAAAGAGCGCTCTCCTCCCTCAAAGGTCAGGCCTCGACGCCAGCAATGCAGCAGAAACCTAAAAGAGGGGGTGAGCCCCCCACTTGCCCTTCTAGGCCTCACCCCCCCACCATGGGACCCTGACGCCCTCGGCCCTGCCAGAGGCCATAGAAGGCTGGTGGGCATTGGCTCCCTGGGGAGGCCTCAGCCCTGAGATGCAGCCAGAGGGCTGGAGGGGAGGTGCCTCCTTGGGTGTCGAGGCCAGAACCCAGGGCTGCTGGGCCAGGACACGGTGGCGGTGGTAGGGGGTACCCAGTCCCCTCCGTGTCCCTTTGCTTTCCCCAGGAAGTGGGGGCCCAGTCTGACAGATACAAGGGTCTCAGATCCAAGTATAGAACGAGGGGAGGGTCACTGGCGCCTGG
This sequence comes from Tursiops truncatus, assembly GCF_011762595.2. Lineage (NCBI taxonomy): Eukaryota > Metazoa > Chordata > Mammalia > Artiodactyla > Delphinidae > Tursiops > Tursiops truncatus. The sequence continues at coordinate 8,089,722 of NC_047048.1, forward strand.
CCCTCGGACAGTGCAGGCAGGAGGGGCCCATCTCAGGGACACCCCCCTCCCGAGGCCCCTATTCTCATGCCCCACCCCTTGCTGCTCCCCTGGCCCCTCTCCCCCTTCCCCGACCTCTCAGCATCTTGTGGCTTCCACCCCATGGCACTTGGCCTGAGCTCCCTCGGGACTGGTGACCTGAGGGCCCACTGCTGAGCTGTGCCTCCCGCTACTCCAAGCCGCTGTCCCCTCCCTCCTAGGACCCTCAGCACCAGCCAGCAGCACCCTCCCCGAGGGCCAGGTGGACTCGCTGCTCTCCATCATCTCCAGCCAGAGGGAGCGCTTCCGGGCCCGGAACCAGGAGCTGGAGTCTGTGAGTCACATCCTTCTCTCCCCTACACTCCCTGGACCTGAGGACACCGTAGAGGACACACAAGCTTGGGGGAGAAAGATGTGTCACAGACCATAAACCTCAGTGGGATTAGATTTGTTCTGTGCAATCAGGGAGGGCTTCCTAGAGGAGGTGATGCCACGCTGGGCTTTGAAAGAAGATTCAGACATTCAAGGTAAAGGAGTGAGTGGAAACATGGGGCCAAGGAGCCGGAAGGGAGTGCAGGGACAAAACAGAGAGTCACCAGGCAAGGTCCCTAGTGCCAGGCTGGGGCGCCACCGAAGGGTTTAAGCAGGGGACCAACACTGCCAGGATGGATGGTAAGAAGGTCACTCAGGCAGCCAGTTCAGGACAGAAGCCTGGCCCAGGAAGACGATTTGGGGGTGGTCACCATCATCCCGGAAGAAACATCTCAGTCAGGTGGGAGTTAGCAGGGGCAGGTCCCAGGGAAGAGAGTCTTTGAACCCTATGAAGAGGAACAGCGTACAGATGCCAGGAGCTCTGTGGGGTCTGAGAGAGCTTGCTGGCTGCCAAGCACTCAGCTGGTGGCCCTCCTGGAGGAGCCCCGTGGGAAAGGGGCAGTCTAGTCTGCAAAGGTGACCGTCCGACTGCACGCGAGCCTTTCACACACACTGCCTCCTTAGGGACTCTGCAGACCCCCCCACACCCCCTGCATCCCACAGAGCCAGCCCAGGTCCCCCGATCACTCTCCCAGTAGAAAGAGGAGTCAAGAAGGTTTCTGTCTTCTCAAAGAGTCACGGCTTGAGTGGTTGGAGGAATGTCTAGACCCTTGCTCTCCACACCCACAGCTTCCCCCACGGGGTTTCCAGGCTGCGGTCCTGGGGAGGGAGACATTCACTGAACGCCCACTGCGGGCCAGGCCCAGTGCTGGTCCGGTGACAAGGATGGACCAGATCCAGTGGGACCCTCTGTGATGTGGGCTCTGGAGCAAGAGGCTTCAAATGAAGGACCGTCAGGACTGCTCCCCTCACAGCTGCCTTCATGGACAGTGGACGGGGAATACCCACACGCACCTGGGGGACAGGGGACAGTCACTGTGGAAGGCTAGACAGCCCTTAAAAGAAGGTCTTCAAATTAGATCAAATAGGGAGGAAAGAGTATTTATAATAGTCTACCTTTTGCTCTAAAAATCTAGACTTTTTACCATGTACTTGTATTAAGTCATGGTAAAGGACACATCACTTAAAATCTACCATCTTAGGGCTTCCCTGCTGGCACAGTGGTTAAGAGTCCACCTGCCGATGCGGGGGACGCGGGATCGTGCCCCGGTCCGGGAAGATCCCACGTGCAGCTGAGCCTGCGCGTCCGGAGCCTGTGCTCCGCAACGGGAGAGGCCACAGCAGTGAGAGGCCCGCGTACCGCAAAAAAAAAAAAAAATACCAACTTAACCTTTTTTTTTTTTTTTTTTGCGGTACGCGGGCCTCTCACTGCTGTGGCCTCTCCCGTTGCGGAGCACAGGCTCCGGACACACAGGCTCAACGGCCATGGCTCACGGGCCCAGCCGCTCCGTGGCATGTGGGATCTTCCCAGACCGGGGCACGAACCCGTGTCCCCCGCATCGGCAGGCGGACTCTCAACCACTGCACCACCAGGGAAGCCCCCATCTTAACCCTTTTTAAGTGTACAGCTCAGTGGCATTAAGAACATTCACATTGTTAGGCAACAGTCACCACCATCCATTCCCAGAACTTCTTCATCATCCCAAACTGAAACTCTGTACCGATGAAACACTCACTCCCCATTTCCGTCCCCCTGTCCTCCTGTAACCACCGTTCTACCCTGACTCTATGAATTCGACTGTTCTAGGCATCTCATATAGGTGGAATCATAGAACATTTGTCGTTTTGTGCCTAGCTTATTTCACCCAGCATGATGTCCTCCAGGGTCATCCATGTCATAGCGTGTGTCAGAACTTCCTTCCTTTTTCAGGCTGAATAATATTCCATTGTATTGATGGACCACATTTTGTTTATCCTTTCATCTTTCCATGGACACTTGGGTTGCTTCCACCTTTTTCGCTATTGTGAATAACGCTGCTATGAACACGGGCGGGCAGATTATCTCAAAGTCCCTGCTTTCAGTTCTTTGGGGCGTATGCCCAGAGTGGAATTGCCGGATCATATGGTAATTTTATTTTTAATTTTTTGAGGAACTGCCACACTACCACGGACTTTTCTTGTCCTTTTGAATTTTTCGCAGTGTGAAGAAAACACCTGTTTAAGCATTTTAATAAGTTGGAAAATGAGTTCACATTTCACTTGGCCCCTAGATTGGCAAACATTACAGTCACGTATTGTATGGTTCCGTTTGT